>NC_091994.1:60968162-61681955 GCF_044704955.1 Pristiophorus japonicus | reverse complement strand
GAGTGCGCCTCTGCTGAGCACAGTTATTAAATATCTTCTTCTGCAAACAAGAAAAGAGCATAGCACAAGCTAATTGACGAGGTAGTATCATGGAGTCACAACAGTTTAAAACGTTACATGCTACAGCTTGACACATAAACATCTCTCCATACCACAGCAGCCAGAGAGACTTCCCTCCCATCAAACACTCCCAGGGTTAGCTACAGAGTAAAGCTTCCTCTACACTGTCCCATCAAACACTCCCAGGGTTAGCTACAGAATAAAGCTCCCTCTACACTGTCCCATCAAACACTCCAGGGTTAGCTACAGAGTAAAGCTCCCTCTACACTGTCCCATCAAACACTCCCAGGGTTAGCTACAGAGTAAAGCTCCCTCTACACTGTCCCATCAAACACTCCCAGGGTTAGCTACAGAGTAAAGCTCCCTCTACACTGTCCCATCAAACACTCCCAGGGTTAGCTACAGAGTAAAGCTCCCTCTACACTGTCCCATCAAACACTCCCAGGGTTAGCTACAGAGTAAAGCTCCCTCTACACTGTCCCATCAAACACTCCCAGGGTTAGCTACAGAGTAAAGCTCCCTCTACACTGTCCCATCAAACATTCCCAGGGTTAGCTACAGAGTAAAGCTCCCTCTACACTGTCCCATCAAACACTCCCAGGGTTAGCTACAGAGTAAAGCTCCCTCTACACTGTCCCATCTAACACTCCCAGGGTTAGCTACAGAGTAAAGCTCCCTCTACACTGTCCCATCTAACACTCCCAGGGTTAGCTACAGAGTAAAGCTCCCTCTACACTGTCCCATCAAACACTCCCAGGGTTAGCTACAGAGTAAAGCTCCCTCTACACTGTCCCATCAAACACTCCCAGGGTTAGCTACAGAGTAAAGCTCCCTCTACACTGTCCCATCAAACACTCCCAGGGTTAGCTACAGAGTAAAGCTCCCTCTACACTGTCCCATCAAACACTCCCAGGGTTAGCTACAGAGTAAAGCTCCCTCTACACTGTCCCATCAAACACTCCCAGGGTTAGCTACAGAGTAAAGCTCCCTCTACACTGTCCCATCAAACATTCCCAGGGTTAGCTACAGAGTAAAGCTCCCTCTACACTGTCCCATCAAACACTCCCAGGGTTAGCTACAGAGTAAAGCTCCCTCGACACTGTCCCATCTAACACTCCCAGGGTTAGCTACAGAGTAAAGCTCCCTCTACACTGTCCCATCTAACACTCCCAGGGTTAGCTACAGAGTAAAGCTCCCTCTACACTGTCCCATCAAACACTCCCAGGGTTAGCTACAGAGTAAAGCTCCCTCTACACTGTCCCATCTAACACTCCCAGGGTTAGCTACAGAGTAAAGCTCCCTCTACACTGTCCCATCAAACACTCCCAGGGTTAGCTACAGAGTAAAGCTCCCTCTACACTGTCCCATCTAACACTCCCAGGGCAGGTACAGCATGGGGTTAGATACAGAGTAAAGCTCCCTTTACCCTGTCTGGATCTTAACATGGAGTTTATGTAATACATGTTTGAATAACAAACTTAAATTCAATCCAGGAGATTTATTATTATAATTACAATTTGCATCAGTACAATATAAAATACAACTTACTCTTGCTGCAACTATCAAGCTGTTCCAGCGTTTGCTGCCCTCTTGGGATGTGGAGGACACCACCGCAGCGATCTCCACACAGATTTTCCGATACACATGGGGTGGGGGTTTCTCGGGCGCACCCCGAGTCAATTGGCCCCACCGGGAATGCACTTCATTGACGAAGGCCTCATTGGCTTCATCGCTGAAAGGTTTCTCCCTCTTTCTCTCCCCCTCAGCATCATGATGCATTTCAGACATAATATATCACTTTTAACTGTATATTATAATGTATAAAGTATAAATTATATTGCAAAGTCTTTCAAATATCTATTAACCACTGTAAACATCTCTTTCTCTTCTCTCCTCCAATTCATTGCCTTCTCGGTATCTCGCCTCTCTCTCTCTCTCTCTCTCTCTCTGCCTCTCCCTGTGCCTTCTGCTCATGTGTGGATGACCCCTGACCTCCCAAAATGCGGGAAAACCAGCCACCAAGAAAAAAAAAAATTGCATGCGCAGAAGGCATTTGCCTTCCACATTGCTGGCCATTCGCTGGATGCACGTCACATTGCCGACCTTTCGCATCACCCATTTCACATCACTAGCCTATCGCTGAGTGGAAAATCACGATCCAAAAAATAGGCGATCGGTAAGCCTGAGACATTGAACATCGCTGGAACAGTGCCATTTTTTGGGCGGTAGCCAGCAAAGTAGAAAGTCTAGCCCTAAGAGTTTGGATATAAGCGAAACATCAGCAACACTCTGTAATATCTGGACCATAGGGTACAGAATGGCTTGAGTTGCTGAAAGATAGTGCCTGCTATCTGTGAGAGTGGCCTGAAGCTTGGGGTTGACATCACCAACTTTAGGACACTTGTGCTCATACTCTAATTGTTTGTTACTGCTCACAGGATGGGCATTAGGACCCTGCGGGAGGGGCATTAGGACCCTGCGGGAGCTAGTCACCGTTACTGTATTCATTATTCTTCATGCCGGATTGAGACACCATTTTGGGTTGTATAAAAGCACAGTTGAGTTAAGTTATTTTTTTCCTGGCTCAGTTTGTCGTTTATTTACGCAGACACAACATAATTTGGCGACGAGGATGATTCAAATTCATCATCAGTCCCTCGAAATTGAGGAAGACTTGTTTCCACTTTAAAAGTGAGTTCTTAGGTGACTGTAGTTCTTAGGTAATGCAGGAATTACAGTCTCTGTCACAGACAGTGGTTGAAGGAAAGGGTGGGTGGGGAGTCTGGTTTGCCGCACGCTCCTTCCGCTGCCTGCACTTGCTTTCTGCATGCTCTCAGCGACGAGACTCGAGGTGCTCTGTATCCTCCAATTAGGGCGGTCTTTGTCCAGGGACCCCGAGGTGTCGGTGGGGATGTTGCATTTTTTTCAAGGAGGCCTTGAAACGTTTCCTCTGCAGACCTTGGGCCCGCTTGCCATGTAGGAGTTCCGAGTAGAGCGCTTGCTGTGGGAGTCTTGTGTCAGGCTTGAGAACAATGTGGCACGCCAAATGGAGCTGGTCGAGTGTGGTCAGTGCTTCAATGCTGGGGATGTTGGCCTGGTCGAGGACACTAACGTTGGTGCACCTGTCCTCTCAGTGGATTTGTAGGATCTTGCGGAGACATCGTTGGTGGTATTTCTCCAGCGATTTGAGATGTCTACTGTATATGGTCCATGTCTCTGAGCCATATAGGAGGGTGGGTATCACTACAGCCCTGTAGACCATAAGCTTGGTGCCAGATTTGAGGGCCTGGTCTTCGAACGCTCTCTTCCTCAAGCAGCCGAAGGCTGTGCTGGCGCACTGGAGGCCGTGTTGAACCTCATCGTTGCTGATAATAGGCTCCTGAGAATCGAATTAACCTCCTTACCCCATGCCTTTCCTCTGCACACCCGGGGACCCTCCAATTCCGTGGCCGAGATGGATAAAAAGTTTTTATACATACATCACGGCGAGTGGGTTAGATGGCGACAACGTAACACCAGCTTGCCGCCGTGCAATACTTATCCACGGCCTCGGCACCGAAGGCCAATGCATCTTTGGCCAAATCGAAGACACGGAGTCCTATAGTCAGTGCCCTGGAGGACTATTTTGGGCCAAAAAAAAGTATCATGATTGATACCAATTTCGTAAAAAGGGCAAGGGAACGGTGAGCCAATCAAACAGTACATCATTTCATCAACTGAACTGGCCGCAACGTGTAACGTTGGAGCACTCACAGAGGAAATGATCAGGGTTCAAACGATTGAGAAAACAACGATCCCCCGTATTCAGGAACGCTTGCTAATAGAGGATGACAAATTGACATTGGACAAAGCAACTAATTTGGCCATCCAAATCGAATCAGCGCTTTCCGATTCAAAAGTGATCAGATCCCTTACTCCCCCTGTGCAGCAGACTGCAGCTACAGCCCATGTGCAAGGCGTTCGTCCAAAGCGGAAATCACAGCAGAGACCCAGGGCTAGTAGTAAACCACCCACTATGGATCGCGGGCTTAACTTCCACTGCTTTAACTGTGGGGACAAATCACACTCAGCAAAGAGTCCTAACTGCCCTGCACATGGGAAGAAATGCTCTGCATGTGGAAAAATGAACCATTTTGCTCGTGTCTGTCGCTCATCACAGCATATTCGACATGTGGACAACCCCGATAGTGATTAGCCCAGTATGGTTTACACCGTTAGTGACATTTCGCACATCGGTTCTGTTATATATGTTGACTTGTATTTACACTGCACAGCCACCAGAGGGCTCATCCCCTGGAGTCCCAAGTGATCCAATAATCCCTTGGGAGCACAGGTATTTAAGGAGGCTTCACAGGTTGGAGAGGCACTCTGGAGACCTGCAATAAAAGACTACGGTCACACTTTACTTTGAGCTCACAATGTTCAGTCTGACTCTTTCTCCATACACAACAACTGGCGACGAGATACAGATAGCGAACCCAAAAATGCAAAAAACAGTGGGCATCCTGGAGAAATTCTCGGAGGGAGATGATTGGGAAACTTTTGTGGAGCGACTCGACCAATACTTCGTGGCCAACGAGCTAGATGGAGAAGAGAGCGCTGCCAAACGAAGGGCTATCCTCCTCACCATCTGTGGGGCACCAACGTATTGGCCTCATGAAGAATCTGCTCACTCCAGCGAAACCCACGGAGAAATCGTACAACAATTTGTGCACATTGGTCCGAGAGCATTTGAAACCGAAGGAAAGCGTTCTGATGGCGAGGTACCAGTTCTACATCTACAAAAGGGCTGAAGGCCAGGAAGTGGCGAGTTATGTCGCCGAGCTAAGACGCCTTGCAGATTGCGAATTTGAAGGACATTTGTAGCACATGCTGAGAGATTTTTTCATACTTGGCATTGGCTACAAAACCATACTTCGCAAACTTTTGACTGTAAAGACCCCAACCTTGAGTAAGGCCATAGCGATATCCCAGACGTTCATTGACAATATGAAGCAAATCTCTCAGCACACAAATGCTGCTACAAGTACTGTGAACAAAGTGATGTTGTTTTCGAATCATAACGTACAGGGCAAGTCACACATAACTGCAGCTACACGTCCGCAGATGACTCAGAGTCCACCATCAAAGATGATGAATTCAAGGCCATTAACACCTTGTTGGCACTGTGGAGGTGATCATCGTTTCCATTCATGCCGATTCAAAGAATACGTTTGAAAGGGCTGTGGAACAATGGGACACCTCCAACGAGTGTGCAGGTGAGCTGCTAAGCCTGTTAAACCTGCAAACCACTATGTTGCAGAAGAGGACAGATCCATGGAGGATCACGATGAACCAGAGCTGCAGACCGAGGAGGCAGAGGTACATGGGGTGCACACATTCACCACGAATTGTCCCCCAATAATGCTGAATGTTGAACTAAATGGACTCGCAATTTCAGTGGAGCTGGACACGGGTGCAAGCCAGTCCATCATGGGCAAGAAGACTTTTGAAAGGTTGTGGTGCAACAAGGCCTTGTGGCCAGTCTTAACTCCAGTTCACACTAAACTAAGAACTTACACGAAAGAACTGATTCCTGTAATTGGCAGTGCTACCGTAAACTCCTACGATGGAGCGGTGCATAAGCTACCACTCTGGGTGGTACCGGGCGATGGTCCCATGTTGCTCGACATGAGCTGGCTGGGAAAGATACACTGCAACAGGGATGACATCCGAGCGCTGTTGCCCACTGACGACACTTCGTGTGCCCAGGTCTTAAACAAATTTCCTTCGCTGTGCAAACCAGGTATTGGGAAATTCCAAGGAGCAAAAGTGCAGATCCACCTAATTCCGGGGGTGCGACCCATCCAGCACAAGGCGAGAGCAGTACCATACATAATGAGAGGAAGTGTAAAGATCGAGCTGGACAGGCTGCAAAGAGAGGGCATTATTTCCCCGATCGAGTTCAGTGAGTGCAGTCCTTTTGTCCCAGTCCTCAAGGGGGATGGCACCATCAGAATCTGTGGTGATTACAAAGTAACTATCAATCGTTTCTCCCTGCAGGACCAATACCCACTACCAAAGGCCGACGACTTCTTTGCAAAGCTGGCGGGAGGAAAGACGTTCACGAAATTGGATCTGACTTCAGCCTATATGACGCAGAACTGGAGGAATCATCGAAGGCTCTCACCTGCATCAACTCGCACAAGGGCCTTTTTGTTTATAACAGTTGCCCGTTTGGAATCCGATCAATGGCAGTGATATTCCAGAGAAACATGGAAAGTTTACTGGTCGGTCTCGCACACCATGGTCTTCCAGGACGACATCTTGGTCACAGGTCGAACTTGGAGGAGGTTCTTAGTCGACTCAACTGCATGGGGCTCAGATTAAAACGCTCGAAGTGTGTTTTCCTGGTGCCTGAAGTGGAGTTCTTGGGAAGGAGGATTGCGGCGGATGGCACCAGGCAAACCAATGTAAAGACGGAGGTAATCGACAACACACTGAGGCCACAGAACGTGACGGAGCTGCGGTCGTCCTGGGACTCTTGAACTACTTTGGTAACTTCTTACCGGGTCTCAGCACACTGCTAGAACCACTACATGTCTTACTATGAAAAGGGGGCGAATGGGTTTGGGGCAAAAGCCAAGAAAATGCCTTTGTAAAAGCGAGAAAATTGTTATGCTCAACCAAATTGCTTGTGTTGTATGATCCATGTAAGCGTTTGTTATTAGCAGGTGATACGTCGTCATATGGTGTTGGGTGTGTATTGCAACAAGCTAATGATTTCAGGAAACTGCAACCGGTTGCTTATGCATCCAGGAGTCTGTCCAAGGCTGAGAGAGCCTACAGCCTGATTCAAAAATAAGTGTTAGCGTGTGCCTATGGGGTAAAGAAAATGCATCAATACATGTTTAGGCTAAAATTCGAATTGGAAACTGACCATAAACCACTTGTATCCCTGTTTTCCGAGAGTAAAGGGATACCAACGCATCGGCCAGCATTCAGAGATGGGCGCTCACGTTGTCCGCATCAGGCCAGGCACAGAAAACTGCGCCGATGCTCTCAGTAGGCTGCCATTGCCCACCACGGGGGTTGGAAATGGCACAGCCTGCAGATCTAGCCATGGTTATAGAAGCATTTGAGAGTGAGCAATCACCTGTCACTGCCCGGCAGATCAAAACCTGGACAAGCGAGGAACCCTTATTATCTCTAGTCAAAAGCTGTGTGCTTCACGGGAGCTGGTCCAGTGTCCCAGTGGAAATGTAGGAAGAGATAAAGCAGTTCCAGTGGCGCAAAGCTGAAATGTCTATATCGGCAGACTGCCTTCTGTGGGGCAATCGAGTAGTGGTCTCCAAGAAGGGCAGAGACACCTTCATCAATGACCTCCACAGTACCCACCCAGGCATCGTAACGATGAAAGCGATAGCCAGATCCCACGTCTGGTGGCCCGGTATCGATGCGGCCTTAGAGTCCTGCATTCACAGATGTAATACATGCTCGCATTTAAGTAATGTACCCAGGGAGGCGCTGCTAAGTTTATGGTCTTGGCCCTCTAAACCGTGGTCTAGGGTATACATCGACTATGCAGGCCCGTTCTTGGGTAAAATGTTCCTTGTAGTTGTAGACGCGTACTCCAAGTGGATTGAATGTGAGATAATGTTGGCTAGCATGTCCGCTGCCACTACTGAAAGCCTGCGGGCCATGTTTGCCATGCACGGCTTACCCGATGTCCTGGTGAGCAACAACGGGCCATGTTTTATCAGTGCTGAGTTCAAAGAATTCATGAACCGTAACGGGATCAAACATGACACATCTGCCCCGTTTAAACCAACGTCCAATGGTCAGGCAGAGAGAGCAGTGCAAAGCATCAAGCAAGGCTTGAAGAGGGTAACTGAACGCTCACTGCAGACTTGCCTATCTGGAGTCCTGCTTACCTACCGCACGAGACCCCACTCATTCCCTGGGATCCCACCTGCTGAACTTCTCATGAAAAGAGCACTTGAGACAAGTCTCTCGTTCGTTCACCCTGATCTACATGAACAGGTAGAGAGCAGGCGGCTTCAACAAAGTGCATACCATGATAGCGCAAATGTGTCACGCGAGATTGAAATCAATGATCCTGTATTTGTATTAAATTATGGACAAGGTCTCAAGTGGCTTCCCGGCATTGTCGTGGCCAAAGAGGGGAGCAGGGTACTTCGGTCAAACTTTGAAATGGACTCATTTACCGGAAACACTTGGACCAAATCAAACTCAGATTCACGGACTATCCTGAGCAACCCACCTTGGACCCTACCTTTTTGATCCCCCTATATACACACCAGTGGCAACCGGCACCACGTTTGACCACGAAGCAGAACCCATCATCCGCAGCAGCCCTGCAGGGCCCAACATACCAGGCAGCCCAGGAAGGCCAGCTGCACAGCAGCCCAGCGAGGGCCCAACAAATGATTCAATAACACCAACTTTCGCACCGAGACGATCAACCAGGGCAAGAAGGGCCTCAGATCGACTCACATTGTAAATAGTTACACT
Source organism: Pristiophorus japonicus (assembly GCF_044704955.1). NCBI lineage: Eukaryota > Metazoa > Chordata > Chondrichthyes > Pristiophoridae > Pristiophorus > Pristiophorus japonicus. The sequence continues at coordinate 61,673,381 of NC_091994.1, read as the reverse complement.
ATTGACTTTAGGGGGGGGCAGTATTGTTATATATGTGGACTTGTATTTACTCTGTACAGCCACCAGAGGGCTCATCCCCTGGATCCCAAGGGATGCCATAAAATCCCTTGGGAGCACAGGTATTTAAGGAGGCTTCACAGGTTGGAGAGGGACTCTGGAGACCTGCAATAAAAGACTAAGGTCACACTTTACTTTGAGCTCATAGTGTTCAGTCTGACTCTTTCTCCATACATAACAGGTTCAGGCAAATTCAAGGACTGTGATGTAAAGATTGATGGCATGCCCTGCTGCCTCCTCATTGACCTTGGAGCCAAAGTCTCCATATTGAGCGAGGCTGTGTACAGAACCCACTTCACGCACTGTCAACTGCAGCCCGCAACTTCCACTCTACATGTGTAGTCCGAAATTGTGGCACTTGGGATCATATCTGTTCCGATATACTACAAGGACATAACTTTGGAGAACTTTTCCTTTCATGTCACGAAGGGACAAAGCCTCATGGGTGTTGACCTTTTTGACAAACTTGGGTTCAAAGTTTACGACCCAACTGACACAGCTGTGTACACGGTGGACTTTGACAAACAGTATCCCTCAATCTTCACAGGGTTTGGAGTGACAACAAAATTCTGCCATCGTCCCCGCATTGACCCTTCCGTCAAACGCAGTGACTTCGCCGTCTCCCATTTGCGGTTCGTGACCAAGTATCCGCAGAATTAAAGCAACTTGAATCTCAGGGAATCGTTGAGAGCATTGACTCCTCACCCTGGATCTCGACCTTAGTCATTGCTTGGCGTAAAAATGGGGAGATCTGTCTATGCATCGATTGAAAGAGGCCATTAAGACCATCACCCCCGACAAGTACCCTCTCCCTACCATCGACGAACTGTCTTCAGAATTCCACGGCTCAATAGTCTTTACAAAACTCGACATGTGCCGCAGTTATCTGCAAATCGCCCGAGCGGAGGATAGCAAACTGCTCACGGCATTCACGAGGTATGATGGTCTGTATCAGTATCGGCTCATGCCCTACGGACTATCTTCTGAACCGTGCATTTCAGAAGATTGTCACTACTATGCTAGTAGGCATAGGGGGAGCTCTCAATCTGCTTGACGCTATCATCGTCCATGGACGCACAATGGAAGAACATGAGCAGCGACTTCACGCATTATGGCTAGACTTGGTACACATAACATTACACTTAATGCCAATAAGTGTACATTTGCTGCTGGAGAAATAAACTTTCTGGGCTACAGAGTCACAGCCCAAGGAGTAAAGCTGACGCTTGACAACATTGACACGATCCAGCGAAAGCAGGAGTCTACCAACGTCAAAGAACTTTCATCATTCCTCGGCACTTGCAACTTCTTTCTGAAGTTTGTCCCGCACTATGCGCACATTGCCGAACCACTTCGCAAGTTGCTGCGCAAGGACGTCCCTTGGGAATGGAGAGATTCCCAGGCTCAGGCATTCACCACGCTTATGGAGAAAATCCAATCCCCTCCTCTCCTCGTGCACGTTGATCTGAATGCCACTACCTACCATGGATTGGCGGCTTGGAACGCCCAGTCGTCTCCTCTTGCACACTCTCGTCTGCAGACGTAAATACTCTGCAGGGGACCGCGAAGCACTCGCTTGCATATACACATGTGAACGCTGGCACATCTACCTCTGTGGCAGGAAATTTACCCTCCATACAGATAACTACGCTACTCGCTACAACTGGATCTGGGCACAGACCACTATGAATCATCCGATGGTCAGATCGCCTTCATCAGTATAACTTTGATGTACAATACATCGCTGGCAGTCACAACCACATAGCTGACATGCTCAGCTGCTCAACACTTGCTTCGGACTCTGGGGCTGACTTGTTCACAGATGACAACACGTCACATTAATCATCACTCAATCATTAGAATCTTTGTCTCCAGTGGCGAACTCAAAACCGAATTACAGCGTGATGCTACGCTCCAGCATGTGAGTTACTTCCTCCAGACTAAGTGGCCAAAGCAAGTTCTGGAAGAGCTGAAAACCTACCTCAGACTTCGCGATGAATTTTCCGTTTGGAACGATGGTGATAGAACAGTAATTCCCAAGTCCCTTCAGCAGTGCGTTCTCCCATTGGCACACGATGGACACCCTGGCATTGTCCGTATGAAGCAGAGATGTTGCGATTCAGTATGGGGCCTGTGATTGACACTGCCATCGAGGAGTTTGTCTCACACTGCGAAGCACGCAGTCTGAGCGAAAAGGCCTCAAACAGCCGACCAGCGCCAATGAAGCCCATTCCATGGCCACAAAGACCATGGTAACAACTTCAGTTGGATATCTTGGGTCCAGTTGAAACAACTCCACAGCCCCAGTGGTTCCTTGTTGTAGTACATGACCTGCATTCCAAATGGCCAGAAATCGCAACAAGTTCAGTGACTTCATCAACGATCGTCACTATTCTGCAGCGTATGTTCACGAAGTGGGGCCTCCCAGCGGTCAGAATCACTGACAATGGACCGCAGTTTGTGTCCGACCAGTTCGCGGGTTTCCTCACTCGTCATGCTATCGAGCATTGCTTACTGCTCGATACAATCCTCAAAGCAACGGAGATGTTGAGCGATTTAACCGCGTCATCAAAGAGGGTTTGAAAGCCAACCTCGCAGCAGGCCAAACATTCGATGAAGCGGTTCAAACCATTCTCTGCACATATGGTTCGACAAAGCACTCGCTAACGGGGAAGACACCCACTGATCTTATGATTGGGCGGAATCTTCGCTGGCTACTGGACATTCTCAAACTCCTAGGCAAACCTAGCGTGAAGATAACCACACTCACATCCCAGATTCTGGAACGAAAAACGAAGTCGTACATTGACACAAAATGACGCGCCCAAAATCCCCAACTGAAGAACAGAGATTGGGTCAGAGTTAAGCGCCAAAACCGTAGTCATAAGCTCGCATCTTCACTTTTGCCTCCACAACAGATCAGGCAAAAGTTCAGCCCTCACACCTACGAGCTGAATGGTGGAACTCGATGGAATGCTCGTAGACTGATCCCAACTCACAGGCCAACAGACCAGCAGGATGGAACAGAGGCATCATTCTGTTTCCCAACCGAAACCCTCGATCAAACACCACAAGCTCCACGCTAGTCTCAGCGTATCAGAACACGTCCTGGCTATCTCAAGGATTGTGTCTGTTCATAGACTGTGTTTTCAGAAGGGGAGAAATATGTTGTGTTCATACTCTATTTGTTTGTTACAGCTCACAAAACAGGCATGAGGGCCCTGCGGGAGCTATTCACAGTCGCTGTATTCATTCTGGTTCATGCCGGTTTGAGATCCATTTTGGGTTTAGAACAGCACAGTTAAGTTAAGTTGCATTACTCCTGGTTCAGTTTGTCAGTTATTTACATGTACACAACATATGATACCCTAGACAATGGCATGGGAAGCTGCATATTTGACAAGCACACTTTCGAGAGAGCGAAACCAACGCATAATTTTAAAGATTACAGCATAGAGGAAACCATTATATCTGTGTCAATGTTAATGCCTTAACTGCAACTATCTTTTCTAATAACATTTCTTTGCCCTTTCTACGTATCCATTTATTTTCATCTTTTTAACATACTTGCCTTCTTCTTCTTAGGCAGTCGCTCAGAGTCGAGGATGACTTGGTTCCACACTAATATGAGTTCTCAGGTGACTGATGAGTCCAATGTGGGACCTCCAGTCTCTATCACAGGTGGGACAGACGGTGGTTGGAGGGACGGGTGGGTGGAGGGCTTGGGTTGTCGTGCGCTCCTTCCGCTGTTTGTGCTTGGCTTCTGCGTGCTCCCGGCGAAGAGACTCGAGGTGTTTGGCGCCTTCCCAGATGCTTCTCCTCCACTTTGAGCGGTCTTGGGCCGAGGATTCCCAGGTGTCAGTGGGGATGTTGCACTTTTTCAAGGCGACTTTGAGAATGTCCTTGAAGTGTTTCCTCTGCCCACCTGGGGTTCGCTTTCCGTGTTGGAACTCCGAGTAGAGCGCTTGTTTTGGAAGTCTAGTATCGGGCATGCGGACAATGTGGCCCGTCCAGCGGAGCTGATCGAGTGTGGTCAGTGCTTCGATGCTGAGGATGTTGGCCTGAGCGAGAACACTGACATTGGTGTGCCTATCCTGCCAATGGATTTGCAGGATCTTGCGGAGGCAGCGTTGGTGGTACTTCTCCAGTGTTTAGAGGTGCCTGTTGTACACAGTCCATGTCTCTGAAGCATATAGGAGGGCGGGTATCACTACTGCTCTGTAGACCATGAGCTTGGTGCCAGGTTTGAGGTCTTGGTCTTCAAATACTCTCTTCCTCAGATGACCGAAGGCTGCGCTGGCACACTGAAGGCAGTGTTGGACCTTGTCATCGATGTCTGTCCTTGTTGACAGTAGGTTCCCGAGGTATGGAAAATGGTCCATGTTGTCCAAGGTCTCGTCATGGATTTTGATAGTCGGGGGCAGTACTGTGTGGTGGGGGCAAATTGGACCTTTGTTTTACGGATGTTTCGTGTAAGGCACATGGTCTCGTACGCTTTGGTGAAGGTGTTGATGATGGTTTGGAGTTCAACCTCCGAGTGTGTGCAGACACAAGCATCATCTGCATATTGTAATTCAATGACAGTGGACGGGACGACCTGCGTTCTGGACTGGAGGTGACGGAGGTTGAATAATTTCCCATTTGTTCTGTAGATTAGCTCCACTCCAGTGGGTGAGATGGAGCATTGCAGCAAGGAAGATCGAGAAGAGCATTGTTGTGATGACACAGACTTGCTTGTCCCCAGCCCGGACGTGGATTGGGTCAGGATCATGGCTTGCATGTCATCGTGGAGCAGGTGCAAGATGCTGACAAACTTTTGAGGGCAGCCAAATTTGAGGAGGACACTCTATAATCCCTCATGGTTGCTGGTGTCGAAGGCCTTTGTGAGGTCAAAGAAGGCCATGTACAGAGGCTGGTGCTGCTCCCTGCATTTCTCTTGAATTTGACAGGCGGTGAAGATCATGTCCATTGTGCCCCTTAGTGGATGGAATCCGCATTGCGACTCTGGGAGGAGCTCTTCAGCCGCTGGGAGAAGGCGATTGAGGAGGATTCTTGTGATGATGTTCCCTGTGGCAGACAGCAGGGAAACTCCTCTGTAATTATTGCAATTGGACTTGGCACCTATCTTGAAGATGGTCTCTGAGCTGGCATGCTCTCCTCCTTCCAAATAAGAGACATGAGTTCTTGTATTCATGCCAATAGTGCTTCTCCACCATGCTTTAGTGCTTCAGTGGGGATTCTATCTGCTCCCGATGCCTTGTTGTTCTTCAGTTATTGGATGCCTTTTCAACCTCTTGCCGGGCTGGGCTTGTGCTGAGATGGTGGCGAGTAGCATGCTGCGGGATGGAGTTGAGGACACTCATGTCGAAGACAGAGTCTCGGTTAAGTGCTCCTTCCAGCCGGCATTACTGTCTCTCTGTCCATGATGAGTACCTCTCCGTTCTTGACCCGCAGTGGTGTAGGGCCTTGGGTACTTGGGCCATAGTGGTCTTGACTGCGCGAAAGAATTCATGCATGTCGTGTTTGTCGACTAGTTGCTGAATCTCCTGCGCTTTCTCCACCTACCATCTGTCCTTTAGGTCGCGAGTTTTTTGTTGGACCTCGGCCTTCAGATATCTATAGAGCTGCTTTCTTGCTCTTGAGTTGTTTTGCTGTTTCCAGTTCACTAATGCCTTGCACTTGTGACTTATTAGCTCCTGGATCTCCTGGTCATTCTCGTCACACCAATCCATGTTTCCTGGCCGGGTGACCAAGCCCCTCTTCACGTGGTAATTATGGAGGCCTTGAGGGCATACCAGGAGCTGTGGACACTCTGGGTCACTGGGAGTCACCAGGTTGGTTGTGAGGCGTTGGCTGAATAGGGCTTTCTTAGCAGAGCCTTTGAGTGCTCCAGCATTGATTTTCTGCAGGGTTGTTTCTTTGCCTCTGCTGTTTTGGGTTACATTGATGGAGGTGACAAAGCAGATGAGGCAGTCATCCATCCAGCAATCACCAGCTCCTGTCATGGCGCGGGTGATGCGCACGTCCTTGTGGTCGCTCGCTCGGACGATGACGTAGTCTCGCAGATACCAGTGCTTGGAGCCAGGGTGTTGCCATGAAGCCTTGTACTTGTCTCTCTGACAGAACAGGGCGTTGGTTATGGAAAGGCCATGTTCTGAGCATTTCGTTAGGAGGAGGCTATTGCTGGAGTTGGTTTTCCCTAGCTCCTCTCTGCCGATCACATGTCCCCAGAGGTCTGTGTCCTTTCCAACTCTGGCGTTAAAATCGCCTAGGAGGATCCTCGGGGCAGGGATTGTTCAAGGCTGGAGTAAAATTCCTCTTTGGTCTCATCTGTAGCATCCAGTGTTAGGGCGTACGCACGGATGACCCCAGCGCACTGGTTCCATTCCATTATATTGTAATAAAACATCCCAAAGGGTTTCACAGAAAATTTGACATTGAGCCACACAGCAAGATATTACAACAGGTGGCCAAAAGTTTGGTCAAAAAGGTGGGTTTTAAGAAGCCTCTGAAAGGAGGAGAGAGAGGTGAAGAGGTTCAGGGCGGGAATTGCTGAGACAGCCTACACATGGTGGGTGAGGGAAATTGGGGATGCTCAAGTGGCCAGAATTGGAGGAATGCCAACAGCATCTCGCTTGTGGATTAACAGCCGAGGGAAGGTCTGCAGAGAGTCAGCACTCAACTCATGATTCAGAAAATTCTTCCATAGGCCTACTATTCTATGACAAAAGATGAACCGCTGAACATCTAACCTAGTCCTGCCCTTGCGTAACCTAAATATATGAACCGTTAGAGAATTATTAACCGTAACACCAAGATCCTTATCTCTCTCAACCAATTTCAGTTCTGTTCCCTGTTAGGTGTAAGTATTAGAAACATAGAAACATAGAAAATAGGTGCAGGAGTAGGCCATTTGGCCCTTCGAGCCTGCACCACCATTCAATGAGTCATGGCTGAACATGCGACTTCAGTACCCCATTCCTGCTTTCTCGCCATACCCCTTGATACCCCTAGTAGTAAGGACTATATCTAACTCCTTTTTGAATATATTTAGTGAATTGGCCTCAACAACTTTCTGTGGTAGAGAATTCCACAGGTTCACCACTCTCTGGGTGAAGAAGTTCCTCCTCATCTCGGTCCTAAATGGCTTACCCCTTATCCTTAGACTGTGACCCCTGGTTCTGGACTTCCTCAACATTGGGAACATTCTTCCTGCATCTAACCTGTCTAAACCCGTCAGAATTTTAAACGTTTCTTTGAGATCCCCTCTCATTCTTCTGAACTCCATTGAATACAAGCCCAGTTGTTCCAGTCTTTCTTGATATGTCAGTCCCGCCATCCCGGGAATCAGTCTGGTGAATCTTCGCTGCACTCCCTCAATAGCAAGAATGTCCTTCCTCAAGTTAGGAGACCAAAACTGTACACAATACTTCAGGTGTGGCCTCACCAAGGCTTGGACAACTGTAGTACCACCTCCCTGCCCCTGTACTCAAATCCACTCACTATGAAGGCCAAAATGCCATTTGCTTTCTTAACCGCCTGCTGTACCTGCATGCCAACCTTCAATGACTGATGTACCATGACACCCAGGTCTCGTTGCAGCTCCCCTTTTCCTAATCTGTCACCATTCAGATAATAGTCTGTCTCTCTGTTTTTACCACCAAAGTGGATAACCTCACATTTATCCACATTATACTTCATCTGCCATGCATTTGCCCACTCACCTAACCTATCCAAGTCACTCTGCAGCCTCATAGCATCCTCCTCGCAGCTCACACTGCCACCCAACTTAGTGTCATCCGCAAATTTGGAGATATTACATTTAATCCCCTCGTCTAAATCATTAATGTACAATGTAAACAGCTGGGGCCCCAGTACAGAACCTTGCGGTACCCCACTAGTCACTGTCTGCCATTCTGAAAAGTACCCATTTACTCCTGCTCTTTGCTTCCTGTCTGCCAACCAGTTCTCAGTCCATGTCAGCACACTACCCCCAATCCCATGTGCTTTAACTTTGCACATTAATCTCTTGTGTGGGACCTTGTCGAAAGCCTTCTGAAAGTCCAAATACACCACATCAACTGGTTCTCCCTTGTCCACTCGACTGGAAACATCCTCAAAAATTCCAGAAGATTTGTCAAGCATGATTTCCCTTTCACAAATCCATGCTGACTTGGACCTATCATGTCACCTCTTTCCAAATGCGCTGCTATGACATCCTTAATAATTGATTCCATCATTTTACCCACTACCGATGTCAGGCTGACTGGTCTATTATTCCGATTTCTCTCTCCCTCCTTTTTTCAAAAGTGGGGTTACATTGGCTACCCTCCAATCCATAGGAACTGATCCAGAATGTTGGAAAATGACTGTCAATGCATCCGCTATTTCCAAGGCTGCCTCCTTAAGTACTCTGGGATGCAGTCCATCAGGCCCTGGGGATTTATCTGCCTTCAATCCCATCAATTTCCCCAACACAATTTCCCGACTAATAAGGATTTCCCTCAGTTCCTCCTTCTTACTAGACCCTCTGACCCCTTTTATATCCGGAAGGTTGTTTGTGTCCACCTTAGTGAATACCGAACCAAAGTACTTGTTCAATTGGTCTGCCATTTCTTTGTTCTCCGTTATGACTTCACCTGATTCTGACTGCAGGGGACCTACGTTTGTCTTTACTAACCTTTTTCTCTTTACATATCTATAGAAGCTTTTGCAGTCCATCTTAATTTTCCCTGCAAGCTTCCTCTCGTACTCTATTTTCTCTGCCCTAATCAAACGCTTTGTCCTCCTCTGCTGAGTTCTAAATTTCTCCCAGTCCCCAGGTTCGCTGCTATTTCTGGCCAATTTGTATGCCACTTCCTTGGCTTTAATAATATCCCTGATTTCCCTTGATAGCCACGGTTGAGCCACCTTCCCTTTTTTATTTTTACGTCAGACAGGGATGTACAATTGTTGTAGTTCATCCATGCAGTTTCTAAATGTCTGCCATTGCCCATCCACTGTCAACCCCTTAAGTATCATTCACCAATCTATCCTAGCCAATTCACGCCTCATACCTTCAAATTTACCCTTCTTTAAGTTCTGGACCATGGTCTTTGAATTAACTGTTTCATTCTCCATCCTAATGTAGAATTCCACCATATTATGGTCACTCTTCCCCAAAAGGCCTCGCACAACGAGATTGCTAATTAATCCTCTCTCATTACACAACACCCAGTCTAAGATGGCCTCCCCCCTAGTTGGTTCCTCGACATATTGGTCTAGAAAACCATCCCTTATGCACTCCAGGAAATCCTCCTCTACCGTATTGCTTCCAGTTTGGTTAGCCCAATCTATATGCATATTAAAGTCACCCATGATAACTGCTGCACCTTTATTGCATGCACCCATAATTTCCTGTTTGATGCCCTCCCCAACATCACTACTACTGTTTGGAGGTCTGTACACAACTCCCACTAACATTTTTTGCCCTTTGGTGTTCTGCATCTCTACCCATATAGATTCCACATCATCCAAGCTAATGTCCTTCCTAACTATTGCATTAATCTCCTCTTTAACCAGCAATGCTATCCCACTTCCTTTTCCTTTTATTCTATCCTTCCTGAATGTTGAATACCCATGGATGTTGAGTTCCCAGCCCTGATCATCCTAGAGCCACGTCTCTGTAATCCCAATCACATCATATCTGTTAATATCTATTTGCACAGTTAATTCATCCACCTTATTATGGATACTCCTTGCATTAAGACACAACGCCTCCAGGCTTGTTTTTTTAACACCCTTTGTCCTTTTAGAATTATGATGTAGTGTGGCCCTTTTTGTTTCTTGCCTTTGTTTACTCAGCCTTCCACTATTGCTTTTTACCTTTCTAACATCTGTTTCTGACTCCATATTACTTCGCCCTGTCTCGCTGCATAGGTTCCCATCCCCTTGCCATATTAGTTTCAACACTCCCGAACTGCATTAGCAAATGTTAACCCCAAGACAGTATTCATGGTGTTGCATTGCCCTGATGTATAACATTGCATTTATCCAGGTTAAATATCATTTGCCAGAGTTTGGCCCAGTGCATCTCAATCTGCCTGCAGAAATTTGTTCCCCTCCACAATGCTACTGTGTGCACAGATTGTTATAGCATCTGTGAGTTTGTGGACCTGGGTCATTTATGAAGATTGTAAAAAGCAATGGCCCTAACACTGATCTCTGCCGGACACCACTGGGATCCGGCCTGCAAATTAGATTCACTGCTGTTAGTAACTACTTTTTGCCAAGGGAATGCAGTCAATTCTTCGTCAACTTTGTGCTGATTCCACAAGATTGTATTTTGTAGAATAACATCAAAGGCTATCTGACAATCCAAATGGACAATGTCTGCTTGAAAACCCTCATAAACTTACCTAGAACCTTCTTCAAAAACTTCTCGTGAATTAGTAAGAGATGTTTTCCATTTCCTGAGCATTGGGTGTCATGAAGCACATCTGTACGATCCCTTCAGGCAGCTTTCCTATCCCTGGCGTCAGACTAATGAGCCCGATAGCTTCCTGGATCTCACTTCTCACCTTTTTGAAAATCAGAACATGATCATCCTTCCAATCCAAGGGAACAATCCCAGAGTCGAGTGAGCTGTAAAAGATCTGGGCAAGGGGCTGGCAAAGCCCATGCTCCATTTATTTAACCAACCTGGGATAGATGCCTTCGGGGCCAGCAGTCCCATCTATTATAAGGTTCCTTATTGTGTCCAAAATAATATCGGCGGCTATTCTCTTATCTACAGCACAACCCATAACTGGTAATTGAGCTTTGTTGACAGGAGTGAAGACTGCGGCTAGGTAATAATTTAACACCACTACTGCAGTGTATATGCTTCATGGGTTCTTCATTTAACAATTCACAGCTATACACTTGCTGGTTTATTTGCAACGGTTCAACAATCAAACTGAACACTACCAGTTCATCCACCAGGCTCACAACTGCACACCTCATCGTAGAGAACCGGAACTCAATTAACTGGGGTTTTATTGAGTCTTGTGAACATCACGTGACTGGCTAAGCCACTCACAGTGCACCAGCTCCTCAAACCTGTGAGCATGCTGCCATACCTTGTGAGTTCTGCCCTAAGGCTTCTTCTAATGGTCCTATTCAATACTGAATGGTCCTCTGATTCGAAACACAGCTACAGCAATTATCTATCTTCTTATCCATTAATCTTTCATTTCTCTTCATTTCATATGATATCTGTTTCTATTCTCCTGTGAATCATGTTGCTTTAATCTGTAAAAGTAATTTTGTTTTAATGTAAATTGTCCTTGCAGATACTTAGCCATTTTGATTTGCCATGTGCCGTTTTATTTAGGAATGGCATCATGTTCTTTGGGCCAGTGTATTATCGTCAGAATGGTTGGACTGGGCAAGAATGGGCAGAATAACAGATTTAGGTGAAAATTCTGGCAATCATGGACTGACATGAGTAGCCTTGGCTGCATGTCACTTTCCACCATTTCATTCTCCTCATTTCAGACACTCTAGTCTCAGTGGGAGCACTCTTGCCTCTCAGTCTGAAGGTTGTGGGTTCAAAACAACATAACAACATAAGAATTGGAGCAGGAGTCAACCATTTGGCCCCTCGCGTCTGCTCCGCCATTCAATAAGATCGCGGCTAATCTGATCTTGGTCTCAACTCCACTTTCCTGCCCGTTCCGCATAACTCTCGACTCCCTTATCATTCAAAAATATGTCTACCTCCATCTTAAATATATTCGATGACCCAGTCTCCACAGCTCTCTGGGAAAGATTCACGACACTCTGAGAGAAGAAATTTCTCATCATTTCCGATTTAAATGGGCGACCCCTTATTTGGAAACTATACCTCCTAGTTCTAGGGTCCCCCACGAGGGGAACATCCTCTCTGCATCTACCCTGTTAAGTTCCCTCAGAAGCTTATATGTTTCAATAAGATCACCTCTCATTCTTCTAAACTCCAATGAGTATAGGCCCAACCTGCTCAACCTTTCTCCATAAGACAACCCCTTCATCATAGAATCATAGAAGTTTTCCAGCACGGAAGGAGGCCATTTCGGCCCATGCCGGCTATCCAGCCTAATCCCAATTTCTAGCTCTAGGTCCATAACCCTGCAGGTTACGGCACTTCAAGTGCACATCCAAGTACTTTTTAAATGTGGTGAGGGTTTCAGCCTCTACGACCCTTTCAGGTAGTGAGTTCAAGACCCCCACAACTATCTGCGTAAAGAATTTTCCCCTCAAATCCCCTCGAAATCTTCTACCAATTACTTTAAATGTATGCCCCCTGGTTGTTGACCCCTCTGCTAAGGGAAATAGGTCCTTCCTATCCACTCTATCCAGGCCCCTCATAATTTTATACACCTCAATAAAGTCTCCCCTCAGCCTCCTCTGTTCCAAGGAAAACAAATCCAACCTATCCAATCTGTCCTCATAGCTAAGATTCTCCACTCCCGGCAACATCCTCGTAAATCTCCTCTGTACCCTCTCCAGTACAATCATGTCATTCCTGTAATGCAGTGACCAGAACTGCACACAGTACTCCAGCTGTGCCCTAACCAGTGTTTTATACAGTTCAAGCATAACCTCCCTGCTCTTGTATTCTATGCCTCGGCCAATAAAGGCAAGCATTCTGTATGCCTTCTTAACCACCTTATCTACCTGGCCTGCTACCTTCAGAGATCTGTGGACATGTACTCCAAGGTCGCTTTTTTCCTCTCCACTTCTCAGTATCCTTCCATTTAATATGTATTCCCTTTCCTTGTTAGCCCTCCCAAAATGCATTACCTCACACTTCTCTGAATTAAATTCCATTTCCCACCTGACCAGTTGATAGCTTCCTGCAACAGCTTTCTTCTTTATTATCAACCACACTTTAGTATCATCTGCAAACTTCTTAATCATACCTCCTATATTCATCTAGATCATTGATGTATATCACAAAAAGCAAGGGATCTAGTACTGAGCCCTGCAGAACCCTACTGGAAACATCCTTCCAGTCACAAAAACACCCATCAATTATTACCTTTTGCTTCCTGCCTCTGAGCCAATGTTGGATCCAACTTGCCACTTTGCCCTGGATCCCATGGGTTTTTACTTTTGTGACCAGTCTGCCATGTGGGACCTTATCGAAAGCTTTGCTAAAATCCACATACACTACATCATACGCACTGCCCTCATTGCCCCTCCTGGTTACCTCCTCGAAAAATTCAATCATGTTAGTCAGACACGACCTTGCTTAACAAATCCGTGCTGATTGTCCTTGATTAATCCGTGTCTTTCTAAGTGAAGGTTTATCCTGTCCTTCAGGATTTTTTACAATAATTTCCCCACCACCGAGGTTAGGCTGACTGGCCTGTAATTACTCGGTCTATCCCTTTCTCCCTTTTTAAACAAAGGTACCACATTAGCAGTCCTCCTGTCCTCCGGCACCACACATAAAGCCAGAGAGGATTGGAAAATGATGGTCAGGGCCTCTGTTGTTTCCTCTTTTGATTTGTTTAACAGCCTGGGATACATTTCATCCGGGCCTGGGGACTTATCCACTTTCAAAGCTGCTAAACCGCTTAATACTTCCTCTCTCACTATATTTATTTCATCTAATATTTCACACTTCTCCTCGATAGTAATGTCTGCATCGCCTCTCTCTTTTGTGAAAACAGACACAAAGTATTCATTAAGATCCATACCCAAATCTTCCACCTCCGCACACAGATTACCCTCATGGTCTCTAATAGGCCCTACCCTTTATTTTGTTATTCTCTTGCTCTTAATATATTTATAAAATGTCTTTGGGTTTTCCTTGATTTTACTTGCCAAGAATTTTTCATGGTCAGGAATCAATCTCGTAAATCTTCTCTGAACTGCCTCCGGTGTAAGTATATCCCTCGTTAAATAAGGAGACCAAAACTGTACGCAGTACTCCAGGTGTGGTCTCACCAACAGTTGTAGCAGGACTTCCCTACTTTTATGTCCCATCCCCCTTGCAATAGGGGCCAACATTCTATTTGCCTTCCTCATTACTTGCTGTACTTGCATACTAACCTTTTGTGTTTCGTGTACAAGGACCCCCAGATCCCTCTGTACTGCAGCACTTTGTAATCGCTCCCCATTTAAATAATAATTTGCTTTTTTATTTTCCCTACCAAAGTGGATAACCTCACATTTTCCCACATTATACTCCATCTGCCAAATCTTTGCCCACTCACTTAGCCTGGCTATATCCCTTTGAAGATTCTTTGCGTCCTTCTCACAACTGTTTTCCCACCCATCTTTGTATCATCAGCACATTTGGCTACATTACACTTGGTCCCTTCATCCAAGTCATTAATATAGATTGTAAATAGTTGAGGCCTCAGCACTGATCCCTGGCGCCTCAACTATTAGTTACTGAAAATGACCCATTTATCCTGACTCTCTGTTTTCTGTTAGTTAGCCAATCCTCTATCCATGCTAATATATTACCCCCAATCCGTGAGTTCTTATCTTGTGCAGTAATCTTTTATGCAGCACCTTATTGAATGCCTTCTGGAAATCCAAATACACAACATCTACTGGTTCCCCTTTATCCACCCTGCTCGTTACATCTTCAAAGAGTTCCACTCAAGAAGCTTCAGCACAAAATTAACATATTTTCAAATATGTTAAAATGCACACTGCTCTTAGTTAAATATTCTGTTTAAACTTTCTCTGACTCATAAAGAGAAATTAAGTGCGGTACTGAGGGAATGCTTCACTACGTAAACTTGGGGTCATCCAAAACTCAGCTGCCCGTGTCCTAATTTGCACCAAGTCACAATCACCCCTGTGCTTTCTGACCTACATTGGCTCCCAGTTAAACAACGCCTCGCTTTCAAAATTCTCATCCTTGTTTACAAATCACTCCATGGCCTTGCCCCTTCCTATCTCTGTAATCTTCTTCAGCCTCACAATCCCTCAAGATGTCTGCGCTTCTCAAATTCTGCCCTCTTGAACATCCCTCATTATAACTGCTCAACCATCAGCGGCTGTGTCTTCTGTTGCCTGGGCCCTAAGCTCTGGAACTCCCTCCCTGAACCTCTCCACCTCTCTATCTCTCTTTCCTCCTTTATGACGCTCCTTAAAACCTCCCTCTTTAACCAAGCTTTTGGTCATCTGCCTTAATTTCTTCTTTTGTGGCTCGGTGTCAAAATATATTTGTTTTGTCTTGTAACACTACTGTGATGCTCCTTGGGATGTTTTACTATGTTAAAGGCGTTATATAAATAAAAATTGTTGTTGTTGTTGTCAAAGGTGCCATTTGTTGGATGAGATGTTAAACTGAGACCTTGTCTGCCCTCTCAGGTGGATGTGAAAGATCCCATGGCACTATTTAAAGAAGAGCTGGGGAGTTCTTCCGATGTGCCAGCCTATATTGATACCTCACCCAACATTAAAACAGATTATCTGGTCATTTATCTCATTGCTGTTTGTGGGAGCTTGCTGTGCAGAAATTGGCTGCAGCATTTCTTCTTTCTTTCGGTCTTTCATTCTCTCTCTCTCTCTCTCTCTCTCTTTCTTTCTTTCATACAGCAATGTGGTTGACTCTTATCAGTTGTATCAAATCACTTGGAAAACCTTCACCTCACAGACTATAACGATTCAAGAAGGCAGCTCACCACCACCTTCTCAGGGTAATTAGGGACGGGCAATAAATGCACATCCAATGAATAAAAAATAGCTCATCATCAGATCAGTTGTTACAACCTGTGTCTTGTCAAATCTACAGGAATTGATAAAACGTAATCATAACTCATTCTCAAATCATGGGAAACAAATGATCAAAAAGGTTTTCTTGCTGTCAGTGAAGTAGCAGCAAGAAATGTACAGAAACAGCCATACAACAGGTGTACAACAGTGCCAAACACTAGCAGCTACTAATGCACCATGGATAATGCAGAAACAGATAGCTAACAATGCAAACAATAAACATTATATATATGTATAGCAATTTGCTTGATAGGAATGTAGGAACAGGAGGAGGCCATTCAGCCGCTTGAGCCTGTTCCGCCATCCAACTAGATCATAGCTGATCTGTATCTTAACTCCATCTACCCACCTTGGTTTCATTACCTTAATACCCTTGCCTAACAAAAATCTATCAATCCCACTTTTGAAATTTTCAATTGACCCCCGGCTTCAACAGCTTTTTTGGGGGAGAGAGTTCCAGATTTCCACTGCCCTTTGTGTGAAGAAGTGCTTCCTGACATCATCCCTGAACGGCCTGGCTCGAATTTAAAGTTCTGTCCCTTGTTCTGGATTCCCCCACCAGAGGAAGTAGTTCCTCTCTCTCAATCCTATCAACTCCTTTAATCATCTTAAACATCTCAACTGTATTGCCCCTAATCTTCTAAACTCACGGGAATACAAGCCTAGTCTGTGCAACCTGGCCTCATCATTTAACCCTTTTAGACCTGGTAATTAAAGCATTATGTGGAAGTACATATGAATACAGCAATACCAATTAAAGATTTCAAACAAAATTCTGCATTTGAATTCTTTTCGCGTGGACCAGGACGAAAGGTTATCTGTGTTTCCATTAATTGACACCATGTGTTTGACATTATGCAGCAAAGGGGCCGAAACCACGCAAGTTGCAGCAAGCTATTCTTCCAGCGGTCGGACAAGATACCTGCAACCGCGCTGACTGGTGGGGCTCCAACGTGATGGACACCATGATTTGCGTTGGAGGTTATTCGAAGACTGCATGTGAAGTATGTCATTAAACCTACATGTTTTAGTGAATTAGTATTTGTATATGCATTCATCAAAAGAAACTATAATCTTAAAACTAACTTTGCTTTTTCTACACTCTGTGGTTGAGCTTTTGCATCTAAATCATAGAAAGAGGGGAGTGAAGGATGGTGGGGTTATAGGCCATTGCACCCTTTAGGTTTTTCACCTCTAAGCCCTGAGTTAAATCCAGTTTAGTCTGATGGGGTGAAAGTCTTGCTTTTGTTGAAATGTGCTTAATCAGAATATGTTCAATGTTATTCCACTTCCCAGTTGGTGCAAGTCCTTAGGATCATTGACAGTAATTTAACTCTGCGAGAAGGAGTACTGCAGTGAACGGAAATGTTACAGCATGCTCAGGGCTGGAACAGAGCAAAGTGCTTGTACTCTGACTCTATGCCTGCTCTTGATCTGGGAATGCTGGAAGGAAGTAAACAGCCTTCCATTTCCCAACACAGCGCCAAACCCCCCTCACCCTGCCCCCTCACCCTCACCCCCGCCCTTGAAGAAAAGCAAATTTCCTCCCCTTGCACCACTCTCCTGAAAAAAAAATGGAACTTGTAAATATTTTTCTTGCAAATAGTTGAACATCCCAACTATCCTGTCAGAGTGTAAGGAACTGCAAGAGAAATGATAGGGCTTTTTAATTACAAGGTACACGCAGAATGTTTTGTGGATAATATGTGCTATGGACCAGGTGTATGTCAAATTATAAATCTAAATTAAAGCCAATTGTCTTAGTTCAAATAAATTTGACAAAAGGGCCAGTTGAGGCACTTGGCTTCTTGTCCACCAATCTTACGGTGACTCACAGAGAGGCGCAATATTCCTCTAATGATCTGCTTTCCTATTACCATCATCAAATTCCTTCTAGGAGTGTGGAACCTGGGGGCTGTTTATCTGAACTCACTTTATGTAAGACTGGGTTTGTGTGCCTGTATGTTTTCTAATATTCAGAAAAGCTTCAATGTTTTCATGCAACTGTCACATTGGGAATCAGCTGCCTGCTCTATACGTATCGACATTTTATTGAATCTTACTGAATCAAAGCACTAAATCTAGGAATTACTGCTGGTGTGTGAATGGATAACATGCTTGAATGATATTCCCCTGTCCGTTATTTTAGCACAAGCATTGACCTTTTTAAAATAAATGCATTATGCTTGCAATACAATAGCAATGGGGAAATTGGATTTTGGAGTGAGTTAAATTCAGGCCTTTCACTGCTTGGGCTCTGAGTTCAAATTTCCTCAGTCTACTTACTGTAAGGGTAATTTGGGAAATGAGTTTGGGTAGTCCCAATCCAATGGACATGGGTCTATACCACTAAACTACCCCTAATTTACCATTCATTGGCAATGCCAGTCAGACAGGCCTCAGCAATGTTCGTGCAAGAAATGGAAAAAATGGTCTACTGGTATAATAGGGGGCGCTCTTCTGGGCTGTGTGAGTAAACTACCTTGTGTTAGCTGGCATTGTTAACGTCCTTGCAAACTACCACCCCATCTCCAACCTCACTTTCCTCTCCAAAGTCCTTGAATGTGTTTTCACCTCCCAAATCTGTGCCCATCTTTCCGGGAACTCCATGTTTGAATCCATCTTTCTGGGAACTCCATGTTTGAATCCATCTTTCCGGGAACTCCATGTTTGAATCCAGCTTTCCGGGAACTCCATGTTTGAATCCAGCTTTCCGGGAACTCCATGTTTGAATCCAGCTTTCCGGGAACTCCATGTTTGAATCCAGCTTTCCGGGAACTCCATGTTTGAATCCCTCCAACCCGGTTTCCGCACCAGCCACAGTAACGAAATGGCGCTTATCAAAGTCACAAATTACATCCTTTGTGACTGTGACAAAGGTAAACTATCCCTCCTTGTCCTTTTCGACCTGTCTGCCACTTTGACATGGTTTATCATTCCATCCTCCTCTAGCGCCTCACCATCATCGTCCAGCTGGGTGGGACTGCACTCGCCTGGTTCCATTCTAATCGATCTAATCGTAGCCAGAAAATCACCTGCAATGGCTTCTCTTCCCACTCCCGCATCGTTACCTCTGGTGTCTCCCAAGGATCAATCCTAGGCCCCCTCCTATTTCTCATCACATGCTCCCCCTTGGTGACATCATTGAAAACACAGGGTCAGTTTCCACATGTACCCCAGCTATTTACAATATACATCAATGATTTGGATGAAGGAATAGAGTATAATATCTCCAAGTTTGCAGATGACACTAAACTGGGTGGCGGTGTGAGCTGTGAAGAAGACGCTAAGAGGCTGCAGGGTGACTTGGACAGGTTAGGTGAGTGGCAAATGCATGGCAGATGCAGTATAATGTGGATAAATGTGAGGTTATCCATTTTGAGGGCAAAAACACGAAGGTCGAATATTATCTGAATGGCGGCAGATTAGGAAAAGTGGGGGTGCAACGAGACCTGGGTGTCATGGTTCATCAGTCATTGAAAGT
This sequence comes from Pristiophorus japonicus, assembly GCF_044704955.1. Lineage (NCBI taxonomy): Eukaryota > Metazoa > Chordata > Chondrichthyes > Pristiophoridae > Pristiophorus > Pristiophorus japonicus. The sequence continues at coordinate 61,654,096 of NC_091994.1, read as the reverse complement.
TGGCATGTAGGTACAGCAGGCAGTGAAGAAGGCAAATGGTATGTTGACCTTCATAGCTAGGGGATTTGAGTATAGGAGCAGGGAGGTCTTACTGCAGTTGTACACGGCCTTAGTGAGGCCTCACCTGGAATATTGTGTTCAGTTTTAGTCTCCTAATCTGAGGAAGGACGTTCTTGCTATTGAGGGAGTGCAGCGAAGGTTCACCAGACTGATTCCAGGGATGGCTGGACTGTCATATGAGGAGAGACTGGATCAATTGGGCTTTTATTCAATGGAGTTTAGAAGGACGAGAGGGGATCTCACAGAAACGTATAAGATTCTGACGGGACTGGACAGAATGTTCCCAATGTTGGGGAAGTCCAGAACCAGGGGACATAGTCTTAGGATAAGGGATAGGCCATTTAGGACTGAGATGAGGAGAAACTTCTTCACTCAGAGAGTTGTTAACCTGTGGAATTCCCTGCCGCAGAGAGTTGTTGATGCCGGTTCATTGGATGTATTCAAGAGGGAGTTAGATATGGCCCTTACGGCTAAAGGGATCAAGGGGTATGGAGAGAAAGCAGGAAAGGGGTACTGAAGGAATGATCAGCCATGAACTCATTGAATGGCGGTGCAGGCTCGACAGGCCAAATGGCCTACTCCTGCACCTATTTTCTATGTTTCTATGTTTCTATGTACACTGATAACACCCAACTCTACCTCACTATCACTTCTCTCGACCCCTCCATGGTCTCTAAATTGTCAGACTGCTTGTCCGGCATGCAGTTTTGGATGAACAGAAATTTCCTCCAACTAAATATTGTGAAAACCGACACAAACTCTGTTCCCTAGCCACGAACTCCATCCCTCTCACTAGCGAAGTCAAACCAGACTGTTGGCAACATTGTTGGCCTACCCCTTATCCTAAGATTGTGTCCCCTGGTTCTGGACTTCACCAACATCAGGAACATTCTTCTCGCATCTAACCTGCCCCGTCCCGTCAGAATCTTATACGTTTCTATGAGATCCCCTCTCATCCTTCTAAACTCCAGTGTATAAAGACCCAGTTGATCCAGTCTCTCCTCATATCAGTCCCGCCATCCCTGGAATCAGTCTGGTGAACCTTCGCTGCACTCCCTCAATAGCAAGAACGTCCTTCCTCAGACTCGGAGATGAAAACTGAACACAATATTCCAGGTGAGGCCTCACTAAGGCCCTGTATAATTGCAGTAAGACCTCCCTGCTCCGATATGCAAATCCCCTAGCTATGAAGGCTAACATGCCATTTGCCTTCTTCACCGCCTGCTGTACCTGCATGTCAACTTTCAATGATTGTTAAACCATGACACCCAGGTCTCATTGCACCTCCCATTTTCCTAATCTACCACCATTCAGATAATATTCTGCCTTCATGTTATTGCCTCCAAAGTGGATAACCTCGCATTTATCCACATTATACTGCATCTGCATTTGCCCACTCACCTAACCTGTCCACATCACCCTGCAGCCTCTTAGCATCCTCCTCACAGCTCAGACCGCCACCCAGTTTAGTGTCATCTGCAAACTTGGAGACATTACATTCAATTCCTTCATCCAAATCATTAATGTATATTGTAAAGAGCTGGGGTCCCAGCACTGTGCCCTGCGGCACTCTACCAGTCATTGCGTCCCATTCCGAAAAGGACCCGTTTATTCCAACTCTCTGCTTCCTGTCTGCCAACCAATTCTCTATCCATGCCAGGGCATTACCGCCAATACAATGTGCTTTGATTTTGCACACCAATCTCTTATGTGGGACCTTGTCAAAGGCCTTTTGAAAGTCCAAATACACCACATCCACTGGTTCTCCCTTGTCCACTCTACTAGTTACATCCTCAAAAAATTCCAGAAGATTTGTCAAGCATGATTTCCCCTTCATAAATCCATGCTGACTTGGACTGATCCTGTCACTGCTTTCCAAATGCGCTTCTATTTCATCCTTAATAATTGATTCTAACATTTTCCCCATTACTGATGTCAGACTAACCAGTCTATAATTACCCATTTTCTCTCTCCCTCTTTTTAAAAAAAATGGTGTTACATTAGCTACCCTCCAGTCCATAGGAACTGATCCCGAATTGATAGACTGTTGGAAAATGATCACCAATGCATCCACTATTTCTCGGGCCACTTCCTTAAGTACTCTGGGATGCAGACAATCAGGCCCCGGGGATCAATCCCATCAATCCCATCAATTTCCCCAACACAATTTTCCGCCTAATAAGGATATCCTTCAGTTCCTCCTTCTCTTTAGATCATCGGTTCCCTCGTACATCCGGAAAGTTATTTGTGTCTTCCTTCATGAAGACAGAACCAAAGTATTTGTTCAATTGGTCTGCCATTCCTTTGCTCCCCATTATAAATTCACCTGAGTCCGACTGCAAGGGACCTACGTTTGTCTTCACTACTCTTTTTCTCTTCACATATCTATAGAAGCTTTTGCAGTCGGTTTTTATGTTCCCGGCAAGCTTCCTCTCGTACTCTATTTTCCCTCTCCTAATGAAACTCTTTGTCCTCCTCTGCTGAATTCTAAATTTCTCCCAGTCCTCAGGTTTGCGGCTTTTTTTGTCCAATTTATATGTCTCTTCCTTGGATCTAACACTATCCTTAATTACCCTTGTTAGCCACAGTTGAGCCACCTTCCCTGTTTTATTTTTACTCCAGACAGGGATGTACAATTGTTGAAGTTCATCCTTGTGATCTTTAAATGTTTGCCATTGCCTATCCACCATCAACCCTTTAAGTATCATTTGCCAGTCTATTATAGCCAATTCACGCCTCATGCCGTCGAAATTAGCTTTCCTTAAGTTGAGGATCCTAATTTCTGAATTAACTGTGTCACTCTCCATCTTAATAAAGAATTCTACCATATTCTGGTCACTTTTCCCCAAGGGGCCTCGCACAACAAGATTGCTAATTAGACCCTTCTCATTACACATCACCCAGTCTTGGATGGCCAGCTCTCTAGTTGGTTCCTCGACATATTCGTCAAGAAAACCATCCCTAATACACTCCAGGAAATCCTCCTCCACCGCATTGCTACCAGTTTGGTTAGCCCAATCTATATGTAGATTAAAGTCTCCCATGATAACTGCTGTACCTTAATTGGACACATCCCTTATTTCTTGTTTGATGCTGTCGCCAACCTCACTACTACTGCTTGGTGGTCTGTACACAACTCCCACTAGTGTTTTCTGCCCTTTGGTATTCCGTAGCTCCACCCATACCGATTCCACATCATCCAAACCAATGTCCTCCCTTACTATTGCATTAATTTCCACTTTAACCAGCAACGCCACCCCGCCTCTTTTTCCTTTCTGTCTATCCTTCGTAAATGTTAAATACCCCTGAATGTTGAGTTCCCAGCCTTGGTCACCCTGGAGCCATGTCTCCGTGAGGCCAATTGCATCATATCCATTAACTGCTATCTGCGCAGTTAATTCATCCACCTTATTCCGAATACCCCTCGCATTGAGGCACAGAGCCTCCAGGCTTATCTTTTTAACAGCCTTTGCCCCTTTAGAATTTTGCTGTAATGTGGCCCTTTTTATTTTTTGCCTTGGGTTTCTCGGCCCTCCACTTTTACTATTCTGCTTTCTATCTTTTGCCTCTGTCTCCCTTTTATTTCCCTCTATCTCCCTGCATAGGTTCCCATCCCCCTGCCACATAAGTTTAACTCCTCCCCAACAGCACTAGCAAACACTCCCCCTAGGACATTGGTTCCAGTCCTGCCCAGGTGCAGACCGTCCGGTTTGTACTGGTCCCACCTCCCCCAGAACTGGTTCTAATGTCCCAGGAATTTGAATCCCTCCCTTCTGCACCACTCCTCACTACCTTCATGCACTGCTCTGCCTGCTGGTCACCCATTTACTATCTGGCTGTGTACCCTTTACCTGCGGTGAGACCAACTCGCTAAACATGCTATTCACGTCATTCTCAGCATGGTGCATGCTCCAGAGTGAATTCACCCGCAGCTCCAGTGCCGCAATGCGGTCCGTCAGGATCTGCAGGCGGGTGCACTCCCCGCACACGTAGTCGCCAGGGACACCGGAAGCGTCCCTGAGTTCCCACATAGTACAGGAGGAGCATAGCACATGTCCGAGCTCTCCTGCCATGACTTAACCCTTGGATTAACTTAATTGGGCAACAACAATGTTAAAAGGTTACTTACTGATAGAGAAAGAAATTGAAAAACTACTTACCAATCACCAGCCAATCACTTAACCCCTTGGCTGTGACATCACCTTTCAATTTCTTTCTCCTTTTTTGCCTTCTGCCCCTGCTGCAGCTGCACACCACGCTTCACCGACTCAACAACTGTCACAGGTGGGACAGATAGTCGTGAGGGAAAGGGTGGGTGGGACAGGTTTGCCGCATGCTCTTTCCACTGCCTGCGTTTGATTTCTGCATGCATGAGACTCGAGGTGCTCAGCGCCATCCCGGATGCACTTCCTCCACTTAGGGCGATCTTTGGCCAGGGACTCCCAGGTGTCGGTGGGAATGTGGCACTTTATCAGGGAGGCTTTGAGGATGTCCCTTGTAACATTTCCTCTGCCCACCTTTGACTCGTTTGCCGTGAAGGAGTTCTGAGTAGAGTGCTTGCTTTGGGAATCTCCTCTCTGGCATGCGAACGATGTGGCCTGCCCAGCGGAGCTGATCAAGTGTGGTCAGTGCTTCAATGCTGGGGATTTTAGCCTGGTCGAGGACACTAATGTTGGTGCGCCTGTCCTCCCAGGGGATTTGTAGGATCTTGCGGAGACATTGTTGGTGGTTTTTCTCCAGCGACTTATGGCGTCTACTGTACATGGTCCATGTCTCTGAGACATACAGGAGGGCAGATATTACTACAGCCCTGTAGACCATGAGCTTGCTGGCAGTTTTGAGGGCCTGGTCTTCAAACACTCTTTTCCTCAGGCGTTCCGAAGGCTACACTGGTGCACTGGAGGCGGTGTTGAATCTCATCGTCAATGTCTGCTTTTGCTGATACGAGGCTCCCGAAGTATGGGAAATGGTCCACATTGTCCAGGGCCATGATGTGCGAGGATTCTTCATTGCAGTCACGGCCACCTACAGTCTAAACACCAGGGCCCCACCCCACTCCTGGCCAAGAACGGGGAAACACTCATCAAGGACACCGAGGCAGTCAGGGCCCGCTGGAAGGAGCACTTCGAAGATCTCCTCAATCGAGACTCTGTCTTTGACTCGAGTGTTCTCGACTCCATCCCGCAGCATGCTACCCACCACCACTTCAGTAAAACCCCAGCACTGCACGAGGTAGAAAAAGCCATAACACAGCTTAAGAACAACAATGCTACGGGAGCGGCTGGAATCCCTGCTGAGGCACTGAAGTATGGTAGAGAGGCACTGTTGGCGCGAATACATGATCTCATCTCTCTCATCTGGAGGGAGGAGAACATGCCGGGAGATCTCATCTTTAAAAAAGAGGACAAGTCCGACTGTGGCAACTACAGAGGAATCTCCGTTGTCAGCCACTGGGAAAGTCATCGCTAGAGTCCTCCTCAATCGCTCACACATTACCCCTGTGCTCGCTAACCTACATTGGCTGCTGGTTACGCAATGCCTCGTAAAAAAAAAATTCTCATCCTTGTTTTATAATCCCTTCATGGCCTTTCCACCTCTCCCCCGCCATCCCCCTCCCCCAACCCCGCTCCCGATCTCTGAAATCTCCTCCAGCCCTACAACTGCCCGAGATATCTATGCTCCTCTAATTGTGGTCTCTTGAGCATCCCTGATTTTAATCGTTCCACCATTAGTGGACATGCCTTGAGCTGCCAATGCCCTAAGCTCTGGACTTCCCTCTCTAAACCTCTCTGATTCTCTGCCTCTCTTTTCTCCTTTAAGATGATCCTTAAAACCTACCTGTTTCACTATGCTTTTTGTCTTCTGCCGTAATTTCTCCTTATGTGGCTCGGTGTCAAATTTTTTGTCTTGCAACACTCCTGTGAAGCGCCTTGGGATATTTTACTCTGTTAAAGGTGCTATATAAATACAAGTTGTTGTATTTGGGGCAAAGTGGAGGGACCAGTAATCTGCATTGTACCTGACCTGCGAGTGCCTAATGCTGACACCAGGGGGCAATGTCTTCAGCTCGAGGAACTTCGGCTCCGTGTTGATGGAATCCAAGCTGCTGACACTACAACACTTCAGGGAGGGGGGGAGTTACCTGGACGTTGTGATCCAGGAGATAGTCACATCAACTAGCTTAATTAATTCAAATTCGATCCATGGTCAGGGACATGATGGTGTGACTACTTGTGATGAAGGTATGGGGACTCAGGATGGAGTGTTGGAGGAGCCTCAGCCTGTTATGTATGTGAACCTAACCTATGTGTAAGACTTGACACTAGGGAGCACACCTGTGGGAGACCTATAGGTCACCTGTGTACCCTGGAGCAAGCAGGTATAAAAGGCAGCCCACCATGCTCCTCACTTTGGTGTTATATTAAAGAGACCAAGGTCACAATGGTTTGAGCTTACAACACAATCTCGTGGAGTTATTCTGAACTTAACAACTAGCGACGAGTTACAGATCACGAACTTTCATGTGGAAATGGCTGCCGTTGGTATTGTTGAGAGATTTGTTGAGGGTGATGATTGAGAAACCTTCGTTGAGCGTCTCGATCAGTACTTCGTGGCAAATGAGCTGAACACGGCTGAGACAGAAACCAAGTGCAGGGCGATTCTCCTCACCACATGTGGGTTGTCGGTATGTGGCCTCTCAAAAATCTACTGGTCCCAGACAAACCAATGGACAAGACTTACACAGAGCTGTGTGTGCTGGCTCGGGAACACCTCCAGCTGAAGGAGAACATCTTAACGGCCAGATATCGCTTTTACACGCACCATCGCTCCGAGGGCCAGAACGTGGCGAGTTTTGTCGCCGACCTAAGATGCCTTGCGGGACAGTGCGAATTTGCAGGATCTTTGGGGGAAATGTTGCGGGACTTTTTCGTGCTCGGAATTGGCCACGAGGCCATCCTCCTGCAAACTCTGGTCCGCCGAATCCTTAGATCTGAGCAAGGCCATCACGAGAGCCCAGGCCTTCATATCCACGAGCGACAACATGAAACAGATATCTTCACAGAATTGAAGCTCACCGGCAAGTACTGTGCATAAAATAAAGCCTTCAGCAGGCAGAACTGTACTTGGCAGGGACTACACGACCGCAAAGGCCAGGCCTAGGGTGACTCAGAGGCCGTTGTGGAGTGCTAATGCGAATCCATTAACACCATGCTGGTGCTGCAGGGGCAGTCATAGAGCCCATCAATGTCGATTCAAGCACTATGTGTGCAAGGGCTGTGGAACAATGGGGCACCTCCAGCGAATGTGCAAACAACCTCTGACTCACCATGTGGCAGAGTCAGGAGAGGATGACCGATCCAACGTGGATCACGCTGAACGAGCAGGAGAGGCAACTCAACCTGAGGATGAAGAGGAAGTGTATGGTGTACACACCTTCACCACCAAAAGCCCTCCGATAATGTTAAAAGTTAAACGTAACGGCATTCCAGTCTCCATGGAATTGGACACGGGGGCGAGTCAATCGATTATGAACCAGAAGGCTTTTGAGAAACTGTGGAGCAACAAGGCACAGAGGCCACATTTGAACCCGATTCACACTACGCTGCACACTTACATCAAAGATCTCATACCTGTTATCGGCAGTGCGGCAGTGAAAGTATCGTATGACGGAATGCTTCATGATTTACCACTATGGATTGTACCGGGCGATGGCCCAACGCTGTTTGGCAGGAACTGGCTAGGCAAGATCCGGTGGAACTGGGACGACATCAAAGCACTGTCCTCGGTGGATGACGACCCGTGCGCCCAGGTGCTAAACAAATTCCTGCCGTTATTTGAGCCAGGCATCGGCAACTTCACAGGCGCCAAAGCGCGGATCCATCTTGTTCCTGGGGCAGGGCCTGTTCATCTCAAGGCCCGAGCAGTTCCATATATGATGCGAGAGAAAGTCGAAATCGAGCTCGACAGATTTCAATGAGAGGAAGTCATATCGCCAGTCGAGTTCAATGTGTGGGCCAGTCCAACTGTGCCGGTACTAAAGAGCGATGGGACGGTCAGAATCTGCGGGGACTACTAGGTGACGATCAACCAAGTCTCGTTACAGGACCAGTACCCACTACCCAAAGTGGAGGACTTATTTGCAACGCTAGCAGGGGGAAAGTTGTTCACCAAGCTCGACCTAACCTCTGCTTACATGACACAGGAGCTGGCTGAACTGTCAAAGCAGTTGACGGGCATCAACACGCACAAAGAACTGTTTGTGTACCACAGATGCCCATTTGGGATTCGCTCAGCTACGGCCATTTACCAGAGGAACATGGAGAGTCTGCTGAAATCGGTTCCATGGTGTTCCAAGATGATATCTTGATCACTGGTCGTAACATCACCGAACACTTGCACAACATGGAAGAGGTTCTAAAGCGACTGGACAGAGTGGGGCTCAGGCTGAAACGCCAAGTGTGTTTTCCTGGCGCCAGAGGTCGAATTCCTGGCGAGGAAGATCGCGGCAGACGGCATGAGACCCACGGACTCCAAGACGGAGGCCATCAAGAACGCACCCAGACCACAGAATGTGACAGAGCTGCGTTCGTTCCTGGGGCTCATCAACTACTTTGGTAACTTTCTACGGGGCATGAGCACACTGCTGGAACCCTTGCATTTATTGCTACATAAGGGTGACGACTGGGTTTGGGGTTAATCTCAAGAGACAGCCTTTAATAAGGCCAGAAATCTGCTATGCTCTAACAAGTTACTTGTATTGTATGACCCATGAAAACGTTTAGTACTAGCATGTGATGCATCGTCATATGGGGTTGGTTGTGTGTTACAGCAAGTAAATGTGTCAGGCAAACTGCAACCGGTTGCATATGCACCCAGGAGCTTATCCAAGGCTGAAAGAGCCTACAGTATGGTTAAGAAAGAAGCATTGGTTTGGGGTTAAGAAAATGCACCAATATCTATTCAGCCTCCAGTTCGAGCTCGAAACCGACCACAAACCACTTACCTCACTGTTCTCGGAAAGCAAAGGTATCAACACCAATGCTTCGTCCCGCATCCAGAGATGGGCACTAACATTATCTGCGTATGACTCTGTAATCCACCACAGAACAGGCACTGAGAACTGCGCTGACACCCTCAGTCGGCTGCCATTGCCCACCTTCGGGGTGGAAATGGCGCAACCCGCAGACTTGCTTCTAGTAATGGATGCTTTTGAGAGCGAGGGATCACCCGTCACGGCTCGCCAAATCAGGACCTGGACTAGCCAAGACCCTGTGCTATCACTAGTAAACAGCTGCGTCCTCAATGGGAGCTGGTCGGTGGTTCCTGGGGAAATGCAAGATCAAATCAAGCCATTTCACTGATGCAAGGATGAATTGTCTCCTATGGGGGAATCACGTGATCGTGCCCAAAAGAGGCAGGAAAACGTTTCTACATGACCTACCCAGGCATAGTCATGATGAAGGCAATCGCCAGGTCACACGTCACACATACTCCAATGCAACACTTGCTCACAGTTGAGCAACGCACCCAGGGAGGCCCCCCTGAGCCTGTGGTCATGGTCCTCCAAACCGTGGTCCAAGGTCCACGAGGATTTCACTGGCCCCTTTCTGGGGAAGATGTTTCTGGTAGCAGTGGACGCTTACTCAAAATGGATTGAATGTATAATAATGTCATCATGTACGTCCACTGCCACTATTGAAAGCCTTAGGGCCATGTTCACCAGCTCAGACGTTCTTGTCAGTGACAATGGACCATGTTTCACCAGCTCAGAATTCAACGAGTTCATGACCCGCAATGGCATTAAGCATGTCAGGTCTGCCCCATTTAAGCCAAACGGAATGGGCAGTCCAAACCATCAAGCAAAGCTTGAAATGTATAACGGACGGCTCCTTGCAGACCTGGTTAGCCAGGGTCCTGCTCAGCTACCGGACACGCCCCCACCCGCTCACCGGAGTTCCCCCTGCATAATTGTTAATGAAGACAGCACTCAAAACCAGTCTCTCCCTAGTCCACCCTGATCTCAATGATCACGTAGAAACCTGGTGGCGGCATCGTGTGACATTGAGGTTACTGATCTGGTATTTGTTCTAAATTACGGTCATGGTCCCAAGTGGTTTGCTGTCACTGTCGTAGCCAAGGAGGGGAATAGAGTGTTTGTTGTGAAATTGTTGAATGGGCAAACGTGCAGAAAGCACCTGATCAGACCAAACTGCGATTCACCGACAACCAGGAACAGTTTGAAGAACACCCTACCATCTATGATCCACCAACACACACCCAACCAGCAATTGACCTCGCTGTCAATCACGAGGATGAACCCACCTTGCCTGACAGTCCGATCAGACCAGTCGAACTGCCATGCAGCAATGGTCCGACCAACTTACCCATCCCAGAACTTCAACTCAGGTGATCAACCTGGGAACGTAGAGCGCCAGATCGCCTCAACCTGTAAATAACTTGTACTCAAGACTTTGGGGGGGAAGTGATGTTATGCATGTGAACCTAACCTATGTGTAAGACTTGCCACTAGGGGGCACAACTGTGGGACACCGATAGGTCACCTGTGTACCCTGGAGCAAACAGGTATCAAAGGCAGACCACCACGCTGCTGCCTCACTTTGGAGTTATATTAAAGAGACCAAGGTCACAATGGTTTGAGCTTACAACACAGATTCGTGGAGTTATTCTGAACTTAACACAGCCCTTGCTCTTGACCAACAGGTTCGAGGCTCTTACTCCCTGTGTGGATGAGAGCAGGGACTGCAGGGAGGATGAGCAAACTGACCACAGCACCGTGGTACAGGGGGCCATTCAAGTGGGGGGAGTAAAAAGAAATGTTGTAGTGGTAGGGGACAGTATCATTAGGGGGATAGACACAGTTCTCTGCAGCGTCAGTCCCGAAGGCTGTGTTGCCTACCCAGTGCCAGGGTTAAGGACATCTCCTCTGGACTGGAGCGGAACTTGGAGTGGGAGGGGGAAGATCCAGTTATTGTGGTTCACGTGGGGACCAACGACATAGGTAGGACAAAGAAAGAGGTTCTGCTGAGGAGATTGAACAGCTGGGGGCCAAATTAAAAAGAAGAACCACAAAGGTTCTATGGATTACTACCTGAGCCACGAGCGAATTTGCATAGGATCAGAGAGTTAAACACGTGGCTCAAAGACTGGTGTGGGCGAAATGTGTTTTGGTTCATGGAACACTGGGATAAGAGGGAGCTGTTCCGTTGGGACGGGCTCCACTTGGTCCGTGCTGGGACTAGGGTTCTGGCGAATCAAATAACTAGGGCTGTATAGAGGGCTTTAAACTAATTAGTAGGGGGGAGCGTTCAGGTGAGCGAAAATTTAAAAAGTTAAAAATAAGGAGAAGAGCAGGGTAGCACTGGGGGAAATGAAAACCAGAACGTGACAGGAAGGGACAGAAAGTATAAAGAAAAAAGTGAATCAGAAAGTGTTTCAAAGCAGGAAAAAATGGCAAAAAAACAAATTTAAAATCTCTTTATCTGAATGCACAAAACATTTGTAACAAATAGATGAGTTGACGGCACAAATAGATACAAATGGGTTTGATCTGATAGCCATTTCAGAGACATGGTTGCAAGGTGACCAAGGCTGGAAACTAAATATTCAGGAATATTTGACAATTTGGAAGGATAGATAGAAAGAAAAAGGAGGTGGGGTAGCACTGTTAATAAAGGATGGGATCAGTGTGTTAGTGAGAAACGGTATTGGCTCAGAGGATCAAGATGTTGAATCAGTTTGGTTGGAGATAAGGAACAATAAGGGGAAAAAATCATTGGTGGACATGGTCTATAGGCCCCCTAACAGTAGCTACACTGTTGGACGGAGTATAAATCAAGAAATAATGGAGGCTTGTAAAAAAGGAGCAGCAATAATCATGGACGATTTTAACCATCATATTGATTGGACAAAGCAAATTGGCCAAGGTAGCTGTAAAGTCCTGTCCCTGCAGTACAGACTCACACGAGGCACATGCTGAAGCCAAGGTCACTCAGGACCTGCACCTTTATTACACAGCTCTCGAATGCCACACTTGCCTGAGACCTGTCCTTATATACCTGTCTGGGACAGGTCTCCAGTGTCTCCTGCAAGTGCACCCCTGATGGTAAGGTAAGCTTGTGGTTACAGGTCATCTCTAGTTACAGTCATGTACAGCATGGTAAGATACAGTTATGTACAGTAGTGTGAGATACATGACATCACCCTCCCCCAAGGTCTTATTGTCTTTATAGGTTCAGTCTCTCAGGTGGTCTACGCTCTCGCGTGGAGCGTCTTAGTTGTGGTTCAGTTGTTTGCCTTGGTGTCTGTTTTTCTTTCGGTGTGTTTGCTGGTATCTCACCTGGGCTGTTTTGTTCAGTATGATTGTTGTGGTCTCGCCTGGGCTGTCTGTTGGGATTGCCCTTTCCTCAGGTTGCTCCCTCTGTCTGTTACAGATGCACCGTTTTGAGTACTGTTGAGGGGGATGACTCAGCAGGGGAGGGCAGCAGCAGCCAAGTTCATGGCACCGTGGCTGGCTCTGCTGCACAGGAGGGCAGGAAAAAGAGTGGGAGAGCAATAGTGATAGGGGATTCGATTGTAAGGGGAATAGAATAACGTTTCTGCGGCCGCAACCGAGACTCCAGGATGGTATGTTGCCTCCCTGGTGCAAGTGTCAAGGATGTCTCGGAGTGGGTGCAGGACATTCTGAAAAGGGAGGGTGAACAGCCAGTTGTCGTGGTGCACATTGGTACCAACGATATAGGTAAAAAAAGGGATGAGGTCCTACGAGACGAATTTAAGGAGCTCGGAACTAAATTAAAACGTAGGACCTCAAAAGTAGTCATCTCGGGATTGCTACCAGTGCCACGTGCTAGTCAGAGTAGGAATCGCAGGGTAGCTCAGATGAATACGTGGCTTGAACAGTGGTGCAGCAGGGAGGGATTCAAATTCCTGGGGCATTGGAACCGATTCTGGGGGAGGTGGGGCCAGTACAAACCGGACGGTCTGCACCTGGGCAGGACCGGAACCAATGTCCGAGGTGGAGTGTTTGCTTGTGCTGTTGGGGAGGAGTTAAACTAATATGGCAGGGGGATGGGAACCAATGCAAGGAGACAGAGGGAAACAAAAAGGAGACAAAAACAAAAGACAGAAAGGAGATGAGTAAAAGTGGAGGGCAGAGAAACCCAAGGCAAAAAACAAAAAGGGCCACTGAATATATAGGGGCTGCAGGAGAGGTCAAAACTAAAAATCATGGTTTAAAAACTAGTATTAAAACACTCTACATAAACGCATGCAGCATTCGAAATAAAGTAAATGAGTTGACGGCACAAATCATTACAAATGGGTATGATTTGGTGACCATTACAGAAACGTGGTTGCAGGGTGGCCAAGACTGGGAATTAAACATACAAGGGTATCTGATGATTCGGAAAGATAGAAAAGAAGGGTGGGGTAGCTCTGTTAATAAAGGATGATATCAGGGCAGTTGTGAGAGACGATATTGGCTCTAATGAACAAAATGTTGAATCATTGTGGGTGGAGATTAGAGATAGTAAGGGGAAAAAGTCACTGGTGGGCGTAGTTTATAGGCCCCCAAATAATAACTTCACGGTGGGGCGGGCAATAATCAAGGGAATAATGGAGGCATGTGAAAAAGGAACGGCAGTAATCATGGGGGATTTTAACCTACATATAGATTGGTCAAATTAAATCGCACGGGGTAGCCTGGAGGAGGAATTCATAGAATGTATATGGGATTGTTTGTTAGACAGAACCTACAAGGGAGCAAGCTATTTTAGATCTGGTCCTGTGTGATGAGACAGGAATAATAAATGATCTCCGAGTAAAAGATCCTCTCGGAATGAGTGATCACAGTATGGTTGAATTTGTAATACAGATTGAGGGTGAGGAAGTAATGTCTCAAACGAGCATACTATGCTTAAAGAAAGGGGACTACAGTGGGATGAGGGCAGAGTTGGCTAAAGTAGACTGGAAACACAGACTAAACGGTGGCACAATTGAGGAACAGTGGAGGACTTTTAAGGAGCTCTTTCATAGTGCTCAACAAAAATATATTCCAGTGAAAAAGAAGGGCGGTAAGAGAAGGGATAACCAGCCATGGATAACCAAGGAAATAACGGAGAGTATCAAATTAAAAACCAATGCGTATAAGGTGGCCAAGGTTAGTGGGAAACTAGAAGATTGGGAAAATTTTAAACAATAGTAAAGAATGACTAAGAAAGCAATAAAGAAAGGAAAGATAGATTACGAAGGTAAACTTGCGCAAAACATAAAAGCAGATAGTAAAAGCTTTTACAGATATATAAAACGGAAAAGAGTGACTAAAGTAAATGTTGGTCCCTTCGAAGATGAGAAGGGGGATTTAATAATGGGAAATGTGGAAATGGCTGAGACCTTAAATAATTATTTTGCTTCGGTCTTCACAGTGGAAGACACAAAAACCATGCCAAAAATTGCTGGTCACAGGAATGTGGGAAGGGAGGACCTTGAGACAATCACTATCACTAGGGGGGTAGTGCTGGACAGGCTAATGGGACTCAAGGTAGACAAGTCCCCTGGTCCTGATGAAATGCATCCCAGGGTATTAAAAGAGATGGCGGAAGTTATAGCAGATGCATTCGTTATAATCTACCAAAATTCTCTGGACTCTGGGGAGGTACCAGCGGATTGGAAAGCAGCTAATGTAACGCCTCCATTTAAAAAAGGGGGCAGACAAAAGGCAGGTAACTATAGGCTGGTTAGTTTAACATCTGTAGTGGGGAAAATGCTTGAAACTATCATTAAGGAAGAAATAGCGGAACATCTAGATAGGAATAGTGCAATCAAGCGACACAACATGGATTCATGAAGGGGAAATCATGTTTAACTAATTTACTGGAAGTCTTTGAGGATATAGCGAGCATGGTGGATAGAGGTGTACCGATGGATGTGGTGTATTTAGATTTCCAAAAGGCATTCGATAAGGTGCCACATAAAAGGTTACTGCAGAAGATAAAGGTACGCGGAGTCAGAGGAAATGTATTAGCGTGGATAGAAAATTGGCTGGCTAACAGAAAGCAGAGAGTCGGGATAAATGGGTCCTTTTCGGGTTGGAAATCAGTGGTTAGTGGTGTGCCACAGGGATCGGTGCTGGGACCACAACTGTTTACAATATACATAGATGACCTGGAAGAGGGGACAGAGTGTAGTGGAACAAAATTTGCAGATGACACAAAGATTAGTGGGAAAGCGGGTTGTGCAGAGGACACAGAGAGGCTGCAAAGAGATTTCGATAGGTTAAGCGAATGGGCTAAGGTTTGGCAGATGGAATACAATGTCGGAAAGTGTGAGGTCATCCACCTTGGGGAAAAAAACAGAAAAAGGGAATATTATTTGAATTGGGAGAAATTACAACATGCTGAAGTGCAGAGGGACCTGGGGGTCCTTGTGCATGAATCCCAAAAAGTTAGTTTGCAGGTGCAGCAGGTAATCAGGAAGGCGAATGGAATGTTGGCCTTCATTGCGAGAGGGATGGTGTACAAAAGCAGGGAGGTCCTGCTGCAACTGTATAGGGTATTAGTGAGACCGCACCTGGAGTACTGCGTGCAATTTTGGTCACCTTACTTAAGGAAGGATATACTAGCTTTGGAGGGGTACAGAGATGATACACTAGGCTGATTCCGGAGATGAGGGGTTACCTTATGCTGATAGATTGACTAGACTGGGTCTTTACTTGTTGGAGTTCAGAAGGATGAGGGATGATCGTATAGAAACATTTAAAATAATGAAAGGGACAGACAAGATAGAGGCAGAGAGGTTGTTTCCACTGGTCGGGGAGACTAGAACTAGGGGGCACAGCCTCAAAATATGGGGGAGCCAATTTAAAACCGAGTTGAGAAGGAATTTCTTCTCCCAGAGGGTTGTGAATCTGTGGAATTCTCTGCCCAAGGAAGCAGTTGAGGCTAGCTCATTGAATGTATTCAAGTCACAGATAGATAGATTTTTAACCAATAAGAGAATTAAGTGTTACGGGGAGCGGGCGGGTAAGTGGAGCTGAGTCCACAGCCAGATCAGCCATGATCTTGTTGAATGGCGGAGCAGGCTCGAGGGGCTAGATGGCCTACTCCTGTTTCTAATTCTTATGTTCTTATGTCCACCAGGTGTGGTGTGAGTTCCACATTGTAATCTGCCTCTGGTTCAGCAGTGTTGTTGGTAAATACACTTTTGACTTGGTCTACATGCCTCCGGCAGGTTTGGCCATTGTCCATTTGTACCACCAGTAGCCCGTTTCCTTCCTTGCCTGTTACTGTCCCTGCAAGCCATTTGGGACCCCTGCCATAGTTTAGCACAAACACTTTGTCCCCTATCTCATTCCACCTCCCCCTCGAATTTCGGTCATGGTACTCAGTTAGCTTACGGCGCTTTGCCTCAACGATTTCATGCATGTCTGGGAGGATTAATGAGAGCTTTGTCTTTAAGGTCTGATTCATCAATAGTTGTGCGGCGGGATCCCAGTCAATGAATGCAGACGAGATCTGTATGCCAGCAGCAGTCACGACAGGCGAACCTGCAGCGTGGGACCTTGGATTTTGAGCATGCCTTGTTTAATGATCTGCATTGTTTGCTCCACCTGGCCGTTGAAGGCCGGCTTGAACAGTGCCGTCTTAACGTGATTTATGCTGTGGTCACTTATAAAATCTTGGAATTCTGCGCTGGTGAAGCACGGACCATTATCACTGACCAATATGCCAGGAATGCCGTGCATTGCAAACATGGTTCCAAGGTTCTCCACAGTGGTGGAGGTGGTGCTCGAGTTTAAAATGGTGCATTCGATCCACTTTGAAAATGCATCCACAACTACGAGGAACATTTTGCCCATGAATGGGCCTGCATAATCTACGTGCACCCGCGACCACGGTTTGGTGGGCCAGGGCCAGGGGCTCAGGGGGGCCTCCCTGGGCGCATTACTGAGTTGGGCACAAATGGTGCACCATCGGACGCAGAGCTCCAAGTCTGTGTCAATGCCAGGCCACCAGACGTGGGATCTGGCTATAGCCTTCATGAGAACGATCCCCGGGTGCTCGCGGTGGAGTTCCTGGACAAATGCTTTTCTGCCTCGCAGAGGCATAACTACTCAGCTGCCCCACATCAGGCAGTCTGCTTGTGGTGACGCTCATGAATGTGCCTATGGAAAGGTTTGATCTCCTCGGGGCAGGCATCGCGAGCCTCTGCCCAGTCACCAGTTAAGACAAATCTTTTTACTAGGGATAACGTGGGGTCGCTGGTCGTCCAGTCTCCGATTTGGCAAGCCGTCATGGGTGAACCTGTGTATTCGAAGGCATTGATTGCCATGACTATCTCACAGTCCTGTTCGTCAGACCCTTCCGTTGTCACCGGAGGTAGCCTGCTAAGCGCGTTGGCACAGTTGTCTGTGCCTGGTCTGTGCCTTATGGTGTAGTCGTAAGACGCCAGCATGAGTGCCCACCGTTGAATGCGCGCCGAGGCATTGCCGTTTATTGCCATGCTCTCGGATAGGAGGAACGTGAGGGGCTTGTGGTCGGTTTCTAACGTGAACCTGGCCCCGAAAAAGTATTGGTGCATCTTTTTGACACCATACACGCACGCGAGCGGCTACTTCTCCACCATTCCGTACCCGCGCTCCGCCCGCGAAAGTGACCTGGAGGCATAAGCTATGAGTTGTAATTTACCCGCACCATTGACATGTTGTAAAACGCACCCGACCCTGTACGCTGACGCATCACATGTAAGAACTAGCTTTTTACCTGGATCAAAGAAAGCCAAAACACTGTTGGAACATAGAAGGTTGCGTGCCTTATTGAAGGCGCGTTCCTGGGCATCCCCCCAAAACCAATCGCACGCATTTCTGAGTAGCACGTGGAGAGGCTCCAGCAGCATGCTTAAGTTCTGCATAAAGTTCCCAAAGTAATTGAGTAGCCCGAGAAAGGCGCGCAGTTCTGAGACATTCCGGGGCCTAGGTGCCTGGCGAATTGCTTCGGTTTTGAACTCTGTGGGGCGGATTCCATCAGCGGCAATCCTTCTGCCCAAAAATTCAATCTCGGGCGTGAGAAACAGGCACTTGGATTTCTTAACTCTTAGGCCTACCCGATCCAACCGCTTCAGTACTTCCTCCAAATTGTGGAGATGGGAGTCGGTGTCCCTGCCCGTGATAAGTATGTCGTCTTGAAATACAACCGTCCCCGGGATGGACTTGAGCAGACTCTCCATGTTGCGCTGGAATATAGCAGCTGCCGACCTGATGCTGAATGGGCATCGATTGTACATAAAAAGACCTCGATGTGTGTTGATGGTGGTGAGTAGCTTAGACTCTTCGGTCAGTTCTTGCGTCATATACGCAGATGTGAGATCTAGTTTTGAGAAAAGATTTCCTCCAGCCAATGTGGCAAATAAGTCCTCCGCTCTGGGCAGCGGGTATTGGTCCTGTAGGGAGACTCTGTTTATGGTAGATATGTAATTCCCACAGATTCGTACGGATCCATCAGGCTTCATGACTGGGACGATGGGACTTGCCCAGTCGCTAAATTCCACAGGTGAGATAATGCCTTCCCGCAGAAGCCTTTCCAGTTCATGTTCAATCTTTTCCCTCATCACATAGGGCACAGCTCTAGCCTTGTGATGGACCGGTCTAGCATCCTGTGTGATGTAGATTTTGACTTTAGCCCCTTTGAAGGTGCCCACACCTGGCTGAAAGTGATGTTCAAATCGACTTAGAACTGTTGAGCAGGAGTTGCGTTCCTCTGACGACATGGCGTGAACATCGTCCCATTTCCAGTTTAGTTTTGCCAGCCAGCTTCTCCCCAGCAGTACTGGGAGATCTCCGGGGACAAACCACAGGGGAAGTCGGTTCACTGTCCCTTTATGTGTGACTGAGAGTATGGCGCTGCCAAGGACTGGGATGATTTCTTTGGTGTAGGTCCTTAGTTTGGTGTCGACCATTGTGAGTTTTGATCTGTCTCTTTTGTGCGGCCACAGCTGTTCAAATTGTTGAGCGCTCATGAGAGATTGACTCGCTCCCGTATCCAGCTCCATGTTGAAAGGTATCCCGTTGAGTAGGACCCTCATCATTATTGGAGGCGTCTTGTTGTAAGAGCAATGGCCATTAATCGTGTTGACCCGCTGTACCTCGGTGTCCCGGGTACTGTCCCCACCGTCTTCTGGTCCGCTTTCCGACCATTCCGATTCATATACCAGCCGAGCTGCCGTTTTTCTGCACATGCCCTGTATAGTCGCAGTTTCTGCAAACAGCATGCTGAAATCGCCACCCCCTTGATGAATGCCTTCCCCCACATCTCCAGCACAAACCGCTTCCATTGTTTCCAAAGGATGAGCTGCGTCTGGCTGATCTCTCTTGAGCTTCTCTCAGTTTGTAGTTGATTGCTCACATTGTGGGTTGATAAGGTGTGAACCTTGATGGCTTCTGGCACCACTGTCTGCTGTTGAGGGCCTGCTCTCCTGCCTTTGTCTGTGTGTGGGGGTAACGGCTTGTTTCACACTGTGAACCCCTTGTTCCGATGTTTCGTTAATTTTCGTACCCGCAGTGTAGATCAACCTCGTTTCTTCTTCTCCTGCCAAGAATGTCTGTGCAACCAGTGCTGCTGTCTCTAGGGTCAAGTTCTTGGTCTCTATGAGCTTTTGGAATATGCCTGCGTGACCTATTCCTTCAATAAAAAAGTCTCTCAGTACTTCTCTCCTTAGTTCATCGGAGAACTCGTATAAGCTAGCCAACCTCTGAAGTTCCACCACGAAGTCGGGTATGCTCTCGCCCACACAGCATCTGTAGTTGTAGAACCTGTGTCTGGCCATGTGTAGGCTGCTCGCTGGCTTGAGGTGGTCTCTTACCAGTGTGCTCAACTCTTCAAACGACTTGCTTACTGGTTTCTTGGGTGCCAGCAGGTCCTTCATTAAGGCGTATGTTTTCGAGCCACAGCTGGTCAAGAGATGGGCTCTTCCCTTGTCTGCCTTATCGTCGCCTAACCAGTCTTTGGTTACGAAGCTTTGCTGGAGCCTTTCTATAAAGTCCTCCCAATTATCTCCAGCATTGTATTTTTCATCTGAGCCGTTGGTCACCATATTGTAGATTCTGTAATCCCATAACTCATCGCCACTGTAAAGTCCTGTCCCTGCAGTACAGACTCACATGAGGCACATGCTGAAGTCAAGGTCACTCAGGACCTGCACCTTTATTACACAGCTCTCGAATGCCACATTTGCCTGAGACCTGTCCTTATATACCTGTCTGGGACAGGTATCCAGTGTCTCCTGCAAGTGCACCCCTGGTGGTAAGGTAAGCTTGTGGTTACAGGTCATCTCTAGTTACAGTCATGTATAGCATGGTAAGATACAGTTATGTCCAGTAGTGTGAGATACATGACAGTAGCCATGAGGAAGAGTTCACAGAGTGTATCCGGGATGGTGTCCTTGAACAGTACATTGCAGAACCAACCAGGGAGCAGGCTGTCTTAGACTGTGTAATGAGGCAGGATTAATAAATGATCTCCTAGTAAAGGATCCTCTAGGAAAGAGTGACCATAACATGGTTGAATTTCAAATTCAGTTGGAGGGTGAGAAAGCTGGATCTCAAACCAGTGTCCTAAGCTTAAATAAAGGAGACTACAAAGGTATGAGTGAAGAGTTGGCTAAAGTGGACTGGGAAAATAAATTAAAGTGTGGGACAGTTGATGAGCAGTGGCAGACATTTAAGGAGATATTTGATAACTCGCAACAAAAATATATCCCAATGAGAAAGAAAGACTGTAAGAGAAAGGATAACCATCCATGGCTAACTAAGGAAATAAAGGATGGTATTAAATTGAAAACAAGGGCATACAATGTGGCCAAGACTAGTGGGAGGTCAGAGGATTGGGAAAGCAAGCAAAGAATGACGAATAAAATAATAAAGAGAGGGAAGATAGATTATGAAAGTAAACTAGCAAGAAATATAAAAACAGATAGTAAGAGTTTCTACAGGTATATAAAAAGGCAAAGAGTGGCTAAAGTAAATGTTGGTCCCCTGGAGGATGAGACTGGGGAATTAATAATGGAGAACAGGGAAATGGCAGAGACATTGAACAAATATTTTGAAGTGGTCTTCATGGTAGAAGACATTAAAAACATCCCAATAGTGGATAATCAAGGGGCTATAGGGAGGGAGGAACTTAATACAATTACTATCACTAAAGAAGTAGTACTCGGTAAAATAATGGGACTAAAGGTGGACAAGTCCCCTGGACCTGGTGGCTTGCATCCTAGGGTCTGAAGAGAAGGGGCTGCAGAGATAGTGGCTGCATTGGTTGTAATTACCAAAATTGCCAGGATTCTGGGGCAGTCCCAGCAGATTGGAAAACTGCAAATGTAATGCCAGTATTTAAAAAAGGAGGCACACAGCAAGCAAGGGCTAGACTTTCCACTTCACATCGCCCATCTATGGCCCATCTATGGCCCAAAATGGACCTCTATCGCCCATTTTAAGCAAAAAGTGGAAACTAGGTCCAAAATATCGCCGGAAAAATAGGCCCCCAAGTTTCTACTTTGATCGCTGAGATGATTGCCCAAATGATTGCCACAACACAAGGCCCATCCCAAGTTTCAGCACTTAGCATGCACTTCACTGGGCCGATGGAAGGCCCAAATGAGTGCTCAAAAATAGTTGCTTTTTCAGGGCCTTAGAGAGGGAAATGGGCACTACGGACGCCATGTTTAGCCCCCGAGGAAGGGTGGAGAATTGTGCTGAGTTATTTAGAGAGTAAAATTGATGCAAATTGTACTCAGAAATTTGGGACAGGGAATATAAATAGGTATTATCACCTTATTTATGCATATATTGGAATTATTTATTAAATAGCTTTTACATAGTGAAGTTATTTAATGATATTCCGTGGGGAAACAGAATAAACAAACAAATCTGCATGATTCAAAAGTTGTCAATGTTTTTTTTATTAACAAAGAACTAATGAACAACATCCCCCCACCCCCTGCACCAACCCACCCTTCCCTCAAAATCCCCAAAACATTACAAGAAGAAGAAATGAATATTTTACAGAACAAGTGACCATTTCAGTCATGACAACATGTGACCGTTTCAGAAAGGATGGAAAGGGAACAGTTAAGTAATGATAACAAGTGAACATTTAACTTTATGCTGGGTTGCGTAAAATTTAGTTATGTTTAAATGTAACCCAATAACATTGCAGATTCTAGTTCCTATTTAGATCATTAAATAATACATAAATATAAATTTAAACTACTCTCGCAGCTGCCAGTAGGCTGTTCCACCGTTTGCGGCACTGGTCCGGTGTGCGCGTTTCATTGGAGGCCGGTGTGACTACGTCGGCTATTTCGGATCAATTCCTGCGATATGCACAGGGTGGAGGTTTCCCCTGCCCACCCCGTGTCAGATCCTCCCACCTGGAGCTCTCATCATTTGCCTCTTCGCTGAAGGATTTGGCCCTTTTCTTTCCTGCACCTCCCTCCATTCTTTAAATTTTTCTGTAATTTGGATAAGACTTTCTGACCTGCTTCCTTTCTCCTCTCTCTCTCTCTCCCTCTCTCTCCCAGACCAACCCAGAGCTTCTGAGCATGTGTGAAGACCCTTGACCTCTCAAAACGTGGGAAGAAGGATCAACCTGAAAAACAAAATCAACCTGCACATGTGCAATAATGCGTTGCTAGGGAAGCTTTTTTTTCTCATTCATTTCCGTTTTCTTTGGGCGATCAGGAGATCGCCAAGAAATGACATCGCCCATTTGACATCGCTGGGCTAAGGCCGCGTGGAAAATCGCAAAATAAAAAAATGGGCCTTGAGTCGGTGATCAGCACAGGCGATAGGTCTCGCATCGCTGGAACAAGGTCCATTTTTTTCGGCCTTAGCCTGAAAGTGGAAAGTCTAGCCCCAAGAAACTATAGACCAGTTAGTCTAACATCCGTCGTTGGTAAAATGCTGGAGTCCATTTTTAAGGAAGCAGTAGCAGAACATTTGGAAAAGCATAATTCAGTCAAGCAGAGTCAGCATGGTTTTATGAAAGGGAAATCATGTTTGACAAATTTGCTGGAGTTCTTTGAGGATGTAATGAGCAGGGTGGATAAGGGAGAACCAGTGGATGTGGTATATTTGGATTTCCAGAAAGCATTCGATAAGGTGCTACCTAAAAGGTTACTGCACAAGATAAAAGTTCACGGGGTTGGGGGTGTGTGTAGAGGATTGGCTAACTAACAGAAAACAGAGAGTCGAGAAAAATGGTTAATTTTCCGATTGACAAACAATAATTTGTGGGGTGCCGCAGGGATCGGTGCTATTTACAATCTATATTAATGACTTGGATGAAGGGACCGTGTGTAATGTAGCCAAGTTTGCTGATGATACAAAGTTGGGTGGGAAACCAAATCGTGAGGAAGACACAAAAAATCTGCAAAGGTATATTGAGAGACTCAGTGAGTGGGAAAAAATTTGACAGATGGAGCACAATGTGGGAAAGTGAGAGGTTATCCAGTTTGGCAGAAAGAATAGAAAAGCAAATTATAATTTAAATGGAGAAAAATTGAAAAGTGCTGCAGTACAGAGGGACCTGGGGGTCCTTGTGCATAAAACACAAAAAGTTAGCATGCAGGTACAGCAATTAATCAGGAAAGCAAATTGAATGTTGGCCTTTATTGCAAGGGGGATAGAGTATAAAAGCAGAGAAGTCTTGCTACAACTGTACAGGGTATTGGTGAGGTCACACCAATACTGCGTACAGTTTTGATCTCCGCATTTAAGGAAAGATATACTTGCATTGGCGGCAGTTCAGAGAAGGTTCACTCGGTTGATTCTGGAGATGAGGGGGTTGACTTATGAAGAAAGGTTGAGTAGGTTGGGCCTCTACTCATTGGAGTTCAGAAGAATGATCTTATTGAAACATATAAGATAATGAGAGGGCTGGAGAAATTGGATGCAGAGAGGATATTTCCACTCAGAGGGGAAACTGAAAGTAGGGGACATAGGGCTGGAACTTCCACATTTTTTGCATGCTTAACGCCCACTTAATGCCCATTTTACTGCTGAAATGACGTATAACGCCCATGTATTGCCCATTTAGCCACAAAATGGAAACTGACGCCCATTTTTCGGAAACGTATTGCCGAATGTTACTTTCCCCACGTGCTTAACGCTGTGAAAAAATAATACTGCCCGCCCAGGTTTTTGGAGCGGAATCATCAGAATGGGCGAAATCAACGGCCATAATATCGCCCAGTGTTACTTTCTGCACTGATTTAACGCTGAGATTCAATATTCACGCCCGCCCACTTTTTTTTGTCATGAAGAGCATATTTATCGAAACTAGCGGCCATGAGATCGCCCAGCATCAATTTCACCACCTCGCACACATATCGCCCGCAATATCGCTTGCCCAAAAAACCGCCCAGAAAAAGTGGAACTAACCGGAACTACTCACAGCGTTATGGACACCATGTTCTAGATCACATGTCGCGTCCTTTAAAAGGCTGCTGTGCTTCAACCTCGGGGGAGTTCGGCTGTACTCTGGAGGGCATTGGAGTTGATGTGAACATCTCTACAAACATCTTAACCATACTGTGACCGATTGGAATTGAATTGGTGTCTTCGTCGGGACATTCATTGTTTGTGACCAATCGGTGGAAAACAGAGAGCTACTGCAATGGGGCCTGTCCTTTCTCATTCTCTCTTGGTGACCAATTACATGCAGCAGACTCGAGATCGCCGAAAGTACGCTCCACAGCATTATGTGCCCAATGTAAGATATGCCAGTCTGATGAGGAGGACTGGACGTTACACCCCACGCAAGTACAGGGAGAAGCATTCTTACCTCGACTTGCCCGACACCACCTGTCTTCGGAGACTGCGCTTCCACAAAGA
This sequence comes from Pristiophorus japonicus, assembly GCF_044704955.1. NCBI lineage: Eukaryota > Metazoa > Chordata > Chondrichthyes > Pristiophoridae > Pristiophorus > Pristiophorus japonicus. Next base: position 61,629,132 of record NC_091994.1, on the reverse strand, counting down.
GGTTATCACTGAGGTATGCCAGCTGATAAGGGGAGATTTGCAGTCTTCCAGCACCATCAGTACTGCACTGTCCATCGAGGTCAAAGTCACCGCGGCACTGTCATTCTACGTGTCAGGTTCTTTTCAGGCCACAACTGCTGACATTTGCAGACTTTCTCCGCATGACACACATTGCTACATTAGACAGACCACTGAAGCCCTGCATGCATGTAGGAGGGACTTGATCAGCTTCCCTATGACCAAGGAGGCACAGAGTGAGAGGGCTCTAGGATTTTCCATAATTGCAAACTTCCCCAAAGTGCAGGGAGCAATAGCAATAGACATCACAATCACAATCACATCACAAACCTTTTCAGGATGCAGAGATTTTCGGGAACCGCAAGAGATTCCGCTCCCTGAATGTCCAACTCGTTGTCGACCACCAGCAAATTATACTGGCAGTGAATGCTCAATTTCCGGGCAGCATCCATGATGCTCACATCCTGCGTGAGGACACTGTATCTGACTTGTTTAACAATCAGCCACAAGGTCAATGCTGGATGCTTGGTGACAAAGGATATGGCTTTGCCACCTGGCTGATGACCCCCCTGCGTGACACCCACACCGAAGCCGAGAGGCGATACAACGAGAGCCACAGAGCCACTCGCAATATCGTGGAGAAAACCATTGGTGTGCTTAAGTACTGCTTTAGATGCCTGGAGCACTCAGGAGGCGAGCTCCAATAGCACCCTGAGCAGGTAGCTCAATTTGTGGTGATGTGCTCCATGCTGCACAACTTGGCTATCAGGAGGGGACAAGCATTGCCTGATGAGTCTGACAGTCCACCTCACCAGAAAGAGGAAGAGGAGGACGAGGGGGCAGATGCTGACACCGGGCCAGACAATCAGGCTGACACTGAAGCCATGCCCCCGCCCCCCTGTAGACCGCATGAAAGGGCCCGTAGTGGCATGATAGCTGATGGAGCCTTACATCAGGAGCTCATCAATGATCACTTTACTTGAAAGAATGTTGGTGTTATATACAAGGCTGACACACTGCTGGGTGTGCAGGTGATGCATCATGGTGCGCATCATCTTGGTGACAGTTAAAGTTTAAATTGATTGAAGTTAAGTGTGATTTGATGTTAAGCAATTAACAACGTGTAACGGTGCAGCTATCTGAGCCAATGCGCAACAAGGTTTTGCTAAATAAAAAACATTTAAACTGAAAATTAACATTAACTGAAATCATCAGTATTTCTGTAAAAACCAATCCTTCCCCCCACCGCCGCCCCCCCCCCTCCCCGCTTCTCCTCCCCACCTCTACCCCTTCCCCTCCTGACTCCAAGCCACCTGGTCGAGGAGCTCCTCAGGTGATGCTTCAATGGGGGGGCGAGGGAGATGACAGCTGAACTGCTGCTTGGACGGATACGGGAGAGGATGGTCCCGAGGTGGGAACGTGCTCCGAGCCAGAAGCAAGATGTTGCTGCTGGCTCTTGTGTGGTTTGCAATTGGGGTGCGGCACCTTGGGATGCAGTGCGACGCTCCAGGACCACTGGGAGCCCTCTGCCCCCAGTGTTCCTGGCTACTAGCTCCACAGCCTCCACCATCCCATCCATGTTATATCTTATTTGTTGGACAAAAACTCAGTGCCAACTATATTCTTGGTGCTTAGTAGGCTTTTTGCTGCTGGTGAATCTCTCCCGTGCCTCCCACAACAGCCAAACAAGCACACACCACAGCCACACACGCTTTCAGTCCCTCTGAGCTCCCTATCTCCCTGACTCCTCTTCTGCGCATGTCATGATGACCCTTGACCTCCTGAATCATGGGAATCGAGCATTGCCATGCCGTTGCTAAGGACGGCGACAATCTACAGAAGAAGATCAGCGAGATTTAATGTTACCGCCCATTTCATATCGCTTGTGGTAAAGCCCATTTTAAAAAATGGAGACTTGGTGCTTTGAGAATGGGTGAGAAGCCGGCGATCTGAAAACCATTTTTACCACCCACACCGGAAATAACGTCCATTTTTGGGCGATAAGCACATGTGGAAAATCTAGCCCATGGTCTCAGAATAAGAGGCCGCCCATTTAAAACTGAGATGCGGAGGAATTTCTTCTCTCAGAGGGTTATAAACCTGTGGAGTTCTCTGCCCCAGGGAGCTGTGGAGGCTGGGTCATTGAATATATTTATGGCGGATATAGACAGATCTTTGAGTGATAATAATGGGTTATGGGGAGCAGGCAGGGAAGCGAAGCTGAGTCCATGATCAGATCAGCCATGATCTTATTAAATGGCGGAGCAGGCTCGAGGGGCCGAATGGCCGACTCCTGCTCCTATTTCTTGTGTTCTGTTAACCTAGCGCAGCATCGGGTGGAGAGTCAAATCGTAAAAGCAGCATTGCACCCAATCCAGTTCATATACTGACGAGTGGGTCAGATTAAAATAATCACCTTAGGTACCTGGAATCCCAGCACTAACATTAGTCACTTTGATAAACAAGGAAAATAATAGCAGAGGAAGCTTATATCAATGTGATAATATCACTAAAAGTAATTCCTTGGATGATAAAACCGACAGATCACTCAGCCGTGGCTCAGTGGGCAGCTCTCTCGCCTTGGAGTCAGAAGGTTGTTGGTTCAAGTCCCACTCCAGAGATTTGAGCAAATAAATCTGGGCTGACACTACAGTGCAGTGATGTGGGAGTGCCGCACTGTCGGAGGTGCTTTTGGATGAGACGTTAAACTGAGGCCCTGTCTGCCCTCTCAGATGGACGTGAAAGATCCCATGGCACTATTTTGATGAAGAGCAGGGCAGTTATCCCCGGAGTACTGGCCAATATTATTTCCTCAATCAACATAACAAAAACAGATTATCTGGTCATTTTCACATTGATGTTTGTGGGAGCTTGCTGTGCGCAAATTGGATGTCGTGTTTCCCACATTACAACAGTGACTATACTCCACTTCACTATAGTTTGGGATGTCCTGAGGTCATGAAAGGCATTGTAGAATTCTAAGTGTTTCTTTCTTTTAATTCCTAGCTATAATAATTAGGGGGAGAAATTGGCCTGGTTTGCGCCTCCCGGTAGTGCCTGTGGGGGGTGGGGGATGGCGGTAACGGGGCCTTAAGAGGTTACTGACAAGGTGCGGTGAATTCACCAATGCTCGTGAACTTCCCTGGCGGTTTTGTGCTGGCGCTAACACTCAGCGCCTCGATCTCCTGCGCCCTGCAGATCATGACATCTTCCGGTGTGCAGTGCCCCATTACCGCCCCGGATGTGTATTTGTTCCCACCCCCTGCACGCCTGAACAACGGCAGCTGCAGGAGCCATTGTCACCTCGGCTGGCCATTTGGGGAGTGCTAATTAAAGGCAGTGTTGGTTAGGTAGGGAAAAATGTATTACTGGCACCAGCCTGGTGCCTCCTGTTTGAGTTTGACCGAAGATTGCTCAGCCTTCCACTTTCTTAGAGTACTTGGGGCTGTAATGCACAAGGCGCAGGTCCCGTTGCTCCACAGAGACAGCATGAAGATGAATTCAAACCAACATTGACCCTTGCCTTTAAAAACACACATGTGCTGAACCTTTGGGGCTAGAAATGACTTAGCACACCTCCGAGGCAAGGAGTCTCCAATGATGGCAGTGCTGCACTGAACATTGTTCAGCGTCTGCCGATACCACCCCCTCACTCATTTTAGCACTTCAAGAGAAGTGATAGCATTTGATTTCGTGCCCCACTTTCATCTTGGAGCACTAAAGCGGACGTTCCTGCTCCCTGAAAAGTTATCGTCCTAAACGGGGTGCTAAGTCATTTCTAGCCCCAAAGGTTCAGCACATGTGTGTTTTTAATATTTTGGCTCAGGACACCCTATTCCAATCGGGCTAAGTTGATGTTTGATTCCAGGGAAGACGAGTGCATCCATCTCATTGATGGTGAGCGACTGGGCACATCGGAACACCCAGCAGCAGAAGACATAAGTTCTGGTCCCCATCTACCTCATAACTGCCGAAAACAGACATGAATATAAAGGACATAAGAACATAAGAAACAGCAGCAGGTGTAGGCGCTACAGCCCATCGAGGCAGCTCCGACATTCAATGAGATCATGGCTGCTCATCAACCTCAATTCCACTTTCCCGCCCAATCCCCATATCCATTGATTCCCCTCGACTCCAAAAATCTATCGCTCTCAGCCTTGCATATGTTACAAAAATCAGCATTCACAGCCCTCTGGGGCAGAGAATTCCAAAGATTCACAACCCTCAGAGTGAAGAAATTTCTCCTCATCTCAGTCTTAAATGGCCGATCCCTTATCCTGAGACTGTGCCCCCTAGTTCTAGACTCTCCGGCCCGGGGAAACAACCTCTCAGCATCTACCCTGTCAATCCCCTTCATACTCTTGTATGTTTCAATGAGAGTATCGGCCCATTCTACACAATCTCTCATCATAAGACAGCCCTCTGATCCCAGGGATCAATCTAGTGAACCTTCGTTGTACCGCCTCCAAGGTAAGTATATCCTCCCTTAGATAAGGAGACCAAAACTGTGCACAGTACTCCAGGTGTGGTCTCACCAAGGCCCTGTACAATTGTAGCAAGACGTCCATACTCTTATACTCCAACCCCCTTGCAATAAAGGACAACATGCCATTTGCCTTCCTTATTGCTTGCTGTACCTGCATGCTAGCTTTCTTGCACAAGGACACCCAAATCTCTCTGAACACCATTTAAAAAAATATTCTGTGTTTCTATTCTTCCTACCAGTGAATAACCTCACATTTCCCTACATTATACTCCATCTGCCACCTCACAGCCCACTCACTTAGTCTATCTATATCCCTTTGCAAATGCTTTGTGTTCTCCTCACAGCTTACTGTTCCACCTAGCTTTGTATCATCAGCAAATTTGGATACATTACACTCTGTCCCTTCATCTAGGTCCTTAATATAGGTTGTAAATAGTAGAGGCCCCAGCACTGATCCTTGTGGCACCCCACTAGTTACAGCCTGCTAATCTGAAAAAGACCTGTTTATCCCTACTCTTTGTGTTCTGTCCGTTAGCCAATCCTCTATCCATGCTAATACATTACCACTAATCCCATGACGCCTTATCTTGTGTGATAACCTTTTATGTGACACCTTATCGAATGCCTTCTGGAAATCCAAATACACAACATCTACTGGTTCCCCTTTATCCACCCTACTTGTTGCATCCTCAATGAGTCCCACTCGAGAAACTCCAGCACAAATTCGAGGCTGACACTTCAGTGCAGTACTGAGGGAGTGCTTCACAGTCAGAGGTGCCATTTGTTGGATGAGATGTTAAACTACCGGAAGACAGGGAATTATAGACCGGTCAGCCTGACATCGGTAGTGGGTAAAATGATGGAATCAATTATTAAGGATGTCATAGCAGCACACTTGGAAAGAGGTGACATGATAAGTCCAGCATGGATTTGTGAAAGGGAAATCATGCTTGACAAATGGTCTGGAATTTTTTGAGGATGTTTCCAGTAGAGTGGTCAAGGGAGAACCAGTTGATATGATGCATTTGGACTTTCAGAAGGCTTTCGACAAGGTCCCACACAAGAGATTAATGTGCAAAGTTAAAGCACATGGGATTGGGGATTGTTGACGTAGATTGAGAACTGGTTGGCAGACAGGAAGCAAAGAGTAGGAGTAAATGGGTACTTTTCAGAATGGCAGGCAGTGACTAGTAGGGTACCGCAAGGTTCTGTGCTGGGGCCCCAGCTGTTTACATTGTACATTAATGATTTAGACGAGGGGATTCATTGTAGTATCTCCAGATTTGCGGATGACACTAAGTTGGGTGGCAGTGTGAGCTGCGAGGAGGATGCTATGAGGCTGCAGAGTGACTTGGATAGGTTAGGTGAGTGGGCAAATGCATAGCAGATGAAGTATAATGTGGATAAATGTGAGGTTATCCACTTTGGTGTTAAAAACAGAGAGACAGACTATTTTCTGAATGGTGGCAGATTAGGAAAAGGGGAGGTGCAACAAGACCTGGGTGTCATGGTACATCAGTCATTGAAGGTTGGCATGCAGGTACAGCAGGCGGTTAAGAAAGCAAATGGCATGTTGGCCTTCATAGCGAGGGGATTTGAGTACAGGGGCAGGGAGGTGTTACTACAGTTGTACAGGGCCTTGGTGAGGCCACACCTGGCGTATTGTGTACAGTTTTGGTTTCCTAACTTGAGGAAGGACATTCTTGCTATTGAGGGAGTGCAGCGAAGGTTCACCAGACTGATTCCCGGGATGGCAGGACTGACATATCAAGAAAAACTGGATAAATTGGGCTTGTATTCACTGGAGTTCAGAAGAATGAGACGGGATCTCATAGAAACGTTTAAAATTCTGACAGGTTTAGACAGGTTAGATGCAGGAAGAACGTTCCCAATGTTGGGGAAGTCCAGAACCAGGGGTCACAGTCTAAGGATAAGGGGTAAGCCATTTAGGACCGAGATGAGGAGAAACTTCTTCACCCAGAGAGTGGTGAACCTGTGGAATTCTCTACCACAGAAAGTTGTTGAGGCCAATTCACTAAATATATTCAAAAAGGAGTTAGATGTAGTCCTTACTACTAGGGGATCAAGGGGTATGGCGAGAAAGCAGGAATGGGATACTGAAGTTGCATGTTCAGCTATGAACTCATTGAATGGCGGTGCAGGCTCGAAGGGCCGAATGGCCTACTCCTGCACCTATTTTCTATGTTTCTATGTTTCTATGACCAATACAAATTATTTGTTCAAAGTCTCTGCCAGTTCCTTGTTTCCCATTCTTAATTCCCCAGTCTTATCCTTTAAGGGACCAATTTTTAATTTGACTACTCTCTTCCTTTTTATATACCTGTAGAAGCTCTTATTATCTGCTTTTATATTTCTTGCTAGTTTACTCTCATAAACTATCTTCTCTCTTCATTACATTTTTAGTCGTCCTTTGCTGGTTTCTAAAAGTTTCCCAATCCTCTGGCCTTTCACTATTCATCACAACATTGTATGCCTTTGTTTTCAATTTGATACCATTCTTTACTTCCTTAGTTCATCCTTCTCTTTGAGTCTTTCTTTCTCACTGGAATATATCTTTGCTGAGAGTTATGAAATATCTCCTTACATGTTTGCCATTGCTCATCTAACATCTTACTCTTTAATCCAATTTCCCAGTCCACTTTAGCCAACTCTGTCTTCATATCTTTGTAATTGCCTTTATTTAAGTTCAGGACAATAGTTTGAGACCTAGCTTTCTCACACTCAAACTGAATTTGAAATTCTACCATGCTATGATCACTCTTCCCAAGAGGATCCTTTACAATGAGATCATTATTTAATCCTGTCTCATTACACATTACCAGATCTAAAATAGTCTGCTCCCTCGTTGGTTCCACAATGTATTGTTCTAATAAACCATCCCAAATATACTCTATGAACTCTTCCTCAATCTACCATTGCCAATTTGATTTGTCGAATCAATATGAAGATTAAAATCACCCCTAATTATTGTCGTACCTTTCTTACAAGCCTCCATTGTTTTTTGATTTATACTCTGTGTTACAGTGTAGCTGTAGGGGGCCTTCAGACTACTCCCACCAGTGACTTATTTCCCTTATTATTTCTTATTTCCACCCAGACTGATTGTACATCTTGATCTTCTGAGCCAATATCATTTCTCACTAATTCATTGATCTAATCCTTTATTAACAGAGCTATCCCGCCTCATTTTCCTTTCTGTCTGTCCTTCCAAAATTGCAAATACCCCTGAATATTTAGTTCCCAGCCTTGGTCACCTTGTAACCACATCTCTGTAATGGTTATCAAATCATATCCATTTATTTCTATTTATGCCGTCAATTCATCTATCTTGTTACGAATGCTGCGAGCATTCAGATAAAGAGCTTTTAATCTTGTTCTTTTTACCATTTTCCCTACTCTGACCCCACTTTCTGATGCACTTTATGTTTATACGCTCCGTCCCTTCCTGTCACACTCTGATTATCATTACCTCTTTCGCTAGCCTGCACTATTGCCTTCTCCTTTCTCTTTGACTTTTAAAATTTCCGCTCACCAGATCATTCTCACCCCACTATTTAATCTAAAGCGTTATCTACATCCCTAATTATTCGATTTGCCAGGACACTGGTTCTAGCCTGGTTCAAGTGAAGCCCGTCCTGATGGAACAGCTCCCTCTTATCCCAGTACTGGTGCAAGTGCCCCATGAATTGAAACCCATTTCTCCCACACCAATCTTTGAGCCACGCGTTCATCTCTCTGAATTTATTTACCCGATGCAATTTGCTCATGGCTGAGGTAGTAATCCAGAGATTATTACCTCTGTGGTTCTGCTTTTTAATTTGGCCCCTAGCTGCTCATACTCCCTCAGCAGAACTGCCTCTGTCTTTGTCCTACCTATGTCGTTGATACCCACGTGGACCACGACAACTGGATCTTTCCACTCCAGTCCAGAGGAGATTTCCTTAAACCTGGCACCTTGTTGGTTTTGAGTCCCATTAGTTTCTCTAGTAGTTTTTCTCTACTTATATTGATTACATTAAGTTCCTCACCCACCCTTGGTTCCCCACCATTTCGCGACTTCTACTGTGAAGACAGATACAAAATATTTGTTTAACGTATCTGCTATTTCCTTATTCACCATGATAATTTCTCCTGCCTCAGTCTCCAAGGGACCAATGTTTGCTTTTGCTACTCACTTCCTTTTTACACACTTGTAGAAACTCTTACAATCTATTTTTATATTTCTTACTAGTTTTCTCTCAATGTTTATTTTTATCAATGTTTGGTCACCCATTGCTGGTTTCTGAAGCTCTCCCAATCCTCAGGCTTACTATTATTCTTCACAACATTATAAGCTTCTGCTTTCAGTCTAATGCTATCCTTCACTTTTTTAGTTAGCCACGGATGGATCACTTTTCCTGTGGAGTTTTTATTTCTCAATGGAATATATTTTTGTTGAGAATTATAAAATATGTATTTAAATGCTGACCTCTGCTTATCCACTGCCATACCGTTTAATCTATTTTTCCAATCTACCTTAGCCAACTCGCCCTTCATACCTATGTAATTGGCTTTATTTAAGTTTTAGACTCTAGTTTCAGATTTAGGCAAGTCACTCTCAAACCTAACGTGAAATTCTACCATATTATGATCACTCTGCCCCAGAGGATTCTTTACTATGAGATGGCTAATTAACCCTGTCTAATAAGAGCTAAACACAATAGAAGATCTAAAATAGCCTGTTCACTGGTTGGTCCTATGACGTATTGTGCGAGGAAACTGTTCCGAATGCATTCCATGAACTCGTCCTCCAGACTAACCTTACCAATTTGAATTGTCCAGTCTATATGAAGATTAAAGTACCCCACGATTATTGCGTTTGTTATAAGCTCCTGCCATTTCTTGATTAATATTCTGTCCAATGGTATAGCTACTGTTAGGGGCCCTATATACTAAGCCCACCAGAGTTTTCTGCCGCATACTAATTCTACTTCCTGAACTTCCTAGCCAAGATCCTTTCTCTCTCCTGTCCTTATGTCATCCTTCATTATCAAGCCTACATCCCTCCTTTACCTTTTGGCTAAAGGGTTCAAGGGGTATGGAGAGAAAGTAGGAAAGGGGTACTGAGGTGAATGACCAGCCATGATCTTATTGAATGGTGTTGCAGGCTCGAAGGGCCGAATGGCCTACTCCTGCACCTATTCTGCATGTCTTTTCAAAACGTCAAGTTCTCTGGCATATTTAGTTCCCAACCTTGGTCACCTTGCATACACGTCTCTGTAATGGCTATGAGAGAAGAACATAAGAACATAAGAAATAGGAGCAGGAATAGACCATATGGCCCCTCGAGCCTGCTCCACCATTTAATAAGATCATGGCTGATCTGATCATGGACTCAGCTCCACTTCCCTGCCCGCTTCCCATAACCCGTCACTCCCTTATTGCTGAAAAATATGTCTATCTCCGCCTTAAATATATTCAATGACTCAGCCTCCATAGCTCTCTGGGGTAGAGAATTCCACAGACTTACAACCCTCTGAGAGAAGAAATTCCTCCTCATTTCAGTTTTAAATGAGCGGCCCCTTATTCTGAGGCTATGCCCCCTAGTTTTAGTTTCCCCTGTGAGTGGAAATATCCTCGCCCCCTCATTATCTTATGTTTTATTAAGATCACCTTTCATTCTTCTGAACTCCAATGAGTATAGGCCCAACCTACTCAACCTTTCTTCATAAGTCAACCCCCTCATCTCCGGAATCAACTCCTCCGAGTGAACCTTCACTGAACAGCCTCCAATGCAGTATATCCTTCCTTAAATTCGGAAACCAAAACTGTATGCAGTACTCCAGGTGTGGCCTCACCAATACCCTGTACAGTTGTAGCAGGACTTTTCTGCTTTTATACTCTATCCCCCTTGCAATAAAGGCCAACATTCAATTTGCCTTCCTGATTACTTGCTGTACCTGCATACTAACTTTTTGTGTTTTATGTACAAGAGCCCCAGGACCCGATGTACTGCAACACTTTGCAATTTTTCTCCATTCAAATTATAATTTGATTTTCTATTATTTCTGCCAAAGGAGATAACCTCTCATTTTCCACATTATACTCCATCTGCCAAATTTTTGCCCACTCACTTAACCTGTCTATATCCCTTTGCAGATTTTTTGTGTCACAACTTGCTTTCCCATCCATCTTTGTATCATCAGCAAACTTGGCTACATTACACTCAGTCCCTTCATCCAAGTCATTAATATAGATTGTAAATAGTTGAGGCCCCCGCACCGATTCCTGCGGCACCTCACTAGTTACTGTTTGCCAATTGGAAAATGCCTCATTTTTTGCCGACTCTCTGTTTTCTGTTAGTTAGCCAATCCTCTAGCCATGCTAATATATTACCCCCAACCCTGTGAACTTTTATATCTTGTGCAGTAACCTTTTATGTGGCACCTTATCGAATGCTTTCTGGAAATCGAAAGACACCACATCCACTGGTTCCCCCTTATCCACCCTACTCGTTACTTCTTCAAAGAACTCCAGCAAATTTGTCAAACATGATTTCCCTTTCATAAAACCATGCTGGCTCTGCTTGATTGAATTATGCTTTTCCAAATGTCCCGCTACTGCTTCCTTAATAATGGACTCCAGCATTTTCCCAATGTCACATGTCTATAGTTTCCTGCTTTTTGTCTACCTCCTTTTTTAAATAGGGGCGTTTCATTTGCAGTTTTCCAATCTGCTGGGACCGCCCCAGATTCCAGGGAATTTTGGTAGATACAAACACTGCATCCACTATCTGTGCAGCCACCTCAATTAAGACCTGAGGATGTTAGCCATCAAGCCCAGGGGACTTGTTCGCCTTTAGACCCATTATTTTACTGAGTACTACTTCATTGGTGATAGTGATTGTATTAAGTTCCTCTCTCCCTATAGCCCCTTGATTATTCACTATTGGGATGTTTTTAGTGTCTTCTGCCGTGAAAACCAATACAAAATATTTGTTCAATGTCTCTGCCATTTCCCTGTTCTCCATTATTAATTCCCCAATCTCATCCTCTCGAGGATCCACATTTACTTTAGCCACTCTTTTCCTTTTTATGTAGAAACTCTTACTATCAGTTTTTATATTTCGTGCTGGTTTACTCTTATCTATCTTCCCTCTCTTTATTATTTTTTTAGTCATTCTATGCTGGCTTTTTAAAAATTTTCCAATTCGCTGGCCTCCCACTAGTCTTGGCCATGTTGTATGCCCTTGTTTTCAATTTGATATCTTCCCTTATTTCTTTAATTAGCCACGGATGGTTATCCCTTCTCTTACAGTCTTTCCTTCTCATTGGGATATATTTATGTCTGCCACTGCTCATCAACCATCCCATACTTTAATCTATTTTCCCAGTCCACTTTAGCCAACTCTGCCCTCATACCTTTGTAGTCTCCTTTATTTAAGCTTAGGACACTGGTCTGAGAACCAACCTTCTCACCCTCCAACTGAATTTGAAATTCAACCATGCTATGGTCACTCATTCTAAGAGAATCCTTTACTACGAGATCATTTATTAATCCTGTCTGATTACACAGTACCAGATCTAAGACAGCCTGCTCCCTGGTTGGTTCCACAATTTACTGTTCAAGGAAACTATCCCGGATACACTCTATGAACTCTTCCTCAAGGCTACCCTGGCCAATTTGCTTTGTCCAATTAATATGAAGCTTAAAATCGCCCATGATTATTGCCGTTCCTTTATTACAAGCCTCCATTATTTTTTGATTTATACTCCGTCCAACAATGTAGCTACTGTTAAGGGGCCTATAGACTACACCCACCAATGACTTTTTCCCCTTATTATTCCTTATCTCCACTCAAACTGATTCAACATCCTGATCCTCTGAGCCAATATCGTTTCTCACTAACGCACTGATCGCATCCTTTATTAACAGTGCTACCCAACTTCCTTTTCCCCCGGCAGCGGAAGGAGCGTGCGGCAAACCAGACACCCCACCCTCCCTTACCCTCAACCACTGTCTGCCCCACCTGTGACAGAGACTGTAATTCCCATATTGGACTGTACAGTTACCTGAGAACTCACTTTTAGAATGGAAGCAAGTCTTCCTCGATTTCCTATGATGATAATTAGGTGGAAGATTAAAGCATCCCCGTCATGCAATTGTGGAGCTCCTAATCAGACCCTGGAGAGCATCATTGGAAAAGGTCAGGCAGCCCACAAGATAGCTATGCTGTTATACCAGAAGCTTTGGCCTGGATATCTGACTTAGATATTGATATTTGGTTTGCTTTGCTATTATGACACGGAAAAATGGGTCTAGGTTTTCATAACTGCTGAATGGATTTGGAATGATATTGCTGAATCCATGTCAGGAGTGAATCAATCTGTGGTCACTTTGAGTCTGTGCTAGCATTTTGCTATTAAGAGGTGAACAGTGGTTTACAAGATTCAATTTATGTTGTCCAAAGAAGCATCCTTTTTGTTTGAATGTATTGAGGAATAAAGTAAAATATGTAATTACTGAAAGTATACTGACGGTTAGCAGCTCTACATTAAATAAATCGTCTGTTGGTTTATAACCACAGTCTCAGTGTAATAGGAACAGGAGGAGGCCATTCAGGCCCTCGAGTCTGTTCCTTCATTCAGTTGATGACTGATCTGTATTTTAATAACATTTACCTGATGTTGTTCTATAGCCTCGCCTATCAAAAATCTATCAAACTCAGTTCTGAAATTTTCAATTGATCCCCAACCTCAATTGCCTTTTTTTTGTGGGGAGAGAGTGTGAGATTTCCACTACCCTTTGGCTCTAATTTAAGGTTCTACCCCCTTGTCCTGGACTCTCCCACCAGAGGAAATAGTTTATCTCTCTCTACCCTAACAATTCACTGAATACAATAGGGAATGTATAAAATCCACCCACTGAAGATAGTCATAATGCATCACTTAATTTTTGTACACATTTTATATTATAAATTCAACATCTTTTAAAAGGCATAGGGCCGCGTAATTGGGAGCTTTAGCACAGCCGTAAGGCCGGTTTTGGTGAAAAAAATCGCATTCGCCCACTTCCGACGTGGAACGCGGTGGCTGCCATTTTGAGCAACTCGGCAGTGCTGCCGTTGCCTGCGTCGCCATTCACATTTAAATGATGCAGATCGTGACGTCAATTGGCGTGCAATGCCTGGGTTGATGCACGATCTGTGATTTTCGACATTGCTGATCTTGATACCGTCCTCCGTCCATGGAAGAACGTGCGTACAGCAGCACAACAGAAACACGGCCAGTGTTTCTTAAAGGGACACACACATCTTTTAAGTAAGTTTAGATTTTTGCGTTTGGATTTTTTTTACACTTTATTGGAGTGGTGGCTTGGTGCAATACATTTAAAAAGCTGTTAAAATGTGCAGGGAGTGCTGCTGGACATTTTCAAGGCTTTGGATGTTAAAGGAAGGCCTGTTGGGCTGTAACATTCCATGAAGATGGAGCAGAGGCAGCAAAGGGGGCAAGCTGCTCACACAGGGAGGAGGAAACAGAAGATGAAAAAGCAAATGAGGAAAAAACAGCAGGAAGGAGGAATCCCAGATAGACACTTTCCGTCCGGGATATCCAGGATTGAATTATCCGCCTGCAGTAACAGTAACCACAACCCCAATTCTCCTTTCAACATTAGTCCCACACCTTACATTCCCTGTTTCTGACCATCACAGCGTCCTCTTGGCCACAATGCTGAAATAAAATCCACCAAAAAGCTAACTTTCCAATCCAATTTTATCCATATATGCATCCAATATTACATTAAAAAAATCAATGAATCGCCATTGTGCAGTGCCTCAATGTTTTGTGTGTGCCTTTGCCTATCCGAGTGATGTTATGCAGTGGTACCCTAGTGGCTGCAGCATAGCATAAGAACATAAGAAATATTTGTAGAAGACCATATGACCCCTTGAGCCTGCTCTGCCATTCAATACGATCATGGCTGATCATCAATCCCAACTCCACTTTCCCGCCCGAACTCCATATCCTTTGACTCTCCTAGTCTCCAAAAATCTATCGCTCTCAGCCTTGAATATACAAATACTCAGCATTCACAGCCCTCTGGGGCAGAGAATTCCAAAGATTCACAACCCTCAGATTGAAGAAATTTCTCCTCATCTCTGTCTTAAATAGCCGACCCCTTATCCTGAGACTGTGACCCCTGGTTCTAGACACTCCAGCCAGGGGAAACAACCTCTCAGTATCTACCCTGTCAATCCCCTTCAGAATCTTGTATGTTTCAATGAGATCACCTCTCATTCTTCTAAACTCCAGAGAGTATAGGCCCATTCTACACAATCTCTCATCATAAGACAGGACAGCCCTGTCATCCCAGGCATCAATCTAGTGAACCTTCATTGTACCGCCTCTAAGGCAAGTATATCCTCCCTTCGATAAGGAGACCAAAACTGTGCACAGTACTCCAGGTGTGGTCTCACCAAGACCCTGTACAATTGTAGCAAGACTTCCTTACTCTTATACTCCAACCCCCTTGCAATAAAGGACAACATGTAATTTGCCTTCCTTATTGCTTGCTGTACCTGCATGCTCGATTTCTGTGTTTCCTGTACGGGGATATCCAAATCTTTCTGAATATCAACATTTAAAAATTATTCTGTTTTTCTATTCTTCCAACCAAAGTGAATAACCTCACATTCCTCCACATTATACTCCATCTGCCACCTCACAGCCCACTCACTTAGTCTATCTATATCCCTTTGCAGACGCTTTGTGTTCTCCTCACAGCTTACTGTTCCACCTAGTTTTGTATCATCAGCAAACTTGGATACATTACATTCAGTCACAGGAGAACAGGTAGCAAATAGCTGAGGCCCCAGCACTGATCCTTGCAGCACCCCACTAGGTACAGCCTGCCAATCCGAAAAAGATCCGTTTATCCCGACTCTCTGTTTTCTGTCTATTAATCAATCCTCTATCCATGCTAATACATTATCTCCAAACCCATGAGCCCTTATCTTGTGTAATAACTTTTTATGTGGCATCTTATCGAATGCCATTTTGAATTCCAAATATACTACATCTCAGTCCTAAATGGCCTACCTCTTATCCTAAGACTGTGTCCCCTGGTTCTGGACTTCCCCAACATCGGGAACATTCTTCCCGCATCTAACCTGTCCAGTCCCGTCAGAATCTTGTACTTTTCTTTGAGATCCCCTCTCATTCTTCTAAACTCCAGTGAATAAAGGCCCAGTTGATCCAGTCTCTCCTCATATGACAGTCTAGCCATCCCTGGAATGAGTCTGGTGAACCTTCGCTGCACTCCCTCAAGAGCAAGAATGTCCTCAAGAGCAAGAACGTTCTTCCTCAGATTAGGAGACCAAAACTGAACACAATATTCCAGGTGAGGCCTCACTAAGGCCCTGTGCAACTGCAATAAGACCTCCCTGCTCCTATACTCAAATCCCCTAGCTAAGAAGGCCAACATACCATTTGCCGGCTTCACTGCCTGTTGTACCTGCATGCCAATCTTCAATGACTGATGAACCATGACACCCAGCTCTCGTTGTGCCTCCCCTTTTCCAAATCTGCTGCCATTCAGATAATATTCAGCCTTCGTGTTTTTGCCCCCAACATGGATAACGTCACATTTATCCACATTTATACTGCATCTGCCATACATTTGCCCACTCACCTAACCTGTCCAAGTCACCTTGCAACCTCTTAGCATTCCCCTCACAGCTCACACCGCCACCCAGTTTAGTGTCATCTGCAAACTTGGAGATATTACACTCAATTCCTTCATCCAAATCGTTAATGTACATTGTAAAGAGCTGGGGTCCCAGCACTGAGCCCTGCGGCACTCCACGAGTCACTGCCTGCCATTCTGAAAAGGACCCGTTTATCCCGACTCTCTGCTTCCTGTCTGTCAACCAATTCTCTATCCACGTCAGTACATTACCCCCAATACCATGCACTTTGACTTTGCACGCCAATCTCTTGTGCAGGACCTTGTCAAAAGCCTTTTGAAAGTCCAAATACACCAGATCCACTGGTTCTCCCTTGTCCACTCTGCTTGTTATATCCTCAAAAAATTCCAGAAGATTCATCAAGCATGATTTCCCTTTAATAAATCCATGCTGACTTGGACCGATCCTGTCACTGCTTTCCAAATGGGCTGCTATTTCATCCTTAATGATTGATTCCAACATTTTCCCCACTACTTATGTCAGGCTAACCAGTCTATAATTACCCGTTTTTTCTCTCCCTCCTTTTTAAAAAGTGATGTTACATTAGCTACCCTCCAGTCCATAGGAACTGATCCAATGTTAATGGACTGTTGGAAAATGATCACCAATGCATCCACTATTTCTAGGGCTACTTTGTTAAGTACTCTGGGATTCAGACTATCAGGCCCGGGGATTTATCAGCGTTCAATCCCATCAATTTCCCTAACATAACTTCCAGCGTAACAATGGATATCCTTCAGTTGCTCCTTCTCACTAGACCCACTGTGCCCTAGTACATTCGGAAGGTTATTCGTGTCTTCCTTTGTTCAATTGGTCTACCATTTCTTTGTTCCCCATTATAAATTTACCTGAATCCGACTGCAAGGGACCTACATTTGTCTTCACTAATCTTTTTCTCTTCACATATTGATAGAAGCTTTTGCAGTCGGTTTTTATATTCTCTGTACTCTATTTTCCCCTTCTTAATTAAACCCTTAGTCCTCCTCTGTTGAATTCTAAATTTCTCCTAATCCTCAGGTTTGTTACTTTTTCTAGCCAATTTATATGCAAATTTATCTTCCTTGGTTTTAACACTATCCTTAATTTCCCTTGTTAGCCATGGTTGAGCCACCTTCCCCGTTTTATTTTTACTCCAGACAGAGATGTACAATTGCTGAAGTTCATCCATGTGATCTTTCAATATTTGCCATTGCCTATCCACTGTCAACCCTTTAAGTTTCCTTTACCAGTCTATTCCAGCCAATTCATGCCTCATACCGTCGAAGTTACCTTTCCTTAAGTTCAGGAACCTAGTTCCCGAATTAACAGTGTCACTCTCCATCTTAATAAAGAATTCTACCATATTATGGTCACTGTTCTCCAAGGGGCCTCACACAACAAGTTTGCTAATTAGTCCCTTCTCATTACACATCACACAGTCTAGGATGACCAGCTCTCTAGTTGGTTCCTAGACATATTGGTCTAGAAAACCATCCCGAATACACTCCAGGAAATCCTCCTCCACCGCATTACTACCAGTTTGGTTAGCCCAATCTATATGTAAATTAAAGTCTCCCATGATAACTGCTGTACCTTTATTGGACACATCCCTTATTTCTTGTTTGATGCTGTCGCCAACCTCACTACTACTGTTTGGTGGTCTGTACACAACTCCCACTAGCGTTTTCTGCCCTTTGGTATTCCGCAGCTCCACCCATACCGATTCCACATCATCCAGGTCAATGTCCCTCCTTACTATTGCATTAATTTCCTCTTTAACCAGCAATGCCACCCCGCCTCCTTTCCCTCTCTGCCTATCCTTCCTAAATGTTGAATACCCCTGGATGTTGAGTTCCCAGCCTTAGTCACCCCTGGAGCCATGTCTCCGTGATGCCAATTACATCATATCCGTTAACTGCTGTCTGTGCAGTTAATTCGTCCACCTTATTCCGAATACTCCTCGCATTGAGGCACAGAGCCTTCAGGCTTATCTTTTTAACAGCCTTTGCCCCTTTAGAATTTTGCTGTAATGTGGCCCTTTTTGTTTTTTGCCTTGGGTTTCTCTGCCCTCCACTTTTACTATTCTCCTTTCTATCTTTTGCTTCTGCCTCCATTTTATTTCCCTCTGTCTCACTGCATAGGTTCCCATCCCCCTGCCATGTTAGGTTAACTCCTCCCCAACAGCACTAGCAAACACTTCCCCCAGGACATTAGTCCTGGTCCTGCCCAGGTGCAGACCATCCAGTTTGTACTGGTCCCACCTCTCCCAGAACCGGTTCCAATGTCCCAGGAATTTGAATCCCTCCCTTTTGCACCACTCCTCAAGTCACGTATTCATCTGGGCTATCCTGCAATTCCTACTCTGACTAGCACGTGGCACTGGTAGCAATCCTGAGATTACTACTTTTGAGGTCCTACTTTTTAATTTAGCTCCTAGCTCCCTAAATTCGTCTCGTAGGACCACATCCCGTTTTTTTTACCTATATCGTTGGTACCTATGTGCACCACGACAACTGGCTGTTCACCCTCCCTTTTCAGAATGTCCTGCACCTGCTCCGAGACATCCTTGTCCCTTGCACCAGGGAGGCAACATACCATCCTGGAGTCTCGGTTGCGGCCACAGAAACGCCTATCTATTCCTCTTACAATCGAATCCTCTATCACTATAGCTCTCCCACTCTTTTTCCTGCCCTCCTGTGCAGCAGAGCCACCAACGGTGCCATGAACTTGGCTGCTGCTGCCCTCCCCTGATGAGTCATCCCCCTCAACAGTACCCAAAGCGGTGTATCTGTTTTGCAGGGGGATGACCGCAGGGGACCCCTGCACTATCTTCCTTGCACTGCTCTTCCTGTTGGTCATCCATTTACTAGCTGGCTGTGTACCCGTTACCTGCGGTGAGACCAACTCACTAAACGTGCTATTCACATCACTCTCAGCATCGTGCATGCTCCAGAGTGAATCCACCTGCAGCTTCAGTGCCACAACGCGGTCCATTAGGAGCTGGAGGCGGACACATTTCCCGCACACGTAGTCGTCAGGGACACTGGAAGCCTCCCTGATTTCCCACATAGTACAGGAGGAGCATAACACGTGTCCGAGCTCTCCTGCCATGTCTTAACCCTTAGATTAACTTAAATTGGTAACAACAATGCAAAAGGTTAAGAAAAACTACTTACCAATCTCCAGCCAATCACTTAACCCCTTGGCTGTGACATCACCTTTCGATTTCTTTCTACTTTTTTTGCCTCCCTGCTGCAGCTGCACCGATAGGTCTCCGACGTCCCTGGACTCCCTGCTGCTCGCACTCCCGCCTCTCCGATGCGTTGGGCCTCCGATGTCCCCGGACTCCCTGCTGCTCGCACTCCCGCCTCTCTGACGGGTTGGGCCTTTTGTAGGCCTCCGACGTCCCCGGACTCCCTGCTGCTCGCACTTCCGCCTCTCTGACGCGTTGGGCCTCCAACGTCCCCGGGCTCCCTGCTGCTCGCACTCCCACCTCTCCGACGCGTTGGGCCTCCGACGTCCCCGGACTCCCTGCTGCTCGCACTCCCACCTCCCCGACGCGTTGGGCCTCCGACGTCCCCGGACTCCCTGCTGCTCGCACTCCCGCCTCTCTGACGCATTGGGTCTTTTGTAGGCCTCTGACGTCCCCGGACTCCCTGCTGCTCCCATGTTATGATTATCTACGTGCCCTGATACCACTTCCTTAACAATGGATTCCAGCATTTTTCTGATGACCGATGTTGGGCTAACAGGCCTGTCATTCCCTGTTTTCTCTCTCTTTCTCCATTCTTGAGTAGCGGTGTTACATTTGCTGCCTTCCAATCTGCTGGAACCGTTCTAGAATCTAGGGAATTTTGGAAGATCAAAACCAATGCATCCACTATCTCTGCAGTCACTTCCATTAGAACCCTAGGATGTCGGCCATCAGGTCCAGGGGATTTGTCGGCTTTTTGTTCCATTAGTTTCTCTAGTACTTTTGCTCTACTGATATTAATTACATCAAGTTCCTCATCCTCATTAGACCCTTGGTTCCCCTTTTTTTGTCTTCTACTGTGAAGACAGATACAAAATATTTCTTTAACGTTCCTACCATTTTGTTATTCCCCATAACAATTTCTCCTGTCTCAGCCTCTAATGGGCCAACATTTACTTTTGCTAAAGCAAAATACTGCGGATGCTGAAATCTGAAATAAAAACAGAAAATGCTGGAAATCTCAGCAGGTCAGGCAACATCTGTGGAGAGAGAAGCAGAGTTAACATTTCAGGTCGATGACCGTTTACTTTTGCTACACTCTTCCTTTTTACATACATGTAAAAGCTCTTTCAATCTGTTTTTATATTTCTTGCTAGTTTTCACTCATATTCTATTTTTCTCCCTTTTTGTCAATTTTTGGTCATCCTTTGCTGGTTTCTGAAACTCCCAATCCTCAGGCTTACTACGATTCTTCGCAACATTATAAGGTTATTCTTTCAATCTAAGGCCATGCCTTCTGTTGCCCAGACTCCAAGTCTGGAACTCCCTGCCTAAACCTCACTGCCTCTCTACCTCTCTTTCCTCCATCAAGACGCTCTTTAAAACCTCCCTCTTGGACCAAGCTTTTGGTCACCGTGCTAATTTCTACTTCTATGGCTCAGTGTCAAATTTTTAAAATCTCATATTACTCCTGTGGAGCGTCTTGGGATGTTTCACTATGTTAAAGGTGCTATATAAATACAAGTTGTTGTAATGCTATCCTTAACAATGTTAGTTAGCCACGCATGGATTACTATTCCTGTGCCATTTTTATTTCTCAATGGAATGTATTTTTGTTGAGAATTATGAAATATTTCTTTGACTGCTAGCCACTGCTCATCTACTGCCATACTTTTCATCTATTTTTCCAATCTATCTTAGCCAACTCCCCCCTTTATTTTATGGCTTTATTAAGCCTCTAGTTTCGGACTTAGGCAAGTCACTCTGAAGCTTAACATGAAATTCTATCGTATTATGATCACTCTGCCCCAAAGGATCCTTTATTATGAGATTGCTAATTAACCCTGTCTCATTGCACAATACAAGGTCTAAATTAGCCTGTTTCCTGGTTGGTTCCATGACGCATTGTTCTGGGAAACTGTCCCGAATGCATTCCATGAACTCGTCCTCCAGATGACCTTTGCCAATTTGATTTGTCCAGTCTATATGAAGATTAAAGTCCTCCATGATTATTGCATTACCTTTGTTACAGGCTGCTGCTATTTCTTGATTAATATTCTGTCCAACGGTATAGGTACAGTTAGGGGGCCTATATATTACTCCCACTAGTGTTTTCTGCCCCTTGTTATTCCTTATCTCCACCCATGCTAATTCTATTTCCTGATCTTCCGAGCCGAGATCCTTTCTCTCTACTGTTCCTACGCCATCCTTCATTATCAGGGCTACCCCCACTCCCTTTACCATTCTGCCTGTCTTTTCAAAACGTCAAGTACCCTGGAACATTTAGTTCCCAACCTTGGTCACCTTGCAATCACATCTCTGTAATGACTATTAGATCAAACCAATTTATCTCTATTTGTGCCATTAGTTTGTCTATCTTGTTATGAATGCTTCATAAAATAAAGAGCCTTTAATTTCATTTTTTTACCATTATTCCCTGCTTTGAGCTTATTCTCTGCTGCACTGCTACCATTAAACTCTCTGGGCCAGACTTTCAGCTTCATTGTCGGCAATTTTCTCGGCGTTACAGCTGGTTTTTAACCTGGAGAGTTTCCAGATAAGTTTTTCAACATTCTCGCCACATCTGAAGTCGCCCACCGGGATGAGACCGCCCACGTGCAATACTGAGAACAACTACCAGGGCGTAAGTTTGGGCTCAACTGCCGACGTCCAGATCGCCGAGAAGCCCGCCCTGTAAACGCTGCTTAAACAGGGCGGTAAGGGGGGACCCTGCAAAAAGAGCTAAGTTAAAGGTTATTTAATTTTTAAAAATTTTACCATGGTGATTAGGGTTAAAACTCTCTTGGAAATGCTTTGTATGTGGTATTTTTTTTTACTGATAATTTTTTCTTGAAGTTTTCCCCACTCCATAGGCCCAACCGCAGCCTTGGACTAACTTTTTATACATACCGTCCATTCCGGTAACGACCGTCCATTTGGCTAACTTTGCACTGACCCGCCGAGACAACTGCCGAGAATAAGTGTGCAATGCCCATTTTCTCGCCGGGCGATCGGTTCTACTTATCTTTATCCTCAAAATGGAAATTCTTGCCCGCTTTTTTTGCCGAGCGTTAGTGATCCTTCTCAACGGGCAATCGGGGTTTGAGGGCCTTTATGGAAAGTCTGGCCCTTTGTCCCTTCCTGTTACACTCTGCTTATTTTTACCCAAATCGCTACATTGCTCTATTGCATTGATCTTTCTCTTTAGATTTCTAAGTTTCCCCTCACCAGATCCTTCCCCCCACTTTTTTAGTTTAAAGCCCTAGTTATTTGATTCACCAGGATGCTGGTCCTGATGGAACAGCTCCTTCTTCCCCCAGTGCTGGTGCCAGTGCCCCATGAATTGAAATCCTTTCTTCCCACACCACTCTTTCAGCCACGCATTTAACTCTCTGACCTGCTTGACCCTATGCCAATTTACGCGTGGCTCAGGTCCTAATCCAGAGATTATTACCCTTGAGGTTTCGCTTATTAATTTAGACCCTAGCTCCTCAAACTCCCTCAGCAGAATCTCATTCTTAGTTCTACCTATGTTGTTGCTTCCTACATGGACCACGACAACTGGATCCTCCCCCTCCCACTCCAAGTTCTTCTGCAGCCTTGAGGAAATCATCTTAACCCTGGCACCAAGCAGGGCTCTCTTTCATGGCTGCAGAGAACAATATTGTTAGCGTTAGTGTTTTCTCAGAAGAATCACTCAACACTCAGAGTCGGTTCCAATGCTGATGCGGCCTTTATTACGCTTAGCGGGGAGGAAATCACAAGACTGAGTCTAGGCTTCTCTCCCCAGAACAAAGGGTTACATTCACTTTTATATGTTTCACAACAGTTACAAACAGTTTACTACAGTTACACAGCCCATCACGGCTGGACACAAGCCAATCACAACGATTATAGATTACATATAGGTTCTTTTAACCCAATAGAATTCCCCTTATGTCTCAGGAACCATGTGTTCGTCTCTTGTCAGCTTGGGCTGATTGATATAGGTTCTCTCACTAGTTCTTTCTTCTTGGAGAAATAATTGGTTTATAACCTTGTTCACAGGAGATGGGTTCTCTTATCTCTTTCTTCCTGGGGAATTAATTGGTTTATGGCCTTGTATACGGGAAATGGGTTCACTCCTCGTTATTCTTATCCTGCATCCAAGGCATTCCTATAGTGGGCCTCACAGGGTTATTGCTCGGTCATTGAACATTCAACAGTACACAGCTTGACTACCTGATTTCCCATCATGCCTGGGCAGCCATTTTATGTGTGGCCACTTTAAACTTATATGCGTTTAGATATATGTAGCAGGTGCCTAATGCCTAGTATTCTGGTATATTCTAAAGGTGCCTACCTCCTACAACAAATATCTATCCCCCTGACTATACTGTCCCCTACTACAACCTCATTCCTTCCATCTCCCACCCCCACTTGGATGGCCCCCTGTACCACGGTGCCGTGATTAATTTGCCCATCCTCCCTGCAGTCCTTTTGTTCATCCATATCTGTTGGACAAGATCAAGAGCTGAGGCTCCTCCATCACTGCGTCCTGGGTCTGGGGGCCTTCCTGATTCGCAGACACACCCTCCTGTCCCTGTTCACTGACAGACTCAAAAGTACTACTTAACCTAAAGGGTATGACTGTCTCCTGGAACAAAGTGTCCAGGTAACTCTCCACCTCCTTGATGCATCTCTGTAATACTCACCAACCAATCACCCACCTACTCTCCTATGATGTCAGGCTTTGATATTTTGTTGTTGTTTTTGAATCTGAGCCTCGCCACTGCTTTAATTTAGGTCCGCTCTCATAAGAACATAAGAACACAAGAATTAGGAGCAGGAGAAGGCCATTCGGCCCCTCAAGCCTGCTCCGCCATTCAATAAGATCATGGCTGATCTTCTACCTCAACTCCACTTTCCTGAACTATCCCCATATCCCTTGATTCCATTAATATCCAAAAATCTATCGATCTCTGTCTTGAACATACCTAAAGACTAAGCCGCCACAGCCCTCTGGGTAGAGAATTACAAAGATTCACCACCCTCTGAGTGAAGAAGTTTCTCCTCACCTCAGTCCTAAATGGCCGACCCCTTATTCTGAGACTGTGACCCCTGGTTCTAGACTCTCCAGCCGGAGGAAACATCCTCCCTGCATCTACTCTGTCAAACCCTGTAAGAATTTTGTATATTTAATGAGATCACCCCACATTCTTCTAAACTCTAGGGAATATAGGCCTAGTCTACTCAATCTTTCTTCGTAGGACAATCCCCCCATCCCAGGAATCAATCTGTTGAACCTTTGTTGCACTCCCTCTATGACAAGTACATCCTTCCTTAGGTAAAGAGCCCAAAACTGTACACAATACTCCAGGTGTGGTCTCACCAGGGCCCTGTATAATTGCAATAAGATGTCTTTACTCTTATACTCAAATAAATCCTTTTGTATTAAAGGCCAATATAACATTTTCTTTCTTTATTGCTTGCTGTACCTGCATGTTAACTTTCAATGATTCATGTACAAGGACACCCAGGTCCCTCTGAACACCAACATTTCCCAATCTCTCACCATTTAAAAAATACTCTGCTTTTCTATTTTTCCTATGAACGTGACTAACTTCACATTTCTCCACATTATATTCCATTAGCCATGGTCTTGCCCACTCACCTAGCCTGTCTATATCCCCTTGAAGCCTCTTTGCATCCTCCTCACAACTTACATTCCCACCTAGCTTTGTATCACCAGCAAACTTGGATATATTACATTTGGTCCCCTCATCCAAATCATTGATATAGATTGTGAATAGCTGGGGTCCCAGCACCCCACTAGTTACAGCCTGCCAACCTGAAAATGACCCGTTTATTCCTACTCTCTGTTTTCTATCTGTTAATCCAAATAACCCCCAATCCCATGAGCCCTAATTTTGTTTAATAATCTCTTGTGTGGCAACTTATCGAATGCCTTCTGAAAATCCAAATACACCACATCCACTGGTTCTCCCTTATCCACCCTGCTCGTTACAGCCTCAAAAAACTTTAACAGATTTGTGAAACATGATTTCTCTTTCATAAATCCGTGTTAATTCTGCCCAATCCTATTATTATTTTCTAAGTGCCTTGTTGCCATGTCCTTAATAATATTTTCCCTACGACTGCCATCAGGCTAACTAGTCTGCAGTTCCCCGTTTTCTCTCTCCCTCCTTTCTTAAATAGCGGGGTTACATTAGCTCCCTTCCAATCTGCGGGAACCATTCCAGAATCTGTGGAATTTTGGAAGATGACAACCAATGCATCCACTATCTCTATAGCCAGCTCTTTCAAAACCTGAGGATGTCGGCCATCAGATCCAGGGGATTTATTGGCTTTCAGTCCCATTAATTGCTCCAGTACTATTTTTTTACTAATACTAATTTCTTTCAGTTCCTTGGTTCTCCACTATTTCCGAGAGGTTTGTTTTGTCTTCCTTGAAGACAGATACAGAGTATTTGTTTAATTTCTCTGCCATTTCCTTATTCCCCATTATAATTTCTCCTGTCTCAGCCTGAAAGGGACCAACATTTACTTTTGCTCATCTTTTTCTTTTTACATACCTATAGAAGGTTTCACAGTCTGTTTTTATGTCTCTCACTAGGTTACGCTCATATTCTATTTTCCCCTTTCTTTATCAATTTCTAGGTCCTCCTTCGCTGAATTCTAAAATCCTCCCCATCCTCAGGCTTACTGCTCTTTTTGGTAACATTATAAGCCTCTTCCTCTGATCTAATACTATCTTTAACTTCTCTTATTAGCCATGGTTGGACCACTTTTCCTGTGGGGTTTTTGTGCCTTAAAGGAATGTATATTTGTTGTAAATTAGGTATTAATTATTTAAATGCTAGCTATTGCTTGTCTACCATCATACCTTTTAGTATAGTTTCCCAATCGACTTTAGCCAACTCGCCCCTCATACCTACGTAGTTTTCTTTGTTTAGATTAAGACCCTAGTTTCGGATTTAACTAAATCACTTTCAAACTCAATATAACATTCTCTTGCCTCTCGGCCGCTCTTTATCCTCTCACCACTGTTGCTGCTTTAATTCAACAACAGCTTGTATTTATATAGCGTCTTTAATGTGGTGAAATATCCCAAGGCACAGGTGTATTATGCAAGATAAATTTGACACCGACATAGGTGACCAAAAGCTTGGTCGCAGAGGTATGTTTTAATGAGTGTCTTGAAGGAGGAAAGAGAGGTAGAGAAGCGGAGAAGTTTAGGCAGGGAGTTCCAGAGCTTGGAGCCCAGGCAACAGAAAGCACGGCTATCAATGGTTGAGCGATTATAATCAAGGACATATGAACATAAAAACATAAGAAATAGAAGCAGGAGTAGGTCATTTGGCCCCTCGAGCCTGCTCCGCCATTTAATAACATCATGGCTAATCTGATCTTGGACTCAGCTCCACTTCCCCGCCCGCTCCCCATAACCCTTCACTCCCTTATCGTTCAAAAATCCGTCTATCTCCACCTTAAATAATGACCTAGCCTCCACCGCTCTCTGGGGCAGAGAATTTCACAGATTTACAACCGTCTGAGAGAAGAAATTCCTCGTCATCTCAGTTCTAAATGGGTGACCCCTTATTCTTAAACTGTGCCCCCTAGTTCTAGATTCCCCCTGTTATGTCTGTAATGTACTTATGAAAGATTCCATGAGGCAATGTGTTGTACTCAAACTGTAGTGACCTTGGTCCTTTATTTCAAACTCCAGAGTGAGGCACAAGCATGGTGTGCAGCCTTTTATACTGGGCCCTGCCACCAGGGCAGGAAACCCCAGGTCTCCACCACTTGCACCCTCTAGCGGTGCCATCATGAATTCACAGTGTAAACCTTATTGACAGTACATCAGGTCAACAAGTCTCCATCTTATGCAACCACACAGTGACTACACAGTGAGTACATCTATAGTCTGCACATACAACATCACTCTCCACCAAGTCCTTTGTGCCAATTACCTTTGCACTATGTGCTCTTGCTTAGCTCTCACCAGACTAAAGTGTCAATAGCCCTTGCACCTTGGCTGTGCTTTGGCTTGGCTCTCTCCTTGTTAATCCCCAAGTCCTTTTGCCACAATGTTGGGTAGTGGTTACCAGATTGGAAGGGTCGATGATGCAGTGGAGGTTCCAGTGGGTTCTGGGTGTGATCCATGTGTGTGTCCATGGCTACATACATCCATTTACCCCCTCCCCCCCACACCCCCCTGACAGCGAGATCATGCAGCTGGCCCGTTACATTAACATACAGGATCAGATACAGTGCAAGTACAAAGAAAGGCAGAAAAAAAAAAGGTTTTACAGTTTGTATTGTGACACCTCGGTTCAGTGACTTACATTCACTACATTTTCCAGTCGTGCGCCAGGATTGGGTAGATTACATTCATGGTTTAGTCATGGTCAGTACTGAGGTAGCAGTACAGGTATGCGAGGACACAGGTTCCAGAGCAACCGGACGAGGTCCAAGTCGTCTGATGGCGGCACTGCACCCCCTGCTAGCAGGGTGGGCTGGGTTCACTCCCCTAGCCAGGACTCAGGGCCTTTGCCATTGCCTAGTGGTGAGCAGAGCCACAGAAATGTGTGGCCTGCCTGTCCTCCTTTCAGGGCTGCAGAGTCTTCTGCCTGCTCTCTAATAGTGTTGGAAACCTGGCTGTTCCAGGTCCCGTTTGGGAAACTCATTGGTTCTGACCTTTCGCTCCCGGACATGGCTGAGGTAGCGACTGGGTCTGGGGGCTGCGCCGTCTCCACCCAAGTGGTGGGCAATGGCAGCCGACTGCGCGTGTTGGCGCCATTTTCATTTCCGGGACCGTGGCGAATAGTGCTAACGGGTGCCTGCAGCGTGGGATAGACCTGGGGCAGGGTATCAGGATATCAGTGCCTTCACCTTCTGAGGTCGCTCGCTTGCTACTTTTGGGGACACTCTATTCCCGGCAATTCGCAACAACATTTTGTTCACAATCTTAATCGGTTTGTTATATTGATTGCCCATGCATACAATGTCTCTTTAAGTTCAGTTGGTTGCAGGTCTCCTTTAAGAGAACCCTGCTGGCTTTACCCCAATCAAATGCTTTGTTAGACATCACGTGTTGATCCCTCAGCGTTGCAGCTCGTGATATTGCCGCGGTCTATTTTCTTTCAGCCACGCTGCACCTTGCTGCAGCAGGGACGCCATCTTGCCTCTGTCCACGAGGTCGACTGCCTTGATCCTTCTCTCCCGTGATTCTGCCACAAAAGCTGAAAGAGTGCCTGTGAATTCGATCTTCCTCCCCAGGAGTCCTGCCACTAGAGCTGGGAAGGTACTTTTAGGTTGTTCCGGTCGGATCATTGCCACGCAGTCGTGATGGACGGTCTGTACCTCAGGTGCTGCACTGGTCTGTTCTCTGGTGCCTGGCCCAAGCCAAGGTGAGGTTTTGCTCTGCCTCTGAGCACGAGGTACATCGATTGCTGGAGTGAAGAGATCTTCCCATTTCCACTGGATCTTCCCCATCCACCTTCTTCCGAGTAGCGTTGGACCATCACCTGCATCAATCCACAGAGATAACTTGTGCACCATGCCATTATGGATTACACTTACATCCGCACTACCAAGGACTGGGATCGACTCCTTGGTGTAGGTGCACAACTTTTCCTGTACTGGAACCAGCTCGGGTCGTTTTTCGTTCCATAGCCTCTCGAAGGCATCCTGGCTCATCACTGACTGGCTCGCTCCCGTGTCCACTTCCATGAAGACTGGAACGCTGTTTATCTCGAGTTCCATCTTCACTGACGGACAATCGGTGGTGCAGGTATACACTCCATACACTTCTTCTTGGGGCTGAGCTGCCTCTCTGGCCAAATCATCATGCTCGCCGTTGGATTCAAAGTCATCTACTGACTCCTCTGCGAGGCGGTGAGTTGTATTTCTTTTACACATACGCAGGAGGTGGTCCTTCGTGTTACAGGCTTTGCATACGTACTCAGCAAACCGACACTGGTGAGCCCTGTGGTTTCCTCCGCAACGCCAGCCTGTGCTACTCAATTAGCACCCCTCGGCGGACTCTGAGTTCTGGAATCCTGAGCTCTGTGCTCTCTGCTTTGAGCAGAGCCATGTTCTACAGTCTTGCCTGTGAAAGGCACCATTCTGTGTACAGTACTTGCTGGGTTTGAGTCCACAGGATGAATGATTTGCTTGGTGCTGCAGGTTGAGGTCATGAATGCCTGAATGATGCTGATGGCCTTCTGCAGTTTGTCTATGGTGTCGGCAGATAATAACTTGTGAAGGAGGCCCTCGTGGCCAATTCCTATAATGAAGATGTCTCGCAATGCTTTGTTGAGGTGTGTGCCAAAATCACATGGTGTCGATAGTCTCCTGAGGTCGGCAGCATATTTTGCAATATCCTGGCCCTCAGGTCTGCGGTGAGTGTAGAATCTGTGCCTGGCCGTGAGGATGCTCTCTTTTGGTTTAACTTGGTCGCGAATTAGTTCAGTCAGCTCATTGTATGTCTTATCCTTGGCCTTCGTGGGTGTCAGCAAATCCCTGATGAGGCGGTAAACCTCCGGCCCACAACTGGTCAGCAGTATAGCTTTGCGCTTCTCTGTCAATGTGTCCGTCTCCCTTGCCAGGTTGTTTGCCATGAAATATTGCTCAAGTCTTTCCGTGAAGGCATCCCAATCATCACCCTCTGTGAAGTCTTTTAGTGTGCCAAAGGTAGCCATGATTGCGTGAAAGTCCTTATTCTCATCGCCAGTTGTTATGTCTGTAATGTACTTATGGATGACTCCACGAGGCAATGTGTTGTACTCAAACTATAATGACCTTGGTCCTTTATTTCAAACTCCAGAGTGAGGCACAAGCTTGGTGTGCAGCCTTTTATACTGGGCCATGCCACCAGGGCAGGAAACCCCCGGTCTCCATCAGTTACACCCTCTAGTGATGCACACAGTGTAAACCTTATTGACATTACATCAGGTCAACAAGTCTCCATCTTATGCAACCACACAGTGACTACACAATGAGTACATCCATAGTCTGCACATACAACATCACCCCCCTCCCCCCAATGAGTGGAAACATCCTCTCTGCATCTACCTTGTCGAGCCCCTTCAGTATTTTATATGTTCCAATAAGATCACCTCTCATTCTTTGAAACTCCAATGAATATAGTCTCAACCTGCTCATCGCTCAGGAGGGCAGAATTAGAGGTGCGCAGATAGCTCGGGGGGTTGTGGGGCTGGAGGAGATTACAGAGATAGGGAGGGGTGAAGCCATGGAGGGAGTTGAAAATAAGGATGAGAATTTTGAAATCGAGGTGTTGCTTAACCGGAAGCCAATGTAGGTCAGCGAACAAAGGGGTGGTGAGTGATCGTGACTTGGTGTGAGTTAGGACACGGGCAGCCGAGTGTTGGATCCCCTTTAGCTTAGGTAGGGTAGAATGAGGGAGGCCAGCCAGGAGTGCGTTGGAATAGTCAAGTCTTGAGATAACACAAGCATGGATGAGGGCTTCAGCGCTGGATGAGCTGAGGCAAGGGCGGAGACGGGCGGTATTACGGAGGTGGAAATAAGCGGTCTTAGCTATGCTGTGGATATGTGATCGAACGCTCATTTCAGGGTCAAATATGACATAGAGGTTGCGAACAGTCTGGTTCAGCCTCAGACAGAAGTTGGGGCGAGGGATGGAGTCAGAGGCTTTGGAACGGAATTTGTGTTGGGGACTGAAAACAATGGCTTCGGCCTTCTCAATAGTCAATTGGAGAAAATTTCTGTTCATCCAGCACTAGATGTTGGACAAGCAGTCTGACAATTCAGAGAACATGGAGAGGTCGAGAGACCTATCAAGAAAGACTAGATCAACTGGGCTTCTATTAACTGGAGTTCAGAAGAATGAGAGGGGACCTCATAGAAACGTTTAAAATTCTGACGGGTTTAGACAGGTTAGATGCAGGAAGAATGTTCCCAATGTTGGGGAAGTCCAGAACCAGGGGTCACAGTCTAAGGATAAGGGGTAAGCCATTTAGGACCGAGATGAGGAGAAACTTCTTCACCCAGAGAGTGGTGAACCTGTGGAATTCTCTACCACAGAAAGTAGTTGAGGCCAATTCACTAAATATATTCAAAAGGGAGTTAGATGAAGTCCTTACTACTCGGGGGATCAAGGGGTATGGCGAGAAAGCAGGAAGGGGGTACTGAAGTTTCATGTTCAGCCATGAACTCATTGAATGGCGGTGCAGGCTAGAAGGGCTGAATGGCCTGCTCCTGCACGTATTTTCTATGTTTCTATGTTTCTAAGTGATAGTGAGGTAGAGCTTGGATTTATCAGCATACATGTGGAAACGGATGCAGTGTTTTTGGATGATATCGCCAAGGGGGGAGCATGTGGCTGCGAAATAGGAGGGGACCAAGAATCGATCCTTGGGGGCCACCAGAGGTTACTATGCTGGGGCGTGAAGAGAACCCATTGCAGGTGATTCTCTGGCTACAATTAGATAGGTAAGAATGGAACCAGGTGAGTGCAGTCCCACCCAGCTGGATGATGGTGGAGAGGCGCTTGAGAAGGATAGAGTGGTCAACTGTATCAAAGGCAGCAGCCAAGTCAAGAAGGATTTTATCACAGTCACAATGGATGTCACTTGTGACTTTGATGAGAGCCATTTCAGTACTGTGGCAGGCTTGGAAACTGGATTGGAGGAATTCAAACATGGAATTGTGGAAAGATGGGCATGGATTTGGGAGGCGACTTTGGAGAGGAAAGAGAGGTTGGAGATGCGACGCTAGTTTCCAGGGTCGGAGGGATTGAGGGTTGGTTTTTTGAGGAGGGGTGATGACGGCAGATTTGAGGGAGAGGAGAACCGTTAACAATGGAACCAGAAAATTCAGGTCTGCTCTTGAGCAGCTCATTATCCTTTGGCTGCTGCAGCATGACTGATGGAAGGCTGCTGACTTTCAGTGGGGGACAGTGCAAATGACCTTGCTGGATGACTTTGAAGAGCTGGTGGCTGGGAGTGTGAAATTGAGTGACTGATTTTCTTTTTCTTGTTCTTCACTCTCCTCTCCCTCTTCTTGGTCAACCACTGGCTGGGCATGCTGGATTTCCTCGGTATCTGAAATGAGGAATGCACGAGGGTTAGGTTGTGGTGCGGGGGTGGGATGGGGTAAAGCAAGAGGTACATGTTTACACTATGTGCAGCTTGTAAATCAGAAGAGATTGTGGGGTGAGGGGGAACTAGGATGTGAGAAGGAGATTGGTGTATGAGGATACCGGCACCTTGTATTCTTTCAGCCCCACCGTTGGCCAAGGGCTCAGTCTTGACTCTGCCAAGAATGGCCTGTGAGGCGAAGCTAGACATGTGAGGTGTGCCTCGTGTTTGGTAGAGATTGTTGGTAGATGAGTGATATGAGTAATTGGGGGTGGTGGCCATGCACTGAGCAGTGTGTGAGGCTCGTGGTAGGAGACAACTTTTAAAGATGCATTCACTGAGTGGTCGGAGGTCATGAAACTGTTTTGGGCACTGGAGCCAGGTAGTGGGGGGGCAACACTGTTGGCAGTGATGGCCTTGGTGATGTGGTCCCACATTCTTCTTTCTGGAAGGCCTCTTGGCCCCTGTGGGTAGAGGGCCAATCTTGCAGTTTTGATCCCCTGCACAAAGCTGGAGTGCTGTGTGCGAGACCCTGGGTGCCCTTTCCCTGGCTTGCTGAACCATTTGTGTTAGTGCTGAAGCACTTTTAGCACTTTTTACGTGCAGAAGGTAGTTCAGCTTTAAGAGCTGCAGACTGCCTTGAAAGGGAAGAGGCTAGCTTTTAGTACAACCAGCCACTCTCCAGCAATATGAACTTGGGCCCGCTGCTGAGCGCACAGACTGTCAGCAGTGTGTCCGTCGCTGGGTTGTGCACTCCAATCATGTTAATTAGCAGCAACACCAAATTAACGTGATGTCTACGCTTTCTGAACGGGCGCGGGCATATCTCGTATCGTGGTGTCTGCGCATGTTTTTTTCGCTATTGAATTTCCTGTCCTAGGTGGTTTAAATTAAGAGGTAGCAAACTGCAACTGGGATATCACTTGTGGTGCTGGTATTGAACGATGATTCTGAAATGACAAAGTATATAAAGTTATTGTGATTTACTGTTTAATATTAATGTTTTTAGTTTATGAGCAGTGGGCACTTGGGTCATTTAAACACATATTGGAAAATGCAGAGTAACGGTAATGAAAACTTTAGGGCCAAGATTCAGAATGCATGCTCCTGTTAGCCTCACCTGCTGGAATTTGGCGGAATGGGCATGATCCATCCTTTAGGATTTCCTGTTAGGAACCTGCTTGCAATTTTCTGATATGCTCCTGGCTCAAAATTGGCCCTCTGGTGTGTAAAGCGCTTTTTGGAGTTAAGTAGCTGATAAAAGTGCTCAAAGTCCCTCAAAATGAGGCAAGTTAATCATTCTTTGTACATTACAATAAGTTAGGTGAGAACTGGAATAGCGTGTAAATGCCAAATGAGCTTTCGAGCAGCACAATAGTAATGTTTTACAAAAACAACATAATGGAGAGATTTCTTTTACTTCAGGGTGACCCAGGCAGTCCTTTGAATTGTTTTGGTAGTGACGGCAGGTGGTATGTCAATGGCGTGGGAAGCTTCATGGGACCCTTTAAGTGCCACACGGCGAGGAAGCCCAGTGTCTACACTCGAGTGTCAGCCTTCAACAGTTGGATCAATGATGTAAGTCACACTTTTAAATACCAAGTCGGAAAGTGTCGTGTTGCATTATTTATCTTGTTGCTTTAAATCAAATGTGCATTAAAATGAGCTGGTCCCAACATGTGATTAAATAATGATGTGGTAGCCTATAACATACCAGCTTGGAATTTTCATTTGATAACACACTAGTGGTATCAAGATAACTCACTAGTGATATAGAGATACCTTACAAGTGATAGAGAAACCTCACTCGTGATGTAAAGATATCTCACTAGGAACATAGAGATACCACACTAGTGACAGAGAGATACCTCACTAGTGATAGCGAAATACCTCTCGCGTGATACAGGGATACCTCACTAGTGAGATAGAGATTATAGTATCATAGAATCATAGAAATTTACAGCTTGGTTGGAGGCCATTTTGGCCCATCATGTCCGCGCCGGCCAGCAAAGAGCTATCCAGCCTAATTGCACTTTCCAGCTCTTGGTCCGTTGCCCTGTAGGTTACGGCACTTTAAGTGCATATCCAAGTACCCCTTAAATGTGGTGAAGGTTTCTGCCTCTACCACCCTTTCAGGGAGTGAGTTCAGACCCCCATCACCTTCTGGATGAAGAAATTTTCCCTCAAATCACCTCTAAACCTCCTTCCAATTATTTTAAATCTATGCCCTGTGGTTTTTGAACCCTCTGCTAAAAGAAGTACGTCCTTCCTATCCACTCTATCTAGGTCCCTCATAATTTTATA
Organism: Pristiophorus japonicus; assembly: GCF_044704955.1. NCBI lineage: Eukaryota > Metazoa > Chordata > Chondrichthyes > Pristiophoridae > Pristiophorus > Pristiophorus japonicus. The sequence continues at coordinate 61,594,279 of NC_091994.1, read as the reverse complement.
CACCTCAAAAAGGTCTCCTGTCAGCCTCCTCTGTTCCAACGAAAACAAACGCAGCCTATCCAATCTTTCCTCACAGCTAAAATTCTCAAGTCCAGGAAAAATCCTCATTCAGTCTCCTCTGTACCCTCTCTAGTGTAATCACATCTTTCCTGTAATGTGGTGACCAGAACTGCACGAAGTAGTCTAGCTGTGGCCTAACTAGTGTTTTATATAGTTCAAGCAAATGGAATTCAACGCAGAGAAGTGTGAGGTAATGCATTTGGGGAGGGCTAACAAGGCAAGGGAATACACATTAAATGGTACGACACTGAAAAGTGTAAAGGAACAAAGAGATTTTGGAGTGCATATCCACAGATCCCTGAAGGTATTCTATGCCTTGGCTAATAAAGGAAATGGAAGTATGTCTTATTAACCACCTTATCTACCTGTCCTGCTATCTTCAGGGATCTGTGGATATGCACTCCAAAATCTCTTTGTTCCTTTACACTTTTCAGTGTCGTACCATTTAATGTGTATTCCCTTGCCTTGTTAGCCCTCCCCAAATGCATTACCTCACACTTCTCTGGGTTGAATTCTATTTACCACTGTTCTGCCCACCTGACCAGTTCATTGATATCTTCTTGCAGTCTACAGCTTTCTTCTTCATTATCAATCACACAGCCGATTTTAGTATCATCAGCAAACTTCGTAATCATAACCCCTACATTCAAGCCTGAATCATTGATTATATACCACAAAAAGCAAGGTACCCAGTACTGAGCCCTGTAGAACCCCACTGGAAACATCCTTCCAGTCACAAAAATACCCATCAACTATTACTCTTTTCTTCCTGCCTCTGAGCCAACTTGCCACTTTGCCCTGGATCTCATGGCTTTCATGACCAGTCTGCCATGTGGGACCTTATCAAAAGCTTTACTAAAATCCATATACACTACATCATACTCACTGCCCTCATCAACCCTCCTTGTTACCTCCTCAAAAAACCAAATCAAGTTAGTCAGACATGACATACCTTAACAAGTCCATGCTGGCTGTCCTTGATTAATTCATGTCTTTCTAAATGAAGATTTACCCTGTCCATCAGGATTTTTTCCAGTAATCTTCCCACCTCTGAGGTTAGACTAACTGAGTTACTCGGTTTATCCCATTCTCCCTTTTTAAACAAATATACCATGTTAGCAGTCTGCCAGTCCTCTGGCATCACACCTGTAGCCAGAGAGAATTGGAAAATGATGGTCAGGGCCTCTGCTATTTCCTCTTTTGTTTCTCTTAACATGCTGGGTTATGTTTCATCCGCGCATGGGAATTTATCCACTTTCAAAGCTGCTAAATCTCTTAATACTTGCTCTCTCACAATGTTTATTTCATCTAATATTTCACACTCCTCCTCCCTGAAAGAAATGTCTGCACTGCCCCTTCCTTTGTGAAAACAGACACAATGTATCCATTACCAACCATACCCACTTCTTCCCCTCCACATACAGATTACCTTTAAGATCTTTAAGAAATAATGGAGGCTTGTAAAACAGAAATGGCAATAATCATGAACGATTTTAACCTTCATATTGATTGGACAAAGCAAATTGACCAGGGTAGCTTTGAGGAAGAGGACATAAAGTGTATCCGGGATAGTTTCCTTGAACGGTATGTTCCGGAACCAACCAGGGAGCAGGCTATCTTAGATATGGTACTGTGTAATGAGACAGGATTAATAAACGATCTATTAAAGGATCCTCTAGGAATGAGTAACCATAACATGGTTGAATTTCAAATTCAGTTGGAGGGTGAAAAAATTGGATCTCAAACTAGTGTCCTAAGCTTAAATAAAGGCGACAACAAAGGTATGAAGGCAGAGTTGACTAAAGTGGACTAGATTAAAGTGTGGGATGGTTGATGAGCAGTGGTAAACATTTAAGGAGACATTTCATAACTCTCAACAAAAATATATTCCAATGAAAAGGAAAGACCACAAGAGAACGGATAGCCATCCGTGGCTCACTAAGGAAATAAAGGATGGTATCAAATTGAAAACAAGGGCATATCAAGTGGCCAAAACTAGTGAGAGGCAAGAAGATTGGGAAACTTTTAAAAGCCAGCAAAGAACGACTAAAAAATAATAAAGAGGGGGAAGATTGATTATGAAAGTAAACTAGTACAAAAAATAAAAACAGATAGTAAGAGTTTCTACGGGTACATAAAAAGCAAAAGAGTGGCTAAAGTTGGTCCCTTGGACGATGAAACTGGGGAATTAATAACGGGGAACAGGGAAATGGCAGACTTTGAACAAATATTTTGAATCGGTCTTCATGGTAGAAGACACTAAAAACATCTCAAAAGTGGATAATCAAGGGGCTATAGGGAGGGAGGAACTAAAAACAATCACTATCACTAAAGAAGTAGTACTCGGTAAAATAATGGGACTAAAGGTAGACAAGTCCCCTGGACCTGATGGCTTGCATCCTAGGGTATTAAAAGAAGTGGCTGCTGAGATGGTGAATGCATTGGGGTAGGAAATCTAATTGTGAGGTGGGCACAAAATGTCTGCAAAGGGATAAATCCTGCTACAACTGTACAGGATATTGGTGAGGCCACACCTGGAGTACTGTGTGCAGATTCGGTTTCTGTATTTAAGGAAGGATATACTTTCATCGGAGGCTTTTTAGAGAAGGTTCACTAGGTTGATTCTGGAGATGAGGGGTTGACTAATGAAGATAGGTTGAGTAGGTTGGGCCTATACACATTGGAGATCAGAAGGATGAGAGGTGATCTTATAAAAACATATAAGAAATTGAGGGGACTCGACAAGATGGATGCAGAGAGGATATTTCCACTCATGGGGAAACTAGAACTAGAGGGCATAGTCTCAGAATAAGGGGCCGCCCAATTAAAACTGAGATGTGGAGGAATTTCTTCTCTCAGAGAATTGTAAACCTGTGGAATTCTCTGCCCCAGAGAGCTGTGGAGGCTGGGTCATTGAATATATTTAAGGCGGATATAGATAGATCTTTGAGTGATAAGGGAATAAAGGGCTATGGGGAGTTGGCGGGGAAGTGGAGCTGAGTCCATGATCAGATCAGCCATGATCTTATTAAATGGCGGAGCAGGCTCTAGGGGCCAGGTGGCCTACTCCTGCTCCTAGTTCTTATGTCTCTAAAATGCCCTACTCTTTCTTTAGTTATCCTCTTGCTCATAAGAACATAAGAACGTAAGAAATAGGAGCAGAAGTAGAACATTTGGCCTTTCGAGCCTGCTCCACCATTCAATAAGATCATGGCTGATCTGATCATAGACTCAGCTCCACTTCCCTGCCCACTCCCCATAACTCCCTTATCGCTCAAGAATCTGTCTATTACCGCCTTAAATATAATCAATGACCCAGCTCTCTGGGGCAGAGATTTCCACAGATTTACAACCCTCTGAGAGAAGAAATTTCTCCTCATATCAGTTTTAAATGGGCGGCCCGTTATATAAGAGTATGTCCCCTAGTTTTAGTTAGCCCCCATGAAGTGAAAATATCCTCTCTGCATCCACCTTGTCGAGCCCCCTCATTATCATAAGTTTGAATAAGATCACCTCTCATTCTTCTGAACTCCGATGTGTATAGGCCCAATCTACTCAACCTATCCTCATAAGTCAACCCCCTCATCTCCAGAATCAACCTAGTGAACCTTCTTTGAACAGCCTCCAATGCAAGTATATCCTTCCTTAAATAGGGAGACCAAAACTGTACGCAGTACTCCAGGTGTGGCCTCACCAATACCCTGTTCAGTTGTAGCAGGACTTCCCTGCTTTTATACTCTATCCCCCTTGCAATAAAGGCCAACATTCCATTTGCCTTCCTGATCACTTGCTGTACCTGCATATTATCTTTTTGTGTTTTGTGCACAAGAACCCCCAGGTCCCTCTGTACTGTAGCACTTTGCAACTTTTCTCCATTTAAATTATAATTTGCTTTTCTATTATTTCTGCCAAAGTGGATAACCTCACATTTTCCCACATTAGACTCCATCTGCCAAATTTGTGCCCAGTCACTCAGTCTGTCTATATCCCTTTGCAGATTTTTTGTGTCCTCCTCACAATTTGCTTTCCCACCCATCTTTGTATCATCAGCAAACTTGGCTACATTACACTCGGTCCCTTCATCCAAGTCATTAATATAGATTGTAAATAGTTGAGGACCCAGCACTGATCCTGGCGGCACTCCACGCATCACTGTTTGCCAACCGGAAAATGTCTCATTGAACTCACTCTCTAATGCTTCTAATATATTTATAAAACATCTTTGGGTTTTCATTGATTTTACTTGCCAACATTTTTTCATGCTCTCTTTGCTTTCCTAATTTCTTTTTTAATTTCAGCCTTGCACTTTGTATACTCCTCTAGGGTTTCTGCGTTATTGAGCCCTCGGTATCTGTCATAAGCCTCCCTTTTTTTCTTTATCCTACCCTGTATGCCCCATGAAATCTAGGAAGCTCTAGATTTGTTAGTCTCACCCTTTTTCATTAAGGGAACATACTTGCTCTGAACGCTCGCGATCTCCTCCTTGAATGCCTCCCACTGCCCTGACACTGATTTACCTTCAAGTAGCTTTTTCCACTATGGCTAAATCACCTCCAAGCTAAGCAAAATTGGCTATGCCCCAATTGAGAACTTTTATTCCGATCTCTCTTTGTCCTTTTCCATAACTACCCTAAATCTAATTCAATTGTGATCACTAGCAAAATGCTCTCCCACTGATACCCCTTCCACCTGCCCAGCTTCATTCCCGGGGCCCCTCCCTTGTTGGGCTTGCTACATACGGGCTAATAAAGTTCTCCTGAATGCAGTTTAGGAATTCCGCACCCTCTATACCTTTCACACTAATTTTATTTCAGTTAATATTAGGGTGGTTGAAATCCCCGACTATTACTGCCCTATAGTTTTTGCACTTCTCAGAAATGTGCCTACATATTTGCTCCTCTATCTCCCTCTGACTGTTTGAGGGCCTGTAGTACACTCCCAGCAGTGTGATCACCCCTTTTTTGTTCTTCAGTTCGACCCATATAGCCTAATTTGATGATCCTTCTAATATATCATCCCTCTTCACAGCTGTAATTGTTTCTTTAATTAATATTGCAACCCCCTCCTTCTTACCCCTCTCTCTATCCCATCTGATAACCCTGTAACCAGGAATGTTGAGCTGTCATACCTGTCCTTCTTTCAGCCATGTGTCAGTAATAGCTATAATATCATACTGCCAAGTGTCTATTTGTGTTCTCAGCTCATCTGCCTTATTCCCTAGACTCCATGCATTGAAGTATATACCATTTAGCATGGACAAACTTCCTTGTTGTCTATTTTCTCGCCCTTGTTTCATCTATCTTCCAAATTCATTTTCTACTTAGTCCCTGTTAAAACAATTACTCTCTCTCACCCTGGCCGTTCCCCCTGGTACAGCCTGATCTTCACTCCCTTAAGTTCAAGGGATGCAGACTTGAACGGATATTGGACAACTGATTTAGCCACTCACCGCCAGATCTGGCTGAACCACATAAAGCACTATCATTCTGGAATGGAAAGATAAATCCCGACATCTTTCTCCAGTTTCTCTCCGATGATCTTTCTGAGCTCATGCTGTCCATGAGACCAACTTTCTGCTCCCTTGACCCTATTCCCACCAAACCGCTGACCACCCAACTCCCTTTTCTGGCTCCCATGTTATCTGACATTGTTAACGGTTCTCACTCCTTGGGTACTGTCCCTCTCTCCCTCAAATCTGCCATCATCAACCCTCTCTTCAAAAAAACAATCCTTGACCCGTCCGTCCTTGTAAACTACCGCCACATCTGCAACCTCCCTTTCCTCTCTGCCTAAACCTCTCCACCTCTCTGCCTCTCTTTCCTCACTCAAGGCGCTCCTTAAAACAAACCTCTTTGACCAAGCTTTTAGTCACCTGCACTAATTTCTACTTATGCGGCTCAGTGTCAAATTTTTTATTTCATTATACTCCTGTGAAGTACCTTAGGACATTTCACTACATTGAAGCTGTTATTTAAATAGAAGTTGTTGTTGTTGTTGTATAGAGATACCTCACTAGTGATAGAGATTACTCACTACGGATATAGAGATACATGACTCATGATAGAAAGAGACCTCGCTAGTGGAATGATAGAATCATAGAATCATAGAAATTTACATCATGGAAGGAGGCCATTTCGGCCCATCGTGTCCGCGCCAACCGACCAAGAGCTATCCAGCCTAATCCCACTTTCCAGCTATTGTTCCATTGCTCTGTAAGTCATGGCACTTCAAGTGCACATCCAAGTACTTTTAAAATGTGGTAAGGGTTTCAGGCAGTAAGTTCCAGACCACACCCCACCCACCCAACCTCTGGATGAAGAAATTTCCTCTCAAATCCCCTCTAAACCTTCTACCAATTACTTTTAATCTATGCTCTCTCGTTGTTGACAACCCTGCTAAGGGAAATAGGTCCTTCCTATCTGGATGAAATGTATCCCAGGCTGTTAAGAGAAGCAAAAGAGGAAATAGCAGAGGCTCTGACCATCATTTTCCAGTCATCTCTGGCTACAGGTGTGGTGCCAGAGGACTGGAGGACTGCTAATGTGGTACCTTTGTTTAAAAAAGGAGAAAGGGATAGACCGAGTAATTACAGGCCAGTCAGCTTAACCTCAGTGGTGAGAAAATTATTGGAAGAAATCCTGAAGGACAGGATAAATCTTCATTTGCAAAGACATGGATTAATCAAGGACAGTCAGCGTGGATTTGTGAAGGGAAAGTTGTGTGAAGAGGCATATAAATTGGCTAGAAAAAGCAACAAACCTGAAGATTGGGAGAAATTTAGAATTCAACAGAGGAGGACTAAGGGTTTAATTAAGAAGGGGAAAATAGTGTATGAGAGGAAGCTTTCAGGGAACATAAAAACTGACTGCAAAAGCTTCTATAAATATGTGAAGAGAAAAAGATTAGTAAAGACAAACGTAGGTCCCTTGCAGTTGGATTCAGGTGAATTTATAATGGGGAACAAAGAAATGGCAGACCAATTGAACCAATACTTCGTTTCTGTCTTCACAAAGGAAGAAACAAATAACCTTCTGAATGTACTAGGGGACAGTGGGTCTAGTGAGAATGAGAAACGGAAAGATATCCTTATTAGGCGGGAAATTGTGTTCGGGAAATTGATGGGATTAAAGGTCGATAAATCCCCGGGTCTTGATAGTCTGCATCCCAGAGTACTTAAGGAAGTGGCCCTAGAAATAGTGGATGCATTGGTGATCATTTTCCAACAATCTATCAACTCTGGATCAGTTCCTATGGACTGGAGGGTAGCTAATGTAATGCCATTTTTTAAAAAAGGAAGTAGAGAGAAAGCGGGTTAGCCTGACATCAGTAGTGGGGAAAATGTTGGAATCAATCATTAAGGATGAAATAGCAGCCCGTTTGGAAAGCAGTGACAGGATCGGACCCAGTCAGCATGGATTTATTAAAGGGAAATCATGCTTGATGAATCTTCTGGAATTTTTTGAGGATGTAACTAGTAGAGTGGACAAGGTAGAACCAGTGGATGTGGTGTATTTGGACTTTCAAAAGGCTTTTGACAAGGTCCCGCACAAGAGATTGGTGTGTAAAATTAAAGCACATGGTATTGGGGGTAATGTACTGACGTGGATAGAGAACTGGTTGGCAGACAGGAAGCAGAGAGTTGGGATAAACTGGTTCTTTTTGGGATGGCAGGCAGTTACTAGTGGGGTGCCAGCTCTTTACAATATACATTAACGATTTGGATGAAGGAATAGAGTGTAATATCTCCAAGTTTGCGGATGACACTAAACTGGGTGGCGGAGGACGCTAAGAGGCTTCAAGGTGACTTGGACAGATTTGGTGAGTGGGCAAATGCATGGCAGATGCAATATAATGTGGATAAATGTGAGGTTATCCATTTTGGGGGCAAAAACACGAAGGCAGAATATTATCTGAATGGCGGCAGACTAGAAAAAGGGGAGGTGCAATGAGACCTGGGTGTCATGGTTCATCAGTCACTGAAAGTGAGCACGCAAGTACAGACGGCAAATGGTATGTTGGCCTTCATAGCTAGGGGATTTGAATATAGGAGCAGGGAGGTCTTACTGCAGTTGTACAGGGCATTAGTGAGACCTCACCTGGATTCTTGTGTTCAGTTTTAGTCTCCTTGTCTGAGGAAGGTTGTTCTTGCTATTGAGGGAGTGCAGCGAAGGTTCACCAGACTGATTCCAGGGATGGCTGGGCTGTCATATGAGAAGAGACTGGATCAACTGGGCCTTTATTCAATGGCATTTAGAAGGATGAAAGGGGATCTCATAGAAACATATAAGATTCTGACGGGACTGGACAGATTACATGCGGGAAGAATGTTCTCGATGTTGTGGAAGTCCAGAACCAGGGGACATAGTCTTAGGATAAGGGGTAGGCCATTTAGGACTGAGATGAGGAGAAACTTCTTCACTCAGAGAGTTGTTGACCTGTGGAATTCCCTGCCGCAGAGAGTTGTTGATGCCAGTTCATTGGATATATTCAAGAGGGAGTTAGATATGACCCTTACGGTTAAGGGGATCAAGGGGTATGGAGAGAAAGCAGGAAAGATGTACTGAAGAAATGATCAGCCATGATCTTATTGAATGGCGGTGCAGGCTCGAAGGGCTGAATGGCCTACTCCTGCACCTATTTTCTGTGTTTCTGTGTGTCTGACAAACTTGATTGAATTTTTCGAGGAGGCAACCAGGAGGGTCGATGAGGGTAGTGCGCACGATGTAGTGTATATAGATTTTAGCAAAGCTTTTGATAAGGTCCCACATGGCAGACTGGTCACGAATGTAAAAACCCACGGGATCCAGGGCTAAGTGGCAAGTTGAATCCAAAATTGGCTCAGAGACAGGAAGCAAAGGGTAATGGTTAATGGGTGTTTTTTTGACTGGAAAGCTGTATCCAGTGGGGTTCTGCAGGGCTCAGTACTGGGTTCCTTACTTTTTGTGGTATATAGCAATGACTTGGACTTGAATGTTGGGGTTATGATTAAGAAGTTTGCAGATGAAACTAAAATCGGCTGTGTGGTAGCTATTGAAGAATGTACTGGGCAGGTGGGCAGAACTGTGGCAAATGGAATTCAATCTGGATAAGTGTGAGGTAATGCATTTGGGGAGAGCTAACAAGGCAAGGGAATAAACATTAAATGGTACAACACTGGAAATTTTAGAGGAAAAAAGGGACCTTGGAGTGCATGTCCACAGATCCCTGAAGGTAGCAGGCCAGGTAGATAAGGTGGTTAAGAAGGCATATGGAATACTTACCTTTATTTGTCGAGGCACGGAATACAAGAGCAAGGAGGTTATGCTTGAACTGTATAAAACACTGATTAGGCCGCAGCTGGAGTACTGTGTGCAGTTCTAGTCATCACATTACAGGAAAGATGTGATCGCACTAAAGAGGGTACTGAGAAGATTTACAAGAATGTTGTCTGGACTGCAGAATTTTGGCAATGAGGAAAGATTGGAGATGCTGGGTCTGTTTTCTTTGGAACAGAGGAGGCTGAGGGGAGATTGAGGTATATAAAATTATGAGGGACCTGGATAGAGTACTCTAAATTTCTATGATTCTTTCCACTCGATATATTCATCTAAAGTTTCTGCAGTATTTAGCCCTTGGTATCTGTCATAAGCCTCCCTTTATTTCTATATCCTACTCTGTGTGTTCCTTGACATCCAGGGGGCTCTAGATTTGTTAGTCCCACCCTTTTTCTTTACGGGAACTTACTTGCTTTGAGCCCTCCAGATCTCCTTGAATGTCTCCCACTGCTCTGACGCTGATGTACTTTCAAGTAACTGTTTCCAGTCCACTGTGGCTAAATCACCTCCAAGCTAAGCAAAATTGGCTATGCCCTAATTGAGAACTTTTATTCCTGGTCTACCTTTATCCTTTTCCATAACTACCCTAAATCTAACTGAATTATAACCACTAGCAGCAAAATGCTCTCCCACTGATACCCCTTCCACCTGCCCGGCTTCATTCCCTAAAACTAAGTCCAGAACCGCCCCCTCCCTTCTTGGGCTTGCTGCATACTGTTCTCCTAAATGCAATTTAGGAATTCCACACCCTCTATACCTTTCACACTAATTTTATCCCAGCTAATATTAGGATAGTTGTAATCTCCGACTATTACTGCCCTATAGTTTTTGCACTTCTCAGAAATTGGCCTCCATATTTGCTCTTCTATCTCCCTCTGACTGTTTGGGAATCTATAGTATAGTGTGATCGCCTCTTTTTTGTTCTTCAATTCAACCCATATGGCCTCATTTGATGATCCCTCTAACAGATCGTTCCTCCTCACAGCTGTAATTATTTCTTTAATCAATACTGCGAATCACCCTTCTTTTTACCCTTCTCTCTATCCCGTCTGAAAAGCCTGTAACCAGGAATGTTGAGCTGCCATACCTGCCTTCTTTCAGCCATGTCTCAGTAATAGTTATAATATCGTACTCCCAAGTGTCTATCTGTGCTCTCAGCTCATCTGCCTTATTCCCTACACTCCTTGCATTGAAGTATATACCATTTAGCATGGCCAAACGTCCTTGCTGTCCTTGTTTTCTCTGTCTTCCAAATTCACTTTCTACTTTTCTGCTTTCCAATTCCAGCTTTGTTTCTCTCCCCACTGAATCTATTCTCCAGTTCCCATCCCCCTGCCAAGCTAGTTTGAACCCTCCCCAACAGCACTAGCAAACCGCCCCACGAGGTTTTTGGACCGAGCTCGGTTGAGGTCTTGTACAGGTCCCACCTCCTGCAGAAACGGTCCCAATGCCTCAGGAATCTAAATTCCTCCCTCCTGCACCACCCACAAATTCATCTGTTCTATCCTCCTATTTCTGTACTCACTAGCTCATGGCACTGGGAATAATCTGAAGATTACTACCTTTTGAGATCCTGATTTTTAATCTCGCTTCCTAAAATCTGCTTGCAGGACCTCATCTCTCTTTCTACCTATGGTATAGAGATACCTCACTAGTGATATAGAGATACCTCACTAGTGATATAGAGATACCTCATTAGTGGTATATAGATACCTCACTAATAATATAAAAATACCCCAGCAGTGGTATAGAGACACCTCACTAACAATATAGAGATACGTCAGTCGGTGACTTCAACATTCATCTCAATTCATCATGCTCTCTCTCCTCTGAATTCACTAGCCTCCTGTCCTCCCTTAATCTCTCCCTCCATCTAAACTCCCATATTCACGCCACCCCCTCGACCTTGCCATCTGTCTTGGCCTCGCTACACCCATCGTGTCAATTGCAAATAAAGCCATCTCTGGCCACTTCTTTCATATCGCTCTCCATCCACATCCCCCTTCTACTACCTTCTCCTGTGTCCGTCCTTGGAAAAAACTCTCTCCCGACTCGCTTACATCCGAACTGATCAACTCCCAATTGTCCAGCCTTTGTTCTTCCATTCACACGGCATTTCTGCAACTACCAATCAACTCAATCATATCTTCACCACTCCCTTTGATGCCTAAGTCCCTGTTAAAATGATTACTGTCTCTAACCCTGGCTGTTCCCCCTGGTACAGTCCTGATCTTCGCCCCCTTAAGTCCCAGGGGACGTAGACTTGAATGGATATGGCGGACAACTGGTTTAGCCATTCACCACCACATCTGGCTGGACCACATGAAGCACTATCGGGTCCTGCTCTCATCATCCAATATCGCTCACTATTCCAGAATCATTTCCCCGGCTTCTATTCTCCACTGCTAACAGTCTTCTTAAACCCCTCTCCCCAGTCTCCACCCTCACCTCCGACAATAAGTGCGTGGAGCTCATGGAATTCTTTGTCTCTAAGATTGAAACCATTCGATTGGCCGACTCTGCCTATTTATTCCCTTCCTTCCCCCAGCCCACCGGGTCAAACTTCCTCGAAGGCTTCCCCCTGCCCTAGCCCTGACCTCACATCATTCTCCAGCTTCTCTCTGATCTCCCCGTGACCTCTCCGAGCTCATCCTGTCCATGAGACCCACTTCCTGCTCCCTTGACCCTATTCCCACCAAACTGCTGACCACCCAACTTCCTTTTCTGGCTCCCATGTTAGTGACATTGTTAACGCTTCTCTCTCTCCTCAGGTACTGTGCCCCTCTCCCTCAAATCTGCCGTCATCACCCCTCTCCTCAAAAAAACAACACCTGACCTCTCTGTTCTTGCAAACTACTTCCCCATCTCCAACATTCCTTTTCTCTCCAAAGTCCTTGAACGTTTTGTCGCCTCCTAAATCTGTGTCCATCTTTCCCACAATTCCATGTTTGAGTCCCTCCATTCTTGATTTCGCACCTGCCAAAGTACCAAAGTGATTCTCATCAAAGTCACAAATGACATTCTTTGTGACTGTGACAAAGGCAGACTATCCCTCCTTGTCCTCCTTAACTTGTCTGCAGCCTTTGACACGGTTGACCACTCCATCCTTCTCCAATGCCTCTCCTTTGTCGTCCAGCTGGCTGGGACTGCTCGTGCCTGTAGCCAGATAATCACCTGCAACAGCTTCTCATTCTGCCCCTGCATCATTACCTCTGGTGTCCCCCAAGGATCAATCTTGGCTCCCTCCTATTTTTTATCTACATGATGCCCCTTGGCGACATCATCCAAAAACAGTGTCAGTTTAGCTGATGACACCCAGCTCTATCTCACTACAACTTCTCTCATATACCTCACGAGCAATATAGAGATACCTCACTAGTGATATAGAGATACCTCACGAGTGATATAGAGATACCTCACTAGCAATATAGAGATACCTCACAAGTGATATAGAGATACCTCACTAGTGATATAGAGATACCTCACTAGTTATATAGAGATACCTCACAAGTGATATAGAGATACCTCACTAGCGATATAGAGATACCTCACTAGCGATATAGAGATACCTCACGAGCGATATAGAGATACCTCACAAGTGATATAGAGATACCTCACTAGTGATATAGAGATACCTCACGAGCGATATACCTCACAAGTGATATAGAGATACCTCACTAGCGATATAGAGATACTTCATTAGTGATATAGAGATACCTCACAAGTGATATAGAGATACCTCACTAATGAAATAGAGATACCTCACTAGTGATATAGAGATACCTCACTAGCGATATAGAGATACCTCACTAGCGATATAGAGACACCTCACAAGTGATATAAACATACCTCACTAATGAAATAGAGATACCTCACTAGTGATATAGAGATACCTCACAAGTGATATAGAAATACCTCACTAATGAAATAGAGATACCTCACTAATGAAATAGAGATACCTCACTAGTGATATAGAAATACCTCACTAGCGATATAGAGATACCTCACTAGCGATATAGAGATACCTCACGAGCGATATAGAGATATATCACTAGTGATATAGAGATACCTCACTAGCGATATAGAGATACCTCACTAGCGATATAGAGATACCTCACTAGCGATATAGAGATACCTCACTAGCGATATAGAGATACCTCTCAAGCGATATAGAGATACCTCACTAGCGATATAGAGATACCTCACTAGTGGTATAGAGATACCTCACTAGTGATATAGAGATACCTGAGATACCTCACAAGCGATATAGAGATACCTCACTAATGAAATAGAGATACCTCACAAACGATATAGAGATACCTCACTAGTGATATAGAGATACCTCACGAGCGATATAGAGATATATCACTAGTGATATAGAGATACCTCACTAGCGATATAGAGATACCTCACTAGCGATATAGAGATACCTCACTAGCGATATAGAGATACCTCACTAGCGATATAGAGATACCTCTCAAGCGATATAGAGATACCTCACTAGCGATATAGAGATACCTCACTAGTGGTATAGAGATACCTCACTAGTGATATAGAGATACCTGAGATACCTCACAAGCGATATAGAGATACCTCACTAGCGATATAGAGATACCTCACTAGTGATATAGAGATACCTCACTAGCGATATAGAGATACCTCACTAGTGATATAGAGATACCTCACTAGTGGTATAGAGATACCTCACTAGCGATATAGAGATACCTGAGATACCTCACTAGCGATATAGAAATACCTCACTAGCGATATAGAGATACCTCACTAGTGATATAGAGATACCTCACTAGCGATATAGAGATACCTCACAAGTGATATAGAGATACCTCACTAGCGATATAGAGATACCTCACTAGTGATATAGAGATACTTCACTAGTGATATAGAGATACCTCACAAGTGATATAGAGATACCTCACTAGTGATATAGAGATACCTCACTAATGAAATAGAGATACCTCACAAGTATATTGAGATACCTCACTTCACTAGTGATATAGAGGTACCTCACTAATGAAATAGAGATACCTCACTAGTGATATAGAGATACCTCACTAGCGATATAGAGATACCTCACAAGTGATATAGAGATACCTCACTAGTGACATAGAGATACCTCACTAGTGATATAGAGATACCTCACTAGTGATATAGAGATACCTCACAAGTGAGAAAGAGATACCTCACTAGTGATATAGAGATACCTCACTAATGAAATAGAGATACCTCACAAGTATATTGAGATACCTCACTTCACTAGTGATATAGAGATACCTCACTAATGAAATAGAGATACCTCACTAGTGATATAGAGATACCTCACTAGCGATATAGAGATACCTCACAAGTGATATAGAGATACCTCACTAATGATATAGAGATACCTCACTAATGAAATAGAGATACCTCACAAGTGATATAGAGATACCTCACTTCACTAATGAAATAGAGATACCTCACTAGTGATATAGAGATACCTCACAAGTGATATAGAAATACCTCACTAATGAAATAGAGATACCTCACTAGTGATATAGAGATACCTCACTAGTGATATAGAAATACCTCACTAATGAAATAGAGATACCTCACAAGTGATATAGAGATACCTCACAAGCGATATAGAGATACCTCACTAGTGATATAGAGATACCTCACTAGCGATATAGAGATACCTCACTAGCGATATAGAGATATATCACTAGTGATATAGAGATACCTCACTAGCGATATAGAGATACCTCACTAGCGATATAGAGATACCTCACTAGCGATATAGAGATACCTCTCAAGCGATATAGAGATACCTCACTAGCGATATAGAGATACCTCACTAGTGGTATAGAGATACCTCACTAGTGATATAGAGATACCTGAGATACCTCACAAGCGATATAGAGATACCTCACTAGCGATATAGAGATACCTCACTAGTGATATAGAGATACCTCACTAGCGATATAGAGATACCTCACTAGTGATATAGAGATACCTCACTAGCGATATAGAGATACCTCATTAGCGATATAGAGATACTTCATTAGTGATATAGAGATACCTCACAAGTGATATAGAGATACCTCACTAATGAAATAGAGATACCTCACTAGTGATATAGAGATACCTCACTAGCGATATAGAGATACCTCACTAGCGATATAGAGACACCTCACAAGTGATATAAACATACCTCACTAATGAAATAGAGATACCTCACTAGTGATATAGAGATACCTCACAAGTGATATAGAAATACCTCACTAATGAAATAGAGATACCTCACTAATGAAATAGAGATACCTCACTAGTGATATAGAAATACCTCACTAATGAAATAGAGATACCTCACAAGCGATATAGAGATACCTCACTAGTGATATAGAGATACCTCACTAGCGATATAGAGATACCTCACTAGCGATATAGAGATACCTCACTAGCGATATAGAGATACCTCACTAGCGATATAGAGATACCTCACTAGCGATATAGAGATACCTCACTAGCGATATAGAGATACCTCACTAGCGATATAGAGATACCTCACTAGCGATATAGAGATGCCTCTCAAGCGATATAGAGATACCTCACTAGCGATATAGAGATACCTCACTAGTGGTATAGAGATACCTCACTAGTGATATAGAGATACCTGAGATACCTCACAAGCGATATAGAGATACCTCACTAGCGATATAGAGATACCTCACTAGTGATATAGAGATACCTCACTGGCGATATAGAGATACCTCACTAGTGATATAGAGATACCTCACTAGTGGTATAGAGATACCTCACTAGCGATATAGAGATACCTGAGATACCTCACTAGCGATATAGAAATACCTCACTAGCGATATAGAGATACCTCACTAGTGATATAGAGATACCTCACTAGCGATATAGAGATACCTCACAAGTGATATAGAGATACCTCACTAGCGATATAGAGATACCTCACTAGTGATATAGAGATACTTCACTAGTGATATAGAGATACCTCACAAGTGATATAGAGATACCTCACTAGTGATATAGAGATACCTCACTAATGAAATAGAGATACCTCACAAGTATATTGAGATACCTCACTTCACTAGTGATATAGAGGTACCTCACTAATGAAATAGAGATACCTCACTAGTGATATAGAGATACCTCACTAGCGATATAGAGATACCTCACAAGTGATATAGAGATACCTCACTAGTGACATAGAGATACCTCACTAGTGATATAGAGATACCTCACTAGTGATATAGAGATACCTCACAAGTGAGAAAGAGATACCTCACTAGTGATATAGAGATACCTCACTAATGAAATAGAGATACCTCACAAGTATATTGAGATACCTCACTTCACTAGTGATATAGAGATACCTCACTAATGAAATAGAGATACCTCACTAGTGATATAGAGATACCTCACTAGCGATATAGAGATACCTCACAAGTGATATAGAGATACCTCACTAATGATATAGAGATACCTCACTAATGAAATAGAGATACCTCACAAATGATATAGAGATACCTCACTTCACTAATGAAATAGAGATACCTCATTAGTGATATAGAGATACCTCACAAGTGATATAGAAATACCTCACTAATGAAATAGAGATACCTCACTAGTGATATAGAGATACCTCACTAGTGATATAGAAATACCTCACTAATGAAATAGAGATACCTCACAAGTGATATAGAGATACCTCACAAGCGATATAGAGATACCTCACTAGTGATATAGAGATACCTCACTAGCGATATAGAGATACCTCACTAGCGATATAGAGATATATTACTAGTGATATAGAGATACCTCACTAGCGATATAGAGATACCTCACTAGCGATATAGAGATACCTCACTAGCGATATAGAGATACCTCTCAAGCGATATAGAGATACCTCACTAGTGATATAGAGATACTTCACGAGTGATATAGAGAGTGATATAGAGATACCTTACTAGCGATATAGAGATACCTCACTAGCGATATAGAGATACCTCACTCGTGATATAGAGATACCTCACTAGTGATACAGAGATACTTCACTAGTGATATAGAGAGTGATATAGAGATACCTCACAAGTGATATTGAGATACCTCACTAGTGATATAGAGATACCTCACTAGCGATATAGAGATACCTCACTAGTGATATAGAGATACCTCACAAGTGATATAGAGATACCTCACTAGTGATAGAGAGATACCTCACAAGTGATATAGAGATACCTCACTAGCGATATAGAGATACCTCACTAGTGATAAAGAGATACCTCACAAGTGATATAGATATACCTCACGCGCGATATAGAGATACCTCACTAGTGATATAGAGATACCTCACAAGTGATATAGAGATACCTCACTAATGAAATAGAGATACCTCACAAGTGATATAGAGATACCTCACTTCACTAGTGATATAGAGATACCTCACTAGTGATATAGAGATACCTCACTAGTGATATAGAGATACCTCACTAATGAAATAGAGATACCTCACTAGTGATATAGAGATACCTCACTAGCGATATAGAGATACCTCACTAGTGATAGAGATACCTCACTAGCGATATAGAGATACCTCACTAGCGATATAGAGATACTTCACTAGCGATATAGAGATACCTCACTAGCGATATAGATATACCTCACTAGTGATATAGAGAGTGAATATAGAGATACCTCACTAGCGATATAGAGATACCTCACTAGTGATATAGAGATACCTCACTAGTGATATAGAGATACTTCACTAGTGATATAGAGAGTGATATAGAGATACCTCACTAGTGATATAGAGAAACCTCACTAGTGATATAGAGATACCTCACTAATGAAATAGAGATACCTCACTAGTGATATAGAGATACCTCACTAGCGATATAGAGATACCTCACAAGTGATATAGAGATACCTCACTCGTGATATAGAGATACCTCACTAGTGATATAGAGAAACCTCACTAGTGATATAGAGATACCTCACTAATGAAATAGAGATACTTCACTAGCGATATAGAGATACCTCACTGGTGATACAGAGATACCTCACAAGTGATATAGAGATACCTCACTAGTGATACAGAGATACCTCACTAGTGATATAGAGATACCTCACTAATGAAATAGAGATACCTCACAATTGATATAGAGAAACCTCACTTCACTAGTGATATAGAGATACCTCACTAATGAAATAGAGATACCTCACTAGTGATATAGAGATACCTCACTAGTGATATAGAGATACCTCACTCATGAAATAGAGATACCTCACTAGTGATATAGAGATACCTCACTAGTGATATAGAAATACCTCACTAGCGATATAGAGATACCTCACTAGCGATATAGAGATACCTCACTAGTGATATAGAGATACCTCACTAGCGATATAGAGATACCTCACTAGTGATATAGAGATACCTCACTAGCGATATAGAGATACCTCACTAGTGATATAGAGATACCTCACTAGCGATATAGAGATACCTCACAAGTGATATAGAGATACCTCACTAGTGATATAGAGATACCTCACTAGTGATATAGAGATACCTCACTAGTGATATAGAGATACCTCACTAATGAAATAGAGATACCTCACTAGTGATATAGAGATACCTCACTAGCGATATAGAGATACCTCACTAGTGGTAGAGATACCTCACTAGCGATATAGAGATACCTCACTAGCGATATCGAGATACTTCACTAGCGATATAGAGATACCTCACCAGCGATATAGATATAGCTCACTTGCGATATAGAGATACCTCACTAGCGATATAGAGATACCTCACTAGTGATATAGAGATACCTCACTAGCGATATAGAGATACCTCACTAGCAATATAGAGATACCTCACTAGCTATATAGAGATACCTCACTAGCGATATAGAGATACCTCACAAGTGATATAGAGATACCTCACTAGTGATATAGAGATACCTCACAAGTGAGAAAGAGATACCTCACTAGTGATATAGAGATACCTCACTAATGAAATAGAGATACCTCACAAACGATATAGAGATACCTCACTAGTGATATAGAGATACCTCACGAGCGATATAGAGATATATCACTAGTGATATAGAGATACCTCACTAGCGATATAGAGATACCTCACTAGCGATATAGAGATACCTCACTAGCGATATAGAGATACCTCACTAGCGATATAGAGATACCTCTCAAGCGATATAGAGATACCTCACTAGCGATATAGAGATACCTCACTAGTGGTATAGAGATACCTCACTAGTGATATAGAGATACCTGAGATACCTCACAAGCGATATAGAGATACCTCACTAGCGATATAGAGATACCTCACTAGTGATATAGAGATACCTCACTAGCGATATAGAGATACCTCACTAGTGATATAGAGATACCTCACTAGTGGTATAGAGATACCTCACTAGCGATATAGAGATACCTGAGATACCTCACTAGCGATATAGAAATACCTCACTAGCGATATAGAGATACCTCACTAGTGATATAGAGATACCTCACTAGCGATATAGAGATACCTCACAAGTGATATAGAGATACCTCACTAGCGATATAGAGATACCTCACTAGTGATATAGAGATACTTCACTAGTGATATAGAGATACCTCACAAGTGATATAGAGATACCTCACTAGTGATATAGAGATACCTCACTAATGAAATAGAGATACCTCACAAGTATATTGAGATACCTCACTTCACTAGTGATATAGAGGTACCTCACTAATGAAATAGAGATACCTCACTAGTGATATAGAGATACCTCACTAGCGATATAGAGATACCTCACAAGTGATATAGAGATACCTCACTAGTGACATAGAGATACCTCACTAGTGATATAGAGATACCTCACTAGTGATATAGAGATACCTCACAAGTGAGAAAGAGATACCTCACTAGTGATATAGAGATACCTCACTAATGAAATAGAGATACCTCACAAGTATATTGAGATACCTCACTTCACTAGTGATATAGAGATACCTCACTAATGAAATAGAGATACCTCACTAGTGATATAGAGATACCTCACTAGCGATATAGAGATACCTCACAAGTGATATAGAGATACCTCACTAATGATATAGAGATACCTCACTAATGAAATAGAGATACCTCACAAGTGATATAGAGATACCTCACTTCACTAATGAAATAGAGATACCTCACTAGTGATATAGAGATACCTCACAAGTGATATAGAAATACCTCACTAATGAAATAGAGATACCTCACTAGTGATATAGAGATACCTCACTAGTGATATAGAAATACCTCACTAATGAAATAGAGATACCTCACAAGTGATATAGAGATACCTCACAAGCGATATAGAGATACCTCACTAGTGATATAGAGATACCTCACTAGCGATATAGAGATACCTCACTAGCGATATAGAGATATATCACTAGTGATATAGAGATACCTCACTAGCGATATAGAGATACCTCACTAGCGATATAGAGATACCTCACTAGCGATATAGAGATACCTCTCAAGCGATATAGAGATACCTCACTAGCGATATAGAGATACCTCACTAGTGGTATAGAGATACCTCACTAGTGATATAGAGATACCTGAGATACCTCACAAGCGATATAGAGATACCTCACTAGCGATATAGAGATACCTCACTAGTGATATAGAGATACCTCACTAGCGATATAGAGATACCTCACTAGTGATATAGAGATACCTCACTAGCGATATAGAGATACCTCATTAGCGATATAGAGATACTTCATTAGTGATATAGAGATACCTCACAAGTGATATAGAGATACCTCACTAATGAAATAGAGATACCTCACTAGTGATATAGAGATACCTCACTAGCGATATAGAGATACCTCACTAGCGATATAGAGACACCTCACAAGTGATATAAACATACCTCACTAATGAAATAGAGATACCTCACTAGTGATATAGAGATACCTCACAAGTGATATAGAAATACCTCACTAATGAAATAGAGATACCTCACTAATGAAATAGAGATACCTCACTAGTGATATAGAAATACCTCACTAATGAAATAGAGATACCTCACAAGCGATATAGAGATACCTCACTAGTGATATAGAGATACCTCACTAGCGATATAGAGATACCTCACTAGCGATATAGAGATACCTCACTAGCGATATAGAGATATATCACTAGCGATATAGAGATACCTCACTAGTGATATAGAGATACCTCACTAGCGATATAGAGATACCTCACTAGCGATATAGAGATACCTCTCAAGCGATATAGAGATACCTCACTAGCGATATAGAGATACCTCACTAGTGGTATAGAGATACCTCACTAGTGATATAGAGATACCTGAGATACCTCACAAGCGATATAGAGATACCTCACTAGCGATATAGAGATACCTCACTAGTGATATAGAGATACCTCACTGGCGATATAGAGATACCTCACTAGTGATATAGAGATACCTCACTAGTGGTATAGAGATACCTCACTAGCGATATAGAGATACCTGAGATACCTCACTAGCGATATAGAAATACCTCACTAGCGATATAGAGATACCTCACTAGTGATATAGAGATACCTCACTAGCGATATAGAGATACCTCACAAGTGATATAGAGATACCTCACTAGCGATATAGAGATACCTCACTAGTGATATAGAGATACTTCACTAGTGATATAGAGATACCTCACAAGTGATATAGAGATACCTCACTAGTGATATAGAGATACCTCACTAATGAAATAGAGATACCTCACAAGTATATTGAGATACCTCACTTCACTAGTGATATAGAGGTACCTCACTAATGAAATAGAGATACCTCACTAGTGATATAGAGATACCTCACTAGCGATATAGAGATACCTCACAAGTGATATAGAGATACCTCACTAGTGACATAGAGATACCTCACTAGTGATATAGAGATACCTCACTAGTGATATAGAGATACCTCACAAGTGAGAAAGAGATACCTCACTAGTGATATAGAGATACCTCACTAATGAAATAGAGATACCTCACAAGTATATTGAGATACCTCACTTCACTAGTGATATAGAGATACCTCACTAATGAAATAGAGATACCTCACTAGTGATATAGAGATACCTCACTAGCGATATAGAGATACCTCACAAGTGATATAGAGATACCTCACTAATGATATAGAGATACCTCACTAATGAAATAGAGATACCTCACAAGTGATATAGAGATACCTCACTTCACTAATGAAATAGAGATACCTCATTAGTGATATAGAGATACCTCACAAGTGATATAGAAATACCTCACTAATGAAATAGAGATACCTCACTAGTGATATAGAGATACCTCACTAGTGATATAGAAATACCTCACTAATGAAATAGAGATACCTCACAAGTGATATAGAGATACCTCACAAGCGATATAGAGATACCTCACTAGTGATATAGAGATACCTCACTAGCGATATAGAGATACCTCACTAGCGATATAGAGATATATCACTAGTGATATAGAGATACCTCACTAGCGATATAGAGATACCTCACTAGCGATATAGAGATACCTCACTAGCGATATAGAGATACCTCTCAAGCGATATAGAGATACCTCACTAGCGATATAGAGATACCTCACTAGTGATATAGAGATACTTCACGAGTGATATAGAGAGTGATATAGAGATACCTTACTAGCGATATAGAGATACCTCACTAGCGATATAGAGATACCTCACTCGTGATATAGAGATACCTCACTAGTGATACAGAGATACTTCACTAGTGATATAGAGAGTGATATAGAGATACCTCACAAGTGATATTGAGATACCTCACTAGTGATATAGAGATACCTCACTAGCGATATAGAGATACCTCACTAGTGATATAGAGATACCTCACAAGTGATATAGAGATACCTCACTAGTGATAGAGAGATACCTCACAAGTGATATAGAGATACCTCACTAGCGATATAGAGATACCTCACTAGTGATAAAGAGATACCTCACAAGTGATATAGATATACCTCACGCGCGATATAGAGATACCTCACTAGTGATATAGAGATACCTCACAAGTGATATAGAGATACCTCACTAATGAAATAGAGATACCTCACAAGTGATATAGAGATACCTCACTTCACTAGTGATATAGAGATACCTCACTAGTGATATAGAGATACCTCACTAGTGATATAGAGATACCTCACTAATGAAATAGAGATACCTCACTAGTGATATAGAGATACCTCACTAGCGATATAGAGATACCTCACTAGTGATAGAGATACCTCACTAGCGATATAGAGATACCTCACTAGCGATATAGAGATACTTCACTAGCGATATAGAGATACCTCACTAGCGATATAGATATACCTCACTAGTGATATAGAGAGTGAATATAGAGATACCTCACTAGCGATATAGAGATACCTCACTAGTGATATAGAGATACCTCACTAGTGATATAGAGATACTTCACTAGTGATATAGAGAGTGATATAGAGATACCTCACTAGTGATATAGAGAAACCTCACTAGTGATATAGAGATACCTCACTAATGAAATAGAGATACCTCACTAGTGATATAGAGATACCTCACTAGCGATATAGAGATACCTCACAAGTGATATAGAGATACCTCACTCGTGATATAGAGATACCTCACTAGTGATATAGAGAAACCTCACTAGTGATATAGAGATACCTCACTAATGAAATAGAGATACCTCACAATTGATATAGAGAAACCTCACTTCACTAGTGATATAGAGATACCTCACTAATGAAATAGAGATACCTCACTAGTGATATAGAGATACCTCACTAGTGATATAGAGATACCTCACTCATGAAATAGAGATACCTCACTAGTGATATAGAGATACCTCACTAGTGATATAGAAATACCTCACTAGCGATATAGAGATACCTCACTAGCGATATAGAGATACCTCACTAGTGATATAGAGATACCTCACAAATGAAATAGAGATACCTCACTAGTGATATAGAGATACCTCACTAGCGATATAGAGATACCTCACTAGTGATATAGAGATACCTCACTAGCGATATAGAGATACCTCACTAGCGAAATAGAGATACCTCACTAGTGATATAGAGATACCTCACTAGCGATATAGAGATACCTCACAAGTGATATAGAGATACCTCACTTCACTAGTGATATAGAGATACCTCACTAGTGATATAGAGATACCTCACTAGTGATATAGAGATACCTCACTAGTGATATAGAGATACCTCACTAATGAAATAGAGATACCTCACTAGTGATATAGAGATACCTCACTAGCGATATAGAGATACCTCACTAGTGGTAGAGATACCTCACTAGCGATATAGAGATACCTCACTAGCGATATCGAGATACTTCACTAGCGATATAGAGATACCTCACCAGCGATATAGATATAGCTCACTTGCGATATAGAGATACCTCACTAGCGATATAGAGATACCTCACTAGTGATATAGAGATACCTCACTAGCGATATAGAGATACCTCACTAGCAATATAGAGATACCTCACTAGCTATATAGAGATACCTCACTAGCGATATAGAGATACCTCACAAGTGATATAGAGATACCTCACTAGTGATATAGAGATACCTCACAAGTGAGAAAGAGATACCTCACTAGTGATATAGAGATACGTCACTAATGAAATAGAGATACCTCACAAGTATATTGAGATACCTCACTTCACTAGTGATATAGAGATACCTCACTAATGAAATAGAGATACCTCACTAGTGATATAGAGATACCTCACTAGCGATATAGAGATACCTCACAAGTGATATAGAGATACCTCACTAATGATATAGAGATACCTCACTAATGAAATAGAGATACCTCACAAGTGATATAGAGATACCTCACTTCACTAATGAAATAGAGATACCTCACTAGTGATATAGAGATACCTCACAAGTGATATAGAAATACCTCACTAATGAAATAGAGATACCTCACTAGTGATATAGAGATACCTCACTAGTGATATAGAAATACCTCACTAATGAAATAGAGATACCTCACAAGTGATATAGAGATACCTCACAAGCGATATAGAGATACCTCACTAGTGATATAGAGATACCTCACTAGCGATATAGAGATACCTCACTAGCGATATAGAGATACCTCACTAGCGATATAGAGATATATCACTAGTGATATAGAGATACCTCACTAGCGATATAGAGATACCTCACTAGCGATATAGAGATACCTCACTAGCGATATAGAGATACCTCTCAAGCGATATAGAGATACCTCACTAGCGATATAGAGATACCTCACTAGTGGTATAGAGATACCTCACTAGTGATATAGAGATACCTGAGATACCTCACAAGCGATATAGAGATACCTCACTAGCGATATAGAGATACCTCACTAGTGATATAGAGATACCTCACTAGCGATATAGAGATACCTCACTAGCGATATAGAGATACCTCTCAAGCGATATAGAGATACCTCACTAGCGATATAGAGATACCTCACTAGTGGTATAGAGATAACCTCACTAGTGATATAGAGATACCTGAGATACCTCACAAGCGATATAGAGATACCTCACTAGCGATATAGAGATACCTCACTAGTGATATAGAGATACCTCACTGGCGATATAGAGATACCTCACTAGTGATATAGAGATACCTCACTAGTGGTATAGAGATACCTCACTAGCGATATAGAGATACCTGAGATACCTCACTAGCGATATAGAAATACCTCACTAGCGATATAGAGATACCTCACTAGTGATATAGAGATACCTCACTAGCGATATAGAGATACCTCACAAGTGATATAGAGATACCTCACTAGCGATATAGAGATACCTCACTAGTGATATAGAGATACTTCACTAGTGATATAGAGATACCTCACAAGTGATATAGAGATACCTCACTAGTGATATAGAGATACCTCACTAATGAAATAGAGATACCTCACAAGTATATTGAGATACCTCACTTCACTAGTGATATAGAGGTACCTCACTAATGAAATAGAGATACCTCACTAGTGATATAGAGATACCTCACTAGCGATATAGAGATACCTCACAAGTGATATAGAGATACCTCACTAGTGACATAGAGATACCTCACTAGTGATATAGAGATACCTCACTAGTGATATAGAGATACCTCACAAGTGAGAAAGAGATACCTCACTAGTGATATAGAGATACCTCACTAATGAAATAGAGATACCTCACAAGTATATTGAGATACCTCACTTCACTAGTGATATAGAGATACCTCACTAATGAAATAGAGATACCTCACTAGTGATATAGAGATACCTCACTAGCGATATAGAGATACCTCACAAGTGATATAGAGATACCTCACTAATGATATAGAGATACCTCACTAATGAAATAGAGATACCTCACAAGTGATATAGAGATACCTCACTTCACTAATGAAATAGAGATACCTCATTAGTGATATAGAGATACCTCACAAGTGATATAGAAATACCTCACTAATGAAATAGAGATACCTCACTAGTGATATAGAGATACCTCACTAGTGATATAGAAATACCTCACTAATGAAATAGAGATACCTCACAAGTGATATAGAGATACCTCACAAGCGATATAGAGATACCTCACTAGTGATATAGAGATACCTCACTAGCGATATAGAGATACCTCACTAGCGATATAGAGATATATCACTAGTGATATAGAGATACCTCACTAGCGATATAGAGATACCTCACTAGCGATATAGAGATACCTCACTAGCGATATAGAGATACCTCTCAAGCGATATAGAGATACCTCACTAGCGATATAGAGATACCTCACTAGTGATATAGAGATACTTCACGAGTGATATAGAGAGTGATATAGAGATACCTTACTAGCGATATAGAGATACCTCACTAGCGATATAGAGATACCTCACTCGTGATATAGAGATACCTCACTAGTGATACAGAGATACTTCACTAGTGATATAGAGAGTGATATAGAGATACCTCACAAGTGATATTGAGATACCTCACTAGTGATATAGAGATACCTCACTAGCGATATAGAGATACCTCACTAGTGATATAGAGATACCTCACAAGTGATATAGAGATACCTCACTAGTGATAGAGAGATACCTCACAAGTGATATAGAGATACCTCACTAGCGATATAGAGATACCTCACTAGTGATAAAGAGATACCTCACAAGTGATATAGATATACCTCACGCGCGATATAGAGATACCTCACTAGTGATATAGAGATACCTCACAAGTGATATAGAGATACCTCACTAATGAAATAGAGATACCTCACAAGTGATATAGAGATACCTCACTTCACTAGTGATATAGAGATACCTCACTAGTGATATAGAGATACCTCACTAGTGATATAGAGATACCTCACTAATGAAATAGAGATACCTCACTAGTGATATAGAGATACCTCACTAGCGATATAGAGATACCTCACTAGTGATAGAGATACCTCACTAGCGATATAGAGATACCTCACTAGCGATATAGAGATACTTCACTAGCGATATAGAGATACCTCACTAGCGATATAGATATACCTCACTAGTGATATAGAGAGTGAATATAGAGATACCTCACTAGCGATATAGAGATACCTCACTAGTGATATAGAGATACCTCACTAGTGATATAGAGATACTTCACTAGTGATATAGAGAGTGATATAGAGATACCTCACTAGTGATATAGAGAAACCTCACTAGTGATATAGAGATACCTCACTAATGAAATAGAGATACCTCACTAGTGATATAGAGATACCTCACTAGCGATATAGAGATACCTCACAAGTGATATAGAGATACCTCACTCGTGATATAGAGATACCTCACTAGTGATATAGAGAAACCTCACTAGTGATATAGAGATACCTCACTAATGAAATAGAGATACTTCACTAGCGATATAGAGATACCTCACTGGTGATACAGAGATACCTCACAAGTGATATAGAGATACCTCACTAGTGATACAGAGATACCTCACTAGTGATATAGAGATACCTCACTAATGAAATAGAGATACCTCACAATTGATATAGAGAAACCTCACTTCACTAGTGATATAGAGATACCTCACTAATGAAATAGAGATACCTCACTAGTGATATAGAGATACCTCACTAGTGATATAGAGATACCTCACTCATGAAATAGAGATACCTCACTAGTGATATAGAGATACCTCACTAGTGATATAGAAATACCTCACTAGCGATATAGAGATACCTCACTAGCGATATAGAGATACCTCACTAGTGATATAGAGATACCTCACAAATGAAATAGAGATACCTCACTAGTGATATAGAGATACCTCACTAGCGATATAGAGATACCTCACTAGTGATATAGAGATACCTCACTAGCGATATAGAGATACCTCACTAGCGAAATAGAGATACCTCACTAGTGATATAGAGATACCTCACTAGCGATATAGAGATACCTCACAAGTGATATAGAGATACCTCACTAGTGATATAGAGATACCTCACTAGTGATATAGAGATACCTCACTAGTGATATAGAGATACCTCACTAATGAAATAGAGATACCTCACTAGTGATATAGAGATACCTCACTAGCGATATAGAGATACCTCACTAGTGGTAGAGATACCTCACTAGCGATATAGAGATACCTCACTAGCGATATCGAGATACTTCACTAGCGATATAGAGATACCTCACCAGCGATATAGATATAGCTCACTTGCGATATAGAGATACCTCACTAGCGATATAGAGATACCTCACTAGTGATATAGAGATACCTCACTAGCGATATAGAGATACCTCACTAGCAATATAGAGATACCTCACTAGCTATATAGAGATACCTCACTAGCGATATAGAGATACCTCACAAGTGATATAGAGATACCTCACTAGTGATATAGAGATACCTCACAAGTGAGAAAGAGATACCTCACTAGTGATATAGAGATACGTCACTAATGAAATAGAGATACCTCACAAGTATATTGAGATACCTCACTTCACTAGTGATATAGAGATACCTCACTAATGAAATAGAGATACCTCACTAGTGATATAGAGATACCTCACTAGCGATATAGAGATACCTCACAAGTGATATAGAGATACCTCACTAATGATATAGAGATACCTCACTAATGAAATAGAGATACCTCACAAGTGATATAGAGATACCTCACTTCACTAATGAAATAGAGATACCTCACTAGTGATATAGAGATACCTCACAAGTGATATAGAAATACCTCACTAATGAAATAGAGATACCTCACTAGTGATATAGAGATACCTCACTAGTGATATAGAAATACCTCACTAATGAAATAGAGATACCTCACAAGTGATATAGAGATACCTCACAAGCGATATAGAGATACCTCACTAGTGATATAGAGATACCTCACTAGCGATATAGAGATACCTCACTAGCGATATAGAGATACCTCACTAGCGATATAGAGATATATCACTAGTGATATAGAGATACCTCACTAGCGATATAGAGATACCTCACTAGCGATATAGAGATACCTCACTAGCGATATAGAGATACCTCTCAAGCGATATAGAGATACCTCACTAGCGATATAGAGATACCTCACTAGTGGTATAGAGATACCTCACTAGTGATATAGAGATACCTGAGATACCTCACAAGCGATATAGAGATACCTCACTAGCGATATAGAGATACCTCACTAGCGATATAGAGATACCTCACTAGCGATATAGAGATACCTCACTAGTGATATAGAGATACCTCACTAGCGATATAGAGATACCTCACTAGCGATATAGAGATACCTCACAAGTGATATAGAGATACCTCACTAATGAAATAGAGATACCTCACTAGTGATATAGAGATACCTCACTAGCGATATAGAGATACCTCACTAGCGATATAGAGACACCTCACAAGTGATATAAACATACCTCACTAATGAAATAGAGATACCTCACTAGTGATATAGAGATACCTCACAAGTGATATAGAAATACCTCACTAATGAAATAGAGATACCTCACTAATGAAATAGAGATACCTCACTAGTGATATAGAAATACCTCACTAATGAAATAGAGATACCTCACAAGCGATATAGAGATACCTCACTAGTGATATAGAGATACCTCACTAGCGATATAGAGATACCTCACTAGCGATATAGAGATACCTCACTAGCGATATAGAGATATATCACTAGTGATATAGAGATACCTCACTAGCGATATAGAGATACCTCACTAGCGATATAGAGATACCTCACTAGCGATATAGAGATACCTCACTAGCGATATAGAGATACCTCTCAAGCGATATAGAGATACCTCACTAGCGATATAGAGATACCTCACTAGTGGTATAGAGATACCTCACTAGTGATATAGAGATACCTGGGATACCTCACAAGCGATATAGAGATACCTCACTAGCGATATAGAGATACCTCACTAGTGATATAGAGATACCTCACTGGCGATATAGAGATACCTCACTAGTGATATAAAGATACCTCACTAGTGGTATAGAGATACCTCACTAGCGATATAGAGATACCTGAGATACCTCACTAGCGATATAGAAATACCTCACTAGCGATATAGAGATACCTCACTAGTGATATAGAGATACCTCACTAGCGATATAGAGATACCTCACAAGTGATATAGAGATACCTCACTAGCGATATAGAGATACCTCACTAGTGATATAGAGATACTTCACTAGTGATATAGAGATACCTCACAAGTGATATAGAGATACCTCACTAGTGATATAGAGATACCTCACTAATGAAATAGAGATACCTCACAAGTATATTGAGATACCTCACTTCACTAGTGATATAGAGGTACCTCACTAATGAAATAGAGATACCTCACTAGTGATATAGAGATACCTCACTAGCGATATAGAGATACCTCACAAGTGATATAGAGATACCTCACTAGTGACATAGAGATACCTCACTAGTGATATAGAGATACCTCACTAGTGATATAGAGATACCTCACAAGTGAGAAAGAGATACCTCACTAGTGATATAGAGATACCTCACTAATGAAATAGAGATACCTCACAAGTATATTGAGATACCTCACTTCACTAGTGATATAGAGATACCTCACTAATGAAATAGAGATACCTCACTAGTGATATAGAGATACCTCACTAGCGATATAGAGATACCTCACAAGTGATATAGAGATACCTCACTAATGATATAGAGATACCTCACTAATGAAATAGAGATACCTCACAAGTGATATAGAGATACCTCACTTCACTAATGAAATAGAGATACCTCATTAGTGATATAGAGATACCTCACAAGTGATATAGAAATACCTCACTAATGAAATAGAGATACCTCACTAGTGATATAGAGATACCTCACTAGTGATATAGAAATACCTCACTAATGAAATAGAGATACCTCACAAGTGATATAGAGATACCTCACAAGCGATATAGAGATACCTCACTAGTGATATAGAGATACCTCACTAGCGATATAGAGATACCTCACTAGCGATATAGGGATATATCACTAGTGATATAGAGATACCTCACTAGCGATATAGAGATACCTCACTAGCGATATAGAGATACCTCACTAGCGATATAGAGATACCTCTCAAGCGATATAGAGATACCTCACTAGCGATATAGAGATACCTCACTAGTGATATAGAGATACTTCACGAGTGATATAGAGAGTGATATAGAGATACCTTACTAGCGATATAGAGATACCTCACTAGCGATATAGAGATACCTCACTCGTGATATAGAGATACCTCACTAGTGATACAGAGATACTTCACTAGTGATATAGAGAGTGATATAGAGATACCTCACAAGTGATATTGAGATACCTCACTAGTGATATAGAGATACCTCACTAGCGATATAGAGATACCTCACTAGTGATATAGAGATACCTCACAAGTGATATAGAGATACCTCACTAGTGATAGAGAGATACCTCACAAGTGATATAGAGATACCTCACTAGCGATATAGAGATACCTCACTAGTGATAAAGAGATACCTCACAAGTGATATAGATATACCTCACGCGCGATATAGAGATACCTCACTAGTGATATAGAGATACCTCACAAGTGATATAGAGATACCTCACTAATGAAATAGAGATACCTCACAAGTGATATAGAGATACCTCACTTCACTAGTGATATAGAGATACCTCACTAGTGATATAGAGATACCTCACTAGTGATATAGAGATACCTCACTAATGAAATAGAGATACCTCACTAGTGATATAGAGATACCTCACTAGCGATATAGAGATACCTCACTAGTGATAGAGATACCTCACTAGCGATATAGAGATACCTCACTAGCGATATAGAGATACTTCACTAGCGATATAGAGATACCTCACTAGCGATATAGATATACCTCACTAGTGATATAGAGAGTGAATATAGAGATACCTCACTAGCGATATAGAGATACCTCACTAGTGATATAGAGATACCTCACTAGTGATATAGAGATACTTCACTAGTGATATAGAGAGTGATATAGAGATACCTCACTAGTGATATAGAGAAACCTCACTAGTGATATAGAGATACCTCACTAATGAAATAGAGATACCTCACTAGTGATATAGAGATACCTCACTAGCGATATAGAGATACCTCACAAGTGATATAGAGATACCTCACTCGTGATATAGAGATACCTCACTAGTGATATAGAGAAACCTCACTAGTGATATAGAGATACCTCACTAATGAAATAGAGATACTTCACTAGCGATATAGAGATACCTCACTGGTGATACAGAGATACCTCACAAGTTTTATAGAGATACCTCACTAGTGATACAGAGATACCTCACTAGTGATATAGAGATACCTCACTAATGAAATAGAGATACCTCACAATTGATATAGAGAAACCTCACTTCACTAGTGATATAGAGATACCTCACTAATGAAATAGAGATACCTCACTAGTGATATAGAGATACCTCACTAGTGATATAGAGATACCTCACTCATGAAATAGAGATACCTCACTAGTGATATAGAGATACCTCACTAGTGATATAGAAATACCTCACTAGCGATATAGAGATACCTCACTAGCGATATAGAGATACCTCACTAGTGATATAGAGATACCTCACAAATGAAATAGAGATACCTCACTCGTGATATAGAGATACCTCACTAGCGATATAGAGATACCTCACTAGTGATATAGAGATACCTCACTAGCGAT
Organism: Pristiophorus japonicus; assembly: GCF_044704955.1. Classification (NCBI taxonomy): domain Eukaryota; kingdom Metazoa; phylum Chordata; class Chondrichthyes; family Pristiophoridae; genus Pristiophorus; species Pristiophorus japonicus. The sequence continues at coordinate 61,560,481 of NC_091994.1, read as the reverse complement.
ATAGAGATACCTCACTAGCGATATAGAGATACCTCACTAGTGATATAGAGATACCTCACTAGCGATATAGAGATACCTCACAAGTGATATAGAGATACCTCACTTCACTAGTGATATAGAGATACCTCACTAGTGATATAGAGATACCTCACTAGTGATATAGAGATACCTCACTAGTGATATAGAGATACCTCACTAATGAAATAGAGATACCTCACTAGTGATATAGAGATACCTCACTAGCGATATAGAGATACCTCACTAGTGGTAGAGATACCTCACTAGCGATATAGAGATACCTCACTAGCGATATCGAGATACTTCACTAGCGATATAGAGATACCTCACCAGCGATATAGATATACCTCACTTGCGATATAGAGATACCTCACTAGCGATATAGAGATACCTCACTAGTGATATAGAGATACCTCACTAGCGATATAGAGATACCTCACTAGCAATATAGAGATACCTCACTAGCGATATAGAGATACCTCACTAGAGATATAGAGATACCTCACTAGTGATATAGAGATACTTCACTAGTGATATAGAGAGTGATATAGAGATACCTTACTAGCGATATAGAGATACCTCACTAGTGATATAGAGATACCTCACTAGTGATATAGAGATACTTCACTAGTGATATAGAGAGTGATATAGAGATACCTACAAGTGATATTGAGATACCTCACTAGTGATATAGAGATACCTCACTAGCGATATAGAGATACCTCACTAGTGATATAGAGATACCTCACTCGTGATATGGAGATACCTCACAAGCGATATAGAGATACCTCACTAGTGATATAGAGATACCTCACTAGCGATATAGAGATACCTCACTAGCGATATAGAGATATCTCACTAGCGATATAGAGATACCTCACAAGTGATATAGAGATACCTCACTCGTGATATAGAGATACCTCACTAGTGATATAGAGATACCTCACTAGTGAAATAGAGATACCTCACTAGCGATATAGAGATACCTCACAAGTGATATAGAGATACCTCACTCGTGATATAGAGATACCTCACTAGTGATATAGAGATACCTCACTAGTGAAATAGAGATACCTCACTAATGAAATAGAGATACCTCACTAGTGATATAGAGATACCTCACTAGCGATATAGAGATACCTCACAAGTGATATAGAGATACCTCACTCGTGATATAGAGATACCTCACTAGTGATATAGAGATACCTCACTAGTGATATAGAGATACCTCACTAATGAAATAGAGATACTTCACTAGCGATATAGAGATACCTCACTAGTGATATAGAGATACCTCACAAGTGATATAGAGATACCTCACTAGTGATATAGAGATACCTCACTAGTGATATAGAGATACCTCACTAATGAAATAGAGATACCTCACTAGCGATATAGAGATACCTCACTAGCGATATAGAGATACCTCACTAGTGATATAGAGATACCTCACAGATGAAATAGGGATACCTCACTAGTGGTATAGAGATACCTCACTAGTGATATAGAGATACCTCACTAGCGATATAGAGATACCTCACTAGTGATATAGAGATACCTCACTAGCAATATAGAGATACCTCACTAGCGATATAGAGATACCTCACTAGTGATATAGAGATACCTCACTAGTGATATAGAGAGTGATATAGAGATACCTTACTAGCGATATAGAGATACCTCACTAGCGATATAGAGATACCTCACTAGTGGTTATAGAGATACCTCACTAGTGATATAGAGATACCTCACTAGCGATATAGAGATACCTCACTAGTGATATAGAGATATCTCACCAGCGATATAGAGATACTTCACTGGCGATATAGAGATACCTCACTAGCGATATAGATATACCTCACTAGCGATATAGAGATACCTCACTAGCGATATAGAGATACCTCACTAGTGATATAGAGATACCTCACTAGCAATATAGAGATACCTCACTAGCGATATAGAGATACCTCACTAGTGATATAGAGATACCTCACTAGTGATATAGAGATACTTCACTCGTGATATAGAGAGTGATATAGAGATACCTTACTAGCGATATAGAGATACCTCACTAGCGATATAGAGATACCTCACTAGTGATATAGAGATACCTCACTAGTGATATAGAGAGTGATATAGAGATACCTCACAAGTGATATTGAGATACCTCACGAGTGATATAGAGATACCTCACTAGCGATATAGAGATACCTCACTAGTGATATAGAGATACCTCACTCGTGATATGGAGATACCTCACAAGCGATATAGAGATACCTCACTAGTGATATAGAGATACCTCACTAGCGATATAGAGATACCTCACTAGCGATATAGAGATATCTCACTAGCGATATAGAGATACCTCACAAGTGATATAGAGATACCTCACTAGTGATATAGAGATACCTCACTAGTGAGAAAGAGATACCTCACTAGTGATATAGAGATACCTCACTAGCGATATAGAGATACCTCACGAATGAAATAGAGATACCTCACTAGTGATATAGAGATACCTCACTAGCGATATAGATATACCTTGATATAGAGATACCTCACTAGTGATATAGAGATACCTCACTAGCGATATAGAGATACCTCACTAGTGATATAGAGATACCTCACAAATGAAATAGAGATACCTCACTAGTGATATAGAGATACCTCACTAGCGATATAGAGATACCTCACTAGCGATATAGAGATACCTCACTAGTGATATAGAGATACCTCACTTCACTAGTGATATAGAGATACCTCACTAGTGATATAGAGATACCTCACAAGTGATATAGAGATACCTCACTAGTGATATAGAGATACCTCACTAGCGATATAGAGATACCTCACTCGTGATAGAGATACCTCACTAGTGATATAGAGATACCTCACTAGCGATATAGATACTTCACTAGCGATATAGAGATACCTCACTAGCGATATAGAGATACCTCACTAATGATATGGAGATACTTCACTAGTGATATAGAGATACCTCACTAGTGAGATAGAGATACCTCACTGGCGATATAGAGATACCTCACTAGCGATATAGAGATACCTCACTAGCAATATAGAGATACCTCACTAGTGATATAGAGAGTGATATAGAGATACCTCACTAGCGATATAGAGATACCTCACTAGCGATATAGAGATACCTCACTAGTGATATAGAGATACTTCACTAGTGATATAGAGAGTGATATAGAGATACCTCACAAGTGATATAGAGATACGTCACTAGTGATATAGAGATACCTCACAAGTGATATAGAGATACCTCACTAGCGATATAGAGATACCTCACTAGTGATAAAGAGATACCTCACAAGTGATATAGATATACCTCACTAGCGATATAGAGATACCTCACTAGTGATATAGAGATACCTCACTAGTGATAAAGAGATACCTCACTAGTGATATAGAGATACCTCACTAATGAAATAGAGATACCTCACTAGTGATATGGAGATACCTCACTAGCGATATAGAGATACCTCACTAGTGATAGAGACACCTCACTAGCGATATAGAGATACCTCACTAGCGATATAGAGATACCTCACTAGCGATATAGATATACCTCACTAGCGATATAGAGATACCTCACTAGCGATATAGAGATACCTCACTAGTGATATAGAGATACCTCACTAGCGATATAGAGATACCTCACTAGCAATATAGAGATACCTCACTAGTGATATAGAGATACCTCACTAGTGATATAGAGATACTTCACGAGTGATATAGAGAGTGATATAGAGATACCTTACTAGCGATATAGAGATACCTCACTAGCGATATAGAGATACCTCCCTAGTGATATAGAGATACCTCACAAGTGATATAGAGATACCTCACTAGTGATAGAGAGATACCTCACAAGTGATATAGAGATACCTCACTAGCGATATAGAGATACCTCACTAGTGATAAAGAGATACCTCACAAGTGATATAGAGATACCTCACTAGCGATATAGAGATACCTCACTAGTGATATAGAGATACCTCACAAGTGATATAGAGATACCTCACTAGTGATAGAGAGATACCTCACAAGTGATATAGAGATACCTCACTAGCGATATAGAGATACCTCACTAGTGATAAAGAGATACCTCACAAGTGATATAGATATACCTCACGCGCGATATAGAGATACCTCACTAGTGATATAGAGATACCTCACAAGTGATATAGAGATACCTCACTAATGAAATAGAGATACCTCACAAGTGATATAGAGATACCTCACTTCACTAGTGATATAGAGATACCTCACTAGTGATATAGAGATACCTCACTAGTGATATAGAGATACCTCACTAATGAAATAGAGATACCTCACTAGTGATATAGAGATACCTCACTAGCGATATAGAGATACCTCACTAGTGATAGAGATACCTCACTAGCGATATAGAGATACCTCACTAGCGATATAGAGATACTTCACTAGCGATATAGAGATACCTCACTAGCGATATAGATATACCTCACTAGTGATATAGAGAGTGAATATAGAGATACCTCACTAGCGATATAGAGATACCTCACTAGTGATATAGAGATACCTCACTAGTGATATAGAGATACTTCACTAGTGATATAGAGAGTGATATAGAGATACCTCACTAGTGATATAGAGAAACCTCACTAGTGATATAGAGATACCTCACTAATGAAATAGAGATACCTCACTAGTGATATAGAGATACCTCACTAGCGATATAGAGATACCTCACAAGTGATATAGAGATACCTCACTCGTGATATAGAGATACCTCACTAGTGATATAGAGAAACCTCACTAGTGATATAGAGATACCTCACTAATGAAATAGAGATACTTCACTAGCGATATAGAGATACCTCACTGGTGATACAGAGATACCTCACAAGTTTTATAGAGATACCTCACTAGTGATACAGAGATACCTCACTAGTGATATAGAGATACCTCACTAATGAAATAGAGATACCTCACAATTGATATAGAGAAACCTCACTTCACTAGTGATATAGAGATACCTCACTAATGAAATAGAGATACCTCACTAGTGATATAGAGATACCTCACTAGTGATATAGAGATACCTCACTCATGAAATAGAGATACCTCACTAGTGATATAGAGATACCTCACTAGTGATATAGAAATACCTCACTAGCGATATAGAGATACCTCACTAGCGATATAGAGATACCTCACTAGTGATATAGAGATACCTCACAAATGAAATAGAGATACCTCACTCGTGATATAGAGATACCTCACTAGCGATATAGAGATACCTCACTAGTGATATAGAGATACCTCACTAGCGATATAGAGATACCTCACTAGCGATATAGAGATACCTCACTAGTGATATAGAGATACCTCACTAGCGATATAGAGATACCTCACAAGTGATATAGAGATACCTCACTTCACTAGTGATATAGAGATACCTCACTAGTGATATAGAGATACCTCACTAGTGATATAGAGATACCTCACTAGTGATATAGAGATACCTCACTAATGAAATAGAGATACCTCACTAGTGATATAGAGATACCTCACTAGCGATATAGAGATACCTCACTAGTGGTAGAGATACCTCACTAGCGATATAGAGATACCTCACTAGCGATATCGAGATACTTCACTAGCGATATAGAGATACCTCACCAGCGATATAGATATACCTCACTTGCGATATAGAGATACCTCACTAGCGATATAGAGATACCTCACTAGTGATATAGAGATACCTCACTAGCGATATAGAGATACCTCACTAGCAATATAGAGATACCTCACTAGCGATATAGAGATACCTCACTAGAGATATAGAGATACCTCACTAGTGATATAGAGATACTTCACTAGTGATATAGAGAGTGATATAGAGATACCTTACTAGCGATATAGAGATACCTCACTAGTGATATAGAGATACCTCACTAGTGATATAGAGATACTTCACTAGTGATATAGAGAGTGATATAGAGATACCTACAAGTGATATTGAGATACCTCACTAGTGATATAGAGATACCTCACTAGCGATATAGAGATACCTCACTAGTGATATAGAGATACCTCACTCGTGATATGGAGATACCTCACAAGCGATATAGAGATACCTCACTAGTGATATAGAGATACCTCACTAGCGATATAGAGATACCTCACTAGCGATATAGAGATATCTCACTAGCGATATAGAGATACCTCACAAGTGATATAGAGATACCTCACTCGTGATATAGAGATACCTCACTAGTGATATAGAGATACCTCACTAGTGAAATAGAGATACCTCACTAGCGATATAGAGATACCTCACAAGTGATATAGAGATACCTCACTCGTGATATAGAGATACCTCACTAGTGATATAGAGATACCTCACTAGTGAAATAGAGATACCTCACTAATGAAATAGAGATACCTCACTAGTGATATAGAGATACCTCACTAGCGATATAGAGATACCTCACAAGTGATATAGAGATACCTCACTCGTGATATAGAGATACCTCACTAGTGATATAGAGATACCTCACTAGTGATATAGAGATACCTCACTAATGAAATAGAGATACTTCACTAGCGATATAGAGATACCTCACTAGTGATATAGAGATACCTCACAAGTGATATAGAGATACCTCACTAGTGATATAGAGATACCTCACTAGTGATATAGAGATACCTCACTAATGAAATAGAGATACCTCACTAGCGATATAGAGATACCTCACTAGCGATATAGAGATACCTCACTAGTGATATAGAGATACCTCACAGATGAAATAGGGATACCTCACTAGTGGTATAGAGATACCTCACTAGTGATATAGAGATACCTCACTAGCGATATAGAGATACCTCACTAGTGATATAGAGATACCTCACTAGCAATATAGAGATACCTCACTAGCGATATAGAGATACCTCACTAGTGATATAGAGATACCTCACTAGTGATATAGAGAGTGATATAGAGATACCTTACTAGCGATATAGAGATACCTCACTAGCGATATAGAGATACCTCACTAGTGGTTATAGAGATACCTCACTAGTGATATAGAGATACCTCACTAGCGATATAGAGATACCTCACTAGTGATATAGAGATATCTCACCAGCGATATAGAGATACTTCACTGGCGATATAGAGATACCTCACTAGCGATATAGATATACCTCACTAGCGATATAGAGATACCTCACTAGCGATATAGAGATACCTCACTAGTGATATAGAGATACCTCACTAGCAATATAGAGATACCTCACTAGCGATATAGAGATACCTCACTAGTGATATAGAGATACCTCACTAGTGATATAGAGATACTTCACTCGTGATATAGAGAGTGATATAGAGATACCTTACTAGCGATATAGAGATACCTCACTAGCGATATAGAGATACCTCACTAGTGATATAGAGATACCTCACTAGTGATATAGAGAGTGATATAGAGATACCTCACAAGTGATATTGAGATACCTCACGAGTGATATAGAGATACCTCACTAGCGATATAGAGATACCTCACTAGTGATATAGAGATACCTCACTCGTGATATGGAGATACCTCACAAGCGATATAGAGATACCTCACTAGTGATATAGAGATACCTCACTAGCGATATAGAGATACCTCACTAGCGATATAGAGATATCTCACTAGCGATATAGAGATACCTCACAAGTGATATAGAGATACCTCACTAGTGATATAGAGATACCTCACTAGTGAGAAAGAGATACCTCACTAGTGATATAGAGATACCTCACTAGCGATATAGAGATACCTCACGAATGAAATAGAGATACCTCACTAGTGATATAGAGATACCTCACTAGCGATATAGATATACCTTGATATAGAGATACCTCACTAGTGATATAGAGATACCTCACTAGCGATATAGAGATACCTCACTAGTGATATAGAGATACCTCACAAATGAAATAGAGATACCTCACTAGTGATATAGAGATACCTCACTAGCGATATAGAGATACCTCACTAGCGATATAGAGATACCTCACTAGTGATATAGAGATACCTCACTTCACTAGTGATATAGAGATACCTCACTAGTGATATAGAGATACCTCACAAGTGATATAGAGATACCTCACTAGTGATATAGAGATACCTCACTAGCGATATAGAGATACCTCACTCGTGATAGAGATACCTCACTAGTGATATAGAGATACCTCACTAGCGATATAGATACTTCACTAGCGATATAGAGATACCTCACTAGCGATATAGAGATACCTCACTAATGATATGGAGATACTTCACTAGTGATATAGAGATACCTCACTAGTGAGATAGAGATACCTCACTGGCGATATAGAGATACCTCACTAGCGATATAGAGATACCTCACTAGCAATATAGAGATACCTCACTAGTGATATAGAGAGTGATATCGAGATACCTCACTAGCGATATAGAGATACCTCACTAGCGATATAGAGATACCTCACTAGTGATATAGAGATACTTCACTAGTGATATAGAGAGTGATATAGAGATACCTCACAAGTGATATAGAGATACGTCACTAGTGATATAGAGATACCTCACAAGTGATATAGAGATACCTCACTAGCGATATAGAGATACCTCACTAGTGATAAAGAGATACCTCACAAGTGATATAGATATACCTCACTAGCGATATAGAGATACCTCACTAGTGATATAGAGATACCTCACTAGTGATAAAGAGATACCTCACTAGTGATATAGAGATACCTCACTAATGAAATAGAGATACCTCACTAGTGATATGGAGATACCTCACTAGCGATATAGAGATACCTCACTAGTGATAGAGACACCTCACTAGCGATATAGAGATACCTCACTAGCGATATAGAGATACTTCACTAGCGATATAGAGATACCTCACTAGCGATATAGATGTACCTCACTAGCGATATAGAGATACCTCACTAGCGATATAGAGATACCTCACTAGTGATATAGAGATACCTCACTAGCGATATAGAGATACCTCACTAGCAATATAGAGATACCTCACTAGTGATATAGAGATACCTCACTAGTGATATAGAGATACTTCACGAGTGATATAGAGAGTGATATAGAGATACCTTACTAGCGATATAGAGATACCTCACTAGCGATATAGAGATACCTCCCTAGTGATATAGAGATACCTCACTAGTGATATAGAGATACTTCACTAGTGATATAGAGAGTGATATAGAGATACCTCACAAGTGATATTGAGATACCTCACTAGTGATATAGAGATACCTCACTAGCGATATAGAGATACCTCACTAGTGATATAGAGATACCTCACAAGTGATATAGAGATACCTCACTAGTGATATAGAGATACCTCACAAGTGATATAGAGATACCTCACTAGCGATATAGAGATACCTCACTAGTGATAAAGAGATACCTCACAAGTGATATAGATATACCTCACGCGCGATATAGAGATACCTTACTTCACTAGTGATATAGAGATACCTCACTAGTGATATAGAGATACCTCACTAGCGATATAGAGATACCTCACTAGTGATAGAGATACCTCACTAGCGATATAGAGATACCTCACTAGCGATATAGAGATACTTCACTAGCGATATAGAGATACCTCACTAGCGATATAGATATACCTCACTAGTGATATAGAGAGTGAATATAGAGATACCTCACTAGCGATACAGAGATACCTCACTAGTGATATAGAGATACCTCACTAGTGATATAGAGATACTTCACTAGTGATATAGAGAGTGATATAGAGATACCTCACTAGTGATATAGAGAAACCTCACTAGTGATATAGAGATACCTCACTAATGAAATAGAGATACCTCACCAGTGATATAGAGATACCTCACTAGCGATATAGAGATACCTCACAAGTGATATAGAGATACCTCACTCGTGATATAGAGATACCTCACTAGTGATATAGAGAAACCTCACTAGTGATATAGAGATACCTCACTAATGAAATAGAGATACTTCACTAGCGATATAGAGATACCTCACTAGTGATATAGAGATACCTCACAAGTGATATAGAGATACCTCACTAGTGATACAGAGATACCTCACTAGTGATATAGAGATACCTCACTAATGAAATAGAGATACCTCACAATTGATATAGAGATACCTCACTTCACTCGTGATATAGAGATACCTCACTAGTGATATAGAGATACCTCACTAGTGATATAGAGATACCTCACTAGTGATATAGAGATACCTCACTAATGAAATAGAGATACCTCACTAGTGATATAGAGATACCTCACTAGTGATATAGAAATACCTCACTAGCGATATAGAGATACCTCACTAGTGATATAGAGATACCTCACTAGTGATATAGAGATACCTCACAAGTGATATAGAGATACCTCACTTCACTAGTGATATAGAGATACCTCACTAGTGATATAGAGATACCTCACTAGTGATATAGAGATACCTCACTAATGAAATAGAGATACCTCACTAGTGATATAGAGATACCTCACTAGCGATATAGAGATACCTCACAAGTGGTAGAGATACCTCACTAGCGATATAGAGATACCTCACGAGCGATATAGAGATACTTCACTAGCGATATAGAGATACCTCACCAGCGATATAGATATACCTCACTAGCGATATAGAGATACCTCACTAGCGATATAGAGATACCTCACTAGTGATATAGAGATACCTCACTAGCGATATAGAGATACCTCACTAGAGATATAGAGATACCTCACTAGTGATATAGAGATACTTCACTAGTGATATAGAGAGTGATATAGAGATACCTTACTAGCGATATAGAGATACCTCACTAGTGATATAGAGATACTTCACTAGTGATATAGAGAGTGATATAGAGATACCTACAAGTGATATTGAGATACCTCACTAGTGATATAGAGATACCTCACTAGCGATATAGAGATACCTCACTAGTGATATAGAGATACCTCACTCGTGATATGGAGATACCTCACAAGCGATATAGAGATACCTCACTAGTGATATAGAGATACCTCACTAGCGATATAGAGATACCTCACTAGCGATATCGAGATATCTCACTAGCGATATAGAGATACCTCACAAGTGATATAGAGATACCTCACTCGTGATATAGAGATACCTCACTAGTGAAATAGAGATACCTCACTAGCGATATAGAGATACATCACAAGTGATATAGAGATACCTCACTCGTGATATAGAGATACCTCACTAGTGATATAGAGATACCTCACTAGTGATATAGAGATACCTCACTAATGAAATAGAGATACCTCACTAGTGATATAGAGATACCTCACTAGCGATATAGAGATACCTCACAAGTGATATAGAGATACCTCACTCGTGATATAGAGATACCTCACTAGTGATATAGAGATACCTCACTAGTGATATAGAGATACCTCACTAATGAAATAGAGATACTTCACTAGCGATATAGAGATACCTCACTAGTGATATAGAGATACCTCACAAGTGATATAGAGATACCTCACTAGTGATATAGAGATACCTCACTAGTGATATAGAGATACCTCACTAATGAAATAGAGATACCTCACAATTGATATAGAGATACCTCACTTCACTAGTGATATGGAGATACCTCACTAATGAAATAGAGATACCTCACTAGTGATATAGAGATACCTCACTAGTGATATAGAGATACCTCACTAATGAAATAGAGATACCTCACTAGCGATATAGAGATACCTCACTAGCGATATAGAGATACCTCACTAGTGATATAGAGATACCTCACAGATGAAATAGGGATACCTCACTAGTGGTATAGAGATACCTCACTAGTGATATAGACATATCTCACTAGCGATATAGAGATACCTCACTAGTGATATAGAGATACCTCACTAGCGATATAGAGATACCTCACTAGTGATATAGAGATACCTCACAAGTGATATAGAGATACCTCACTAGCGATATAGAGATACCTCACTAGTGATAAAGAGATACCTCACAAGTGATATAGATATACCTCACTAGCGATATAGAGATACCTCACTAGTGATATAGAGATACCTCACTAGTGATAAAGAGATACCTCACAAGTGATATAGAGATACCTCACTAATGAAATAGAGATACCTCACAAGTGATATAGAGATACCTCACTTCACTAGTGATATAGAGATACCTCACTCGTGATATTGAGATACCTCACTAGCGATATAGAGATACCTCACTAGTGATAGAGATACCTCACTAGCGATATAGAGATACCTCACTAGCGATATCGAGATACTTCACTAGCGATATAGAGATACCTCACTAGCGATATAGAGATACCTCACTAGCGATATAGAGATACCTCACTAGTGATATAGAGATACCTCACTAGTGATATAGAGATACTTCACTAGTGATATAGAGAGTGATATAGAGATACCTTACTAGCGATATAGAGATACCTCACTAGCGATATAGAGATACCTCACTAGTGATATAGAGATACCTCACTAGTGATATAGAGATACTTCACTAGTGATATAGAGAGTGATATAGAGATACCTCACAAGTGATATTGAGATACCTCACTCGTGATATAGAGATACCTCACTAGCGATATAGAGATACCTCACTAGTGATATAGAGATACCTCACTCGTGATATGGAGATACCTCACAAGCGATACAGAGATACCTCACTAGTGATATAGAGATACCTCACCAGTGATATAGAGATACCTCACTAGCGATATAGAGATACCTCACAAGTGATATAGAGATACCTCACTCGTGATATAGAGATACCTCACTAGTGATATAGAGAAACCTCACTAGTGATATAGAGATACCTCACTAATGAAATAGAGATACTTCACTAGCGATATAGAGATACCTCACTAGTGATATAGAGATACCTCACAAGTGATATAGAGATACCTCACTAGTGATACAGAGATACCTCACTAGTGATATAGAGATACCTCACTAATGAAATAGAGATACCTCACAATTGATATAGAGATACCTCACTTCACTAGTGATATAGAGATACCTCACTAATGAAATAGAGATACCTCACTAGTGATATAGAGATACCTCACTAGTGATATAGAGATACCTCACTAATGAAATAGAGATACCTCACTAGTGATATAGAGATACCTCACTAGTGATATAGAAATACCTCACTAGCGATATAGAGATACCTCACTAGTGATATAGAGATACCTCACAAGTGATATAGAGATACCTCACTTCACTAGTGATATAGAGATACCTCACTAGTGATATAGAGATACCTCACTAGTGATATAGAGATACCTCACTAATGAAATAGAGATACCTCACTAGTGATATAGAGATACCTCACTAGCGATATAGAGATACCTCACAAGTGGTAGAGATACCTCACTAGCGATATAGAGATACCTCACGAGCGATATAGAGATACTTCACTAGCGATATAGAGATACCTCACCAGCGATATAGATATACCTCACTAGCGATATAGAGATACCTCACTAGCGATATAGAGATACCTCACTAGTGATATAGAGATACCTCACTAGCGATATAGAGATACCTCACTAGAGATATAGAGATACCTCACTAGTGATATAGAGATACTTCACTAGTGATATAGAGAGTGATATAGAGATACCTTACTAGCGATATAGAGATACCTCACTAGTGATATAGAGATACTTCACTAGTGATATAGAGAGTGATATAGAGATACCTACAAGTGATATTGAGATACCTCACTAGTGATATAGAGATACCTCACTAGCGATATAGAGATACCTCACTAGTGATATAGAGATACCTCACTCGTGATATGGAGATACCTCACAAGCGATATAGAGATACCTCACTAGTGATATAGAGATACCTCACTAGCGATATAGAGATACCTCACTAGCGATATCGAGATATCTCACTAGCGATATAGAGATACCTCACAAGTGATATAGAGATACCTCACTCGTGATATAGAGATACCTCACTAGTGAAATAGAGATACCTCACTAGCGATATAGAGATACCTCACAAGTGATATAGAGATACCTCACTCGTGATATAGAGATACCTCACTAGTGATATAGAGATACCTCACTAGTGATATAGAGATACCTCACTAATGAAATAGAGATACCTCACTAGTGATATAGAGATACCTCACTAGCGATATAGAGATACCTCACAAGTGATATAGAGATACCTCACTCGTGATATAGAGATACCTCACTAGTGATATAGAGATACCTCACTAGTGATATAGAGATACCTCACTAATGAAATAGAGATACTTCACTAGCGATATAGAGATACCTCACTAGTGATATAGAGATACCTCACAAGTGATATAGAGATACCTCACTAGTGATATAGAGATACCTCACTAGTGATATAGAGATACCTCACTAATGAAATAGAGATACCTCACAATTGATATAGAGATACCTCACTTCACTAGTGATATGGAGATACCTCACTAATGAAATAGAGATACCTCACTAGTGATATAGAGATACCTCACTAGTGATATAGAGATACCTCACTAATGAAATAGAGATACCTCACTAGCGATATAGAGATACCTCACTAGCGATATAGAGATACCTCACTAGTGATATAGAGATACCTCACAGATGAAATAGGGATACCTCACTAGTGGTATAGAGATACCTCACTAGTGATATAGACATATCTCACTAGCGATATAGAGATACCTCACTAGTGATATAGAGATACCTCACTAGCGATATAGAGATACCTCACTAGTGATATAGAGATACCTCACAAGTGATATAGAGATACCTCACTAGCGATATAGAGATACCTCACTAGTGATAAAGAGATACCTCACAAGTGATATAGATATACCTCACTAGCGATATAGAGATACCTCACTAGTGATATAGAGATACCTCACTAGTGATAAAGAGATACCTCACAAGTGATATAGAGATACCTCACTAATGAAATAGAGATACCTCACAAGTGATATAGAGATACCTCACTTCACTAGTGATATAGAGATACCTCACTCGTGATATTGAGATACCTCACTAGCGATATAGAGATACCTCACTAGTGATAGAGATACCTCACTAGCGATATAGAGATACCTCACTAGCGATATCGAGATACTTCACTAGCGATATAGAGATACCTCACTAGCGATATAGAGATACCTCACTAGCGATATAGAGATACCTCACTAGTGATATAGAGATACCTCACTAGCGATATAGAGATACCTCACTAGCGATATAGAGATACCTCACTAGCGATATAGAGATACCTCACTAGTGATATAGAGATACCTCACTAGTGATATAGAGATACTTCACTAGTGATATAGAGAGTGATATAGAGATACCTTACTAGCGATATAGAGATACCTCACTAGCGATATAGAGATACCTCACTAGTGATATAGAGATACCTCACTAGTGATATAGAGATACTTCACTAGTGATATAGAGAGTGATATAGAGATACCTCACAAGTGATATTGAGATACCTCACTCGTGATATAGAGATACCTCACTAGCGATATAGAGATACCTCACTAGTGATATAGAGATACCTCACTCGTGATATGGAGATACCTCACAAGCGATACAGAGATACCTCACTAGTGATATAGAGATACCTCACTAGCGATATAGAGATACCTCACTAGCGATATAGAGATATCTCACTAGCGATATAGAGATACCTCACAAGTGATATAGAGATACCTCACTACTGATATAGAGATACCTCACTAGTGAGAAAGAGATACCTCACTAGTGATATAGAGATACCTCACTAGCGATATAGAGATACCTCACGAATGAAATAGAGATACCTCACTAGTGATATAGAGATACCTCACTAGCGATATAGATATACCTTGATATAGAGATACCTCACTAGTGATATAGAGATACCTCACTAGCGATATAGAGATACCTCACTAGTGATATAGAGATACCTCACAAATGAAATAGAGATACCTCACTAGCGATATAGAGATACCTCACTAGCGATATAGAGATACCTCACTTGTGATATAGAGATACCTCACTAGTGATATAGAGATACTTCACTAGTGATATAGAGAGTGATATAGAGATACCTTACTAGCGATATAGAGATACCTCACTAGCGATATAGAGATACCTCACCAGTGATATAGAGATACCTCACTAGTGATATAGAGATACTTCACTAGTGATATAGAGAGTGATATAGAGATACCTCACAAGTGATATTGAGATACCTCACTAGTGATATAGAGATACCTCACTAGCGATATAGAGATACCTCACTAGCAATATAGAGATACCTCACTAGCGATATAGAGATACCTCACTAGCGATATAGAGATACCTCACTAGCGATATAGAGATACCTCACTTCACTAGTGATATAGAGATACCTCACTAGTGATATAGAGATACCTCACTAGCGATATAGAGATACCTCACTAGTGATAGAGATACCTCACTAGTGATATAGAGATACCTCACTAGCGATATAGATACTTCACTAGCGATATAGAGATACCTCACTAGTGATATAGAGATACCTCACTTCACTAGTGATATAGAGATACCTCACTAGTGATATAGAGATACCTCACTAGCGATATAGAGATACCTCACTAGTGATAAAGAGATACCTCACAAGTGATATAGAGATACCTCACTAGTGATATAGAGAAACCTCACTAGCGATATAGAGATACCTCACTAGTGATAGAGATACCTCACTAGTGAAATAGAGATACCTCACTAGCGATATAGATGCTTCACTAGCGATATAGAGATACCTCACTAGCGATATAGAGATACCTCACTAATGATATGGAGATACTTCACTAGTGATATAGAGATACCTCACTAGCGAGATAGAGATACCTCACTAGCGATATAGAGATACCTCACTAGCGATATAGAGATACCTCACTAATGATATGGAGATACTTCACTAGTGATATAGAGATACCTCACTAGTGATATAGAGATACCTCACTAATGAAATAGAGATACTTCACTAGCGATATAGAGATACCTCACTAGTGATATAGAGATACCTCACAAGTGATATAGAGAGTGATATAGAGATACCTCACTAGCGATATAGAGATACCTCACTAGCGATATAGAGATACCTCACTAGTGATATAGAGATACTTCACTAGGGATATCGAGAGTGATATAGAAATACCTCACTAGTGATATAGAGATACCTCACTAGTGATATAGAGATACCTCACTAATGAAATAGAGATACCTCACTAATGAAATAGAGATACCTCACTAGTGATATAGAGATACCTCACTAGCGATATAGAGATACCTCACTAGTGATATAGAGATACCTCACTAGCGATATAGAGATACCTCACTAGTGATATAGAGATACCTCACAAGTGATATAGAGATACCTCACTAATGAAATAGAGATACCTCACAAGTGATGTAGAGATACCTCACTTCACTAGTGATATAGAGATACCTCACTAGTGATATAGAGATACCTCACTAGTGATATAGAGATACCTCACTAGTGATAGAGATACCTCACTAGCGATATAGAGATACCTCACTAGCGATATAGAGATACTTCACTAGCGATATAGAGATACCTCACTAGCGATATAGATATACCTCACTAGCGATATAGAGATACCTCACTAGCGATATAGAGATACCTCACAAGCGATATAGAGATACCTCACTAGCAATATAGAGATACCTCACTAGCGATATAGAGATACCTCACTAGTGATATAGAGATACCTCACTAGTGATATAGAGAGTGATATAGAGATACCTTACTAGCGATATAGAGATACCTCACTAGCGATATAGAGATACCTCACTAGTGATATAGAGATACTTCACTAGTGATATAGAGAGTGATATAGAGATACCTCACAAGTGATATTGAGATACCTCAATAGTGATATAGAGATACCTCACTAGCGATATAGAGATACCTCACTAGTGATATAGAGATACCTCACTCGTGATATGGAGATACCTCACAAGCGATATAGAGATACCTCACTAGCGATATAGAGATATCTCACTAGCGATATAGAGATACCTCACAAGTGATATAGAGATACCTCACTAGTGATATAGAGATACCTCACAAGCGATATAGAGATACCTCACGAATGAAATAGAGATACCTCACTAGTGATATAGAGATACCTCACTAGCGATATAGATATACCTTGATATAGAGATACCTCACTAGTGATATAGAGATACCTCACTAGCGATATAGAGATACCTCACTAGTGATATAGAGATACCTCACAAATGAAATAGAGATACCTCACTAGTGATATAGAGATACCTCACTAGCGATATAGAGATACCTCACTAGCGATATAGAGATACCTCACTAGCGATATAGAGATACCTCACTAGTGATATAGAGATACCTCACTTCACTAGTGATATAGAGATACCTCACTAGTGATATAGAGATACCTCACTAGCGATATAGAGATACCTCACTAGTGATAAAGAGATACCTCACAAGTGATATAGAGATACCTCACTAGTGATATAGAGATACCTCACTAGCGATATAGAGATACCTCACTAGCGATATAGATACTTCACTAGCGATATAGAGATACCTCACTAGCGATATAGAGATACCTCACTAATGATATGGAGATACTTCACTAGTGATATAGAGATACCTCACTAGTGAGATAGAGATACCTCACTCGCGATATAGAGATACCTCACTAGCGATATAGAGATACCTCACTAGTGATATAGAGAGTGATATAGAGATACCTCACTAGCGATATAGAGATACCTCACTAGCGATATAGAGATACCTCACTAGCGATATAGAGATACCTCACTAGTGATATAGAGATACTTCACTAGCGATATAGAGAGTGATATAGAGATACCTCACAAGTGATATAGAGATACCTCACTAGTGATATAGAGATACCTCACTAGTGATATAGAGATACCTCACTAATGAAATAGAGATACCTCACTAGTGATATAGAGATACCTCACTAGCGATATAGAGATACCTCACAAGTGATATAGAGATACCTCACTAGTGATATAGAGATACCTCACTAGTGATATAGAGATACCTCACTAATGAAATAGAGATACCTCACAAGGGATATAGAGATACCTCACTTCACTAGTGATATAGAGATACCTCACTAATGAAATAGAGGTACCTCACTAGTGATATAGAGATACCTCACTAGTGATATAGAGATACCTCACTAATGAAATAGAGATACCTCACTAGTGATATAGAGACACCTCACTAATGAAATAGAGATACCTCACTAGTGATATAGAGATACCTCACTAGTGATATAGAGATACCTCACTAATGAAATAGAGATACCTCACTAGTGATATAGAGACACCTCACTAATGAAATAGAGATACCTCACTAGTGATATAGAGATACCTCACTAGCGATATAGAGATACCTCACTAGCGATATAGAGATACTTCACTAGTGATATAGAGATATCTCACTAATGAAATAGAGCTATCTCACTAGTGATATAGAGATACCTCACAAATGAAATAGAGATACCTCACTAGAGATATAGAGATACCTCACTCGTGATATAGAGATACCTCACTAGCGATATAGAGATACCTCACTAGCGATATAGAGATACCTCACTAGCGATATAGAGATACCTCACTAGTGATATAGAGATACCTCACTAATGAAATAGAGATACCTCACAAGTGATGTAGAGATACCTCACTTCACTAGTGATATAGAGATACCTCACTAGTGATATAGAGATACCTCACTAGTGATATAGAGATACCTCACTAGTGATAGAGATACCTCACTAGCGATATAGAGATACCTCACTAGCGATATAGAGATACTTCACTAGCGATATAGAGATACCTCACTAGCGATATAGATATACCTCACTAGCGATATAGAGATACCTCACTAGCGATATAGAGATACCTCACAAGCGATATAGAGATACCTCACTAGCAATATAGAGATACCTCACTAGCGATATAGAGATACCTCACTAGTGATATAGAGATACCTCACTAGTGATATAGAGAGTGATATAGAGATACCTTACTAGCGATATAGAGATACCTCACTAGCGATATAGAGATACCTCACTAGTGATATAGAGATACTTCACTAGTGATATAGAGAGTGATATAGAGATACCTCACAAGTGATATTGAGATACCTCAATAGTGATATAGAGATACCTCACTAGCGATATAGAGATACCTCACTAGTGATATAGAGATACCTCACTCGTGATATGGAGATACCTCACAAGCGATATAGAGATACCTCACTAGCGATATAGAGATACCTCACTAGCGATATAGAGATATCTCACTAGCGATATAGAGATACCTCACAAGTGATATAGAGATACCTCACTAGTGATATAGAGATACCTCACAAGCGATATCGAGATACCTCACGAATGAAATAGAGATACCTCACTAGTGATATAGAGATACCTCACTAGCGATATAGATATACCTTGATATAGAGATACCTCACTAGTGATATAGAGATACCTCACTAGCGATATAGAGATACCTCACTAGTGATATAGAGATACCTCACAAATGAAATAGAGATACCTCACTAGTGATATAGAGATACCTCACTAGCGATATAGAGATACCTCACTAGCGATATAGAGATACCTCACTAGTGATATAGAGATACCTCACTTCACTAGTGATATAGAGATACCTCACTAGTGATATAGAGATACCTCACTAGCGATATAGAGATACCTCACTAGTGATAAAGAGATACCTCACAAGTGATATAGAGATACCTCACTAGTGATATAGAGATACCTCACTAGCGATATAGAGATACCTCACTAGCGATATAGATACTTCACTAGCGATATAGAGATACCTCACTAGCGATATAGAGATACCTCACTAATGATATGGAGATACTTCACTAGTGATATAGAGATACCTCACTAGTGAGATAGAGATACCTCACTAGCGATATAGAGATACCTCACTAGCGATATAGAGATACCTCACTAGTGATATAGAGAGTGATATAGAGATACCTCACTAGCGATATAGAGATACCTCACTAGCGATATAGAGATACCTCACTAGCGATATAGAGATACCTCACTAGTGATATAGAGATACTTCACTAGTGATATAGAGAGTGATATAGAGATACCTCACAAGTGATATAGAGATACCTCACTAGTGATATAGAGATACCTCACTAGTGATATAGAGATACCTCACTAATGAAATAGAGATACCTCACTAGTGATATAGAGATACCTCACTAGCGATATAGAGATACCTCACAAGTGATATAGAGATACCTCACTAGTGATATAGAGATACCTCACTAGTGATATAGAGATACCTCACTAATGAAATAGAGATACCTCACAAGGGATATAGAGATACCTCACTTCACTAGTGATATAGAGATACCTCACTAATGAAATAGAGGTACCTCACTAGTGATATAGAGATACCTCACTAGTGATATAGAGATACCTCACTAATGAAATAGAGATACCTCACTAGTGATATAGAGACACCTCACTAATGAAATAGAGATACCTCACTAGTGATATAGAGATACCTCACTAGTGATATAGAGATACCTCACTAATGAAATAGAGATACCTCACTAGTGATATAGAGACACCTCACTAATGAAATAGAGATACCTCACTAGTGATATAGAGATACCTCACTAGCGATATAGAGATACCTCACTAGCGATATAGAGATACCTCACTAGTGATATAGAGATACTTCACTAGTGATATAGAGATATCTCACTAATGAAATAGAGATATCTCACTAGTGATATAGAGATACCTCACAAATGAAATAGAGATACCTCACTAGAGATATAGAGATACCTCACTCGTGATATAGAGATACCTCACTAGCGATATAGAGATACCTCACTAGCGATATAGAGATACCTCACTAGTGATATAGAGATACCTCACTAGCGATATAGAGATACCTCACTAGCGATATAGAGATACCTCACTAGTGATATAGAGATACCTCACTGGCGATAAAGAGATACCTCACAAGTGATATAGAGATACATCACGAATGAAATAGAGATACCTCACAAGTGATATAGAGATACCTCACTTCACTAGTGATATAGAGATACCTCACTAGTGATATAGAGATACCTCACTAATGAAATAGAGATACCTCACAAGTGATATAGAGATACCTCACTAGCGATATAGAGATACCTCACTAGCGATATAGAGATACCTCACTAGTGATATAGAGATACCTCACTAGCGATATAGAGAGTGATATAGAGATACCTCACTAGCGATATAGAGATACCTCACTAGCGATATAGAGATACCTCACTATTGATATAGAGATACCTCACTATTGATATAGAGATACTTCACTAGTGATATAGAGAGTGATATAGAGATACCTCACAAGTGATATAGAGATACCTCACTAGTGATATAGAGATACCTCACTAGCGATATAGAGATACCTCACTAATGAAATAGAGATACCTCACTAGCGATATAGAGATACCTCACTAGCGATATAGAGATACCTCACTAGTGAAACAGAGATACCTCACTAGTGATATAGAGATACCTCACTAATGAAATAGAGATACCTCACTAGTGATATAGAGATACCTCACTAGTGATATAGAGATACCTCACAAATGAAATAGAGATACCTCACTAGTGATATAGAGATACCTCACTCGTGAGATAGAGATACCTCACTAGCGATATAGAGATACCTCACTAGTGATATAGAGATACCTCACTAGCGATATAGAGATACCTCACTAGCGATAGAGAGATACATCACTAGTGATATAGAGATACCTCACTAGCGATATAGAGATACCTCACTAGTGAAATAGAGATACCTCACAAGTGATATAGAGATACCTCACTTCACTAGTGATATAGAGATACCTCACTAGTGATATAGAGATGCCTCACTAGCGATATAGAGATGCCTCACTAGTGATAAAGAGATACCTCACAAGTGATATAGATATACATCACTAGCGATATAGAGATACCTCACTAGTGATATAGAGATACCTCACTAGTGATAAAGAGATACCTCACAAGTGATATAGAGATACCTCACGAATGAAATAGAGATACCTCACAAGTGATATAGAGATACCTCACTTCACTAGTGATATAGAGATACCTCACTAGTGATATAGAGATACCTCATTAATGAAATAGAGATACCTCACAAGTGATATAGAGATACCTCACTAGTGATATAGAGATACCTCACTAGCGATATAGAGATACCTCACTAGTGATAGAGATACCTCACTAGCGATATAGAGATACCTCACTAGTGATATAGAGATACCTCACTCGCGATATAGAGATACCTCACTAGCGACATAGAGATACCTCACTAGCATTATAGAGATACCTCAATAGCGATATAGAGATACCTCACTAGTGATACAGAGAGTGATATAGAGATACCTCACTAGCGATATAGAGATACCTCACTAGCGATATAGAGATACCTCACTAGTGATATAGAGATACCTCACTAGTGATATAGGGATACCTCACTAGAGATATAGAGATACCTCACTAGCGATATAGAGATACCTCACTAGCGATATAGAGATACCTCACTAGTGATATAGAGATACCTCACTAGTGATATAGGGATACCTCACTAGTGATATAGAGATACCTCACTAGTGATATAGAGATACCTCACTAACGAAATAGAGATACCTCACTAGTGATATAGAGATACCTCATTAGTGATATAGAGATACCTCACTAGCGATACAGAGATACCTCACTAGCGATATAGAGATACTTCACTAGCGATATAGAGATACCTCACTAGTGATATAGAGATACCTCACTAGTGATATAGAGATACCTCACTAATGAAATAGAGATACCTCACAAGTGATATAGAGATACCTCACTTCACTAGTGATATAGAGATACCTCACTAATGAAATAGAGATACCTCACTAGTGATATAGAGATACCTCACTAATGAAATAGAGATACCTCACTAGTGATATAGAGATACCTCACTAGCGATATAGAGATACCTCACTAGTGATATAGAGATACCTCACTAGCGATATAGAGATACCTCACTAGCGATATAGAGATACTTCACGAGTGATATAGAGATACCTCACGAGTGATATAGAGATACCTCACTAGTGATATAGAGATACCTCACGAGCGATATAGAGATACCTCACTAGTGATATAGAGATAACTCACTAGTGATATAGAGATACTTCACTAGCGATATAGAGATACCTCACCAGTGATATAGAGATACTTCATAGTGATATAGAGATACCTCACTAGTGATATAGAGATACCTCACTAGTGATATAGAGATACCTCACAAGCGATATAGAGATACCTCACTAATGATATAGAGATACCTCACTAGTGATATAGAGATACTTCACTAGCGATATAGAGATACCTCACTAGTGAGATAGAGATACCTCACTAGCGATATAGAGATACCTCACTAGCGATATAGAGATGCGTCACTAGTGATAAAGAGATACCTCACAAGTGATATAGATATACCTCACTAGCGATATAGAGATACCTCACTAGTGATAAAGAGATACCTCACAAGTGATATAGAGATACCTCACTAATGAAATAGAGATACCTCACAAGTGATATAGAGATACCTCACTTCACTAGTGATATAGAGATACCTCACTAGTGATATAGAGATACCTCACTAATGAAATAGAGATACCTCACAAGTGATATAGAGATACCTCACTAGTGATATAGAGATACCTCACTAGCGATATAGAGATACCTCACTAGTGATATAGAGATACCTCACTCGCGATATAGAGATACCTCACTAGCGACATAGAGATACCTCACTAGCAATATAGAGATACCTCACTAGCGATATAGAGATACCTCACTAGTGATATAGAGTGATATAGAGATACCTCACTAGCGATATAGAGATACCTCACTAGCGATATAGAGATACCTCACTAGCGATATAGAGAGTGATATAGAGATACCTCACTAGTGATATAGAGATACCTCACTAGCGATATAGAGATACCTCACTAGTGATATAGAGATACCTCACTAGTGATATAGAGATACCTCACTAATGAAATAGAGATACCTCACTAGTGATATAGAGATACCTCACTCGTGATATAGAGATACCTCATTAGTGATATAGAGATACCTCACTAGCGATATAGAGATACCTCACTAGCGATATAGCGACACTTCACTGGTGAT
Organism: Pristiophorus japonicus; assembly: GCF_044704955.1. Lineage (NCBI taxonomy): Eukaryota > Metazoa > Chordata > Chondrichthyes > Pristiophoridae > Pristiophorus > Pristiophorus japonicus. The sequence continues at coordinate 61,535,030 of NC_091994.1, read as the reverse complement.
AGAGAGATACCTCACTAGTGATATAGAGATACCTCACTAATGAAATAGAGATACCTCACAAGTGATATAGAGATACCTCACTTCACTAGTGATATAGAGATACCTCACTAGTGATATAGAGATACCTCACTAATGAAATAGAGATACCTCACTAGTGATATAGAGATACCTCACAAGCGATAGAAAGATACCTCACTAGTGATATAGAGATACCTCACTAGCGATATAGAGATACCTCACTAGCGATATAGAGATACCTCACTAGCGATATAGAGATACCTCACTAGCGATATAGAGATATCTCACTAGTGATACAGAGATACCTCACTAGTGATATAGAGATACCTCACAAGTGATATAGATATACCTCACTAGCGATATAGAGATACCTCACAAGTGATATAGAGTTACCTCACTAGCGATATAGAGATACCTCACTAGCGATATAGAGATACCTCACTAGTGGTATAGAGATACCTCACTCGCGATATAGAGATACCTCACTAGCGATATAGAGATACCTCACTAGCGATATAGAGATATTTCACTAATGATATAGAGATACCTCACTAGTGATATAGAGATACCTCACTAGCGATATAGAGATACCTCACTAGCGATATAGAGATACCTCACTCGCGATATAGAGATACCTCACAAGTGATATAGAGATACCTCACTAGCGATATAGAGATACCTCACTAGCGATATAGAGATATCTCACTCGTGATACAGAGATACCTCACTAGCGATATAGAGATACCTCACAAGTGATATAGAGTTACCTCACTAGCGATATAGAGATACCTCACTAGCGATATAGAGATACCTCACTAGTGATATAGAGATACCTCACTCGCGATATAGAGATACCTCACTAGCGATATAGAGATACCTCACTAGCGATATAGAGATTCCTCACTAGTGATATAGAGATACTTCACGAGTGATATAGAGATACCTCACTAGTGATATAGAGATACCTCACTAGCGATATAGAGATACCTCACTAGTAATATAGAGATACCTCACTAATGAAATAGAGATACCTCATTAGTGATATAGAGATACCTCACTAGCGATATAGAGATACCTCACTTGCGATATAGAGATACCTCACTAGTGATATAGAGATACCTCACTAGCGATATAGAGATACTTCACGAAGGAAATAGAGATACCTCACTAGCGATATAGAGATACCTCACTAGCGATATAGAGATACTTCAATAGCGATATAGAGATACCTCACTAGCGATATAGAGATACCTCACTAGTGATATAGAGATACCTCACTAGCGATATAGAGATACTTCACGAAGGAAATAAAGATACCTCACTAGTGATATAGAGATACCTCTCTAGCGATATAGAGATACCTCACAAATGAAATAGAGATACCTCACTAGTGATATAGAGATACCTCACTAGCGATATAGAGATACCTCACAAGTGATATAGAGATACCTCACTTCACTAGTGATATAGAGATACCTCACTAGTAATATAGAGATACCTCACTAGCGATATAGAGATACCTCACCAACGATATAGAGATACTTCACTAGTGATATAGAGATACCTCACTAGTGATTTTGAGATACCTCACTAGTGATATAGAGATACCTCACCAGCGATATAGAGATACCTCACTCGTGATATAGAGATACCTCACTAGCGATATAGAGATACCTCACTAGTGATATAGAGATACCTCACTAGAGATATAGAGATACCTCACTAGTGATATAGAGATACCTCACTAGCGATATAGAGATACCTCACTAGCGATAAAGAGATACCTCACTAGCGATATAGAGATACCTCACTAGCGATAAAGAGATACCTCACTAGCGATATAGAGATACCTCACTAGCGATATAGAGATACCTCACCAGCGATATAGAGATACCTCATGAGTGATATAGAGATACCTCACTAGTGATAAAGAGATACCTCACAAGTGATATAGAGATACCTCACTAGCGATATAGAGATACCTCACTCGTGATATAGAGATACCTCACTAGTGATAAAGAGATACCTCACAAGTGATATAGAGATACCTCACTAGCGATATACAGATACCTCACTAGCGCTATAGAGATACCTCACTAGCGATATAGAGATACCTCACTCGCGATATAGAGATACCTCACTAGTGATATAGAGATACCTCACTTGCGATATAGAGATACCTCACTAGTGATATAGAGATACCTCACTAGCGATATAGAGATACCTCACAATTGATATAGAGATACCTCACTAGTGATATAGAGATACCTCACAAGTGATAGAGAGATACCTCACTAGTGATATAGAGATACCTCACAAGCGATATAGAGATACCTCACTAGTGATATAGAGATACCTCACTAGTGATAAAGAGATACCTCACTAGTGATAAAGAGATACCTCACAAGTGATATAGAGATACCTCACTAGCGATATAGAGATACCTCACTAGCGATATAGAGATATCTCACTAGTGATATAGAGATACCTCACTAGTAATATAGAGATACCTCACAAGCGATATAGATATACCTCACTAGCGATATAGAGATACCTCACTAGCGATATAGAGATACCTCACTAGCGATATAGAGATACCTCACTCGTGATATAGAGATACCTCACTAGTGATATAGAGATACTTCACTCGTGATATAGAGATACCTCACTAGCGATATAGAGATACTTCACTAGTGATATAGAGATACCTCACCTGAGATACCTCACTAGCGATATAGAGATACCTCACAAGTGATATAGAGATACCTCACTAGTTATATAGAGATACCTCTCTAATGAAATAGAGATACCTCACTAGCGATATAGAGATACCTCACTAGCGATATAGAGATACCTCACTAGCGATATAGAGATACCTCACTAGTGATATAGAGATACCTCATTCGCGATATAGAGATACTTCACAAGTGATATAGAGATACCTCACTAGTGATAACAGATACCTCACTAGCGATATAGAGATACCTCACTGGCGATATAGATATACCTTGATATAGAGATACCTCACGAGCGATATAGAGATACCTCACAAATGAAATAGAGATACCTCACTAGTGATATAGAGATACCTCACTAGTGATATAGAGATACCTCACTAGCGATATAGAGATACCTCACTAGTGATATAGAGATACCTCACTTCACTAGTGATATAGAGATACCTCACTAGTGATATAGAGATACCTCACTAGCGATATAGAGATACCTCACTAGCGATATCGAGATACTTCACTAGTGATGTAGAGATACCTCACTAGTGATTTTGAGATACCTCACTAGTGATATAGAGATACCTCACCAGCGATATAGAGATACCTCACTCGTGATATAGAGATACCTCACTAGTGATATAGAGATACCTCACTAGCGATATGGAGATACCTCACTAGCGATATAGAGATACCTCACTAGCGATATAGAGATACCTCACTAGTGATATAGAGATACCTCACTAGAGATATAGAGATACCTCACCAGCGATATAGAGATACCTCACGAGTGATATAGAGATACCTCACTAGTGATAAAGAGATACCTCACAAGTGATATAGAGATACCTCACTAGCGATATAGAGATACCTCACTCGTGATATAGAGATACCTCACTAGTGATAAAGAGATACCTCACAAGTGATATAGAGATACCTCACTCGCGATATAGAGATACCTCACTAGCGATATAGAGATACCTCACTAGTGATATAGAGATACCTCACTAGCGATAAAGAGATACCTCACAAGTGATAGAGAGATACCTCACTAGCGATATAGAGATACCTCACTCGTGATATAGAGATACCTCACTAGTGATATAGAGATACCTCACTAGCGATATAGAGATACCTCACTAGTGATATAGAGATACCTCACTAGCGATATAGAGATACCTCACTAGCGATATAGAGATACCTCACTAGTGATATGGAGATACCTCACTAGCGATATAGAGATACCTCACAAGTGATATAGAGATACCTCACTAGCGATATAGAGATACTTCACTAGTGATATAGAGATACCTCACTAGCGATATAGAGATACCTCACTAGTAATATAGAGATACCTCACAAGTGATATAGAGATACCTCACGAGCGATATAGAGATACCTCACTAGCGATATAGAGATACCTCACTAGTGATATAGAGATACTTCACTAGCAATATAGAGATACCTCACTAGTGATATAGAGATACCTCACTAGCGATATAGAGATACCTCACTTGTGATATAGAGATACCTCACTAGCGATATAGAGATATCTCACTAGTGATATAGAGATACCTCACTAGCGATATAGAGATACCTGAGATACCTCACTCGCGATATAGAGATACCTCACTAGCGATATAGAGATACCTCACAAGCGATATAGAGATACCTCACTTGTGATATAGAGATACCTCACTAGTGATATAGAGATACCTCACAAGCGATATAGAGATTCCTCACTAGCGATATAGAGATACCTCACTAGCGATATAGAGATACCTCACTAGCGATATAGAGATACTTCACTAGTGATATAGAGATACCTCACAAGTGATATAGAGATACCTCACTAGCGATATAGAGATACCTCACTAGCGATATAGAGATACCTCACAAGTGATATCGAGATACCTCACTTTACTAGTGATATAGAGATACCTCACTAGCGATATAGAGATACCTCACCAGCGATATAGAGATACCTCACTAGTGATATAGAGATACTTCACTAGTGATATAGAGATACCTCACTAGTGATATAGAGATACCTCACTAGTGATATAGAGATCCCTCACTAATGATATAGAAATACCTCACTAGTGATATAGAGATACTTCACTAGCGATATAGAGATACCTCACTAGCGATATAGAGATACTTCACTAGTGATATAGAGATACCTCACTAGCGATATAGAGATACCTCACTAGCGATATAGAGATACCTCACTAGCGATATAGAGATACTTCACTAGTGATATAGAGATACCTCACAAGTGATATAGAGATACCGCACTAGCGATATCGAGATACCTCACTAGTGATATAGAGATACCTCACAAGTGATATAGAGATACTTCACGAGCAATATAGAGATACCTCACTAGTGATATAGAGATACCTCACTAGTGATATAGAGATACCTCACTAGCGATATAGAGATACCTCACTAGCGATATAGAGATATCTCACTAGTGATATAGAGATACCTCACTAGCGATATAGAGATACCTGAGATACCTCACTAGCGATATAGAGATACCTCACAAGTGATATAGAGATACCTCACTAGCGATATAGAGATACCTCACTAGCGATATAGAGATACCTCACTAGCGATATAGAGATACTTCACTAGTGATATAGAGATACCTCACAAGTGATATAGAGATACCTCACAAGTGATATAGAGATACCTCACTAGCGATGTAGAGATACCTCACTAATGAAATAGAGATACCTCACTCGTGATGTAGAGATACCTCACTAGCGAAATAGAGATACCTCACTAGCGATATAGAGATACCTGAGATACCTCACTAGCGATATAGAGATACCTCACTAGTGATATAGAGATACCTCACAAGTGATATAGAGATACCTCACTAGTGATATACAGATACCTCACTAGTGATATAGAGATACCTCACTAGCGATATAGAGATACCTCACTCGCGATATAGAGATACTTCACTAGCGATATAGAGATACCTCACTAGCGATATAGAGATACCTCACTAGTGATATAGAGATACCTCACTAGCGATATAGAGATACCTCACTGGCGATATAGAGATACTTCACTAGTGATATAGAGATACCTCACAAGTGATATAGAGATACCTCACGAGCGATATAGAGATACCTCACTAGTGATGGAGAGATACCTCACAAGTGATATAGAGATACTTCACGAGCAATATAGAGATACCTCACTAGTTATATAGAGATACCTCACTAGTGATATAGAGATACCTCACTAGCGATATAGAGATACCTCACTAGCGATATAGAGATACCTCACTAGTGATAGAGAGATACCTCACAAGTGATATAGAGATACTTCACGAGCAATATAGAGATACCTCACTAGCGATGTAGAGATACCTCACTAATGAAATAGAGATACCTCACTAGTGATATAGAGATACCTCACTAGCGAAATAGAGATACCTCACTAGCGATATAGAGATACCTGAGATACCTCACTAGCGATATAGAGATACCTCACTAGTGATATAGAGATACCTCACAAGTGATATAGAGATACCTCACTAGTGATATACAGATACCTCACTAGTGATATAGAGATACCTCACTAGCGATATAGAGATACCTCACTAGCGATACCTCACTAGCGATATAGAGATACCTCACTAGCGATATAGAGATACCTCACTAGCGATATAGAGATACCTCACTAGTGATATAGAGATACTTCACTCGTGATATAGAGATACCTCACAAGTGATATAGAGATACCTCACTAGCGATATAGAGATACCTCACTAGTGATAGAGAGATACCTCACAAGTGATATAGAGATACCTCACTAGTGATATAGAGATACCTCACTAGCGATATAGAGATACCTCACTAGTGATATAGAGATACCTCACTAGTGATATAGAGATACCTCACTAGCGATATAGAGATACCTCACTAGTGATATAGAGATACCTCACCAGCGATATAGAGATACCTCACTAGTGATATAGAGATACCTCACTAGCGATATAGAGATATCTCACTAGTGATATAGAGATACCTCACTAGCGATATAGAGATACCTGAGATACCTCACTAGCGATATAGAGATACCTCACAAGTGATATAGAGATACCTCACTAGCGATATAGAGATACCTCACTAGCGATATAGAGATACCTCACTAGCGATATAGAGATACCTCACTAGTGATATAGAGATACTTCACTAGTGATATAGAGATACCTCACAAGCGATATAGAGATACCTCACTAGTGATATAGAGATACCTCACTAGCGATGTAGAGATACCTCACTAATGAAATAGAGATACCGCACTAGTGATAGAGAGATACCTCACTAGCGAAATAGAGATACCTCACTAGCGATATAGAGATACCTGAGATACCTCACTGGCGATATAGAGATACCTCACTAGCGATATAGAGATACCTCACTAGTGATATAGAGATACTTCACTAGTGATATAGAGATACCTCACAAGTGATATAGAGATACCTCACTAGTGATATAGAGATACCTCACTAGCGATGTAGAGATACCTCACTAATGAAATAGAGATACCGCACTAGTGATATAGAGATACCTCACAAGTGATATAGAGATACCTCACGAGTGATATACAGATACCTCACTAGTGATATAGAGATACCTCACTAGCGATATAGAGATACCTCACAAGTGATATAGAGATACCTCACTAGTGATATAGAGATACCTCACTAGTTATATAGAGATACCTCACTAGTGATATAGAGATACCTCACTAATGAAATAGAGATACCTCACTAGCGATATAGAGATACCTCACTAGCGATATAGAGATACTTCACTAGCGATATAGAGATACCTCACTAGTGATATAGAGATACCTCACTAGTTATATAGAGATACCTCACTAATGAAATAGAGATACCTCACTAGCGATATAGAGATACCTCACTAGCGATATAGAGATACTTCACTAGCGATATAGAGATACCTCACTGGCGATATAGAGATACCTCACTAGCGATATAGAGATACCTCACTAGCGATGTAGAGATACTTCACTAGTGATATAGAGATACCTCACGAACGAAATAGAGATACCTCACAAGTGATATAGAGATACCTCACTAGCGATATAGAGATACTTCACTAGTGATATAGATATACCTCACTAGCGATATAGAGATACCTCACTAGCGATATAGAGATACCTCACTAGTGATATAGAGATACCTCACTAGTGATATAGAGATACCTCACTAGCGATATAGAGATACCTCAGTAGTGATATAGAGATACTTCACGAATGAAATAGAGATACCTTACTAGTGATATAGAGATACCTCACTAGTGATATAGAGATACCTCACTAATGAAATAGAGATACCTCACTAGCGATATAGAGATACCTTGATATATAGATACCTCACTAGTGATATAGAGATACCTCACTAGCGATATAGAGATACCTCACTAGTGAAATAGAGATACCTCACGAGTGATATAGAGATACCTTGATATAGAGATACCTCACTAGTGATATAGAGATACCTCACTAGTGATATAGAGATACCTCACTACTGATATAGAGATACCTCACTTGCGATATAGAGATACCTCACCAGTGATATAGAGATACCTCACTGGTGATATAGAGATACCTCACAAGCGATATAGAGATACCTCACTAGCGATATAGAGATACCTCACTCGTGATATAGAGATACCTCACTAGCGATATAGAGATACCTCAATAGCGATATAGAGATACCTCATTAGCGATATAGAGATACTTCACTAGTGATATAGAGATACTTCACTAGTGATATAGAGATACCTCACTAGTGATATATTGATACCTCACTAGCTATATAGAGATACTTCACTGGCGATGTATAGATACTTCACTAGTGATATAGAGATACCTCACTAATGAAATAGAGATACCTCACAAGTGATATAGAGATACCTCACTAGCGATATAGATATACCTCACTAGTGATATAGAGATACCTCACTAGCGATATAGAGATACTTCACGAGCGATATAGAGATACCTCACTAGCGATATAGAGATACCTCACTAGTGATATAGAGATACCTCACTAATGAAATAGAGATACCTCACTAGTGATATAGAGATACCTCACTAGTGATATAGAAATACCTCACTAGCGATATAGAGATACCTTGATATAGAGATACCTCACTAGCGATATAGAGATACCTCACAAATGAAAAAGAGATACCTCACTAGTGATATAGAGATACCTCACTAGCGATATAGAGATACCTCACTAGTGATATAGAGATACCTCACTAGCGATATAGAGATACCTCACAAATGAAATAGAGATACCTCACTAGTGATATAGAGATACCTCATTAGTGATACAGAGATACCTCACTAGTGATATAGAGATACCTCACAAGTGATATAGAGATACCTGACTTCACTAATGATATAGAGACACCTCACTAGTGATATAGAGATACCTCACCAGCGATATAGAGATACCTCACTAGCGATATAGAGATACCTCACTAGCGATATAGAGATACCTCACAAATGAAATAGAGATACCTCACTAGTGATATAGAGATACCTCACTAGCGATATAGAGATACCTCACTAGCGATATAGAGATACCTCACTAGCGATATAGAGATACCTCACTAGTGATATAGAGATACCTCACTAGCGATATAGAGATACCTCACTAGCGATATAGAGATACCTCACAAATGAAATAGAGATACCTCACTAGTGATATAGAGATACCTCACTAGCGATATAGAGATACCTCACTAGCGATATAGAGATACCTCACTCGCGATATAGAGATACCTCACTAGTGATATAGAGATACCTCACTAGCGATCTCGAGATACCACACAAATGAAATAGAGATACCTCACTAGTGATATAGAGATACCTCACGAGTGATATAGAGATACCTCACTAGTGATATAGAGATACCTCACTTCACTAGTGATATAGAGACACCTCACTAGTGAGATAGAGATACCTCACTGGCGATATAGAGATACCTCACTTGCGATATAGAGATACCTCACTAGCGATATAGAGATACTTCACGAATGAAGTAGAGATACCTCACTAGTGATATAGAGATACCTCACTAGTGATATAGAGAAACCTCACTAATGAAATAGAGATACCTCACTAGCGATATAGAGATACCTTGATATAGAGATACCTCACTAGCGATATAGAGATACTTCACGAATGAAATAGAGATACCTCACGAGCGATATAGAGATACCTCACTAGTGATATAGAGATACCTCACTAGTGATATAGAGATACCTCACGAGTGATATAGAGATACCTTGATATAGAGATACCTCACTAGCGATATAGAGATACCTCACTAGCGATATAGAGATACCTCACTAGCGATATAGAGATACCTCTCTAGCGATATAGAGATACCTCACTAGCGATATAGAGATACCTCACGAGTGATATAGAGATACCTCATTAGCGATATAGAGATACTTCACTAGCGATATAGAGATAACTCACTAGTGATATAGAGATACCTCACTAGCGATATAGAGATACCTCACTAGCGATATAGAGATACCTCACTAGTGATATAGAGATACCTCACTAGCGATATAGAGATACCTCACTCGCGATGCAGAGGTACTTCACGAGTGATATAGAGATACCTCACTAATGAAATAGAGATACCTCACAAGTGATATAGAGATACCTCACTAGCGATATAGAGATACCTCACTAGCGATATAGAGATACTTCACTAGCGATATAGAGATACCTCACTAGTGATATAGAGATACCTCACTAGCGATATAGAGATACCTCACTAGCGATATAGAGATACCTCACTAGTGATATAGAGATACCTCACTAGTGATATAGAGATACCTCACTAGCGATATAGAGATACCTCACTAGCGATATAGAGATACCTCAGTAGTGATATAGAGATACTTCACGAATGAAATAGAGATACCTTACTAGTGATATAGAGATACCTCACTAGTGATATAGAGATACCTCACTAATGAAATAGAGATACCTCACTAGCGATATAGAGATACCTTGATATATAGATACCTCACTAGTGATATAGAGATACCTCACTAGCGATATAGAGATACCTCACTAGTGAAATAGAGATACCTCACGAGTGATATAGAGATACCTTGATATAGAGATACCTCACTAGTGATATAGAGATACCTCACTAGTGATATAGAGATACCTCACTACTGATATAGAGATACCTCACTTGCGATATAGAGATACCTCACCAGTGATATAGAGATACCTCACTAGTGATATAGAGATACCTCACAAGCGATATAGAGATACCTCACTAGCGATATAGAGATACCTCACTCGTGATATAGAGATACCTCACTAGCGATATAGAGATACCTCAATAGCAATATAGAGATACCTCATTAGCGATATAGAGATACTTCACTAGTGATATAGAGATACTTCACTAGTGATATAGAGATACCTCACTAGTGATATAGAGATACCTCACTAGCTATATAGAGATACTTCACTAGCGATGTATAGATACTTCACTAGTGATATAGAGATACCTCACTAATGAAATAGAGATACCTCACAAGTGATATAGAGATACCTCACTAGCGATATAGATATACCTCACTAGTGATATAGAGATACCTCACTAGCGATATAGAGATACTTCACTAGCGATATAGAGATACCTCACTAGCGATATAGTGATACCTCACTAGTGATATAGAGATACCTCACTAATGAAATAGAGATACCTCACTAGTGATATAGAGATACCTCACTAGTGATATAGAAATACCTCACTAGCGATATAGAGATACCTTGATATAGTGATACCTCACTAGCGATATAGAGATACCTCACAAATGAAAAAGAGATACCTCACTAGTGATATAGAGATACCTCACTAGCGATATAGAGATACCTCACTAGTGATATAGAGATACCTCACAAGTGATATAGAGATACCTGACTTCACTAATGATATAGAGACACCTCACTAGTGATATAGAGATACCTCACCAGCGATATAGAGATACCTCACTAGCGATATAGAGATACCTCACTAGTGATACAGAGATACCTCACAAGTGATATAGAGATACCTCACAAGTGATATAGAGATACCTGACTTCACTAATGATATAGAGACACCTCACTAGTGATATAGAGATACCTCACCAGCGATATAGAGATACCTCACTAGCGATATAGAGATACCTCACTAGCGATATAGAGATACCTCACAAATGAAATAAAGATACCTCACTAGTGATATAGAGATACCTCACTAGCGATATAGAGATACCTCACAAATGAAATAGAGATACCTCACTAGTGATATAGAGATACCTCACGAGTGATATAGAGATACCTCACTAGTGATATAGAGATACCTCACTTCACTAGTGATATAGAGACACCTCACTAGTGATATAGAGATACCTCACTGGCGATATAGAGATACCTCACTTGCGATATAGAGATACCACACTAGCGATATAGAGATACTTCACGAATGAAGTAGAGATACCTCACTAGTGATATAGAGATACCTCACTAGTGATATAGAGAAACCTCACTAATGAAATAGAGATACCTCACTAGCGATATAGAGATACCTTGATATAGAGATACCTCACTAGCGACATAGAGATACTTCACGAATGAAATAGAGATACCTCACTAGTGATATAGAGATACCTCACGAGCGATATAGAGATACCTCACTAGTGATATAGTGATACCTCACTCGTGATATAGAGATACCTCACGAGTGATATAGAGATACCTTGATATAGAGATACCTCACTAGCGATATAGAGATACCTCACTAGCGATATAGAGATACCTCACTAGCGATATAGAGATACCTCTCTAGCGATATAGAGATACCTCACTAGAGATATAGAGATACCTCACGAGTGATATAGAGATACCTCATTAGCGATATAGAGATACTTCACTAGCGATATAGAGATACCTCACTGGTGATATAGAGATACCTCACTAGCGATATAGAGATACCTCACTAGTGATATAGAGATACCTCACTAGCGATATAGAGATACCTCACTAGTGATATAGAGATACCTCACTAGCGATATAGAGATACCTCACTAGCGATGTAGAGATACTTCACGAGTGATATAGAGATACCTCACTAATGAAATAGAGATACCTCACAAGTGATATAGAGATACCTCACTAGCGATATAGAGATACCTCACTAGCGATATAGAGATACTTCACTAGCGATATAGAGATACCTCACTAGCGATATAGAGATACCTCACTAGCGATATAGAGATACCTCACTAGTGATATAGAGATACCTCACTTGCGATATAGAGATACCTCACTCGTGATATAGAGATACTTCACGAATGAAATAGAGATACCTCACTAGTGAGATAAAGATACCTCACTAGTGATATAGAAATACCTCACTAGCGATATAGAGATACCTTGATATAGAGATACCTCACTAGTGATATAGAGATACCTCACTAGTGATATAGAGATACCTCACTAGCGATATAGAGATACCTCACTAGTGATATAGAGATACTTCAACAGTGATATAGAGATACCTCACAAGTGATATAGAGATACCTCACTAGCGATATAGAGATACCTCACTTGCGATATAGAGATACCTCACTAGCGATATAGAGATACCTCACTAGTGATATAGAGATACCTCACTAGTGATGTAGAGATACCTCACTCGTGATATAGAGATACCTCACTAGTGATATAGAGATACTTCACTAGTGATATAGAGATACCTCACGAGCGATATAGAGATACCTCACTAGCGATATAGAGATACCTCACTCGTGATATGGAGATACCTCACTCGCGATATAGAGATACCTCACTAGTGATATAGAGAAAAACACACTAGCGATATAGAGATACCTCACTAGCGATATAGAGATACCTCACTAGTGATATAGAGATACCTCACAAGTGATATAGAAATACCTCACTAGCGATATAGAGATACCTCACTAGCGATATAGAGATACCTCACTAGCGATATAGAGATACCTCACTAGTGATATAGAGATACCTCACAAGTGATATAGAAATACCTCAGTAGCGATATCGAGATACCTCACTAGCGATATTGAGATACCTCACTAGCGATATAGAGATACCTCACTAGTGATATAGAGATACCTCACAAGTGATATAGAGATACCTCACTAGCGATATAGAGATACCTCACTAGCGATATAGAGATACCTCACTGGCGATATAGAGATACCTCACTAGTGATATAGAGATACCTCACTAGCGAGATAGAGATACCTGAGATACCTCACTAGCGATATAGAGATACCTCACAAGTGATACAGAGATACCTCACTAGCGATATAGAGATACCTCACTAGCGATATAGAGATACTTCACTAGTGATATAGAGATACTTCACTCGTGATATATAGATACCTCACTAGTGATATAGAGATACCTCACTAGTGATACAGAGATACCTCACTAGCGATATAGAGATACTTCACTAGTGATATAGAGATACCTCACTAGAGATATAGAGAGACCTCACTAGCGATATAGAGATACCTCACTAGCGATATAGAGAGACCTCACTAGCGATATAGAGATACCTCACTAGCGATATCGAGATACCTCACTAGCGATATAGAGATACCTCACTAGTGATATAGAGATACCTCACTTCACCAGCGATATAGAGATACCTCACTAGCGATATAGAGATACCTCACTAGCGATATAGAGATACCTCACTAGTGATATAGAGATACCTCACAAGCGATATAGATATACCTCACTAGCGACAGAGAGATACCTCACTAGTGATATAGAGATACCTCACTAGCGATATAGAGATACCTCACTAGTGATATAGAGATACCTCACTTCACTAGTGATATAGAGATACCTCACGAGTGATAGAAAGATACCTCACTAGTGATATAGAGATACCTCACTAATGAAATAGAGATACCTCACAAGTGATAGAGAGATACCTCACTAATGAAATAGAGATACCTCACAATTGATATAGAGATACCTCACTAGCGATATAGAGATACCTCACTAGTGATATAGAGATACCTCACTAGCGATATAGAGATACCTCACTAGTGATATAGAGATATCTCACTCGCGATATAGAGATACCTCACTAGTGACATAGAGATACCTCACAAGTGATATAGAGATACCTCACTTCACTAGTGATATAGAGATACCTCACTAGCGATATAGAGATACCTCACTAGCGATTTCGAGATACCTCACTAGTGACATAGAGATACCTCACAAGTGATAAAAAGATTCCTCACTTCACTAGTGATATAGAGATACCTCACTGGCGATATAGAGATACCTCACTGGCGATATAGAGATACTTCACTAGTGATATACAGATACCTCACTAGTGATATAGAGATTCCTCACTAGTGATATAGAGATACCTCACAAGCGATATAGAGATACCTCACTCGTGATATAGAGATACCTCACTATTGATATAGAGATACTTCACTAGCGATATAGAGATACCTCACTAGTGATATAGAGATACCTCACAAGTGATATAGAGATACCTCACTAGTGATATAGAGATACCTTACTAGTGATATCGAGATCCCTCACTAGCGATATAGAGATACCTCACTAGCGATATAGAGATACCTCACTGGCAATATAGAGATACCTCACTAGTGATATAGAGATACCTCACTAGCGATATAGAGATACCTCACTAGTGATATAGAGATACATAACTAGCGATATAGAGATACCTCACAAGTGATATAGAGATACCTCACTAGTGATATAGAGATACCTCACAAGTGATATAGAGATACCTCACAAGTGATATAGAGATACCTCACAAGCGATATAGAGATACTTCACTAGTGTTATAGAGATACCTCACAAGCGATATGGAGATACCTCACTCGTGATAAAGAGATACCTCACAAGTGATATAGAGATACCTCACTAGCGATATAGAGATACCTCACTTCACTAGTGATATAGAGATACCTCACTAGCGATATAGAGATACCTCACTAGCGATATAGAGATGCCTCACTAGTGACATAGAGATACCTCACAAGTGATATAGAGATACCTCACTTCACTAGTGATATAGAGATATCTCACTAGCGATATAGAGATACCTCACTAGCGATATAGAGATACCTCACTAGTGATATAGAGATACCTCACTAGCGATAAAGAGATACTTCACTAGTGATATAGAGATACCTCACTAGTGATATAGAGATTCCTCACTGGTGATATAGAGATACCTCACAAGCGATATAGAGATACCTCACTAGTGATATAGAGATACCTCACTAGTGATATTGAGATACCTCACTAGCGTTATAGAGATACCTCACTAGTGATTTTGAGATACTTCACTAGTGATATATAGATACCTCACTAGTGATATAGAGATACCTCACTAGCGATATAGAGATACCTCACTAGAGATATAGAGAGACCTCACTAGTGATATAGAGATACCTCAATAGCGATATAGAGAGACCTCACTCGCGAGATACCTCACTAGCGATATAGAGATACCTCACAAGCGATATAGAGATACCTCACTAGCGATATAGAGATACCTCACTAGCGATATAGAGATACCTCACTAGCGATATAGAGATATCTCACTAGCGATATAGAGATACCTCACTAGATACCTCACTAGCGATATAGAGATACCTCACTTCACTAGTGATTTAGAGATAACTCACTAGCGATTTCGAGATACCTCACTAGTGACATAGAGGTACCTCACAAGTGATATAGAGATACCTCACTTCACTAGTGATATGGAGATACCTCACTAGCGATATAGAGATACTTCACTAGCGATATAGAGATACCTCACTAGTGATATAGAGATACCTCACAAGTGATATAGAGATACCTCACTAGTGATATAGAGATCCCTCACTAGTGATATAGAGATCCCTCACTAGCGATATAGAGATACCTCACTAGCGATATAGAGATACCTCACTGGCAATATAGAGATACCTCACTAGTGATATAGAGATACCTCATTAGCGATATAGAGATACCTCACTAGTGATATAGAGATACATAACTAGCGATATAGAGATACCTCACAAGTGATATAGAGATACCTCACTAGTGATATAGAGATACCTCACAAGTGATATAGAGATACCTCACAAGCGATATAGAGATACTTCACTCGTGATATAGAGATACCTCACAAGCGATATAGAGATACCTCACTAGTGATAAAGAGATACCTCACAAGTGATATAGAGATACCTCACTAGCGATATAGAGATACCTCACTTCACTAGTGATATAGAGATACCTCACTAGCGATATAGAGATACCTCACTAGCGATATAGAGATGCCTCACTAGTGACATAGAGATACCTCACAAGTGATATAGAGATACCTCACTTCACTAGTGATATAGAGAAATCTCACGAGCGATATAGAGATACCTCACTAGCGATATAGAGATACCTCACTAGCGATATAGAGATACCTCACTAGTGATATAGAGATACCTCACTAGCGATATAGAGATACTTCACTAGTGATATAGAGATACCTCACTAGTGATATAGAGATTCCTCACTAGTGATATAGAGATACCTCACAAGCGATATAGAGATACCTCACTAGTGATATAGAGATACCTCACTCGTGATATTGAGATACCTCACTAGCGATATAGAGAGACCTCACTAGTGATATAGAGATACCTCACTAGCGATATAGAGAGACCTCACTAGCGAGATACCTCACTCGCGATATAGAGATACCTCACTAGCGATATAGAGATACCTCACTAGCGATATAGAGATACCTCACAAGCGATATAGAGATACCTCACTCGCGATATAGAGATACCTCACTAGCGATATAGAGATACCTCACTAGCAATATTGAGATACCTCACTTCACTAGTGATTTAGAGATACCTCACTAGTGATATAGAGATACCTCACTAGTGATATCGAGATACCTCACTAATGAAATAGAGATACCTCACAAGTGATATCGAGATACCTCACTAATGAAATAGAGATACCTCACTAGTGATATAGAGATACCTCACTAGCGATATAGAGATACCTCACTAGTGATATAGAGATACCTCACTAGTGACATAGAGATACCTCACAAGTGATATAGAGATACCTCACTTCACTAGTGATATAGAGATACCTCACTAGCGATATAGAGATACCTCACTAGTGACATCGAGATACCTCACAAGTGATATAGAGATACCTCACTTCACTAGTGATATAGAGATACCTCACTAGCGATATAGAGATACCTCACTAGCGATACAGAGATACCACACTAGTGATATAGAGATACCTCACTAGTGATATAGAGATTCCTCACTAGTGATATAGAGATACCTCACAAGCGATATAGAGATACCTCACTAGTGATATAGAGATACTTCACTAGCGATATAGAGATACCTCACAAGTGATATAGAGATACCTCACAAGTGATATAGAGATACCTCACTAGTGATATAGAGATACTTCACCAGTGATATAGAGATACCTCACTAGCGATATAGAGATACCTCACTAGTGATATAGAGATGCCTCACTAGCGATATAGAGATACCTCACTAGTGATATAGAGATACTTCACCAGTGATATAGAGATACCTCACTAGCGATATAGAGATACCTCACTAGCGATATAGAGATACCTCACTAGCGATATAGAGATACCTCACTGGCGATATAGAGATACCTCACTAGTGATATAGAGATACCTCACTAGCGATATAGAGATACATAACTAGCGATATAGAGATACCTCACTAGTGATATAGAGATACCTCACTAGCGATATAGAGATACCTCACTAGCGATATAGAGATACCTCACAAGTGATATAGAGATACCTCACTTCACTAGTGATATAGAGATATCTCACTAGCGATATAGAGATACCTCACTAGCGATATAGAGATACCTCACTAGTGACATAGAGATACCTCACAAGTGATATCGAGATACCTCACTTCACTAGTGATATAGAGATACCTCACTAGCGATATAGAGATACCTCACTAGCGATATAGAGATACCTCACTAGCGATATAGAGATACTTCACTAGTGATATAGAGATACCTCACTAGTGATATAGAGATTCCTCACGAGCGATATAGAGATACCTCACTAGTGATATAGAGATACCTCACTAGTGATATAGAGATACCTCACGAGTGATATAGAGATACCTTGATATAGAGATACCTCACTAGCGATATAGAGATACCTCACTCGCGATATAGAGATACCTCACTAGCGATATAGAGATACCTCTCTAGCGATATAGAGATACCTCACTAGCGATATAGAGATACCTCACGAGTGATATAGAGATACCTCATTAGCGATATAGAGATACTTCACTGGCGATATAGAGATACCTCACGAGTGATATAGAGATACCTCACTAGCGATATAGAGATACCTCACTAGTGATATAGAGATACCTCACTAGCGATATAGAGATACCTCACTAGCGATGTAGAAATACCTCACTAGTGATATAGAGATACCTCACCAGTGATATAGAGATACCTCACTAGCGATATAGAGATACCTCACTCGTGATATAGATATACTTCACGAATGAAATAGAGATACCTCACTAGTGATATAAAGATACCTCACTAGTGATATAGAAATACCTCACTAGCGATATAGAGATACCTTGATATAGAGATACCTCACTAGTGATATAGAGATACCTCACTAGTGATGTAGAGATACCTCACTCGTGATATAGAGATACCTCACTCGTGATATAGAGATACCTCACTAGTGATATAGAGATACTTCACTAGTGATATAGAGATACCTCACGAGCGATATTGAGATACCTCACTAGCGATATAGAGATACCTCACTCGTGATATGGAGATACCTCACTAGTGATATAGAAATACCTCACTAGCGATATAGAGATACCTTGATATAGAGATACCTCACTAGTGATATAGAGATACCTCACTAATGAAATAGAGATACCTCACTAGCGATATAGAGATACCTCACAAGTGATATAGAGATACCTCACTAGTGATATAGAGATACCTCACAAGTGATATAGAGATACCTCACTAGTGATATAGAGATACCTCACAAGTGATATAGAGATACCTCACTAGCGATATAGAGATACCTCACTAGTGATATGGAGATACCTCACTAGTGATATAGAGATACCTCACTAGCGATATAGAGATACCTCACTAGTGATATAGAGATACTTCAACAGTGATATAGAGATACCTCACAAGTGATATAGAGATACCTCACTAGCGATATAGAGATACCTCACTTGCGATATAGAGATACCTCGCTAGCGATATAGAGATACCTCACTAGTGATATAGAGATACCTCACTAGTGATGTAGAGATACCTCACTCGTGATATAGAGATACCTCACTAGTGATATAGAGATACTTCACTAGTGATATAGAGATACCTCACGAGCGATATAGAGATACCTCACTAGCGATATAGAGATACCTCACTCGTGATATGGAGATACCTCACTCGCGATATAGAGATACCTCACTAGTGATATAGAGAAAAACACACTAGCGATATAGAGATACCTCACTAGCGATATAGAGATACCTCACTAGTGATATAGAGATACCTCACAAGTGATATAGAAATACCTCACTAGCGATATCGAGATACCTCACTAGCGATATTGAGATACCTCACTAGTGATATAGAGATACCTCACTAGTGATATAGAGATACCTCACTAGCGATATAGAGATACCTCACTAGCGATATAGAGATACCTCACTAGCGATATAGAGATACCTGAGATACCTCACTAGCGATATAGAGATACCTCACAAGTGATATAGAGATACCTCACTAGCGATATAGAGATACCTCACTAGCGATATAGAGATACTTCACTAGTGATATAGAGATACTTCACTCGTGATATATAGATACCTCACTAGTGATATAGAGATACCTCACTGGTGATATAGAGATACCTCACTAGCGATATAGAGATACCTCACTAGTGATATAGAGATACTTCACTAGTGATATAGAGATACCTCACTAGAGATATAGAGAGACCTCACTCGTGATATAGAGATACCTCACTAGCGATATAGAGAGACCTCACTAGCGATATAGAGATACCTCACTAGCGATATAGATATACCTCACTAGCGATATAGAGATACCTCACTAGCGATATAGAGATACCTCACTAGTGATATAGAGATACCTCACTTCACCAGCGATATAGAGATACCTCACTAGCGATATAGAGATACCTCACTAGCGATATAGAGATACCTCACTAGTGATATAGAGATACCTCACAAGCGATATAGATATACCTCACTAGCGATAGAGAGATACCTCACTAGTGATATAGAGATACCTCACTAGCGATATAGAGATACCTCACTAGCGATATAGAGATACCTCACTAGTGATATAGAGATACCTCACAAGCGATATAGATATACCTCACTAGTGATATAGAGATACCTCACTAGCGATATAGAGATACCTCACTAGCGATATAGAGATACCTCACTAGTGATATAGAGATACCTCACAAGCGATATAGATATACCTCACTAGCGATAGAGAGATACCTCACTAGCGATATAGAGATACCTCACTAGTGATATAGAGATACCTCACAAGCGATATAGATATACCTCACTAGCGATAGAGAGATACCTCACTAGTGATATAGAGATACCTCACAAGCGATATAGATATACCTCACTAGCGATAGAGAGATACCTCACTAGTGATATAGAGATACCTCACTAGTGATATAGAGATACCTCACTAGCGATATAGAGATACCTCACTAGTGATATAGAGATACCTCACTAGCGATATAGAGATACCTCACTAGCGATATAGAGATACCTCACAAGTGACATAGAGATACCTCACAAGTGATATAGAGATACCTCACTTCACTAGTGATATAGAGATACCTCACTAGCGATATAGAGATACCTCACTAGCGATTTCGAGATACCTCACTAGTGACATAGAGATACCTCACAAGTGATATAGAGATACCTCACTTCACTAGTGATATAGAGATACCTCACTAGCGATATAGAGATACCTCACTAGCGATATAGAGATACTTCACTAGTGATATACAGATACCTCACTAGTGATATAGAGATTCCTCACTAGTGATATAGAGATACCTCACAAGCGATATAGAGATACCTCACTCGCGATATAGAGATACCTCACTGGCAATATAGAGATACCTCACTAGTGATATAGAGATACCTCACTAGCGATATAGAGATACCTCACTCGTGATATAGAGATACATAACTAGCGATATAGAGATACCTCACAAGTGATATAGAGATACCTCACTAGTGATATAGAGATACCTCACAAGCGATATAGAGATACTTCACTAGTGATATAGAGATACCTCACAAGCGATATAGAGATACCTCACTAGTGATAAAGAGATACCTCACAAGTGATATAGAGATACCTCACTAGCGATATAGAGATACCTCACTTCACTAGTGATATAGAGATACCTCACTAGCGATATAGAGATACCTCACTAGCGATATAGAGATGCCTCACTAGTGACATAGAGATACCTCACAAGTGATATAGAGATACCTCACTTCACTAGTGATATAGAGATACCTCACTAGCGATATGGAGATACCTCACTAGCGATATAGAGATACCTCACTAGTGATATAGAGATACCTCACTAGCGATATAGAGATACTTCACTAGTGATATAGAGATACCTCACTAGTGATATAGAGATTCCTCACTGGTGATATAGAGATACCTCACAAGCGATATAGAGATACCTCACTAGTGATATAGAGATACCTCACTAGTGATATTGAGATACCTCACTAGCGATATAGAGATACCTCACTAGTGATATAGAGATACTTCACTAGTGATATATAGATACCTCACTAGTGATATAGAGATACCTCACTAGCGATATAGAGATACCTCACTAGAGATATAGAGAGACCTCACTAGTGATATAGAGATACCTCACTAGCGATATAGAGAGACCTCACTAGCGAGATACCTCACTAGCGATATAGAGATACCTCACAAGCGATATAGAGATACCTCACTAGCGATATAGAGATACCTCACTAGCGATATAGAGATATCTCACTAGCGATATAGAGATACCTCACTAGATACCTCACTAGCGATATAGAGATACCTCACTTCACTAGTGATTTAGAGATACCTCACTAGCGATTTCGAGATACCTCACTAGTGACATAGAGATACCTCACAAGTGATATAGAGATTCCTCACTAGTGATATAGAGATACCTCACTAGTGATATAGAGATACCTCACTAGTGATATAGAGATTCCTCACTAGTGATATAGAGATACCTCACTAGTGATATAGAGATACCTCACTAGTGATATAGAGATACCTCACTAGCGATATAGAGATACCTCACTGGCAATATAGAGATACCTCACTAGTGATATAGAGATACCTCACTAGCGATATAGAGATACCTCACTAGTTATATAGAGATACATAACTAGCGATATAGAGATACCTCACAAGTGATATAGAGATACCTCACTAGTGATATAGAGATACCTCACAAGTGATATAGAGATACCTCACAAGCGATATAGAGATACTTCACTCGTGATATAGAGATACCTCACAAGCGATATAGAGATACCTCACTAGTGATAAAGAGATACCTCACAAGTGATATAGAGATACCTCACTAGCGATATAGAGATACCTCACTTCACTAGTGATATAGAGATACCTCACTAGCGATATAGAGATACCTCACTAGCGATATAGAGATGCCTCACTAGTGACATAGAGATACCTCACAAGTGATATAGAGATACCTCACTTCACTAGTGATATAGAGATATCTCACTCGCGATATAGAGATACCTCACTCGCGATATAGAGATACCTCACTTCACTAGTGATATAGAGATATCTCACTAGCGATATAGAGATACCTCACTAGCGATATAGAGATACCTCACTAGTGATATAGAGATACCTCACTTCACCAGCGATATAGAGATACCTCACTAGCGATATAGAGATACCTCACTAGCGATATAGAGATACCTCACTAGTGATATAGAGATACCTCACAAGCGATATAGATATACCTCACTAGCGATAGAGAGATACCTCACTAGTGATATAGAGATACCTCACTAGCGATATAGAGATACCTCACAAGTGATATAGAGATACCTCACTTCACTAGTGATATAGAGATACCTCACGAGTGATATAAAGATACCTCATTAGTGATATAGAGATACCTCACTAATGAAATAGAGATACCTCACTAGCGATATAGAGATACCTCACTAGCGATATAGAGATACCTCACTAGTGATATAGAGATACCTCACTAGCGATATAGAGATACCTCACTAGCGATATAGAGATACCTCACAAGTGACATAGAGATACCTCACAAGTGATATAGAGATACCTCACTTCACTAGTGATATAGAGATACCTCACTAGCGATATAGAGATACCTCACTAGCGATTTCGAGATACCTCACTAGTGACATAGAGATACCTCACAAGTGATATAGAGATACCTCACTTCACTAGTGATATAGAGATACCTCACTAGCGATATAGAGATACCTCACTCGCGATATAGAGATACTTCACTAGTGATATACAGATACCTCACTAGTGATATAGAGATTCCTCACTAGTGATATAGAGATACCTCACAAGCGATATAGAGATACCTCACTCGCGATATAGAGATACCTCACTGGCAATATAGAGATACCTCACTAGTGATATAGAGATACCTCACTAGCGATATAGAGATACCTCACTCGTGATATAGAGATACATAACTAGCGATATAGAGATACCTCACAAGTGATATAGAGATACCTCACTAGTGATATAGAGATACCTCACAAGCGATATAGAGATACTTCACTAGTGATATAGAGATACCTCACAAGCGATATAGAGATACCTCACTAGTGATAAAGAGATACCTCACAAGTGATATAGAGATACCTCACTAGCGATATAGAGATACCTCACTTCACTAGTGATATAGAGATACCTCACTAGCGATATAGAGATACCTCACTAGCGATATAGAGATGCCTCACTAGTGACACAGAGATACCTCACAAGTGATATAGAGATACCTCACTTCACTAGTGATATAGAGATACCTCACTAGCGATATGGAGATACCTCACTAGCGATATAGAGATACCTCACTAGTGATATAGAGATACCTCACTAGCGATATAGAGATACTTCACTAGTGATATAGAGATACCTCACTAGTGATATAGAGATTCCTCACTGGCGATATAGAGATACCTCACAAGCGATATAGAGATACCTCACTAGTGATATAGAGATACCTCACTAGTGATATTGAGATACCTCACTAGCGATATAGAGATACCTCACTAGTGATATAGAGATACTTCACTAGTGATATATAGATACCTCACTAGTGATATAGAGATACCTCACTAGCGATATAGAGATACCTCACTAGAGATATAGAGAGACCTCACTAGTGATATAGAGATACCTCACTAGCGATATAGAGAGACCTCACTAGCGAGATACCTCACTAGCGATATAGAGATACCTCACAAGCGATATAAAGATACCTCACTAGCGATATAGAGATACCTCACTAGCGATATAGAGATATCTCACTAGCGATATAGAGATACCTCACTAGATACCTCACTAGCGATATAGAGATACCTCACTTCACTAGTGATTTAGAGATACCTCACTAGCGATTTCGAGATACCTCACTAGTGACATAGAGATACCTCACAAGTGGTATAGAGATACCTCACTTCACTAGTGATATAGAGATACCTCACTAGCGATATAGAGATACCTCACTAGCGATATAGAGATACTTCACTAGCGATATAGAGATACCTCACTAGTGATATAGAGATTCCTCACTAGTGATATAGAGATACCTCACAAGCGATATAGAGATACCTCACTAGTGATATAGAGATACCTCACTAGTGATATAGAGATACCTCACTAGTGATATAGAGATACCTCACTAGCGATATAGAGATACCTCACTGGCAATATAGAGATACCTCACTAGTGATATAGAGATACCTCACTAGCGATATAGAGATACCTCACTAGTGATATAGAGATACATAACTAGCGATATAGAGATACCTCACAAGTGATATAGAGATACCTCACTAGTGATATAGAGATACCTCACAAGTGATATAGAGATACCTCACAAGCGATATAGAGATACTTCACTCGTGATATAGAGATACCTCACAAGCGATATAGAGATACCTCACTAGTGATAAAGAGATACCTCACAAGTGATATAGAGATACCTCACTAGCGATATAGAGATACCTCACTTCACTAGTGATATAGAGATACCTCACTAGCGATATAGAGATACCTCACTAGCGATATAGAGATGCCTCACTAGTGATATAGAGATACCTCACAAGTGATATAGAGATACCTCACTTCACTAGTGATATAGAGATATCTCACTAGCGATATAGAGATACCTCACTAGCGATATAGAGATACCTCACTTCACTAGTGATATAGAGATATCTCACTAGTGATATAGAGATATCTCACTAGCGATATAGAGATACCTCACTTCACTAGTGATATAGAGATATCTCAATAGCGATATAGAGATACCTCACTAGCGATATAGAGATACCTCACTTCACTAGTGATATAGAGATATCTCAATAGCGATATAGAGATACCTCACTAGCGATATAGAGATACCTCACTAGCGATATAGAGATACCTCACTTCACTAGTGATATAGAGATATCTCAATAGCGATATAGAGATACCTCACTAGCGATATAGAGATACCTCACTAGCGATATAGAGATACCTCACTAGTGATATAGAGATACCTCACTCGCGATATAGAGATACTTCACTAGTGATATAGAGATACCTCACTAGTGATATAGAGATTCCTCACTGGTGATACAGAGATACCTCACAAGCGATATAGAGATACCTCACTAGTGATATAGAGATACCTCACTAGTGATATTGAGATACCTCACTAGCGATATAGAGATACCTCACTAGAGATATAGAGAGACCTCACTAGTGATATAGAGATACCTCACTAGCGATATAGAGAGACCTCACTAGCGAGATACCTCACTAGCGATATAGAGATACCTCACAAGCGATATAGAGATACCTCACTAGCGATATAGAGATACCTCACTAGCGATATAGAGATACCACACTAGCGATATAGAGATACCTCACTAGATACCTCACTAGCGATATAGAGATACCTCACTTCACTAGTGATTTAGAGATACCTCACTAGCGATTTCGAGATACCTCACTAGTGACATCGAGATACCTCACACGTGGTATAGAGATACCTCACTTCACTAGTGATATAGAGATACCTCACTAGCGATATAGAGATACCTCACTAGCGATATAGAGATACCTCACTAGTGATATAGAGATACCTCACTAGTGATATAGAGATACCTCACTAGTGATATCGAGATCCCTCACTAGCGATATAGAGATACCTCACTAGCGATATAGAGATACCTCACTGGCAATATAGAGATACCTCACTAGTGATATAGAGATACCTCACTAGCGATATAGAGATACCTCACTAGTGATATAGAGATACATAACTAGCGATATAGAGATACCTCACAAGTGATATAGAGATACCTCACTAGTGATATAGAGATACCTCACAAGTGATATAGAGATACCTCACAAGCGATATAGAGATACTTCACGAGTGATATAGAGATACCTCACAAGCGATATAGAGATACCTCACTAGCGATATAGAGATGCCTCACTAGTGACATAGAGATACCTCACAAGTGATATAGAGATACCTCACTTCACTAGTGATATAGAGATATCTCACTAGCGATATAGAGATACCTCACTAGCGATATAGAGATACCTCACTAGCGATATAGAGATACCTCACTAGCGATATAGAGATACTTCACTAGTGATATAGAGATACCTCACTAGTGATATAGAGATTCCTCACTAGTGATATAGAGATACCTCACAAGCGATGTAGAGATACCTCACTAGTGATATAGAGATACCTCACTAGTGATAGTGAGATACCTCACTAGCGATATAGAGAGACCTCACTAGTGATATAGAGATACCTCACTAGCGATATAGAGAGACCTCACTAGCGAGATACCTCACTAGCGATATAGAGATACCTCACTAGCGATATAGAGATACCTCACAAGCGATATAGAGATACCTCACTAGCGATATAGAGATACCTCACTAGCGATATAGAGATACCTCACTAGCGATATAGAGATACCTCACTTCACTAGTGATTTAGAGATACCTCACTAGTGATATAGAGATACCTCACTAGTGATATCGAGATACCTCACTAATGAAATAGAGATACCTCACAAGTGATATCGAGATACCTCACTAGTGATATAGAGATACATCACTAGCGATATAGAGATACCTCACTAGTGATATAGAGATACCTCACTAGTGATATAGAGATACCTCACTAGTGACATAGAGATACCTCACAAGTGATATAGAGATACCTCACTTCACTAGTGATATAGAGATACCTCACTAGCGATATAGAGATACCTCACTAGCGATATAGAGATACCTCACTAGTGACATCGAGATACCTCACAAGTGATATAGAGATACCTCACTTCACTAGTGATATAGAGATACCTCACTAGCGATATAGAGATACCTCACTAGCGATATAGAGATACCACACTAGTGATATAGAGATACCTCACTAGCGATATAGAGATACCTCACTAGTGATATAGAGATTCCTCACTAGTGATATAGAGATACCTCACTAGTGATATAGAGATACCTCACTAGTGATATAGAGATACCTCACAAGTGATATAGAGATACCTCACTAGTGATATAGAGATGCCTCACTAGCGATATAGAGATACCTCACTTCACTAGTGATATAGAGATACCTCACTAGCGATATAGAGATACCTCACTAGCGATATAGAGATACCTCACTAGTGATATAGAGATTCCTCACTAGTGATATAGAGATACCTCACAAGCGATATAGAGATACCTCACTAGTGATATAGAGATACCTCACTAGTGATATAGAGATACTTCACTAGCGATATAGAGATACCTCACAAGTGATATAGAGATACCTCACTAGTGATATAGAGATGCCTCACTAGCGATATAGAGATACCTCACTAGTGATATAGAGATACTTCACCAGTGATATAGAGATACCTCACTAGCGATATAGAGATACCTCACTAGCGATATAGAGATACCTCACTAGTGATATAGAGATACCTCACTAGTGATATAGAGATACATAACTAGCGATATAGAGATACCTCACTAGCGATATAGAGATACCTCACAAGTGATATAGAGATACCTCACTTCACTAGTGATATAGAGATACCTCACTAGCGATATAGAGATACCTCACTAGCGATATAGAGATACCTCACTAGTGACATAGAGATACCTCACTAGTGATATAGAGATACCTCACTAGCGATATAGAGATACCTCACTAATGATATAGAGATACCTCACTAGCGATATAGAGATACTTCACTAGCGATATAGAGATACCTCACAAGTGATATAGAGATACCTCACTAGTGATATAGAGATACCTCACTAGTGATATAGAGATCCCTCACTAGCGATATAGAGATACCTCACTTGTGATATAGAGATACTTCACTAGTGATATAGAGATACCTCACTAGCGATATAGAGATATCTCACTAGCGATATAGAGATACCTCACTTGTGATATAGAGATACCTCACTATCGATATAGAGATACCTCACTAGTGATATAGAGATACCTGACAAGTGATATAGAGATACCTCACTAGTGATATAGAGATACCTCACAAGCGATATCGAGATACCTCACTAGCGATATAGAGATACGTCACAAGTGATATAGAGATACCTCACTAGTGATAAAGAGATACCTCACAAGTGATATAGAGATACCTCACTAGCGATATAGAGATACCTCACTAGCGATATAGAGATACCACATTAGCGATATAGAGATACCTCAATAGTGATATAGAGATACCTCACTAGCTATATAGAGATACCTCACTAGTGATATAGAGATACCTCACTAGTGATAAAGAGATACCTCGCTAGCGATATAGAGATACCTCACTAGTGATATAGAGATACCTCACTAGTGATATAGAGATACCTCGCTAGTGATATAGAGATACCTCACTAGTGATATAGAGATACCTCACTAGTGATATAGAGATACCTCACTAGCGATATAGAGATACTTCACGAATGATATAGAGATACCTCACTAGTGATATAGAGATACCTCACTAGCGATATAGAGATACCTTGATACAGAGATACCTCACAAGTGATATAGAGATACCTCACTAGTGATATAGAGATACCTCACTCGTGATATAGAGATACCTCACTAGCGATATAGAGATACCTCACAAGTGATATAGAGATACCTCACTAGTGATATAGAGATACCTCACTAGCGATATAGAGATACCTCACTAGTGATATAGAGATACTTCACTAGTGATATAGAGATACCTCACTAGAGATATAGAGAACCTCACTAGCGATATAGAGATACCTCACTAGCGATATAGAGATACCTCACCAGCGATATAGAGATACCTCACTAGTGATATAGACATACCTCACTAGCGATATAGAGATACCTCACTAGCGATTTCGAGATACCTCACTAGTGACATAGAGATACCTCACAAGTGATATAGAGATACCTCACTTCACTAGTGATATAGAGATACCTCACTAGCGATATAGAGATACCTCACTAGCGATATAGAGATACTTCACTAGTGATATACAGATACCTCACTAGTGATATAGAGATTCCTCACTAGTGATATAGAGATACCTCACAAGCGATATAGAGATACCTCACTAGTGATATAGAGATACCTCACTAGTGATATAGAGATACTTCACTAGCGATATAGAGATACCTCACTAGCGATATAGAGATACCACATTAGCGATATAGAGATACCTCAATAGTGATATAGAGATACCTCACTAGCTATATAGAGATACCTCACTAGTGATATAGAGATACCTCACTAGTGATAAAGAGATACCTCGCTAGCGATATAGAGATACCTCACTAGTGATATAGAGATACCTCACTAGTGATATAGAGATACCTCGCTAGTGATATAGAGATACCTCACTAGTGATATAGAGATACCTCACTAGTGATATAGAGATACCTCACTAGCGATATAGAGATACTTCACGAATGATATAGAGATACCTCACTAGTGATATAGAGATACCTCACTAGCGATATAGAGATACCTTGATACAGAGATACCTCACAAGTGATATAGAGATACCTCACTAGTGATATAGAGATACCTCACTCGTGATATAGAGATTCCTCACTAGTGATATAGAGATACCTCACAAGCGATATAGAGATACCTCACTAGTGATATAGAGATACCTCACTAGTGATATAGAGATACTTCACTAGCGATATAGAGATACCTCACAAGTGATATAGAGATACCTCACTAGTGATATAGAGATGCCTCACTAGCGATATAGAGATACCTCACTAGTGATATAGAGATACTTCACCAGTGATATAGAGATACCTCACTAGCGATATAGAGATACCTCACTAGCGATATAGAGATACCTCACTAGTGATATAGAGATACCTCACTAGTGATATAGAGATACATAACTAGCGATATAGAGATACCTCACTAGCGATATAGAGATACCTCACAAGTGATATAGAGATACCTCACTTCACTAGTGATATAGAGATACCTCACTAGCGATATAGAGATACCTCACTAGCGATATAGAGATACCTCACTAGTGACATAGAGATACCTCACTAGTGATATAGAGATACCTCACTAGCGATATAGAGATACCTCACTAATGATATAGAGATACCTCACTAGCGATATAGAGATACTTCACTAGCGATATAGAGATACCTCACAAGTGATATAGAGATACCTCACTAGTGATATAGAGATACCTCACTAGTGATATAGAGATCCCTCACTAGCGATATAGAGATACCTCACTTGTGATATAGAGATACTTCACTAGTGATATAGAGATACCTCACTAGCGATATAGAGATATCTCACTAGCGATATAGAGATACCTCACTTGTGATATAGAGATACCTCACTATCGATATAGAGATACCTCACTAGTGATATAGAGATACCTGACAAGTGATATAGAGATACCTCACTAGTGATATAGAGATACCTCACAAGCGATATCGAGATACCTCACTAGCGATATAGAGATACGTCACAAGTGATATAGAGATACCTCACTAGTGATAAAGAGATACCTCACAAGTGATATAGAGATACCTCACTAGCGATATAGAGATACCTCACTAGCGATATAGAGATACCACATTAGCGATATAGAGATACCTCAATAGTGATATAGAGATACCTCACTAGCTATATAGAGATACCTCACTAGTGATATAGAGATACCTCACTAGTGATAAAGAGATACCTCGCTAGCGATATAGAGATACCTCACTAGTGATATAGAGATACCTCACTAGTGATATAGAGATACCTCGCTAGTGATATAGAGATACCTCACTAGTGATATAGAGATACCTCACTAGTGATATAGAGATACCTCACTAGCGATATAGAGATACTTCACGAATGATATAGAGATACCTCACTAGTGATATAGAGATACCTCACTAGCGATATAGAGATACCTTGATACAGAGATACCTCACAAGTGATATAGAGATACCTCACTAGTGATATAGAGATACCTCACTCGTGATATAGAGATACCTCACTAGCGATATAGAGATACCTCACAAGTGATATAGAGATACCTCACTAGTGATATAGAGATACCTCACTAGCGATATAGAGATACCTCACTAGTGATATAGAGATACTTCACTAGTGATATAGAGATACCTCACTAGAGATATAGAGAACCTCACTAGCGATATAGAGATACCTCACTAGCGATATAGAGATACCTCACCAGCGATATAGAGATACCTCACTAGTGATATAGACATACCTCACTAGCGATATAGAGATACCTCACTAGCGATTTCGAGATACCTCACTAGTGACATAGAGATACCTCACAAGTGATATAGAGATACCTCACTTCACTAGTGATATAGAGATACCTCACTAGCGATATAGAGATACCTCACTAGCGATATAGAGATACTTCACTAGTGATATACAGATACCTCACTAGTGATATAGAGATTCCTCACTAGTGATATAGAGATACCTCACAAGCGATATAGAGATACCTCACTAGTGATATAGAGATACCTCACTAGTGATATAGAGATACTTCACTAGCGATATAGAGATACCTCACTAGCGATATAGAGATACCACATTAGCGATATAGAGATACCTCAATAGTGATATAGAGATACCTCACTAGCTATATAGAGATACCTCACTAGTGATATAGAGATACCTCACTAGTGATAAAGAGATACCTCGCTAGCGATATAGAGATACCTCACTAGTGATATAGAGATACCTCACTAGTGATATAGAGATACCTCGCTAGTGATATAGAGATACCTCACTAGTGATATAGAGATACCTCACTAGTGATATAGAGATACCTCACTAGCGATATAGAGATACTTCACGAATGATATAGAGATACCTCACTAGTGATATAGAGATACCTCACTAGCGATATAGAGATACCTTGATACAGAGATACCTCACAAGTGATATAGAGATACCTCACTAGTGATATAGAGATACCTCACTCGTGATATAGAGATACCTCACTAGCGATATAGAGATACCTCACAAGTGATATAGAGATACCTCACTAGTGATATAGAGATACCTCACTAGCGATATAGAGATACCTCACTAGTGATATAGAGATACTTCACTAGTGATATAGAGATACCTCACTAGAGATATAGAGAACCTCACTAGCGATATAGAGATACCTCACTAGCGATATAGAGATACCTCACCAGCGATATAGAGATACCTCACTAGTGATATAGACATACCTCACTAGAGATATAGAGATACCTCACTAGCGATATAGAGATACCTCACTAGCGATTTCGAGATACCTCACTAGTGACATAGAGATACCTCACAAGTGATATAGAGATACCTCACTTCACTAGTGATATAGAGATACCTCACTCGCGATATAGAGATACCTCACTAGCGATATAGAGATACTTCACTAGTGATATACAGATACCTCACTAGTGATATAGAGATTCCTCACTAGTGATATAGAGATACCTCACAAGCGATATAGAGATACCTCACTAGTGATATAGAGATACCTCACTAGTGATATAGAGATACTTCACTAGCGATATAGAGATACCTCACTAGTGATATAGAGATACCTCACAAGTGATATAGAGATACCTCACGAGTGATATAGAGATACCTCACTAGTGATATCGAGATCCCTCACTAGCGATATAGAGATACCTCACTAGCGATATAGAGATACCTCACTGGCAAGAGAGATACCTCACTAGTGATATAGAGATACCTCACTAACGATATAGAGATACCTCACTAGTGATATAGAGATACATAACTAGCGATATAGAGATACCTCACAAGTGATATAGAGATACCTCACAAGCGATATAGAGATACTTCACTAGTGATATAGAGATACCTCACAAGCGATATAGAGATACCTCACTAGTGATAAAGAGATACCTCACAAGTGATATATAGATACCTCACTAGCGATATAGAGATACCTCACTTCACTAGTGATATAGAGATACCTCACTCGCGATATAGAGATACCTCACTAACGATATAGAGATGCCTCACTAGTGACATAGAGATACCTCACAAGTGATATAGAGATACCTCACTTCACTAGTGATATAGAGATACCTCACTAGCGATATAGAGATACCTCACTAGTGATATAGAGATACCTCACTAGTGATATTGAGATACCTCACTAGCGATATAGAGATACCTCACTAGTGATATAGAGATACTTCACTAGTGATATATAGATACCTCACTAGTGATATAGAGATACCTCACTAGCGATATAGAGATACCTCACTAGAGATATAGAGAGACCTCACTAGTGATATAGAGATACCTCACTAGCGATATAGAGAGACCTCACTAGCGAGATACCTCACTAGCGATATAGAGATACCTCACTAGCGATATAGAGATACCTCACTAGCGATATAGAGATACCTCACTAGCGATATAGAGATATCTCACTAGCGATATAGAGATACCTCACTAGCAATATAGAGATACCTCACTAGCGATATAGAGATACCTCACTTCACTAGTGATTTAGAGATACCTCACTAGCGATTTCGAGATACCTCACTAGTGACATAGAGATACCTCACAAGTGATATAGAGATACCTCACTTCACTAGTGATATAGAGATACCTCACTAGCGATATAGAGATACCTCACTAGCGATATAGAGATACTTCACTAGCGATATAGAGATAGCTCACTAGTGATATAGAGATTCCTCACTAGTGATATAGAGATACCTCACAAGCGATATAGAGATACCTCACTAGTGATATAGAGATACCTCACTAATGATATAGAGATACTTCACTAGCGATATAGAGATACCTCACTAGTGATATAAAGATACCTCACAAGTGATATAGAGATACCTCACTAGTGATATAGAGATACCTCACTCGTGATATCGAGATCCCTCACTAGTGATATAGAGATACCTCACGAGCGATATAGAGATACCTCACTAGCGATATAGAGATACCTCACTAGTGATATAGAGATACCTCACTAGCGATATAGAGATACCTCACTAGTGATATAGAGATACCTCACAAGTGATATAGAGATACCTCACTAGTGATATAGAGATACCTCACAAGTGATATAGAGATACCTCACAAGCGATATGGAGATACTTCACTAGTGATATAGAGATACCTCACAAGCGATATAGAGATACCTCACTAGTGATAAAGAGATACCTCACAAGTGATATAGAGATACCTCACTAGCGATATAGAGATACCTCACTTCACTAGTGATATAGAGATACCTCACTGGCAATATAGAGATACCTCACTAGTGATATAGAGATACCTCACTAGCGATATAGAGATACCTCACTAGTGATATAGAGATACATAACTAGCGATATAGAGATACCTCACAAGTGATATAGAGATACCTCACTAGTGATATAGAGACACATAACTAGCGATATAGAGATACCTTGATATAGAGATACCTCACTAGTGATATAGAGATACCTCACTCGTGATATAGAGATACCTCACTAGCGATATAGAGATACCTCACTAGCGATATAGAGATACCTCACTAGCGATATAGAGATACCTCACTAGAGATATAGAGATACCTCACTAGCGATATAGAGATACCTCACTAGCGATATAGAGATACCTCACTTCACTAGTGATATAGAGATACCTCACTAGTGATATAGAGATACCTCACTAGTGATATAGAGATACCTCACAAGTGATATAGAGATACCTCACTTCACTAGTGATATAGAGATACCTCACTAGCGATATAGAGATACCTCACGAGCGATATAGAGATACCTCACTAGTGATATAGAGATACCTCACAAGTGATATAGAGATACCTCACTTCACTAGCGATATAGAGATACCTCACTAGCGATATAGAGATACCTCACAAGCGATATAGAGATACCTCACTAGTGATATAGAGATACCTCACTAGTGATATAGAGATACTTCACTAGTGATATAGAGATACCTCACTAGTGATATAGAGATTCCTCACTAGTGATATAGAGATACCTCACAAGCGATATAGAGATACCTCACTCGTGATATAGAGATACCTCACTAGTGATATAGAAATACTTCACTAGTGATATAGAGATACCTCACTAGTGATATAGAGATACCTCACAAGCGATATAGAGATACCTCACTAGCGATATAGAGATACCTCACTAGTGATATAGAGATACCTCACTAGCGATATAGAGATACCTCACTAGTGATATAGAGATACTTCACTAGCGATATAGAGATACCTCACTAGCGATATAGAGATACCTGACTAGCGATATAGAGATACCTCACTGGCGATATAGAGATACCTCACTAGCGATATTGAGATACATAACTAGCGACATAGAGATACCTCACAAGTGATATAGAGATACCTCACAAGTGATATAGAGATACCTCACAAGCGATATAGAGATACCTCACTAGTGATAAAGAGATACCTCACTAGCGATATAGAGATACCTCACTGGCGATATAGAGATACCTCACAAGTGATATAGAGATACCTCACTAGCTATATAGAGATACCTCACTACCTCACTAGTGATATCGAGAGACCTCACAAGTGATATAGAGATACCTCACTAGTGATATAGAGATACCTCACTATTGATATAGAGATACCTCACTAGTGATATAGAGATACCTCACTAGCGATATAGAGATACTTCACGAATGATATAGAGATACCTCACCAGTGATATAGAGATACCTCACTAGTGATATAGAAATACCTCACTAGCGATATAGAGATACCTTGATATAGAGATACCTCACTAGTGATATAGAGATACCTCACTAGCGATATAGAGATACCTCACTCGTGATATAGAGATACCTCACTAGCGATATAGAGATACCACACTAGTGATATAGAGATACCTCACTAGCGATATAGAGATACCTCACTAGCGATATAGAGATACTTCACTAGCGATATAGAGATACCTTACTAGCGATATAGAGATACCTCACTAGCGATATAGAGATACCTCACTAGAGATATAGAGATACCTCACTAGTGATATAGAGATACCTCACTAGTGATATAGAGATACCTCACTAGTGATATAGAGATACCTCACTAGCGATATAGAGATACCTCACTAGAGATATAGAGATACCTCACTAGTGATATAGAGATACCTCACTAGTGATATAGAGATACCTCACTAGTGATATAGAGATACCTCACTAGCGATATAGAGATACCTCACTAGTGATATAGAGATACCTCACTAGTGATATAGAGATACCTCACTTCACTAGTGATACAGAGATACCTCACTAGCGATATAGAGATACCTCACTAGCGATATAGAGATACCTCACTAGTGACATAGAGATACCTCACAAGTGATATAGAGATACCTCACTTCACTAGTGATATAGAGATACCTCACTAGCGATATAGAGATACATCACTAGCGATATAGAGATACTTCACTAGTGATATAGAGATACCTCACAAGCGATATAGAGATACCTCACTAGTGATATAGAGATACCTCACTAGTGATATAGAGATACTTCACTAGCGATATAGAGATACCTCACTAGTGATATAGAGATACCTCACAAGTGATATAGAGATACCTCACTAGTGATATAGAGATACCTCACTAGTGAGATAGAGATACCTCACTGGCAATATAGAGATACCTCACAAGCGATATAGAGATACCTCACTAGTGATATAGAGATACCTCACTAGCAATATAGAGATACCTCACTAGTGATATAGAGATACATAACTAGCGATATAGAGATACCTCACAAGTGATATAGAGATACCTCACTACTGATATAGAGATACCTCACAAGTGATATAGAGATACCTCACTAGTGATATAGAAATACCTCACTAGTGATATAGAGATACTTCACTAGCGATATAGAGATACCTCACTAGTGATATAGAGATACCTCACTAGCGATATAGAGATACCTCACTAGTGATATAGAGATACCTCACTGGCGATATAGAGATACCTCACTTGTGATATAGAGATACCTCACTATCGATATAGAGATACCTCACTAGTGATATAGAGATACCTCACAAGTGATATAGAGATACCTCACTAGTGATATAGAGATACCTAACAAGCGATATAGAGATACCTCACTAGTGATATAGAGATACCTCACTAGTGATAAAGAGATACCTCACAAGTGATATAGAGATACCTCACTAGCGATATAGAGATACCTCATTAGCGATATAGAGATACCTCAATAGTGATATAGAGATACCTCACTAGCTATATAGAGATACCTCACTAGCGATATAGAGATACCTCACTAGTGATATAGAGATACCTCACTAGTGATATAGAGATACCTCACTAGTGATAAAGAGATACCTCACAAGTGATATAGAGATACCTCGCTAGCGATATAGAGATACCTCACTAGCGACATAGAGATACCTCACTAGTGATATAGAGATACCTCACTAGCGATATAGAGATACCTCACTAGTGATATAGAGATACCTCACTAGCGATATAGAGATACTTCACTAGCGATATAGAGATACCTCACAAGTGATATAGAGATACCTCACTAGTGATATAGAGATCCCTCACTAGCGATATAGAGATACCTCACTAGTGATATAGAGATACTTCACTAGTGATATAGAGATACCTCACTAGCGATATAGAGATACCTCACTAGCGATATAGAGATACCTCACTTGTGATATAGAGATACCTCACTATCGATATAGAGATACCTCACTAGTGATATAGAGATACCTGACAAGTGATATAGAGATACCTCACTAGTGATATAGAGATACCTCACAAGCGATATCGAGATACCTCACTAGCGATATAGAGATACGTCACAAGTGATATAGAGATACCTCACTAGTGATAAAGAGATACCTCACAAGTGAAATAGAGATACCTCACTAGCGATATCGAGATACCTCACTAGCGATATAGAGATACCACATTAGCGATATAGAGATACCTCAATAGTGATATAGAGATACCTCACTAGCTATATAGAGATACCTCACTAGT
Source organism: Pristiophorus japonicus (assembly GCF_044704955.1). Taxonomy (NCBI): domain Eukaryota; kingdom Metazoa; phylum Chordata; class Chondrichthyes; family Pristiophoridae; genus Pristiophorus; species Pristiophorus japonicus. Next base: position 61,495,082 of record NC_091994.1, on the reverse strand, counting down.
GATATAGAGATACCTCACTAGTGATATAGAGATACCTCACTAGTGATAAAGAGATACCTCGCTAGCGATATAGAGATACCGCACTAGTGATATAGAGATACCTCACTAGTGATATAGAGATACCTCACTAGTGATATAGAGATACCTCACTAGCGATATAGAGATACTTCACGAATGATATAGAGATACCTCACTAGTGATATAGAGATACCTCACTAGTGATATAGAAATACCTCACTAGCGATATAGAGATACCTTGATACAGAGATACCTCACAAGTGATATAGAGATACCTCACTAGTGATATAGAGATACCTCACTAGCGATATAGAGATACCTCACTAGTGATATAGAGATACCTCACTAGCGATATAGAGATACCTCACAAGTGATATAGAGATACCTCACTAGTGATATAGAGATACCTCACTAGCGATATAGAGATACCTCACTAGTGATATAGAGATACTTCACTAGTGATATAGAGATACCTCACTAGAGATATAGAGAACCTCACTAGCGATATAGAGATACCTCACTAGCGATATAGAGATACCTCACTAGCGATATAGAGATACCTCACCAGCGATATAGAGATACCTCACTAGTGATATAGACATACCTCACTAGAGATATAGAGATACCTCACTAGCGATATAGAGATACCTCACTAGCGATTTCGAGATACCTCACTAGTGACATAGAGATACCTCACAAGTGATATAGAGATACCTCACTTCACTAGTGATATAGAGATACCTCACTAGCGATATAGAGATACCTCACTAGCGATATAGAGATACTTCACTAGTGATATACAGATACCTCACTAGTGATATAGAGATTCCTCACTCGTGATATAGAGATACCTCACAAGCGATATAGAGATACCTCACTAGTGATATAGAGATACCTCACTAGTGATATAGAGATACTTCACTAGCGATATAGAGATACCTCACTAGTGATATAGAGATACCTCACAAGTGATATAGAGATACCTCACGAGTGATATAGAGATACCTCACTAGCGATATCGAGATCCCTCACTAGCGATATAGAGATACCTCACTGGCAATATAGAGATATCTCACTAGTGATATAGAGATACCTCACTAGCGATATAGAGATACCTCACTAGTGATATAGAGATACATAACTAGCGATATAGAGATACCTCACAAGTGATATAGAGATACCTCACTAGTGATATAGAGATACCTCACAAGTGATATAGAGATACCTCACAAGCGATATAGAGATACTTCACTAGTGATATAGAGATACCTCACAAGCGATATAGAGATACCTCACTAGTGATAAAGAGATACCTCACAAGTGATATAGAGATACCTCACTAGCGATATAGAGATACCTCACTTCACTAGTGATATAGAGATACCTCACTAGCGATATAGAGATACCTCACTAGCGATATAGAGATGCCTCACTAGTGACATAAAGATACCTCACAAGTGATATAGAGATACCTCACTTCACTAGTGATATAGAGATATCTCACTAGCGATATAGAGATACCTCACTAGCGATATAGAGATACCTCACTAGTGATATAGAGATACCTCACTAGTGATATTGAGATACCTCACTAGCGATATAGAGATACTTCACTAGTGATATATAGATACCTCACTAGTGATATAGAGATACCTCACTAGCGATATAGAGATACCTCACTAGAGATATAGAGAGACCTCACTAGTGATATAGAGATACCTCACTAGCGATATAGAGAGACCTCACTAGCGAGATACCTCACTAGCGATATAGAGATACCTCACTCGCGATATAGAGATACCTCACAAGCGATATAGAGATACCTCACTAGCGATATAGAGATACCTCACTAGCGATATAGAGATACCTCACTAGCGATATAGAGATACCTCACTAGCAATATAGAGATACCTCACTAGCGATATAGAGATACCTCACTTCACTAGTGATTTAGAGATACCTCACTAGCGATTTCGAGATACCTCACTAGTGACATAGAGATACCTCACAAGTGATATAGAGATACCTCACTTCACTAGTGATATAGAGATACCTCACTAGCGATATAGAGATACCTCACTAGCGATATAGAGATACTTCACTAGCGATATAGATATACCTCACTAGTGATATAGAGATTCCTCACTAGTGATATAGAGATACCTCACAAGCGATATAGAGATACCTCACTAGTGATATAGAGATACCTCACTAATGAAATAGAGATACTTCACTAGCGATATAGAGATACCTCACTAGTGATATAGAGATACCTCACAAGTGATATAGAGATACCTCACTAGTGATATAGAGATACCTCACTAGTGATATCGAGATCCCTCACTAGTGATATAGAGATACCTCACTAGCGATATAGAGATACCTCACTAGCGATATAGAGATACCTCACTGGCAATATAGAGATACCTCACTAGTGATATAGAGATACCTCACTAGCGATATAGAGATACCTCACTCGTGATATAGAGATACATAACTAGCGATATAGAGATACCTCACTAGTGATATAGAGATACCTCACAAGTGATATAGAGATACCTCACAAGCGATATAGAGATACTTCACTAGTGATATAGAGATACCTCACAAGCGATATAGAGATACCTCACTAGTGATAAAGAGATACCTCACAAGTGATATAGAGATACCTCACTAGTCATATAGAGATACCTCACTTCACTAGTGATATAGAGATACCTCACTAGCGATATAGAGATACCTCACTAGCGATATAGAGATGCCTCACTAGTGACAGAGAGATACCTCACAAGTGATATAGAGATACCTCACTTCACTAGTGATATAGAGATATCTCACTAGCGATATAGAGATACCTCACTAGCGATATAGAGATACCTCACTAGTGATATAGAGATACCTCACTAGCGATATAGAGATACTTCACTTGTGATATAGAGATACCTCACTAGTGATAGAGAGATTCCTCACTAGTGATATAGAGATACCTCACAAGCGATATAGAGATACCTCACTAGTGATATAGAGATACCTCACTAGTGATATAGAGATACCTCACTCGTGATATTGAGATACCTCACTAGCGATATAGAGAGACCTCACTCGTGATATAGAGATACCTCACTAGGGATATAGAGAGACCTCACTAGCGAGATACCTCACTAGCGATATAGAGATACCTCACTAGCGATATAGAGATACCTCACTCGCGATATAGAGATACCTCACTAGCGATATAGAGATACCTCACTAGCGATATAGAGATACCTCACTAGCGATATAGAGATATCTCACTCGCGATATAGAGATACCTCACTAGCAATATAGAGATACCTCACTAGCGATATAGAGATACCTCACTTCACTAGTGATTTAGAGATACCTCACTAGTGATATAGAGATACCTCACTAGTGATATAGAGATTCCTCACTAGTGATATAGAGATACCTCACAAGCGATATAGAGATACCTCACTAGTGATATAGAGATACCTCACCAATGATATAGAGATACTTCACTAGCGATATAGAGATACCTCACTAGTGATATAGAGATACCTCACAAGTGATATAGAGATACCTCACTAGTGATATAGAGATACCTCACTAGTGATATCGAGATCCCTCACTAGTGATATCGAGATACCTCACTAGCGATATAGAGATACCTCACTAGCGATGTAGAGATACCTCGCTGGCAATATAGAGATACCTCACTAGTGATATAGAGATACCTCACTAGCGATATAGAGATACCTCACTAGTGATATAGAGATACATAACTAGCGATATAGAGATACCTCACAAGTGATATAGAGATACCTCACTAGTGATATAGAGATACCTCACAAGTGATATAGAGATACCTCACAAGCGATATAGAGATACTTCACTAGTGATATAGAGATAATTCAAAAGCGATATAGAGATACCTCACTAGTGATAAAGAGATACCTCACAAGTGATATAGAGATACCTCACTAGCGATAGAGAGATACCTCACTTCACTAGTGATATAGAGATACCTCACTAGCGATATAGAGATACCTCACTAGCGATATAGAGATGCCTCACTAGTGACAGAGAGATACCTCACAAGTGATATAGAGATACCTCACTTCACTAGTGATATAGAGATATCTCACTAGCGATATAGAGATACCTCACTAGCGATATAGAGATACCTCACTAGCGATATAGAGATACCTCACTAGTGATATAGAGATACCTCACTAGCGATATAGAGATACTTCACTTGTGATATAGAGATACCTCACTAGTGATAGAGAGATTCCTCACTAGTGATATAGAGATACCTCACAAGCGATATAGAGATACCTCACTAGTGATATAGAGATACCTCACTAGTGATATAGAGATACCTCACTCGTGATATTGAGATATCTCACTAGCGATATAGAGAGACCTCACTCGTGATATAGAGATACCTCACTAGGGATATAGAGAGACCTCACTAGCGAGATACCTCACTAGCGATATAGAGATACCTCACTAGTGATATAGAGATACCTCACTCGCGATATAGAGATACCTCACAAGCGATATAGAGATACCTCACTAGCGATATAGAGATACCTCACTAGCGATATAGAGATACCTCACTAGCGATATAGAGATACCTCACTAGCGATATAGAGATACCTCACTAGCAATATAGAGATACCTCACTAGCGATATAGAGATACCTCACTTCACTAGTGATTTAGAGATACCTCACTAGTGATATAGAGATACCTCACTAGTGATATCGAGATACCTCACTAATGAAATAGAGATACCTCACAAGTGATATCGAGATACCTCACTAGTGATATAGAGATACCTCACTATCGATATAGAGATACCTCACTAGCGATATAGAGATACCTCACTTCACTAGTGATTTAGAGATACCTCACTAGTGATATAGAGATACCTCACTAGTGATATCGAGATACCTCACTAATGAAATAGAGATACCTCACAAGTGATATCGAGATACCTCACTAGTGATATAGAGATACCTCACTAGCGATATAGAGATACCTCACTAGTGATATAGAGATACCTCACTAGTGATATAGAGATACCTCACTTCACTAGTGATATAGAGATACCTCACTAGCGATATAGAGATACCTCACTAGCGATATAGAGATACCTCACTAGTGACATCGAGATACCTCACAAGTGATATAGAGATACCTCACTTCACTAGTGATATAGAGATACCTCACTAGCGATATAGAGATACCTCACTAGCGATATAGAGATACCACACTAGTGATATAGAGATACCTCACTTGCGATATAGAGATACCTCACTAGTGATATAGAGATACCTCACTAGCGATATAGAGATACCTCACTAGCGATATAGAGATACCTCACTTCACTAGTGATATAGAGATACCTCACTAGTGATATAGAGATACCTCACTAGTGATATAGAGATACCTCACTTCACTAGTGATATAGAGATACCTCACTAGCGATATAGAGATACCTCACGAGCGATATAGAGATACCTCACTAGTGACATAGAGATACCTCACAAGTGATATAGAGATACCTCACTTCACTGGCGATATAGAGATACCTCACTAGCGATATAGAGATACCTCACTAGTGATATAGAGATACCTCACTAGCGATATAGAGATACTTCATTAGTGATATAGAGATACCTCACTAGTGATATAGAGATTCCTCACTCGTGATATAGAGATACCTCACAAGCGATATAGAGATACCTCACTAGTGATATAGAGATACCTCACTAGTGATATAGAGATACCTCACTTCACTAGTGATATAGAGATACCTCACTAGTGATATAGAGATACCTCACTAATGAAATAGAGATACCTCACAAGTTATATAGAGATACCTCACTAGTGATATAGAGATACCTCACTAGTGATATAGAGATACTTCACTAGTGATATAGAGATACCTCACTAGTGATATAGAGATTCCTCACTAGTGATATAGAGATACCTCACAAGCGATATAGAGATACCTCACTAGTGATATAGAGATACCTCACTCGTGATGTAGAGATACCTCACTAGCGATATAGAGATACCTCACTAGTGATATAGAGATACTTCACTAGCGATATAGAGATACCTCACTAGCGATATAGAGATACCTCACTAGCGATATAGAGATACCTCACTGGCGATATAGAGATACCTCACTAGTGATATAGAGATACCTCATTAGCGATATTGAGATACATAACTAGCGATATAGAGATACCTCACAAGTGATATAGAGATACCTCACAAGTGATATAGAGATACCTCACAAGCGATATAGAGATACCTCACTCGTGATAAAGAGATACCTCACTAGCGATATAGAGATACCTCACTGGCGATATAGAGATACCTCACAAGTGATATAGAGATACCTCACTAGCTATATAGAGATACCTCACTACCTCACTAGTGATATAGAGATACCTCACAAGTGATATAGAGATACCTCACTAGTGATATAGAGATACCTCACTATTGATATAGAGATACCTCACTAGTAATATAGAGATAACTCACTGGTGATATAGAGATACCTCACTAGCGATATAGAGATACTTCACGAATGATATAGAGATACCTCACTAGTGACATAGAGATACCTCACTAGTGATATAGAAATACCTCACTAGCGATATAGAGATACCTTGATATAGAGATACCTCACTAGTGATATAGAGATACCTCACTAGCGATATCGAGATACCTCACTAGTGATATAGAGATACCTCACTAGCGATATAGAGATACCTCACTAGTGATATAGAGATACCTCACTAGTGATATAGAGATACCTTACTAGCGATATAGAGATACCTCACTAGCGATATAGAGATACCTCACTAGAGATATAGAGATACCTCACTAGTGATATAGAGATACCTCACTAGCGATATAGAGATACCTCACTAGCGATATAGAGATACCTCACTAGCGATATAGAGATACCTCAATTCACTAGTGATATAGAGATACCTCACTAGTGATATAGAGATACCTCACTAATGAAATAGAGATACCTCACAAGTGATATAGAGATACCTCACTAGTGATATAGAGATACCTCACTAGCGATATAGAGATACCTCACTAGTGATATAGAGATACCTCACTAGCGATATAGAGATACCTCACAAGTGATATAGAGATACCTCACTTCACTAGTGATACAGAGATACCTCACTAGCGATATAGAGATACCTCACTAGCGATATAGAGATACCTCACTAGTGACATAGAGATACCTCACAAGTGATATAGAGATACCTCACTTCACTAGTGATATAGAGATACCTCACTAGCGATATAGAGATACCTCACTAGCGATATAGAGATACCTCACTAGCGATATAGAGATACTTCACTAGCGATATAGAGATACCTCACTAGTGATATAGAGATTCCTCACTAGTGATATAGAGATACCTCACTAGTGATAAAGAGATACCTCACAAGTGATATAGAGATACCTCACTCGCGATATAGAGATACCTCACTAGCGATATAGAGATATCTCACTAGTGATATAGAGATACCTCACTAGCGATAAAGAGATACCTCACAAGTGATATAGAGATACCTCACTAGTGAGATAGAGATACCTCACTAGCGAGATAGAGATACCTCACTGGCGATGTAGAGATACCTCACTAGCAATATAGAGATATCTCACTCGTGATATAGAGATACCTCACTAGCGATATAGAGATACCTCACTAGCGATATAGAGATACCTCACTCGCGATATAGAGATACCTCACTAGCGATATAGAGATACCTCACTAGCGATATAGAGATACCTCACAAGCGATATAGAGATACCTCACTAGTGATATAGAGATACCTCACTTCACTAGTGATATAGAGATACCTCACTAGCGATATAGAGATACCTCACTAGCGATATAGAGATACCTCACTAGCGATATAGAGATACCTTACTCGCGATATAGAGATACCTTACTAGCGATATAGAGATACCTCACTAGTGATATAGAGATACCTCACTAGTGATAAAGAGATACCTCACTAGCGATATAGAGATACCTCACTAGCGATACCTCACTCGTGATATAGAGATACCTCACTAGCTATATAGAGATACCTCACTAGCGATATAGAGATACCTCACTAGTGATATAGAGATACCTCACGAGTGATAAAGAGATACCTCACAAGTGATATCGAGATACCGCACTGCGATATAGAGATACCTCACTAGCGATATAGAGATACCTCACTAGTGATATAGAGATACCTCACTAGCGATATAGAGATGCCTCACTAGTGATATAGAGATACCTCACTAGTGATATAGAGATACCTCACTCGTGATATAGAGATACCTCACGAGCGATATAGAGATACCTCACAAGTGATATAGAGATACCTCACTAGCGATATAGAGATACCTCACTAGCGATATAGAGATACCTCACAAGTGATATAGTGATACCTCACTTCACTAGTGATATAGAGATACCTCACAAGTGATATAGAGATACCTCACTAGTGATATAGAGATACCTCACAAGCGATATAGAGATACCTCACTAGTGATATAGAGATACCTCACTAGTGATAAAGAGATACCTCACAAGTGATATAGAGATACCTCACTCGCGATATAGAGATACCTCACTAGCGATATAGAGATATCTCACTAGTGATATAGAGATACCTCACTAGCGATAAAGAGATACCTCACTAGTGAGATAGAGATACCTCACTAGCGAGATAGAGATACCTCACTAGCGATATAGAGATACCTCACTAGCAATATAGAGATATCTCACTAGTGATATAGAGATCCCTCACTAGCGATATAGAGATACCTCACTCGCGATATAGAGATACCTCACTTCACTAGTGATATAGAGATACCTCACTAGCGATATAGAGATACCTCACTAGCGATATAGAGATACCACACTAGTGATATAGAGATACCTCACTAGTGATATAGAGATACCTCACTAGTGATATAGAGATACCTCACTAGTGATAAAGAGATACCTCACTAGCGATATAGAGATACCACACTAGTGATATAGAGATACCTCACTAGTGATATAGAGATACCTCACTAGTGATATAGAGATACCTCACTAGTGATAAAGAGATACCTCACAAGTGATATAGAGATACCTCACTTCACTAGTGATATAGAGATATCTCACTAGCGATATAGAGATACCTCACTAGCGATATAGAGATACCTCACTAGTGATATAGAGATACCTCACTAGCGATATAGAGATACTTCACTTGTGATATAGAGATACCTCACTAGTGATAGAGAGATTCCTCACTAGTGATATAGAGATACCTCACAAGCGATATAGAGATACCTCACTAGTGATATAGAGATACCTCACTAGCGATATAGAGAGACCTCACTCGTGATATAGAGATACCTCACTAGGGATATAGAGAGACCTCACTAGCGAGATACCTCACTAGCGATATAGAGATACCTCACTCGCGATATAGAGATACCTCACTAGCGATATAGAGATACCTCACTAGCGATATAGAGATACCTCACTAGCGATATAGAGATATCTCACTAGCGATATAGAGATACCTCACTAGCAATATAGAGATACCTCACTAGCGATATAGAGATACCTCACTTCACTAGTGATTTAGAGATACCTCACTAGTGATATAGAGATACCTCACTAGTGATATAGAGATTCCTCACTAGTGATATAGAGATACCTCACAAGCGATATAGAGATACCTCACTAGTGATATAGAGATACCTCACCAATGATATAGAGATACTTCACTAGCGATATAGAGATACCTCACTAGTGATATAGAGATACCTCACAAGTGATATAGAGATACCTCACTAGTGATATAGAGTTACCTCACTAGTGATATCGAGATCCCTCACTAGTGATATAGAGATACCTCACTAGCGATATAGAGATACCTCACTAGCGATGTAGAGATACCTCGCTGGCAATATAGAGATACCTCACTAGTGATATAGAGATACCTCACTAGCGATATAGAGATACCTCACTAGTGATATAGAGATACATAACTAGCGATATAGAGATACCTCACAAGTGATATAGAGATACCTCACGAGTGATATAGAGATACCTCACAAGTGATATAGAGATACCTCACAAGCGATATAGAGATACTTCACTAGTGATATAGAGATACCTCACAAGCGATATAGAGATACCTCACTAGTGATAAAGAGATACCTCACAAGTGATATAGAGATACCTCACTAGCGATAGAGAGATACCTCACTTCACTAGTGATATAGAGATACCTCACTAGCGATATAGAGATACCTCACTAGCGATATAGAGATGCCTCACTAGTGACAGAGAGATACCTCACAAGTGATATAGAGATACCTCACTTCACTAGTGATATAGAGATATCTCACTAGCGATATAGAGATACCTCACTAGCGATATAGAGATACCTCACTAGCGATATAGAGATACCTCACTAGTGATATAGAGATACCTCACTAGCGATATAGAGATACTTCACTTGTGATATAGAGATACCTCACTAGTGATAGAGAGATTCCTCACTAGTGATATAGAGATACCTCACAAGCGATATAGAGATACCTCACTAGCGATATAGAGATACCACACTAGTGATATAGAGATACCTCACTTGCGATATAGAGATACCTCACTAGTGATATAGAGATACCTCACTAGCGATATAGAGATACCTCACTTCACTAGTGATATAGAGATACCTCACTAGTGATATAGAGATACCTCACTCGTGATATAGAGATACCTCACTTCACTAGTGATATAGAGATACCTCACTAGCGATATAGAGATACCTCGCGAGCGATATAGAGATACCTCACTAGTGACATAGAGATACCTCACAAGTGATATAGAGATACCTCACTTCACTGGCGATATAGAGATACCTCACTAGCGATATAGAGATACCTCACTAGTGATATAGAGATACCTCACTAGCGATATAGAGATACTTCATTAGTGATATAGAGATACCTCACTAGTGATATAGAGATTCCTCACTCGTGATATAGAGATACCTCACAAGCGATATAGAGATACCTCACTAGTGATGTAGAGATACCTCACTAGCGATATAGAGATACCTCACTTCACTAGTGATATAGAGATACCTCACTAGTGATATAGAGATACCTCACTAATGAAATAGAGATACCTCACTAGTGATATAGAGATACCTCACTAGTGATATAGAGATACTTCACTAGTGATATAGAGATACCTCACTAGTGATATAGAGATTCCTCACTAGTGATATAGAGATACCTCACAAGCGATATAGAGATACCTCACTAGTGATATAGAGATACCTCACTCGTGATGTAGAGATACCTCACTAGCGATATAGAGATACCTCACTAGTGATATAGAGATACTTCACTAGCGATATAGAGATACCTCACTAGCGATATAGAGATACCTCACTAGCGATATAGAGATACCTCACTGGCGATGTAGAGATACCTCACTAGTGATATAGAGATACCTCATTAGCGATATTGAGATACATAACTAGCGATATAGAGATACCTCACAAGTGATATAGAGATACCTCACAAGTGATATAGAGACACCTCACTGGCGATATAGAGATACCTCACAAGTGATATAGAGATACCTCACTAGCTATATAGAGATACCTCACTACCTCACTAGTGATATAGAGATACCTCACAAGTGATATAGAGATACCTCACTAGTGATATAGAGATACCTCACTATTGATATAGAGATACCTCACTAGTAATATAGAGATAACTCACTGGTGATATAGAGATACCTCACTAGCGATATAGAGATACTTCACGAATGATATAGAGATACCTCACTAGTGACATAGAGATACCTCACTCGTGATATAGAAATACCTCACTAGCGATATAGAGATACCTTGATATAGAGATACCTCACTAGTGATATAGAGATACCTCACTAGCGATATCGAGATACCTCACTAGTGATATAGAGATACCTCACTAGCGATATAGAGATACCTCACTAGTGATATAGAGATACCTCACTAGTGATATAGAGATACCTTACTAGCGATATAGAGATACCTCACTAGCGATATAGAGATACCTCACTAGAGATATAGAGATACCTCACTAGCGATATAGAGATACCTCACTAGCGATATAGAGATACCTCACTAGCGATATAGAGATACCTCACTAGCGATATAGAGATACCTCAATTCACTAGTGATATAGAGATACCTCACTAGTGATATAGAGATACCTCACTAATGAAATAGAGATACCTCACAAGTGATATAGAGATACCTCACTAGTGATATAGAGATACCTCACTAGCGATATAGAGATACCTCACTAGTGATATAGAGATACCTCACTAGCGATATAGAGATACCTCACAAGTGATATAGAGATACCTCACTTCACTAGTGATACAGAGATACCTCACTAGCGATATAGAGATACCTCACTAGCGATATAGAGATACCTCACTAGTGACATAGAGATACCTCACAAGTGATATAGAGATACCTCACTTCACTAGTGATATAGAGATACCTCACTAGCGATATAGAGATACCTCACTAGCGATATAGAGATACCTCACTAGCGATATAGAGATACTTCACTAGCGATATAGAGATACCTCACTAGTGATATAGAGATTCCTCACTAGTGATATAGAGATACCTCACTAGTGATAAAGAGATACCTCACAAGTGATATAGAGATACCTCACTCGCGATATAGAGATACCTCACTAGCGATATAGAGATATCTCACTGGTGATATAGAGATACCTCACTAGCGATAAAGAGATACCTCACAAGTGATATAGAGATACCTCACTAGTGAGATAGAGATACCTCACTAGCGAGATAGAGATACCTCACTGGCGATGTAGAGATACCTCACTAGCAATATAGAGATATCTCACTCGTGATATAGAGATACCTCACTAGCGATATAGAGATACCTCACTAGCGATATAGAGATACCTCACTCGCGATATAGAGATACCTCACTAGCGATATAGAGATACCTCACTAGCGATATAGAGATACCTCACAAGCGATATAGAGATACCTCACTAGTGATATAGAGATACCTCACTTCACTAGTGATATAGAGATACCTCACTAGCGATATAGAGATACCTCACTAGCGATATAGAGATACCTCACTAGCGATATAGAGATACCTCACTCGCGATATAGAGATACCTTACTAGCGATATAGAGATACCTCACTAGTGATATAGAGATACCTCACTAGTGATAAAGAGATACCTCACTAGCGATATAGAGATACCTCACTAGCGATACCTCACTCGTGATATAGAGATACCTCACTAGCTATATAGAGATACCTCACTAGCGATATAGAGATACCTCACTAGTGATATAGAGATACCTCACGAGTGATAAAGAGATACCTCACAAGTGATATCGAGATACCGCACTGCGATATAGAGATACCTCACTAGCGATATAGAGATACCTCACTAGTGATATAGAGATACCTCACTAGCGATATAGAGATGCCTCACTAGTGATATAGAGATACCTCACTAGTGATATAGAGATACCTCACTCGTGATATAGAGATACCTCACGAGCGATATAGAGATACCTCACAAGTGATAGAGAGATACCTCACTAGCGATATAGAGATACCTCACTAGCGATATAGAGATACCTCACAAGTGATATAGTGATACCTCACTTCACTAGTGATATAGAGATACCTCACAAGTGATATAGAGATACCTCACTAGTGATATAGAGATTCCTCACTAGTGATATAGAGATACCTCACAAGCGATATAGAGATACCTCACTAGTGATATAGAGATACCTCACTCGTGATGTAGAGATACCTCACTAGCGATATAGAGATACCTCACTAGTGATATAGAGATACTTCACTAGCGATATAGAGATACCTCACTAGCGATATAGAGATACCTCACTAGCGATATAGAGATACCTCACTGGCGATGTAGAGATACCTCACTAGTGATATAGAGATACCTCATTAGCGATATTGAGATACATAACTAGCGATATAGAGATACCTCACAAGTGATATAGAGATACCTCACAAGTGATATAGAGACACCTCACTGGCGATATAGAGATACCTCACAAGTGATATAGAGATACCTCACTAGCTATATAGAGATACCTCACTACCTCACTAGTGATATAGAGATACCTCACAAGTGATATAGAGATACCTCACTAGTGATATAGAGATACCTCACTATTGATATAGAGATACCTCACTAGTAATATAGAGATAACTCACTGGTGATATAGAGATACCTCACTAGCGATATAGAGATACTTCACGAATGATATAGAGATACCTCACTAGTGACATAGAGATACCTCACTCGTGATATAGAAATACCTCACTAGCGATATAGAGATACCTTGATATAGAGATACCTCACTAGTGATATAGAGATACCTCACTAGCGATATCGAGATACCTCACTAGTGATATAGAGATACCTCACTAGCGATATAGAGATACCTCACTAGTGATATAGAGATACCTCACTAGTGATATAGAGATACCTTACTAGCGATATAGAGATACCTCACTAGCGATATAGAGATACCTCACTAGAGATATAGAGATACCTCACTAGTGATATAGAGATACCTCACTAGCGATATAGAGATACCTCACTAGCGATATAGAGATACCTCACTAGCGATATAGAGATACCTCACTAGCGATATAGAGATACCTCAATTCACTAGTGATATAGAGATACCTCACTAGTGATATAGAGATACCTCACTAATGAAATAGAGATACCTCACAAGTGATATAGAGATACCTCACTAGTGATATAGAGATACCTCACTAGCGATATAGAGATACCTCACTAGTGATATAGAGATACCTCACTAGCGATATAGAGATACCTCACAAGTGATATAGAGATACCTCACTTCACTAGTGATACAGAGATACCTCACTAGCGATATAGAGATACCTCACTAGCGATATAGAGATACCTCACTAGTGACATAGAGATACCTCACAAGTGATATAGAGATACCTCACTTCACTAGTGATATAGAGATACCTCACTAGCGATATAGAGATACCTCACTAGCGATATAGAGATACCTCACTAGCGATATAGAGATACTTCACTAGCGATATAGAGATACCTCACTAGAGATATAGAGATTCCTCACTAGTGATATAGAGATACCTCACTAGTGATAAAGAGATACCTCACAAGTGATATAGAGATACCTCACTCGCGATATAGAGATACCTCACTAGCGATATAGAGATATCTCACTGGTGATATAGAGATACCTCACTAGCGATAAAGAGATACCTCACAAGTGATATAGAGATACCTCACTAGTGAGATAGAGATACCTCACTAGCGAGATAGAGATACCTCACTGGCGATGTAGAGATACCTCACTAGCAATATAGAGATATCTCACTCGTGATATAGAGATACCTCACTAGCGATATAGAGATACCTCACTAGCGATATAGAGATACCTCACTCGCGATATAGAGATACCTCACTAGCGATATAGAGATACCTCACTAGCGATATAGAGATACCTCACAAGCGATATAGAGATACCTCACTAGTGATATAGAGATACCTCACTTCACTAGTGATATAGAGATACCTCACTAGCGATATAGAGATACCTCACTAGCGATATAGAGATACCTCACTAGCGATATAGAGATACCTCACTCGCGATATAGAGATACCTTACTAGCGATATAGAGATACCTCACTAGTGATATAGAGATACCTCACTAGTGATAAAGAGATACCTCACTAGCGATATAGAGATACCTCACTAGCGATACCTCACTCGTGATATAGAGATACCTCACTAGCTATATAGAGATACCTCACTAGCGATATAGAGATACCTCACTAGTGATATAGAGATACCTCACGAGTGATAAAGAGATACCTCACAAGTGATATCGAGATACCGCACTGCGATATAGAGATACCTCACTAGTGATATAGAGATACCTCATTAGCGATATTGAGATACATAACTAGCGATATAGAGATACCTCACAAGTGATATAGAGATACCTCACAAGTGATATAGAGATACCTCACAAGCGATATAGAGATACCTCACTAGTGATAAAGAGATACCTCACTAGCGATATAGAGATACCTCACTGGCGATATAGAGATACCTCACAAGTGATATAGAGATACCTCACTAGCTATATAGAGATACCTCACTACCTCACTAGTGATATAGAGATACCTCACTACCTCACTAGTGATATAGAGATACCTCACAAGTGATATAGAGATACCTCACTAGTGATATAGAGATACCTCACTATTGATATAGAGATACCTCACTAGTAATATAGAGATAACTCACTAGTGATATAGAGATACCTCACTAGCGATATAGAGATACTTCACGAATGATATAGAGATACCTCACTAGTGACATAGAGATACCTCACTAGTGATATAGAAATACCTCACTAGCGATATAGAGATACCTTGATATAGAGATACCTCACTAGTGATATAGAGATACCTCACTAGCGATATCGAGATACCTCACTAGTGATATAGAGATACCTCACTAGCGATATAGAGATACCTCACTAGTGATATAGAGATACCTCACTAGTGATATAGAGATACCTTACTAGCGATATAGAGATACCTCACTAGCTATATAGAGATACCTCACTAGAGATATAGAGATACCTCACTAGCGATATAGAGATACCTCACTAGCGATATAGAGATACCTCACTAGCGATATAGAGATACCTCAATTCACTAGTGATATAGAGATACCTCACTAGTGATATAGAGATACCTCACTAATGAAATAGAGATACCTCACAAGTGATATAGAGATAACTCACTAGTGATATAGAGATACCTCACTAGCGATATAGAGATACCTCACTAGTGATATAGAGATACCTCACTAGCGATATAGAGATACCTCACAAGTGATATAGAGATACCTCACTTCACTAGTGATACAGAGATACCTCACTAGCGATATAGAGATACCTCACTAGCGATATAGAGATACCTCACTAGTGACATAGAGATACCTCACAAGTGATATAGAGATACCTCACTTCACTAGTGATATAGAGATACCTCACTCGCGATATAGAGATACCTCACTAGCGATATAGAGATACCTCACTAGCGATATAGAGATACTTCACTAGCGATATAGAGATACCTCACTAGTGATATAGAGATTCCTCACTAGTGATATAGAGATACCTCACTAGTGATAAAGAGATACCTCACAAGTGATATAGAGATACCTCACTCGCGATATAGAGATACCTCACTAGCGATATAGAGATATCTCACTAGTGATATAGAGATACCTCACTAGCGATAAAGAGATACCTCACAAGTGATATAGAGATACCTCACTAGTGAGATAGAGATACCTCACTAGCGAGATAGAGATACCTCACTGGCGATGTAGAGATACCTCACTAGCAATATAGAGATATCTCACTCGTGATATAGAGATACCTCACTAGCGATATAGAGATACCTCACTAGCGATATAGAGATACCTCACTCGCGATATAGAGATACCTCACTAGCGATATAGAGATACCTCACTAGCGATATAGAGATACCTCACTAGTGATATAGAGATACCTCACTTCACTAGTGATATAGAGATACCTCACTAGCGATATAGAGATACCTCACTAGCGATATAGAGATACCTCACTAGCGATATAGAGATACCTCACTCGCGATATAGAGATACCTTACTAGCGATATAGAGATACCTCACTAGTGATATAGAGATACCTCACTAGTGATAAAGAGATACCTCACTAGCGATATAGAGATACCTCACTAGCGATACCTCACTCGTGATATAGAGATACCTCACTAGCTATATAGAGATACCTCACTAGCGATATAGAGATACCTCACTAGTGATATAGAGATACCTCACGAGTGATAAAGAGATACCTCACAAGTGATATCGAGATACCGCACTGCGATATAGAGATACCTCACTAGCGATATAGAGATACCTCACTAGTGATATAGAGATACCTCACTAGCGATATAGAGATGCCTCACTAGTGATATAGAGATACCTCACTAGTGATATAGAGATACCTCACTCGTGATATAGAGATACCTCACGAGCGATATAGAGATACCTCACAAGTGATATAGAGATACCTCACTAGCGATATAGAGATACCTCACTAGCGATATAGAGATACCTCACAAGTGATATAGTGATACCTCACTTCACTAGTGATATAGAGATACCTCACAAGTGATATAGAGATACCTCACAAGTGATATAGAGATTCCTCACTAGTGATATAGAGATACCTCACAAGCGATATAGAGATACCTCACTAGTGATAAAGAGATACCTCACAAGTGATATAGAGATACCTCACTCGCGATATAGAGATACCTCACTAGCGATATAGAGATATCTCACTAGTGATATAGAGATACCTCACTGGCGATAAAGAGATACCTCACTAGTGAGATAGAGATACCTCACTAGCGAGATAGAGATACCTCACTAGCGATATGGAGATACCTCACTAGCAATATAGAGATATCTCACTAGTGATATAGAGATCCCTCACTAGCGATATAGAGATACCTCACTCGCGATATAGAGATACCTCACTAGCGATATAGAGATACCTCACTAGCGATATAGAGATACCTCACTAGTGATATAGAGATACCTCACTTCACTAGTGATATAGAGATACCTCACTAGCGATATAGAGATACCTCACTTGCGATATAGAGATACCTCACTAGTGATATAGAGATACTTCACTAGTGATATAGAGATACCTCACAAGCGATATAGAGATACCTCACTAGTGATATAGAGATACCTCACTAGTGATATAGAGATACTTCACTAGTGATATAGAGATAACTCACTAGTGATATAGAGATACCTCACTAGCGATATAGAGATACCTCACTAGCGATATAGAGATACCTCACTAGCGATGTAGAGATACCTCACTAGTGATATAGAGATACCTCACTAGCGATATAGAGATACCTCACAAGCGATATAGAGATACCTCACTAGCGATATAGAGATACCTCACTAGCGATATAGAGATACCTCACTAGTGATATAGAGATACCTCACTAGCTATATAGAGATACCTCACTAGCGATATAGAGATACCTCACTAGTGATATAGAGATACCTCACTAGCGATATAGAGATACCTCACTAGCAATATACAGATACCTCACTAGTGAGATAGAGATACCTCACTAGCGATATAGAGATACCTCACTAGCGATATAGAGATACCTCACTGGCGATATAGAGATAGCTCACTAGTGATATAGAGATACTTCACTAGCGATATAGAGATACCTCACTAGCGATATAGAGATACCTCACTAGTGATATAGAGATACCTCACTAGTGATATAGAGATACCTCACGAGTGATAAAGAGATACCTCACAAGTGATATAGAGATACCGCACTAGCGATATAGAGATACCTCACTAGCGATATAGAGATACCTCACTAGTGATATAAAGATACCTCACGAGTGATAAAGAGATACCGCACTGGCGATATAGAGATACCGCACTGGCGATATAGAGATACCTCACTAGCGATATAGAGATACCTCACTAGTGATATAGAGATACCTCACTAGCGATATAGAGATGCCTCACTAGTGATATAGAGATACCTCACTAGTGATATAGAGATACCTCACTCGTGATATAGAGATACCTCACTAGCGATATAGAGATACCTCACTAGTGATATAGAGATACCTCACAAGTGATATAGAGATACCTCACTAGCGATACAGAGATACCTCACTAGTGATATAGAGATACCTCACTAGTGATATAGAGATACCTCACAAGCGATATAGAGATTCCTCACTAGCGATATAGAGATACCTCACTAGTGATATAGAGATACCTCACGAGTGATATAGAGATACCTCACAAGTGATATAGAGATACCTCACTAGCGATATAGAGATACCTCACGAGTGATATAGAGATACCTCACAAGTGGTATAGAGATACCTCACTAGTGATATAGAGATACCTCACTAGTGATATAGAGATACCTCACTTCACTAGCGATATAGAGATACCTCACTAGTGATATAGAGATACCTCACAAGTGATATAGAGATACCTCACTTCACTAGTGATATAGAGATACCTCACAAGTGATATAGAGATACCTCACTAGTGATATAGAGATACCTCACTAGTGATATAGAGATACCTCACTAGTGATATAGAGATACCTCACAAGCGATATAGAGATACCTCACTAGCTATATAGAGATACATCACTAGTGATATAGTGATACCTCACAAGCGATATAGAGATACCTCACTAGCGATATAGAGATACCTCACTAGCGATATAGAGATACCTCACAAGCGATATAGAGATACCTCACTAGCGATATAGAGATACCTCACTAGTGATATAGAGATACATCACTAGTGATATAGAGATACCTCACAAGCGATATAGAGATACCTCACTGGCGATATAGAGATACCTCACTAGCGATATAGAGATACCTCACAAGTGATATAGAGATACCTCACTAGCGATATAGAGATACCTCACTAGCGATATAGAGATACCTCACAAGTGATATAGAGATACCTCACTTCACTAGTGATATAGAGATACCTCACAAGTGATATAGAGATACCTCACTAGTGATATAGAGATACCTCACTAGTGATATAGAGATACCTCACTAGCGATATAGAGATACCTCACTAGCGATATAGAGATACCTCACTAGTGATATAGAGATACCTCACTAGCGATATAGAGATACCTCACTAGCGATATAGAGATACCTCACTAGTGATATAGAGATACCTCACTGGCGATATAGAGATACCTCACTAGTGAGATAGAGATACCTCACTAGCGATATAGAGATACCTCACTAGCGATATAGAGATACCTCACTGGCGATATAGAGATAGCTCACTAGTGATATAGAGATACCTCACAAGTGATATAGAGATACCGCACTGGCGATATAGAGATACCTCACTAGCGATATAGAGATACCTCACTAGCAATATAGAGATACCTCACTAGTGATATAGAGATACCTCACGATTGATAAAGAGATACCTCACAAGTGATATAGAGATACCGCACTAGCGATATAGAGATACCTCACTAGCGATATAGAGATACCTCACTAGTGATATAGAGATACCTCACGATTGATAAAGAGATACCTCACAAGTGATATAGAGATACCGCACTAGCAATATAGAGATACCTCACTAGCGATATAGAGATACCTCACTAGTGATATAGAGATACCTCACTAGCGATATAGAGATGCCTCACTCGTGATATAGAGATACCTCACTAGTGATATAGAGATACCTCACTCGTGATATAGAGATACCTCACTAGCGATATAGAGATACCTCACGAGTGATATAGAGATACCTCACTAGCTATATAGAGATACCTCACTAGCGATATAGAGATACCTCACTAGTGATATAGAGATACCTCACTAGCGATATAGAGATACCTCACGAGTGATAAAGACATACCTCACTTGCTATATAGAGATACCTCACTAGCGATATAGAGATACCTCACGAGTGATAAAGAGATACCTCACTAGCTATATAGAGATACCTCACTAGCAATATAGAGATACCTCACTAGTGATATAGAGATACCTCACTAGCGATATAGAGATACCTCACTAGTGATAAAGAGATACCTCACTAGCGATATAGAGATACCTCACTAGCGATATAGAGATACCTCACTAGCGATATAGAGATATCTCACTAGGGATATAGAGATACCTCACTAGCGATATAGAGATACCTCACTAGCGATATAGAGATACCTCACTAGCGATATAGAGATACCTCACGAGTGATTATAGAGATTCTTCACTCGTGATATAGAGATACTTCACAAGTGATATAGAAATAGCTCACTAGTGATATAGAGATACCTCACTAGCGATATCGAGATACCTCACTAGCGATATAGAGATACCTCACTAGCGATATAGAGATACCTCACTAGCGATATAGAGATACCTCACTAGCGATATAGCGATACCTCACTAGCTATATAGAGATACCTCACTAGCGATATAGAGATACCTCACTAGCTATATAGAGATACCTCACTAGCGATATAGAGATACCTCACTAGCTATATAGAGATACCTCACGAGTGATAAAGAGATACCTCACTAGCTATATAGAGATACCTCACTAGCGATATAGAGATACCTCACGAGTGATAAAGAGATACCTCACTAGCGATATAGAGATACCTCACTAGCGATATAGAGATACCTCACTAGTGATATAGAGATACCTCACTAGCGATATAGAGATACCTCACTAGCGATATAGAGATACCTCACTAGTGATATAGAGATACCTCACTAGCGATATAGAGATACCTCACTAGTGATATAGAGATACCTCACTAGCGATAAAGAGCTACCTCACTAGCGATATAGAGATACATCATTAGCGAGATAGAGATACCTCACTAGCGATGTAGAGATACCTCACTAGCGATATAGAGATACCTCACTAGTGATATAGAGATACCTCACTAGCGATATAGAGATATCTCACTAGTGATATAGAGATACCTCACTAGCGATATAGAGATACCTCATTAGCGATATAGAGATACCTCACTAGCGATATAGAGATACCTCACTAGTGATATAGAGATACCTCACTCGCTATATAGAGATACCTCACTAGTGATATAGAGATACCTCACTAGCGATATAGAGATACCTCACTAGTGATATAGAGATACCTCACTTGCTATACAGAGATACCTCACTAGCGATATAGAGATACCTCACTAGCTATATAGAGATACCTCACTAGCGATATAGAGATACCTCACGAGTGATAAAGAGATACCTCACTAGCTATATAGAGATACTTCACTAGCGATATAGAGATACCTCACTAGTGATATAGAGATACCTCACTAGCGATATAGAGATACCTCACTAGTGATATAGAGATACCTCACTAGCGATATAGAGATACCTCACTCGTGATATAGAGATACCTCACTAGCTATATAGAGATACCTCACTAGCGATATAGAGATACCTCACTAGCTATATAGAGATACCTCACTAGCGATATAGAGATACCTCACTAGCTATATAGAGATACCTCACTAGTGATATAGAGATACCTCACTAGCGATATAGAGATACCTCACGAGTGATATAGAGATACCTCACTAGCTATATAGAGATACCTCACTAGCGATATAGAGATACCTCACTAGTGATATAGAGATACCTCACTAGCGATATAGAGATACCTCACGAGTGATAAAGAGATACCTCACTAGCTATATAGAGATACCTCACTAGCGATATAGAGATACCTCACGAGTGATAAAGAGATACCTCACTAGCTATATAGAGATACCTCACTAGCGATATAGAGATACCTCACTAGTGATATAGAGATACCTCACTAGCGATATAGAGATACCTCACTAGTGATAAAGAGATACCTCACTAGCGATATAGAGATACCTCACTAGCGATATAGAGATACCTCACTAGCGATATAGAGATATCTCACTAGGGATATAGAGATACCTCACTAGCGATATAGAGATACCTCACTAGCGATATAGAGATACCTCACTAGCGATATAGAGATACCTCACTAGTGATTATAGAGATACTTCACTCGTGATATAGAGATACTTCACAAGTGATATCGAGATACCTCACTAGTGATATTGAGATACCTCACTAGTGATAAAGAGATACCTCACAAGTGATATAGAGATACCTCACTAGCGATATAGAGATACCTCACTAGTGATATAGAGATACCTCACAAGTGATATAGAGATACCTCACTAGTGATATAGAGATACCTCACAAGCGATATGGAGATACCTCACTAGCGATATAGAGATACCTCACTAGTGATATAGAGATACCTCACTGGCGATATAGAGATACCTCACTAGTGATATAGAGATACTTCACTAGCGATATAGAGATACTTCACTCGTGATATAGAGATACCTCACTAGCGATATAGAGATACCTCACTAGCGATATAGAGATACCTCACTAGCGATATAGAGATACCTCACTAGTGATATAGAGATGCCTCACTAGTGATTATAGAGATACTTCACTAGCGATATAGAGATACCTCACTAGCGATATAGAGATACCTCACTAGTGATATAGAGATGCCTCACTAGTGATTATAGATATACTTCACTAGCGATATAGAGATACCTCACTAGTGATATAGAGATACTTCACTAGTGATATAGAGATACCTCACTAGTGATATAGAGATACCTCACTAGTGAGATAGAGATACCTCACTAGCGATATAGAGATACCTCACTCGTGATATAGAGATACCTCACTAGTGATATAGAGATATCTCACTAGCGATATAGAGATACCTCACTAGCGATATAGAGATACCTCACTAGTGATATAGAGATACCTCACTAGCGATATAGAGATACCTCACTAGTGATATAGAGATACCTCACTAGTGATAAAGAGATACCTCAGAAGCGATATAGAGATACCTCACTAGCGATATAGAGATACCTCACCAGCGATATAGAGATACCTCACTAGCGATATAGAGATACCTCAAAAGTGACATAGAGATACCTCACCAGTGATATAGAGATACCTCACAAGTGATATAGAGATACCTCATTAGTGATATAGAGATACCTCACTAGTGATGTCGAGATACCTCACTAGCGATATAGAGATACCTCACTAGTGATATAGAGATACCTCACTAGTGATAAAGAGATACCTCACAAGTGATATAGAGATACCTCGCTAGCGATATAGAGATACCTCACTAGCGATATAGAGATACCTCACTAGTGATATAGAGATACCTCACTAGCTATATAGAGATACCTCACTAGCGATATAGAGATACCTCACTCGTGATATAGAGATACCTCACTAGCGATATAGAGATACCTCACTAGCGATATAGAGATACATAACTAGCGATATAGAGATACCTCACTAGTGATAAAGAGATACCTCACAAGTGATATAGAGATACCTCACTAGCGATATAGAGATACCTCACTAGTGATATAGAGATACCTCACTAGCGATATAGAGATACCTCACAAGCGATATAGAGATACCTCACTAGCGATTTTGAGATACCTCACTAGTGATATAGAGATACCTCACTCGCGATATAGAGATACCTCACTAGTGATATAGAGATACCTCACTAGTGATAAAGAGATACCTCACAAGTGATGTGGAGATTCCTCACTAGTGATATAGAGATACCTCACGAGTGATATAGAATTACCTCACTAGTGATATAGAGATACCTCACAAGCGATATAGAGATACCTCACTAGCGATATAGAGATACCTCACTAGCGATATAGAGATGCATCACCAGTGATATAGAGATACCTCACTAGTGATATAGAGATACCTTACTCGTGATATAGAGATACCTCACTAGCGATATAGAGATACTTCACGAGCGAGATAGAGATACCTCACTAGCGATATAGAGATACCTCACTAGTGATATAGAGATACCTCACTAGCGATATAGAGATACCTCACTAGCGATATAGAGATACCTCACAAGTGATATAGAGATACCTCACTAGTGATATAGAGATACCTCACTAGCGATATAGAGATACCTCACTAGTGATATAGAGATACCTCACTAGTGATAAAGAGA
This sequence comes from Pristiophorus japonicus, assembly GCF_044704955.1. Classification (NCBI taxonomy): domain Eukaryota; kingdom Metazoa; phylum Chordata; class Chondrichthyes; family Pristiophoridae; genus Pristiophorus; species Pristiophorus japonicus. Next base: position 61,469,129 of record NC_091994.1, on the reverse strand, counting down.
TACCTCACAAGTGATATAGAGATACCTCACTAGTGATATAGAGATACCTCACAAGTGATATAGAGATACCTCACTAGTGATATAGAGATACCTCACTCGCGATATAGAGATACCTAGTGATATAGAGATACCTCACTAGTGATAAAGAGATACCTCACAAGTGATATAGAGATACCTCACTAGCGATATAGAGATACCTCACTAGTGATATAGAGATACCTCACTCGCGATATAGAGATACCTAGTGATATAGAGATACCTCACTAGTGATAAAGAGATACCTCACAAGTGATATAGAGATACCTCACTAGCGATATAGAGATACCTCACTAGTGATATAGAGATACCTCACTCGCGATATAGAGATACCTAGTGATATAGAGATACCTCACTAGTGATAAAGAGATACCTCACAAGTGATATAGAGATACCTCACTCGCGATATAGAGATACCTAGTGATATAGAGATACCTCACTAGTGATAAAGAGATACCTCACAAGTGATATAGAGATACCTCACTAGCGATATAGAGATACCTCACTAGCGATATAGAGATACCTCACGAGTGATAAAGAGATACCTCACTAGCGATATAGAGATACCTCACTAGTGATATAGAGATACCTCACTAGTGATATAGAGATACCTCACTAGCGATATAGAGATACCTCACTAGCGATATAGAGATACCTCACTAGTGATATAGAGATACCTCACTAGCGATAAAGAGCTACCTCACTAGCGATATAGAGATACCTCACTCGCGATATAGAGATACCTCACTAGTGATATAGAGATACCTCACTAGCGATATAGAGATATCTCACTAGTGATATAGAGACACCTCACTAGCGATATAGAGATACCTCATTAGCGATATAGAGATACCTCACTAGCGATATAGAGATACCTCACTAGTGATATAGAGATACCTCACTAGCTATATAGAGATACCTCACTAGTGATATAGAGATACCTCACTAGCGATATAGAGATACCTCACTAGTGATATAGAGATACCTCACTTGCTATATAGAGATACCTCACTAGCGATATAGAGATACCTCACTAGCTATATAGAGATACCTCACTGGCGATATAGAGATACCTCACGAGTGATAAAGAGATACCTCACTAGCTATATAGAGATACCTCACTAGCGATATAGAGATACCTCACTAGTGATATAGAGATACCTCACTAGCGATATAGAGATACCTCACTAGCGATATAGAGATACCTCACCAGTGATATAGAGATACCTCACTAGCTATATAGAGATACCTCACTAGCGATATAGAGATACCTCACCAGCTATATAGAGATACCTCACTAGCGATATAGAGATACCTCACTAGCTATATAGAGATACCTCACTAGTGATATAGAGATACCTCACTAGCGATATAGAGATACCTCACGAGTGATATAGAGATACCTCACTAGCTATATAGAGATACCTCACTAGCGATATAGAGATACCTCACTAGTGATATAGAGATACCTCACTAGCGATATAGAGATACCTCACGAGTGATAAAGAGATACCTCACTAGCTATATAGAGATACCTCACTAGCGATATAGAGATACCTCACGAGTGATAAAGAGATACCTCACTAGCTATATAGAGATACCTCACTAGCGATATAGAGATACCTCACTAGTGATATAGAGATACCTCACTAGCGATATAGAGATACCTCACTAGTGATAAAGAGATACCTCACTAGCGATATAGAGATACCTCACTAGCGATATAGAGATACCTCACTAGCGATATAGAGATATCTCACTAGGGATATAGAGATACCTCACTAGCGATATAGAGATACCTCACTAGCGATATAGAGATACCTCACTAGCGATATAGAGATACCTCACTAGTGATTATAGAGATACTTCACTCGTGATATAGAGATACTTCACAAGTGATATAGAGATACCTCACTAGTGATATTGAGATACCTCACTAGTGATAAAGAGATACCTCACAAGTGATATAGAGATACCTCACTAGCGATATAGAGATACCTCACTAGTGATATAGAGATACCTCACAAGTGATATAGAGATACCTCACTAGTGATATAGAGATACCTCACAAGCGATATGGAGATACCTCACTAGCGATATAGAGATACCTCACTAGTGATATAGAGATACCTCACTGGCGATATAGAGATACCTCACTAGTGATATAGAGATACTTCACTAGCGATATAGAGATACTTCACTCGTGATATAGAGATACCTCACTAGCGATATAGAGATACCTCACTAGCGATATAGAGATACCTCACTAGCGATATAGAGATACCTCACTAGTGATATAGAGATGCCTCACTAGTGATTATAGAGATACTTCACTCGCGATATAGAGGTACCTCACTAGCGATATAGAGATACCTCACTAGTGATATAGAGATGCCTCACTAGTGATTATAGATATACTTCACTAGCGATATAGAGATACCTCACTAGTGATATAGAGATACTTCACTAGTGATATAGAGATACCTCACTAGTGATATAGAGATACCTCACTAGTGAGATAGAGATACCTCACTAGCGATATAGAGATACCTCACTCGTGATATAGAGATACCTCACTTGTGATATAGAGATATCTCACTAGCGATATAGAGATACCTCACTAGCGATATAGAGATACCTCACTAGTGATATAGAGATACCTCACTAGCTATATAGAGATACCTCACTAGCGATATAGAGATACCTCACTAGTGATATAGAGATACCTCACTAGTGATAAAGAGATACCTCAGAAGCGATATAGAGATACCTCACTAGCGATATAGAGATACCTCACTAGCGATATAGATACCTCACTAGCGAAATAGAGATACCTCAAAAGTGACATAGAGATACCTCACCAGTGATATAGAGATACCTCACAAGTGATATAGAGATACCTCATTAGCGATATAGAGATACCTCACTAGCGATTTTGAGATACCTCACTAGTGATATAGAGATACCTCACTAGTGATATAGAGATACCTCACAAGCGATATAGAGATACCTCACTCGCGATATAGAGATACCTCACTAGTGATATAGAGATACCTCACTAGTGATAAAGAGATACCTCATAAGTGATGTGGAGATTCCTCACTAGTGATATAGAGACACCTCACGAGTGATATAGAGATACCTCACTAGTGATATAGAGATACCTCACAAGCGATATAGAGATACCTCACTAGCGATATAGAGATACCTCACTAGCGATATAGAGATGCATCACCAGTGATATAGAGATACCTCACTAGTGATATAGAGATACCTTACTCGTGATATAGAGATACCTCACTAGCGATATAGAGATACTTCACGAGCGAGATAGAGATACCTCACTAGCGATATAGAGATACCTCACTAGTGATATAGAGATACCTCACTAGCGATATAGAGATACCTCACTAGCGATATAGAGATACCTCACAAGTGATATAGAGATACCTCACTAGTGATATAGAGATACCTCACAAGCGATATAGAGATACCTCACTAGTGATATAGAGATACCTCACTAGTGATGAAGAGATACCTCACAAGTGATATAGAGATACCTCACTAGTGATATAGAGATACCTCACAAGTGATATAGAGATACCTCACTAGTGATATAGAGATACCTCACTCGCGATATAGAGATACCTAGTGATATAGAGATACCTCACTAGTGATAAAGAGATACCTCACAAGTGATATAGAGATACCTCACTAGCGATATAGAGATACCTCACTAGTGATATAGAGATACCTCACAAGTGATATAGAGATACCTCACTTCACTAGTGATATAGAGATACCTCACTAGTGATATAGAGATACCTCACAAGCGATATAGAGATACCTCACTAGCGATATAGAGATACCTCACTCGTGATATAGAGATACCTCACTAGCGATATAGAGATACCTCACTAGTGATATAGAGATATCTCACTAGTGATATAGAGATACCTCACTCGCGATAAAGAGATACCTCACAAGTGATATAGAGATACCTCACTAGTGAGATAGAGATCACTAGCTATATAGAGATACCTCACTAGCGATATAGAGATACCTCACTAGTGATATAGAGATACCTCACTAGTGATATAGAGATACCTCACTAGTGATATAGAGACACCTCACTAGTGATATAGAGATACCTCACTAGCGATATAGAGATACTTCACTAGCGATATAGAGATATCTCACTAGTGATATAGAGATACTTCACCAGTGATATAGAGATACCTCACTAGCGATATAGAGATACCTCACTAGCGATATAGAGATACCTCACTAGCGATATAGAGATACCTCACTAGTGATATAGAGATACCTCACTAGTGATATAGAGATACCTCACTAGTGATATAGAGATACCTCACTAGCGATATAGAGATACCTCACTAGTGATATAGAGATACCTCACTAGCGATATAGAGATACCTCACTGGTGATATAGAGATACCTCACTAGTGATATAGAGATACCTCACTAGCGATAAAGAGATACCTCACTAGCGATATAGAGATACCTCACGAGTGATATAGAGATACCTCACTAGTGATTATAGAGATACTTCACTAGCGATATAGAGGTACCTCACGAGTGATATAGAGATAGCTCACTAGTGATAAAGAGATACCTCACAAGTGATATAGAGATACCTCACTAGTGATACAGAGATACCTCACTAGCGATATAGAGATACTTCACTAGTGATATAGAGATACCTCACTATTGATATAGAGATACCTCACTAGTGATATAGAGATACCTCACTAGCGATATCGAGATACCTCACTAGCGATATAGAGATACCTCACTAGCGATATAGAGATACCTCACTAGCGATATAGAGATACCTCACTCGTGATATAGAGATACCTCACTAGTGATACAGAGATACCTCACTAGCGATATAGAGATACCTCACTAGTGATATAGAGATACATAACTAGCGACATAGAGATACCTCACTAGTGATATAGAGATACCTCACATGCGATATAGAGATACCTCACTAGTGATATAGAGATACCTCACTAGCGAAATAGAGATACCTCACTAGTGATGTCGAGATACCTCACTAGCGATATAGAGATACCTCACTAGTGATAAAGAGATACCTCACAAGTGATATAGAGATACCTCACTAGCGTTATAGAGATACCTCACTAGCGATATAGAGATACCTCACGAGTGATATAGAGATACCTCACTAGTGATATAGAGATACCTCACTCGTGATATAGAGATACCTCACTAGTGATATAGAGATACCTCACAAGCGATATAGAGATACCTCACTAGTGATATAGAGATACCTCACTAGCGATATAGAGATACCTCACTAGCGATATAGAGATACCTCACTAGCGATATAGAGATACCTCACTAGTGATATAGAGATAGCTCACTAGCGATAAAGAGATACCTCACAAGTGATATAGAGATACCTCACTAGCGATATAGAGATACCTCACTAGCGATATAGAGATACCTCACTAGTGATATAGAGATAGCTCACTAGTGATAAAGAGATACCTCACAAGTGATATAGAGATACCTCACTAGCGATATAGAGATACCTCACTAGCGATATAGAGATACCTCACTAGCGATATAGAGATACCTCACAAGTGATATAGAGATAGCTCACTAGTGATAAAGAGATACCTCACAAGTGATATAGAGATACCTCACTAGCGATATAGAGATACCTCACTAGCGATATAGAGATACCTCACTAGCGATATAGAGATACCTCACAAGTGATATAGAGATACCTCACTAGTGATATAGAGATACCTCACTAGTGATATAGAGATACCTCATTAGCGATATAGAGATACCTCACTAGTGATATAGAGATACCTCACTAGTGATAAAGAGATACCTCACAAGTGATATCGAGATACCTCACAAGTGATATAGAGATACCTCACTAGCGATATAGAGATACCTCACTAGCGATATAGAGATACCTCACTAGTGATAAAGAGATACCTCACAAGTGATATAGAGATTCCTCACTAGTGATATAGAGATACCTCACAAGTGATATAGAGATACCTCACGAGTGATATAGAGATACCTCACTAGTGATATAGAGATACCTCACAAGCGATATAGAGATACCTCACTAGCGATATAGAGATACCTCACTAGCGATATAGAGATGCATCACTAGTGATATAGAGATACCTCACTAGTGATATAGAGATACCTTACTCGTGATATAGAGATACCTCACTAGCGATATAGAGATACTTCACGAGCGAGATAGAGATACGTCACTAGCGATATAGAGATACCTCACTAGTGATATAGAGATACCTCACTAGCGATATAGAGATACCTCACTAGCGATATAGAGATACCTCACAAGTGATATAGAGATACCTCACTAGTGATATAGAGATACCTCACAAGCGATATAGAGATACCTCACTAGCGATATAGAGATACCTCACTAGTGATATAGAGATACCTCACTAGTGATAAAGAGATACCTCACAAGTGATATAGAGATACCTCACTAGTGATATAGAGATACCTCACAAGTGATATAGAGATACCTCACTAGTGATATAGAGATACCTCACTCGCGATATAGAGATACCTCACTAGTGATATAGAGATACCTCACTAGTGATAAAGAGATACCTCACAAGTGATATAGAGATACCTCACTAGCGATATAGAGATACCTCACTAGTGATATAGAGATACCTCACAAGTGATATAGAGATACCTCACTTCACTAGTGATATAGAGATACCTCACTAGTGATATAGAGATACCTCACTAGTGATATAGAGATACCTCACAAGTGATATAGAGATACCTCACTTCACTAGTGATATAGAGATACCTCACTAGTGATATAGAGATACCTCACAAGCGATATAGAGATACCTCACTAGCGATATAGAGATACCTCACTAGTGATATAGAGATACCTCACTAGTGATATAGAGATACCTCACTAGCGATATAGAGATACCTCACTAGTGATATAGAGATATCTCACTAGTGATATAGAGATACCTCACTAGCGATAAAGAGATACCTCACAAGTGATATAGAGATACCTCACTAGTGAGATAGAGATCACTAGCTATATAGAGATACCTCACTAGCGATATAGAGATACCTCACTAGCGATATAGAGATACCTCACTAGTGATATAGAGATACCTCACTAGCGATATAGAGATTCCTCACTAGTGATATAGAGATACCTCACAAGTGATATAGAGATACCTCACTAGTGATATAGAGATACCTCACTAGCGATATAGAGACACCTCACTAGTGATATAGAGATACCTCACTAGCGATATAGAGATCCCTCACTAGCGATATAGAGATACTTCACTAGCGATATAGAGATATCTCACTCGTGATATAGAGATACTTCACTAGTGATATAGAGATCCCTCACTAGCGATATAGAGATACTTCACTAGCGATATAGAGATATCTCACTAGTGATATAGAGATACTTCACTAGTGATATAGATATACCTCACTAGTGATATAGAAATACCTCACTAGCGATATCGAGATACCTCACTAGCGATATAGAGATACCTCACTAGCGATATAGAGATACCTCACTAGCGATATAGAGATACCTCACTAGCGATATAGAGATACCTCACTAGTGATATAGAGATACATAACTAGCGACATAGAGATACCTCACTAGTGATATAGAGATACCTCACATGCGATATAGAGATACCTCACTAGTGATATAGAGATACCTCACTAGTGATAAAGAGATACCTCACTAGCTATATAGAGATACCTCACTAGCGATATAGAGATACCTCACTAGCGATATAGAGATACCTCACTAGCGAAATAGAGATACCTCACTAGCGATATAGAGATACCTCACTAGTGATAAAGAGATACCTCACAAGTGATATAGAGATATCTCACTAGCGATATAGAGATACCTGACTAGCGATATAGAGATACCTCACTAGTGATATAGAGATACCTCACTAGCGATATAGAGATACCTGACTAGCGATATAGAGATACCTCACTAGTGATGTCGAGATACCTCACTAGCGATATAGAGATACATCACTAGTGATATAGAGATACCTCACTAGTGATAAAGAGATACCTCACAAGTGATATAGAGATACCTCACTAGCGTTATAGAGATACCTCACTAGCGATATAGAGATACCTCACGAGTGATATAGAGATACCTCACTAGTGATATAGAGATACCTCACTCGTGATGTAGAGATACCTCACTAGTGATCTCGAGATACCTCACAAGCGATATAGAGATACCTCACTAGTGATATAGAGATACCTCACTAGCGATATAGAGATACCTCACTAGCGATATAGAGATACCTCACTAGTGATATAGAGATAGCTCACTAGTGATAAAGAGATACCTCACAAGTGATATAGAGATACCTCACTAGCGATATAGAGATACCTCACTAGCGATATAGAGATACCTCACTAGCGATATAGAGATACCTCACTAGTGATATAGAGATAGCTCACTAGTGATAAAGAGATACCTCACAAGTGATATAGAGATACCTCACTAGCGATATAGAGATACCTCACTAGCGATATAGAGATACCTCACTAGCGATATAGAGATACCTCACAAGTGATATAGAGATACCTCACTAGTGATATAGAGATACCTCACTAGTGATATAGAGATACCTCACAAGCGATATAGAGATACCTCATTAGCGATATAGAGATACCTCACTAGTGATAAAGAGATACCTCACAAGTGATATAGAGATACCTCACAAGTGATATAGAGATACCTCACTAGCGATATAGAGATACCTCACTAGCGATATAGAGATACCTCACTAGCTATATAGAGATACCTCACTGGTGATATAGAGATACCTCACTAGTGATAAAGAGATACCTCACAAGTGATATAGAGACACCTCACTAGCGATATAGAGATACCTCACTAGCGATATAGAGATACCTCACTAGCAATATAGAGATACCTCACTAGTGATATAGAGATAACTCACTCGTGATATAGAGATACCTCACTAGTGATATAGAGATACCTCACTAGCGATATAGAGATACCTCACTAGTGATATAGAGATACATAACTAGCGATATAGAGATACCTCACAAGTGATATAGAGATACCTCACTAGTTATATAGAGATACCTCACAAGTGATATAGAGATACCTCACTAGTGATATAGAGATACCTCACTAGTGATATTGAGATACCTCACAAGCGATATAGAGATACCTCATTAGCGATATAGAGATACCTCATTAGTGATATAGAGACACCTCACTAGTGGTAAAGAGATACCTCACAATTGATATAGAGATACCTCACTAGCGATATAGAGATACCTCACTAGTGATATAGAGATACCTCACTAGCTATATAGAGATACCTCACTCGTGATATAGAGATACCTCACTAGTGATAAAGAGATACCTCACAAGTGATATAGAGACACCTCACTAGCGATATAGAGATACCTCACTAGCGATATAGAGATACCTCACTAGTGATATAGAGATACCTCACTTGCGATATAGAGCTACCTCACTAGCGATATAGAGATACCTCACTAGCGATATAGAGATACCTCACTAGCGATATAGAGCTACCTCACTAGCGATATAGAGATACCTCACTAGCGATATAGAGATACCTCACAAGTGATATAGAGATACCTCACTAGTGATATAGAGATACCTCACGAGTGATATAGAGAAACCTCACAAGCGATATAGAGATACGTCACTAGCGATATAGAGATACCTCACTAGTGATATAGAGATACCTCACTAGCTATATAGAGATACCTCACTAGTGATATAGAGATACCTCACTAGTGATAAAGAGATACCTCACAAGTGATATAGAGACACCTCACTAGCGATATAGAGATACCTCACAACGATATAGAGATACCTCACTAGTGATATAGAGATACCTCACTTGCGATATAGAGCTACCTCACTAGCGATATAGAGATACCTCACTAGCGATATAGAGATACCTCACTAGCGATATAGAGATACCTCACTAGCGATATAGAGCTACCTCACTAGCGATATAGAGATACCTCACTTGCGATATAGAGCTACCTCACTAGCGATATAGAGATACCTCACTAGCGATATAGAGATACCTCACTAGCGATATAGAGATACCTCACTAGCGATATAGAGCTACCTCACTAGCGATATAGAGATACCTCACTAGCGATATAGAGATACCTCACAAGTGATATAGAGATACCTCACTAGTGATATAGAGATACCTCACGAGTGATATAGAGAAACCTCACAAGCGATATAGAGTTACGTCACTAGCGATATAGAGATACCTCACTAGTGATATAGAGATACCTCACTAATGATAAAGAGATACCTCACTAGTGATAAAGAGATACCTCACAAGTGATATGGAGATACCTCACTAGCGATATAGAGATACCTCACTAGTGATATAGAGATACCTCACTAGTGATATAGAGATACCTCACAAGCGATATAGAGATACATCACCAGCGATATAGAGATACCTCACTAGTGATATAGAGATACCTCACTAGTGATAAAGAGATACCTCACAAGTGATATAGAGATACCTCACTAGCGATATAGAGATACCTCACTAGTGATATAGAGATACCTCACAAGTGATATAGAAGAGATACCTCACTAGTGATATAGAGATACCTCACTAGCGATATAGAGATACCTCACTAGTGATATAGAGATACCTCACTCGCGATATAGAGATACCTCACAAGTGATATAGAGATACCTCACTCGTGATATAGAGATACCTCACAAGTGATATAGAGATACCTCACTAGTGATATAGAGATACCTCACTAGTGATATAGAGATACCTCACAAGCGATATGGAGATACCTCACTAGCGATATAGAGATACCTCACTAGTGATATAGAGATACCTCACTGGCGATATAGAGATACCTCACTAGTGACATAGAGATACTTCACTAGCGATATAGAGATACTTCACTCGTGATATAGAGATACCTCACTAGTGATATAGAGATACCTCACTAGCGATATAGAGATACCTCACTAGTGATATAGAGATACCTCACTAGCGATATAGAGATACCTCACTAGCGATATAGAGATACCTCACTAGTGATATAGAGATACCTCACTAGTGATATAGAGATGCCTCACTAGTGATTATAGAGATACTTCACTAGCGATATAGAGATACCTCACTAGTGATATAGAGATACTTCACTAGTGATATAGAGATACCTCACTAGCGATATAGAGATACCTCACTTGTGAGATAGAGATACCTCACTAGCGATATCGAGATACCTCACTAGCGATATAGAGATACCTCACTAGCGATATAGAGATACCTCACTCGTGATATAGAGATACCTCACTCGTGATATAGAGATACCTCACTAGTGAGATAGAGATACCTCACTAGCGATATCGAGATACCTCACTAGCGATATAGAGATACCTCACTAGCGATATAGAGATACCTCACTCGTGATATAGAGATACCTCACTCGTGATATAGAGATACCTCACTAGTGATATAGAGATATCTCACTAGCGATATAGAGATACCTCACAAGTGATATAGAGATACCTCACCAGCGATATAGAGATACCTCACTAGTGATATAGAGATACCTCACTAGTGATAAAGAGATACCTCACAAGTGATATAGAGATACCTCACTAGCGATATAGAGATACCTCACTAGCGATATAGAGATACCTCACAAGTGATATAGAGATACCTCACTAGCGATATAGAGATACCTCACTAGCGATATAGAGATACCTCACTAGTGATATACAGATACCTCACTAGTGATGAAGAGATATCTCACTCGCGATATAGAGATACCTCACTAGCGATATAGAGATACCTCACTAGTGATATACAGATACCTCACTAGTGATAAAGAGATACCTCACTAGCGATATAGAGATATCTCACTAGTGATATAGAGATATCTCACTAGTGATATAGAGATACCTCACAAGTGATATAGAGATACCTCACTAGCTATATAGAGATACCTCACTAGCGATATAGAGATACCTCACTAGCGATATAGAGATACCTCACTAGTGATATAGAGATACCTCACTAGCGATATAGAGATACCTCACTAGTGATATTGAGATACCTCACTAGTGATATAGAGATACCTCACAAGTGATAGAGATGCCTCACTAGTGATTATAGAGATACTTCACTAGCGATATAGAGATACCTCACTAGTGATATAGAGATACTTCACTAGTGATATAGAGATACCTCACTAGTGATATAGAGATACCTCACTAGTGAGATAGAGATACCTCACTAGCGATATCGAGATACCTCACTAGCGATATAGAGATACCTCACTCGTGATATAGAGATACCTCACTAGCGATATAGAGATACCTCAATAGCGATATAGAGATACCTCACTAGTGATATAGAGATACCTCACTAGCTATATAGAGATCCCTCACTAGCGATATAGAGATACCTCACTAGTGATATAGAGATACCTCACTAGTGATATAGAGATACCTCAGAAGCGATATAGAGATACCTCACTAGCGATATAGAGATACCTCACTAGCGATATAGAGATACCTCACTCGTGATATAGAGATACCTCACTAGCGATATAGAGATACCTCACAAGTGATATAGAGATACCTCACCAGTGATATAGAGATACCTCACAAGTGATATAGAGATACCTCATTAGTGATATAGAGATACCTCACTAGTGATGTCGAGATACCTCACTAGCGATATAGAGATACCTCACTAGTGATATAGAGATACCTCACTAGCGATATAGAGATACCTCACTAGCGATAAAGAGATACCTCACTAGCGATATAGAGATACCTCACTAGCGATATAGAGATACCTCACTAGCGATATAGAGATACTTCACTAGTGATATAGAGATACCTCACGAGTGATATAGAGATACTTCACTAGTGATATAGAGATACCTCACTAGCGATATAGAGATACCTCACTAGCGATATCGAGATACCTCACTAGCGATATAGAGATACCTCACTCGTGATATAGAGATACCTCACTCGTGATATAGAGATACCTCACTAGTGATATAGAGATACCTCACTGGCGATATAGAGATACATAACTAGCGACATAGAGATACCTCACTAGCGATATAGAGATACCTCACTAGTGATTATAGAGATACTTCACTAGCGATATAGAGGTACCTCACGAGTGATATAGAGATACTTCACTAGTGATATAGAGATACCTCACTAGTGATATAGATATACCTCACTAGTGATATAGAGTTACCTCACTAGTGATATAGAGATACCTCACTAGCGATATCGAGATACCTCACTAGCGATATAGAGATACCTCACTAGCGATATAAAGATACCTCACTAGCGATATAGAGATACCTCACTCGTGATATAGAGATACCTCACCCGTGATATAGAGATACCTCACTAGTGATATAGAGATACCTCACTAGCGATATAGAGATACCTGACTAGTGATATAGAGATACATAACTAGCGACATAGAGATACCTCACTAGTGATATAGAGATACCTCACATGCGATATAGAGATACCTCACTAGTGATATAGAGATACCTCACTAGTGATAAAGAGATACCTCACTAGCTATATAGAGATACCTCACTAGCGATATAGAGATACCTCACTTGTGATATAGAGATACCTCACAAGTGATATAGAGATACCTCACTAGCGATATAGAGATACCTCACTAGCGATATAGAGATACCTCACTAGCGATATAGAGATACCTCAAAAGTGACATAGAGATACCTCACCAGTGATATAGAGATACCTCACAAGTGATATAGAGATACCTCATTAGTGATATAGAGATACCTCACTAGTGATGTCGAGATACCTCACTAGCGATATAGAAATACCTCACTAGTGATATAGAGATACCTCACTAGTGATAAAGAGATACCTCACAAGTGATATAGAGATACCTCACTAGCGATATAGAGATACCTCACTAGTGATGTCGAGATACCTCACTAGCGATATAGAGATACCTCACTCGTGATATAGAGATACCTCACTCGTGATATAGAGATATCTCACTAGCGATATAGAGATACCTCAATAGCGATATAGAGATACCTCACGAGTGATATAGAGATACCTCACTAGCTATATAGAGATCCCTCACTAGCGATATAGAGATACCTCACTAGTGATATAGAGATACCTCACTAGTGATATAGAGATACCTCAGAAGCGATATAGAGATACCTCACTAGCGATATAGAGATACCTCACTAGTGATATAGAGATACCTCACTAGCGATATAGAGATACCTCACAAGTGATATAGAGATACCTCACCAGTGATATAGAGATACCTCACAAGTGATATAGAGATACCTCATTAGTGATATAGAGATACCTCACTAGTGATGTCGAGATACCTCACTAGCGATATAGAGATACCTCACTAGTGATATAGAGATACCTCACTCGCGATATAGAGATACCTCACTAGCGATAAAGAGATACCTCACTAGCGATATAGAGATACCTCACTAGCGATATAGAGATACCTCACTAGCGATATAGAGATACTTCACTAGCGATATAGAGATACCTCACGAGTGATATAGAGATACTTCACTAGTGATATAGAGATACCTCACTAGCGATATAGAGATACCTCACTAGCGATATCGAGATACCTCACTAGCGATATAGAGATACCTCACTCGTGATATAGAGATACCTCACTCGTGATATAGAGATACCTCACTAGTGATATAGAGATACCTCACTAGCGATATAGAGATACATAACTAGCGACATAGAGATACCTCACTAGCGATATAGAGATACCTCACTAGTGATTATAGAGATACTTCACTCGCGATATAGAGGTACCTCACGAGTGATATAGAGATACTTCACTAGTGATATAGAGATACCTCACTAGTGATATAGATATACCTCACTAGTGATATAGAGATACCTCACTAGTGATATAGAGATACCTCACTAGCGATATCGAGATACCTCACTAGCGATATAGAGATACCTCACTAGCGATATAAAGATACCTCACTAGCGATATAGAGATACTTCACTCGTGATATAGAGATACCTCACTCGTGATATAGAGATACCTCACTAGCGATATAGAGATACCTGACTAGTGATATAGAGATACATAACTAGCGACATAGAGATACCTCACTAGTGATATAGAGATACCTCACATGCGATATAGAGATACCTCACTAGTGATATAGAGATACCTCACTAGTGATAAAGAGATACCTCACTAGCTATATAGAGATACCTCACTAGCGATATAGAGATACCTCACTTGTGATATAGAGATACCTCACAAGTGATATAGAGATACCTCACTAGCGATATAGAGATACCTCACTAGCGATATAGAGATACCTCACTAGCGATATAGAGATACCTCAAAAGTGACATAGAGATACCTCACCAGTGATATAGAGATACCTCACAAGTGATATAGAGATACCTCATTAGTGATATAGAGATACCTCACTAGTGATGTCGAGATACCTCACTAGCGATATAGAGATACCTCACTAGTGATATAGAGATACCTCACTAGTGATAAAGAGATACCTCACAAGTGATATAGAGATACCTCACTAGCGATATCGAGATACCTCACTAGTGATGTCGAGATACCTCACTAGCGATATAGAGATACCTCACTAGTGATGTCGAGATACCTCACTAGCGATATAGAGATACCTCACTAGCGATATAGAGATACCTCACGAGTGATATAGAGATACCTCACTAGCTATATAGAGATACCTCACTAGTGATATAGAGATACCTCACTCGTGATATAGAGATACCTCACTGGTGATATAGAGATACCTCACTAGCGATATAGAGATACCTGACTAGCGATATAGAGATACCTCACTAGTGATATAGAGATACCTCACTAGCGATATAGAGATACCTCACTAGTGATGTCGAGATACCTCACTAGCGATATAGAGATACCTCACTAGGGATATAGAGATAGCTCACAAGCGATATAGAGATACCTCACTAGCGATATAGAGATACCTCACAAGTGATATAGAGTTACCTCACTAGCGATATAGAGATACCTCACTAGCGATATAGAGATACCTCACTAGTGATATAGAGATACCTCACTAGCGATAAAGAGCTACCTCACTAGCGATATAGAGATACATCATTCGCGAGATAGAGATACCTCACTAGCGATGTAGAGATACCTCACTAGCTATATAGAGATACCTCACTAGCGATATAGAGATACCTCACTAGCGATATAGAGATACCTCACTAGCGATATAGAGATACCTCACTAGCGATATAGAGATACCTCACCAGTGATATAGAGATACCTCACTAGCGATATAGAGATACCTCACTAGCGATATAGAGATACCTCACTAGCTATATAGAGATACCTCACTCGCGATATAGAGATACCTCACTAGCTATATAGAGATACCTCACTAGTGATATAGAGATACCTCACTAGCGATATAGAGATACCTCACTAGTGATATAGAGATACCTCACTAGCGATAAAGAGCTACCTCACTAGCGATATAGAGATACATCATTCGCGAGATAGAGATACCTCACTAGCGATGTAGAGATACCTCACTAGCTATATAGAGATACCTCACTAGCGATATAGAGATACCTCACTAGCGATATAGAGATACCTCACTAGCGATATAGAGATACCTCACTAGCGATATAGAGATACCTCACCAGTGATATAGAGATACCTCACTAGCGATATAGAGATACCTCACTAGCGATATAGAGATACCTCACTAGCTATATAGAGATACCTCACTCGCGATATAGAGATACCTCACTAGCTATATAGAGATACCTCACTAGTGATATAGAGATACCTCACTGGCGATATAGAGATACCTCACGAGTGATATAGAGATACCTCACTAGCTATATAGAGATACCTCACTCGCGATATAGAGATACCTCACTAGTGATATAGAGATACCTCACTAGCGATATAGAGATACCTCACTAGTGATAAAGAGATACCTCACTAGCGATATAGAGATACCTCACTAGCGATATAGAGATATCTCACTAGTGATATAGAGATACCTCACTAGCGATATAGAGATACCTCACTAGCGATATAGAGATACCTCACTAGCGATATAGAGATACCTCACGAGTGATTATAGAGATACTTCACTAGTGATATAGAGATACTTCACAAGTGATATAGAGATACCTCACTAGTGATACAGAGATACCTCACTAGCGATATCGAGATACCTCACTAGCGATATAGAGATACCTCACAAGTGATATAGAGATACCTCACTCGTGATATAGAGATACCTCGCTAGTGATATAGAGATACCTCACTAGCGATATAGAGATACCTCACTAGTGATATAGAGTTACCTCACTAGCGATATAGAGATACCTCACTAGCGATATAGAGATACCTCACTAGTGATATAGAGATACCTCACTAGCGATAAAGAGCTACCTCACTAGCGATATAGAGATACCTCATTAGCGAGATAGAGATACCTCACTAGCGATGTAGAGATACCTCACTAGCGATATAGAGATACCTCACTAGTGATATAGAGATACCTCACTAGCGATATAGAGATACCTCACAAGTGATATAGAGATACCTCACCAGTGATATAGAGATACCTCACAAGTGATATAGAGATACCTCATTAGTGATATAGAGATAACTCACTAGTGATGTCGAGATACCTCACTAGCGATATAGAGATACCTCACTAGTGATATAGAGATACCTCACTGGTGATATTGAGATACCTCACTAGTGATAAAGAGATACCTCACAAGTGATATAGCGATACCTCACTAGCGATATAGAGATACCTCACGAGTGATATAGAGATACCTCACTAGCGATATAGAGATACCTCACTCGTGATATAGAGATACCTCACTCGTGATATAGAGATATCTCACTAGCGATATAGAGATACCTCAATAGCGATATAGAGATACCTCACTAGTGATATAGAGATACCTCACTAGCTATATAGAGATCCCTCACTAGCGATATAGAGATACCTCACTAGTGATATAGAGATACCTCACTAGTGATATAGAGATACCTTAGAAGCGATATAGAGATACCTCACTAGCGATATAGAGATACCTCACTAGCGATATAGAGATACCTCACTAGTGATATAGAGATACCTCACTAGCGATATAGAGATACCTCACAAGTGATATAGAGATACCTCACCAGTGATATAGAGATACCTCACAAGTGATATAGAGATACCTCATTAGTGATATAGAGATACCTCACTAGTGATGTCGAGATACCTCACTAGCGATATAGAGATACCTCACTAGTGATATAGAGATACCTCACTAGCGACATAGAGATACCTCACTAGCGATAAAGAGATACCTCACTAGCGATATAGAGATACCTCACTAGCGATATAGAGATACCTCACTAGCGATATAGAGATACTTCACTAGCGATATAGAGATATCTCACGAGTGATATAGAGATACTTCACTCGTGATATAGAGATACCTCACTAGCGATATAGAGATACCTCACTAGCGATATCGAGATACCTCACTCGTGATATAGAGATACCTCACTCGTGATATAGAGATACCTCACTAGTGATATAGAGATACCTCACTAGCGATATAGAGATACATAACTAGCGACATAGAGATACCTCACTAGCGATATAGAGATACCTCACTAGTGATTATAGAGATACTTCACTAGCGATATAGAGGTACCTCACGGGTGATATAGAGATACTTCACTAGTGATATAGAGATACCTCACTAGTGATATAGATATACCTCACTAGTGATATAGAGATACCTCACTAGTGATATAGAGATACCTCACTAGTGATGTCGAGATACCTCACTAGCGATATAGAGATACCTCACTAGTGATATAGAGATACCTCACTAGCGACATAGAGATACCTCACTAGCGATATAAAGATACCTCACTAGCGATATAGAGATACCTCACTCGTGATATAGAGATACCTCACTCGTGATATAGAGATACCTCACTAGTGATATAGAGATACCTCACTAGCGATATAGAGATACCTGACTAGTGATATAGAGATACATAACTAGCGACATAGAGATACCTCACTAGTGATATAGAGATACCTCACATGCGATATAGAGATACCTCACTAGTGATATAGAGATACCTCACTAGTGATAAAGAGATACCTCACTAGCGATATAGAGATACCTCACTAGTGATATAGAGATACCTCACAAGTGATATAGAGATACCTCACTAGCGATATAGAGATACCTCACTAGCGATATAGAGATACCTCACTAGTGATATAGAGATACCTCACTAGTGATATAGAGATACCTCAGAAGCGATATAGAGATACCTCACTAGCGATATAGAGATACCTCACTAGTGATATAGAGATACCTCACTAGCGATATAGAGATACCTCACAAGTGATATAGAGATACCTCACCAGTGATATAGAGATACCTCACAAGTGATATAGAGATACCTCATTAGTGATATAGAGATACCTCACTAGTGATGTCGAGATACCTCACTAGCGATATAGAGATACCTCACTAGTGATATAGAGATACCTCACTAGCGACATAGAGATACCTCACTAGCGATAAAGAGATACCTCACTAGCGATATAGAGATACCTCACTAGCGATATAGAGATACCTCACTAGCGATATAGAGATACTTCACTAGCGATATAGAGATACCTCACGAGTGATATAGAGATACTTCACTAGTGATATAGAGATACCTCACTAGCGATATAGAGATACCTCACTAGCGATATCGAGATACCTCACTAGCGATATAGAGATACCTCACTCGTGATATAGAGATACCTCACTCGTGATATAGATATACCTCACTAGCGATATAGAGATACATAACTAGCGACATAGAGATACCTCACTAGCGATATAGAGATACCTCACTAGTGATTATAGAGATACTTCACTAGCGATATAGAGGTACCTCACGAGTGATATAGAGATACTTCACTAGTGATATAGAGATACCTCACTCGTGATATAGATATACCTCACTAGTGATATAGAGATACCTCACTAGTGATATAGAGATACCTCACTAGCGATATCGAGATACCTCACTAGCGATATAGAGATACCTCACTAGCGATATAAAGATACCTCACTAGCGATATAGAGATACCTCACTCGTGATATAGAGATACCTCACTCGTGATATAGAGATACCTCACTAGTGATATAGAGATACCTCACTAGCGATATAGAGATACCTGACTAGTGATATAGAGATACATAACTAGCGACATAGAGATACCTCACTAGTGATATAGAGATACCTCACATGCGATATAGAGATACCTCACTAGTGATATAGAGATACCTCACTAGTGATAAAGAGATACCTCACAAGTGATATAGAGATACCTCACTAGCGATATAGAGATACCTCACTAGCGATATAGAGATACCTCACTAGCGATATAGAGATACCTCAAAAGTGACATAGAGATACCTCACCAGTGATATAGAGATACCTCACAAGTGATATAGAGATACCTCATTAGTGATATAGAGATACCTCACTAGTGATGTCGAGATACCTCACTAGCGATATAGAGATACCTCACTAGTGATATAGAGATACCTCACTAGTGATAAAGAGATACCTCACAAGTGATATAGAGATACCTCACTAGCGATATAGAGATACCTCACTAGTGATGTCGAGATACCTCACTAGCGATATAGAGATACCTCACTAGTGATGTCGAGATACCTCACTAGCGATATAGAGATACCTCACTAGCGATATAGAGATACCTCACGAGTGATATAGAGATACCTCACTAGCTATATAGAGATACCTCACTAGTGATATAGAGATACCTCATTTGTGATATAGAGATACCTCACGAGTGATATAGAGATACCTCACTAGCGATATAGAGATACCTGACTAGCGATATAGAGATACCTCACTAGTGATATAGAGATACCTCACTAGCGATATAGAGATACCTCACTAGTGATGTCGAGATACCTCACTAGCGATATAGAGATACCTCACTAGTGATATAGAGATAGCTCACCAGTGATATAGAGATACCTCATAAGTGATATAGAGATACCTCATTAGTGATATAGAGATAACTCACTAGTGATGTCGAGATACCTCACTAGCGATATAGAGATACCTCACTAGTGATATAGAGATACCTCACTGGTGATATTGAGATACCTCACTAGTGATAAAGAGATACCTCACAAGTGATATAGAGATACCTCACTAGCGATATAGAGATACCTCACTAGTGATATAGAGATACCTCACAAGTGATATAGAGATCCCTCACTAGTGATATAGAGATACCTCACAAGCGATATGGAGATACCTCACTAGCGATATAGAGATACCTCACTAGCGATATAGAGATACCTCACTAGTGATTATAGAGATACTTCACTAGCGATATAGAGATACCTCACTCGTGATATAGAGATACTTCACTGGTGATATAGAGATACCTCACTAGCGATATAGAGATACCTCACTCGTGATTATAGAGATACTTCACTAGCGATATAGAGATACCTCACTCGTGATATAGAGATACTTCACTGGTGATATAGAGATACCTCACTAGTGATATAGAGATACCTCACTCGTGATATAGAGATACCTCAGTAGCGATATAGAGATACCTCACTAGTGATATAGAGATACCTCACTAGCTATATAGAGATACCTCACTAGCGATATAGAGATACCTCACTAGTGATATAGAGATACCTCACTAGTGATATAGAGATACCTCACTAGTGATAAAGAGATACCTCAGAAGCGATATAGAGATACCTCACTAGCGATATAGAGATACCTCACTAGCGATATAGAGATACCTCACTAGCGATATAGAGATACCTCAAAAGTGACATAGAGATACCTCACCAGTGATATAGAGATACCTCACAAGTGATATAGAGATACCTCATTAGTGATATAGAGATACCTCACTAGTGATGTCGAGATACCTCACTAGCGATATAGAGATACCTCACTAGTGATATAGAGATACCTCACTAGTGATAAAGAGATACCTCACAAGTGATATAGAGATACCTCACTAGCGATATAGAGATACCTCACTAGTGATGTCGAGATACCTCACTAGCGATATAGAGATACCTCACTAGTGATGTCGAGATACCTCACTAGCGATATAGAGATACCTCACTAGCGATATAGAGATACCTCACGAGTGATATAGAGATACCTCACTAGCTATATAGAGATACCTCACTAGTGATATAGAGATACCTCACTCGTGATATAGAGATACCTCACTAGTGATATAGAGATACCTCACTTGCGATATAGAGATACCTGACTAGCGATATAGAGATACCTCACTAGCGATATAGAGATACCTCACTAGCGATATAGAGATACCTCACTAGTGATGTCGAGATACCTCACTAGCGATATAGAGATACCTCACTAGTGATATAGAGATAGCTCACTAGTGATAAAGAGATACCTCACAAGCGATATAGAGATACCTCACTAGCGATATAGAGATACCTCACTAGCGATATAGAGATACCTCACTAGCGATATAGAGATACCTCACCAGTGATATAGAGATACCTCACAAGTGATATAGAGTTACCTCACTAGCGATATAGAGATACCTCACTAGCGATATAGAGATACCTCACTAGTGATATAGAGATACCTCACTTGCGATAAAGAGCTACCTCACTAGCGATATAGAGATACATCATTAGCGAGATAGAGATACCTCACTCGCGATATAGAGATACCTCACTGGTGATATAGAGATACCTCACTAGCGATATAGAGATATCTCACGAGTGATATAGAGATACCTCACTAGCGATATAGAGATACCTCATTAGCGATATAGAGATACCTCACTAGCGATATAGAGATACCTCACTGGTGATGTAGAGATACATCACTAGCTATATAGAGATACCTCACTCGTGATATAGAGATACCTCACTAGCGATATAGAGATACCTCACTAGTGATATCGAGATACCTCACTAGCTATATAGAGATACCTCACTAGCGATATAGAGATACCTCACTAGCGATATAGAGATACCTCACTAGCGATATAGAGATACCTCACCAGTTTTATAGAGATACCTCACTAGCGATATAGAGATACCTCACTACCGATATAGAGATACCTCACTAGCGATATCGAGATACCTCACTAGCGATATAGAGATACCTCACTCGTGATATAGAGATACCTCACTCGTGATATAGAGATACCTCACTAGCGATATAGAGATACCTCACTAGCGATATAGAGATACCTCACTAGCGATATAGAGATACCTCACGAGTGATGTCGAGATACCTCACTAGCGATATAGAGATACCTCACTAGTGATATAGAGATATCTCACTAGTGATATAGAGATACTTCACTAGTGATAAAGAGATACCTCACTAGTGATATCGAGATACCTCACTAGCGATATAGAGATACCTCACTAGCGATATAGAGATACCTCACTAGTGATATAGAGATACCTCACTAGCTATATAGAGATACCTCACTAGTGATATAGAGATACCTCACTAGTGATATAGAGATACCTCACTAGTGATTTTGAGCTACCTCACTAGCGATATAGAGATACCTCATTAGCGATATAGAGATACCTCACTAGTGATACAGAGATACCTCACTAGTGATATAGAGATACCTCACTAGTGATATAGAGATACCTCACTAGTGAGATAGAGATACCTCACTTGTGATATAGAGATACCTCACTAGCGATGTAGAGATACCTCACTAGTGATATAGATATACCTCACTAGTGATATAGAGATACCTCACTAGCGATGTAGAGATACCTCACCAGTGATATAGAGATACCTCACAAGTGATATAGAGATACCTCACTAGCGATATAGAGATACCTCACTAGCGATATAGAGATACCTCACTAGTGAGATAGAGATACCTCACTAGCGATATAGAGATACCTCACTAGTGATATAGAGATACCTCACTAGTGATATAGAGATACCTCACTAGTGATATAGAGATACCTCACTCGTGAGATAGAGATACCTCACTAGCGATATAGAGATACCTCACTAGCGATATAGAGATACCTCACTAGCGATATAGAGATACCTCACTAGTGATATAGAGATACCTCACATGCGATATAGAGATACCTCACTAGTGATATAGAGATACCTCACTAGTGATATAGAGATACCTCACTAGTGATAAACAGATACCTCACAAGTGATATAGAGATATCTCACTAGCAATATAGAGATACCTCACTAGCGATATAGAGATACCTCACTAGTGATATAGAGATACCTCACTAGCTATATAGAGATACCTCACTAGCGATATAGAGATACCTCACTAGTGATTATAGAGATACTTCACTAGCGATATAGAGATACCTCACTCGTGATATAGAGATACTTCACTGGTGATATAGAGATACCTCACTAGTGATATAGAGATACCTCACTAGTGAGATAGAGATACCTCACTAGCGATATAGAGATACCTCACTAGCGATATTGAGATACCTCACTCGTGATATAGAGATACCTCACTCGTGATATAGAGATACCTCAGTAGCGATATAGAGATACCTCACTAGTGATATAGAGATACCTCACTAGCTATATAGAGATACCTCACCAGCGATATAGAGATACCTCACTAGTGATATAGAGATACCTCACTAGTGATATAGAGATACCTCACTAGTGATAAAGAGATACCTCAGAAGCGATATAGAGATACCTCACTAGCGATATAGAGATACCTCACTAGCGATATAGAGATACCTCACTAGCGATATAGAGATACCTCACTAGCGATATAGAGATACCTCAAAAGTGACATAGAGATACCTCACCAGTGATATAGAGATACCTCACAAGTGATATAGAGATACCTCATTAGTGATATAGAGATACCTCACTAGTGATGTCGAGATACCTCACTAGCGATATAGAGATACCTCACTAGTGATATAGAGATACCTCACTAGTGATAAAGAGATACCTCACAAGTGATATAGAGATACCTCACTAGCGATATAGAGATACCTCACTAGTGATGTCGAGATACCTCACTAGCGATATAGAGATACCTCACTAGTGATGTCGAGATACCTCACTAGCGATATAGAGATACCTCACTAGCGATATAGAGATACCTCACGAGTGATATAGAGATACCTCACTAGCTATATAGAGATACCTCACTAGTGATATAGAGATACCTCACTCGTGATATAGAGATACCTCACTAGTGAAATAGAGATACCTCACTTGCGATATAGAGATACCTGACTAGCGATATAGAGATACCTCACTAGCGATATAGAGATACCTCACTAGCGATATAGAGATACCTCACTAGTGATGTCGAGATACCTCACTAGCGATATAGAGATACCTCACTAGTGATATAGAGATAGCTCACTAGTGATAAAGAGATACCTCACAAGCGATATAGAGATACCTCACTAGCGATATAGAGATACCTCACTAGCGATATAGAGATACCTCACTAGCGATATAGAGATACCTCACCAGTGATATAGAGATACCTCACAAGTGATATAGAGTTACCTCACTAGCGATATAGAGATACCTCACTAGCGATATGGAGATACCTCACTAGTGATATAGAGATACCTCACTTGCGATAAAGAGCTACCTCACTAGCGATATAGAGATACATCATTAGCGAGATAGAGATACCTCACTAGCGATATAGAGATACCTCACTGGTGATATAGAGATACCTCACTAGCGATATAGAGATATCTCACTAGTGATATAGAGATACCTCACTAGCGATATAGAGATACCTCATTAGCGATATAGAGATACCTCACTAGCGATATAGAGATACCTCACT
Source organism: Pristiophorus japonicus (assembly GCF_044704955.1). NCBI lineage: Eukaryota > Metazoa > Chordata > Chondrichthyes > Pristiophoridae > Pristiophorus > Pristiophorus japonicus. The sequence continues at coordinate 61,442,963 of NC_091994.1, read as the reverse complement.
GGTGATGTAGAGATACCTCACTAGCTATATAGAGATACCTCACTAGTGATATAGAGATACCTCACTAGCGATATAGAGATACCTCACTAGTGATATAGAGATACCTCACTAGCTATATAGAGATACCTCACTAGCGATATAGAGATACCTCACTTGCGATATAGAGATACCTCACTAGCGATATAGAGATACCTCACTAGCGATATAGAGATACCTCACCAGTGATATAGAGATACCTCACTAGCGATATAGAGATACCTCACTACCGATATAGAGATACCTCACTAGCGATATCGAGATACCTCACTAGCGATATAGAGATACCTCACTCGTGATATAGAGATACCTCACTCGTGATATAGAGATACCTCACTAGCGATATAGAGATACCTCACTAGCGATATAGAGATACCTCACTAGTGATGTCGAGATACCTCACTAGCGATATAGAGATACCTCACTAGTGATATAGAGATATCTCACTAGTGATATAGAGATACTTCACTAGTGATAAAGAGATACCTCACAAGTGATATCGAGATACCTCACTAGCGATATAGAGATACCTCACTAGCGATATAGAGATACCTCACTAGTGATATAGAGATACCTCACTAGCTATATAGAGATACCTCACTAGTGATATAGAGATACCTCACTAGCGATATAGAGATACCTCACTAGTGATTTTGAGCTACCTCACTAGCGATATAGAGATACCTCATTAGCGATATAGAGATACCTCACTAGTGATATAGAGATACCTCACTAGCGATATAGAGATACCTCACTAGTGATTTTGAGCTACCTCACTAGCGATATAGAGATACCTCATTAGCGATATAGAGATACCTCACTAGTGATATAGAGATACCTCACTAGTGATATAGAGATACCTCACTAGTGAGATAGAGATACCTCACTTGTGATCTCGAGATACCTCACTAGCGATGTAGAGATACCTCACTAGTGATATAGATATACCTCACTAGTGATATAGAGATACCTCACTAGCGATGTAGAGATACCTCACCAGTGATATAGAGATACCTCACAAGTGATATAGAGTTACCTCACTAGCGATATAGAGATACCTCACTAGCGATATAGAGATACCTCACTAGTGATATAGAGATACCTCACTTGCGATAAAGAGCTACCTCACTAGCGATATAGAGATACATCATTAGCGAGATAGAGATACCTCACTAGCGATATAGAGATACCTCACTGGTGATATAGAGATACCTCACTAGCGATATAGAGATATCTCACTAGTGATATAGAGATACCTCACTAGCGATATAGAGATACCTCATTAGCGATATAGAGATACCTCACTAGCGATATAGAGATACCTCACTGGTGATGTAGAGATACCTCACTAGCTATATAGAGATACCTCACTAGTGATATAGAGATACCTCACTAGCGATATAGAGATACCTCACTAGTGATATAGAGATACCTCACTAGCTATATAGAGATACCTCACTAGCGATATAGAGATACCTCACTTGCGATATAGAGATACCTCACTAGCGATATAGAGATACCTCACTAGCGATATAGAGATACCTCACCAGTGATATAGAGATACCTCACTAGCGATATAGAGATACCTCACTACCGATATAGAGATACCTCACTAGCGATATCGAGATACCTCACTAGCGATATAGAGATACCTCACTCGTGATATAGAGATACCTCACTCGTGATATAGAGATACCTCACTAGCGATATAGAGATACCTCACTAGCGATATAGAGATACCTCACTAGCGATATAGAGATACCTCACTAGTGATGTCGAGATACCTCACTAGCGATATAGAGATACCTCACTAGTGATATAGAGATATCTCACTAGTGATATAGAGATACTTCACTAGTGATAAAGAGATACCTCACAAGTGATATCGAGATACCTCACTAGCGATATAGAGATACCTCACTAGCGATATAGAGATACCTCACTAGTGATATAGAGATACCTCACTAGCTATATAGAGATACCTCACTAGTGATATAGAGATACCTCACTAGCGATATAGAGATACCTCACTAGTGATTTTGAGCTACCTCACTAGCGATATAGAGATACCTCATTAGCGATATAGAGATACCTCACTAGTGATACAGAGATACCTCACTAGTGATATAGAGATACCTCACTAGTGATATAGAGATACCTCACTAGTGAGATAGAGATACCTCACTTGTGATCTCGAGATACCTCACTAGCGATGTAGAGATACCTCACTACTGATATAGATATACCTCACTAGTGATATAGAGATACCTCACTAGCGATGTAGAGATACCTCACCAGTGATATAGAGATACCTCACAAGTGATATAGAGATACCTCACTAGCGATATAGAGATACCTCACTAGCGATATAGAGATACCTCACTAGTGAGATAGAGATACCTCACTAGCGATATAGAGATACCTCACTCGTGATACAGAGATACCTCACTAGTGATATAGAGATACCTCACTCGTGAGATCGAGATACCTCACTAGCGATATAGAGATACCTCACTAGTGATATAGAGATAGCTCACTAGTGATATAGAGATACCTCACTCGTGAGATAGAGATACCTCACTAGCGATATAGAGATACCTCACTAGCGATATAGAGATACCTCACTAGCGATATAGAGATACCTCACTAGTGATATAGAGATACCTCACATGCGATATAGAGATACCTCACTAGTGATATAGAGATACCTCACTAGTGATATAGAGATACCTCACTAGTGATAAAGAGATACCTCACAAGTGATATAGAGATATCTCACTAGCAATATAGAGATACCTCACTAGCGATATAGAGATACCTCACTAGTGATATAGAGATACCTCACTAGCTATATAGAGATACCTCACTAGCGATATAGAGATACCTCACTAGCGATATAGAGATACCTCACTAGTGATATAGAGCTACCTCACTAGCGATATAGAGATACCTCATTAGCGATATAGAGATACCTCACTTGCGATGTAGAGATACCTCACTAGCGATATAGAGATACCTCACTAGTGATATAGAGATACCTCACCAGTGATATAGAGATACCTCACAAGTGATATAGAGATACCTCTTTAGTGATATAGAGATACCTCACTAGTGATGTCGAGATACCTCACTAGCGATATAGAGATACCTCACTAGTGATATAGAGATACCTCACTCGTGATATAGAGATACTTCACTAGTGATAAAGAGATACCTCACAAGTGATATAGAGATACCTCACTAGCGATATAGAGATACCTCACTAGCGATATAGAGATACCTCACTAGTGATATAGAGATACCTCACTAGCTATATAGAGATACCTCACTAGTGATATTGAGATACCTCACTCGTGATAAAGAGATACCTCACTAGCGATATAGAGATACCTCACTAGCGATATAGAGATACCTCACTAGCGATATAGAGATACCTCACGAGCGATATAGAGATACCTCACTAGCGATATAGAGATACCTCACTAGTGATATAGAGATACCTCACTAGCGATATAGAGATACCTCACTAGCCTCACTAGCGATATAGAGATACCTCACTAGCGATATAGAGATACCTCACTAGTGATATAGAGATACCTCACTAGTGATATAGAGATACTTCACTAGCGATATAGAAATACCTCACTAGTGATATAGAGATACTTCACTAGCGATATAGAGATACCTCACTCGCGATATAGAGATACCTCACTAGCGATATAGAGATACCTCACTAGTGATATAGAGATACCTCACTAGTGATATAGAGATACCTCACAAGCGATACCTCACTAGCGATATAGAGATACCTCACTAGCGATATAGAGATACCTCACTAGTGATATAGAGATACCTCACTAGCGATAAAGAGATACCTCACAAGTGATATAGAGATACCTCACTGGCGATATAGAGATACCTCACAAGTGATATAGAGATACCTCACTAGCGATATAGAGATACCTCACTAGCTATATAGATACCTCACTAGCGATATAGAGATACCTCACTAGCGATATAGAGATACCTCACTGGTGATATAGAGATACCTCACTAGCGATATAGAGATACCTCACTAGTGATATAGAGATACCTCACTAGTGATATAGAGATACCTCACTCGTGATATAGAGATACCTCACTAGTGATATAGAGATACCTCACTAGCGATGTAGAGATACCTCACTAGTGATATAGAGATACCTCACAAGTGATATAGAGATACCTCACTAGCGATATAGAGATACCTCACTAGCGATATAGAGATACCTCACTAGTGAGATAGAGATACCTCACTAGTGATATAGAGATACCTCACTAGTGATACAGAGATACCTCACTAGTGATATAGAGATACCTCACTAATGATATAGAGATACCTCACTAGTGAGATAGAGATACCTCACTAGCGATATAGAGATACCTCACTTGCGATATAGAGATACCTCACTCGTGATATAGAGATACCTCACTTGTGATATAGAGATACCTCACTAGCGATATAGAGATACCTCACTAGCGATATAGAGATACATAACTAGCGACATAGAGATACCTCACTAGTGATATAGAGATACCTCACATGCGATATAGAGATACCTCACTAGTGATATAGAGATACCTCACTAGTGATATAGAGATACCTCACTAGTGATAAAGAGATACCTCACAAGTGATATAGAGATATCTCACTAGCGATATGGAGATACCTCACTAGCGATATAGAGATACCTCACTAGTGATATAGAGATACCTCACTAGCTATATAGAGATACCTCACTAGCGATATAGAGATACCTCACTAGTGAGATAGAGATACCTCACTGGTGATAAAGAGATACCTCACTAGTGATATAGAGATACCTCACTAGCGATATAGAGATACCTCACTAGCGATATAGAGATACCTCACTAGCGATATAGAGCTACCTCACTAGCGATATAGAGATACCACATTAGCGATATAGAGATACCTCACTTGCGATGTAGAGATACCTCACTAGCGATATAGAGATACCTCACTAGTGATATAGAGATACCTCACTAGCGATATAGAGATACCTCACAAGTGATGTAGAGATACCTCACCAGTGATATAGAGATACCTCACAAGTGATATAGAGATACCACTTTAGTGATATAGAGATACCTCACGAGTGATGTCGAGATACCTCACTAGCGATATAGAGATACCTCACTAGTGATATAGAGATACCTCACTAGTGATATAGAGATACTTCACTAGTGATAAAGAGATACCTCACAAGTGATATAGAGATACCTCACTAGCGATATAGAGATACCTCACTAGCGATATAGAGATACCTCACTAGCTATATAGAGATACCTCACTAGTGATATTGAGATACCTCACTCGTGATAAAGAGATACCTCACTCGCGATATAGAGATACCTCACTAGCGATATAGAGATACCTCACTAGCGATATAGAGATACCTCACGAGCGATATAGAGATACCTCACTAGCGATATAGAGATACCTCACTAGTGATATAGAGATACCTCACTAGCGATATAGAGATACCTCACTAGCCTCACTAGCGATATAGAGATACCTCACTAGCGATATAGAGATACCTCACTAGTGATATAGAGATACCTCACAAGCGATATAGAGATACCTCACTAGTGATATAGAGATACCTCACTAGTGATATAGAGATACTTCACTAGCGATATAGAGATACCTCACTAGTGATATAGAGATACTTCACTAGCGATATAGAGATACCTCACTAGCGATATAGAGATACCTCACTAGTGATATAGAGATACCTCACTAGTGATATAGAGATACCTCACAAGCGATACCTCACTAGCGATATAGAGATACCTCACTAGTGATATAGAGATACCTCACTAGCGATAAAGAGATACCTCACAAGTGATATAGAGATACCTCACTGGCGATATAGAGATACCTCACAAGTGATATAGAGATACCTCACTAGCGATATAGAGATACCTCACTAGCTATATAGAGATACCTCACTAGCGATATAGAGATACCTCACTAGTGATATAGAGATACCTCACTAGCGATATAGAGATACCTCACGAGTGATATAGAGATACCTCACTAGTGATATAGAGATACCTCACTCGTGATATAGAGATACCTCACTAGTGATATAGAGATACCTCACAAGCGATATAGAGATACCTCACTAGCGATATAGAGATACCTCACAAGTGATATAGAGATACCTCACTAGTGATATAGAGATAACTCACTAGCGATAAAGAGAAACCTCACAAGTGATATTGAGATACCTCACTAGTGATATAGAGATACCTCACTAGTGATATAGAGATACCTCACTAGTGATATAGAGATACCTCACTCGTGATATAGAGATACCTAACTAGTGATATAGAGATACCTCACAAGCGATATAGAGATACCTCACTAGCGATATAGAGATACCTCACAAGTGATATAGAGATACCTCACTAGTGATATAGAGATACCTCACTAGCGATAAAGAGATACCTCACAAGTGATACAGAGATACCTCACTAGCTATATAGAGATACCTCAGTAGTGATATAGAGATACCTCACTAGCGATATAGAGATACCTCACTAGTGATATAGAGATACCTCACTAGTGATATAGAGATACCTCACTTCACTAGTGATATAGAGATACCTCACTAGTGATATAGCGATATTCACTAGTGATATAGAGATACCTCACTAGCGATATAGAGATACCTCACTAGCGATATAGAGATACCTCACTAGCGATATAGAGATACCTCACTAGTGATGTAGAGATACCTCACAAGTGATATAGAGATACCTCACTTGTGATATAGAGATACCTCACAAGTGATATAGAGATACCTCACCAGCGATATAGAGATACCTCACTTCACTAGTGATATAGAGATACCTCACTAGTGATATAGAGATACCTCACTAGCGATATAGAGATACCTCACAATGATATAGAGATACCTCACTAGTGATAAAGAGATACCTCACAAGTGATACAGAGATACCTCACTCGCGATATAGAGATATCTCACTAGTGAGATAGAGATACCTCACTAGTGATATAGAGATACCTCACTAGTGATACAGAGATACCTCACTAGTGATATAGAGATACCACACTAGTGATATAGAGATACCACACTAGTGATATAGAGATACCTCACTAGCGATATAGAGATACCTCACTAGCGATATAGAGATACCTCACTAGCGATATAGAGATAACTCACTAGTGATATAGAGATACCTCACTAGTGATATAGAGATACCTCACAAGTGATATAGAGATACCTCACTAGCGATATAGAGATACCTCACTTCACTAGTGATATAGAGATACCTCACTAGTGATATAGAGATACCTCACTAGTGATATAGAGATACCTCACAAGCGATATAGAGATACCTCACTAGCGATATAGAGATACCTCACAATGATATAGAGATACCTCACTAGTGATAAAGAGATACCTCACTAGTGATAAAGAGATACCTCACAAGTGATATAGAGCTACCTCACTCGCGATATAGAGATACCTCACTAGCGATATAGAGATACCTCACAAGCGATATAGAGATACCTCACTAGCGATATAGAGATACCTCACAAGTGATATAGAGATACCTCACTAGTGATATAGAGATACCTCACTAGCGATAAAGAGATACCTCACTAGTGATATAGAGATACCTCACTAGCGATATAGAGATACCTCACTAGTGCTATAGAGATACTTCACTAGCGATAAAGAGATACCTCACTAGTGATATAGAGATACCTCACTAGCGATATAGAGATACCTCACAAGCGATATAGAGATACCTCACTAGTGATACAGAGATACCTCACTAGTGATATAGAGATACTTCACTAGTGATATAGAGATACCTCACTAGCGATATAGAGATACCTCACAAGCGATATAGAGATACGTCACTAGCGATATAGAGATACCTCACTAGTGATAAAGAGATACCTCACAAGTGATATAGAGATACCTCACTAGCGATATAGAGATACCTCACTAGCGATATAGAGATACCTCACAAGTGATATAGAGATACCTCACTTCACTAGTGATATAGAGATACCTCACTAGTGATATAGAGATACCTCACAAGCGATATAGAGATACCTCACTAGCGATATAGAGATACCTCACTAGTGATATAGAGATACCTCACTAGTGATAAAGAGATACCTCACAAGTGATATAGAGATACCTCACTCGCGATATAGAGATACCTCACTAGCGATATAGAGATACCTCACTAGTGATATAGAGATACCTCACTAGTGATATAGAGATATCTCACTTGTGATATAGAGATACCTCACTAGTGATATAGAGATATCTCACTAGTGATATAGAGATACCTCACTAGCGATAAAGAGATACTTCACAAGTGATATAGAGATACCTCACTAGTGAGATAGACATACCTCACTAGTGAGATAGAGATACCTCACTAGCGATATAGAGATACCTCACTAGCGATATAGAGATACCTCACTAGCGATATAGAGATACCTCACTAGTGATATAGAGATACCTCACTAGCGATATAGAGATACCTCACTAGTGATATAGAGATACCTCACTCGCGATATAGAGATACCTCACAAGTGATATAGAGATACCTCACTAGTGATATAGAGATACCTCACAAGTGATATAGAGATACCTCACTAGTGATATAGAGATACCTCACTAGTGATATAGAGATACTTCACTCGTGATATAGAGATACCTCACTGGTGATATAGAGATACCTCACTAGTGATATAGAGATCCCTCACTAGCGATATAGAGATACCTCACTAGTGATATAGAGATACCTCACTAGCAATATAGAGATACCTCACTAGTGATATAGAGATACCTCACTAGCGATATAGAGATACCTCACTAGTGATATAGAGATACCTCACTAGCTATATAGAGATACCTCACTAGCGATATAGAGATACCTCACTAGCGATATAGAGATACCTCACTAGTGATATAGAGATACCTCACTAGTGATATAGAGATACCACACTAGTGATATAGAGATACCTCACTAGCGATATAGAGATACCTCACTAGCGATATAGAGATACCTCACTAGCGATATAGAGATAACTCACTAGTGATATACAGATACCTCACTAGTGATATAGAGATACCTCACAAGTGATATAGAGATACCTCACTAGCGATATAGAGATACCTCACTTCACTAGTGATATAGAGATACCTCACTAGTGATATAGAGATACCTCACTAGTGATATAGAGATACCTCACAAGCGATATAGAGATACCTCACTAGCGATATAGAGATACCTCACAATGATATAGAGATACCTCACTAGTGATAAAGAGATACCTCACTAGTGATAAAGAGATACCTCACAAGTGATATAGAGCTACCTCACTCGCGATATAGAGATACCTCACTAGCGATATAGAGATACCTCACAAGCGATATAGAGATACCTCACTAGCGATATAGAGATACCTCACAAGTGATATAGAGATACCTCACTAGTGATATAGAGATACCTCACTAGCGATAAAGAGATACCTCACTAGTGATATAGAGATACCTCACTAGCGATATAGAGATACCTCACTAGTGATATAGAGATACCTCACTAGCGATAAAGAGATGCCTCACTAGTGATATAGAGATACCTCACTAGCGATATAGAGATACCTCACAAGCGATATAGAGATACCTCACTAGTGATACAGAGATACCTCACTAGTGATATAGAGATACTTCACTAGTGATATAGAGATACCTCACTAGCGATATAGAGATACCTCACAAGCGATATAGAGATACCTCACTAGCGATATAGAGATACCTCACTAGTGATAAAGAGATACCTCACAAGTGATATAGAGATACCTCACTAGCGATATAGAGATACCTCACTAGCGATATAGAGATACCTCACAAGTGATATAGAGATACCTCACTTCACTAGTGATATAGAGATACCTCACTAGTGATATAGAGATACCTCACAAGCGATATAGAGATACCTCACTAGCGATATAGAGATACCTCACTAGTGATATAGAGATACCTCACTAGTGATAAAGAGATACCTCACAAGTGATATAGAGATACCTCACTCGCGATATAGAGATACCTCACTAGCGATATAGAGATACCTCACTAGTGATATAGAGATACCTCACTAGTGATATAGAGATATCTCACTTGTGATATAGAGATACCTCACTAGTGATATAGAGATATCTCACTAGTGATATAGAGATACCTCACTAGCGATAAAGAGATACCTCACTAGTGAGATAGACATACCTCACTAGTGAGATAGAGATACCTCACTAGCGATATAGAGATACCTCACTAGCGATATAGAGATACCTCACTAGCGATATAGAGATACCTCACTAGTGATATAGAGATACCTCACTAGCGATATAGAGATACCTCACTAGTGATATAGAGATACCTCACTCGCGATATAGAGATACCTCACAAGTGATATAGAGATACCTCACTAGTGATATAGAGATACCTCACAAGTGTTATAGAGATACCTCACTAGTGATATAGAGATACCTCACTAGTGATATAGAGATACTTCACTCGTGATATAGAGATACCTCACTGGTGATATAGAGATACCTCACTAGTGATATAGAGATCCCTCACTAGCGATATAGAGATACCTCACTAGTGATATAGAGATACCTCACTAGCAATATAGAGATACCTCACTAGTGATATAGAGATACCTCACTAGCGATATAGAGATACCTCACTAGTGATATAGAGATACCTCACTAGCTATATAGAGATACCTCACTAGCGATATAGAGATACCTCACTAGCGATATAGAGATACCTCACTAGTGATATAGAGATACCTCACTGGCGATAAAGAGATACCTCACAAGCGATATAGAGATATCTCACTAGCGATATAGAGATACCACACTAGCGATATAGAGATACCTCACTAGCGATATAGAGATATCTCACTCGTGATTATAGAGATACTTCACTAGCGATATAGAGATACCTCACTAGTGATATAGAGATACTTCACTAGTGATATAGAGATACCTCACTAGCGATATAGAGATACCTCACTAGCGATATAGAGATACCTCACTAGCGATATAGAGATACCTCACTAGTGATATAGAGATACATAACTAGCGACATAGAGATACCTCACTCGCGACATAGAGATACCTCACATGCGATATAGAGATATCTCACTAGCGATATAGAGATACCTCACTAGTGATATAGAGATACCTCACTAGTGATAAAGAGATACCTCACAAGTGATATGGAGATACCTCACTAGCGATATAGAGATACCTCACTAGCGATATAGAGATACTTCACTAGTGATATAGAGATACCTCACTAGTGATATAGAGATACCTCACAAGCGATATAGAGATACCTCACTAGTGATATAAGATACCTCACTAGTGATATAGAGATACTTCACTAGCGATATAGAGATACCTCACTTGCGATAAAGAGATACTTCACTAGTTATATAGAGATACCTCACTAGTGATATAGAGTTACTTCACTAGTTATATAGAGATAGCTCACTAGCGATATAGAGAGACCTCACTAGCGATATAGAGATACCTCACGAGTTATATAGAGATACCTCACTAGTTATATAGAGATACTTCACTAGTTATATAGAGATAGCTCACTGGCGATATAGAGATACCTCACTAGTGATATAGAGATACCTGACGAGTGATATAGTTGATGAGGAAACTCTGAGGCTTTGGACTGTAGCTCCCTGAGGGTGTTTCTTGGAGGTTAGATATGAAAGGCTCATATATCCAGGGTTCAGTGTCTAACACCTTTGGATTGCCAGAATAACAAGGAGCTGCTCCTGAAGCCCCGAGTCTCCAACTGATGCCACGACTGTCCAAGAAGATGTGTCCAAGCAATGTTCAGATAAATAGCAGCAATGCACTTGCACAATTTATTGCTCACCATGCCGCCCATGTGGAATTTCGGGCACAGATCTGTGCTTCCTAGTAACTAATGGTCAAGCAATGGCTTTGGGGTCAGTTAGCTTCAAAGATGTTGCTAAAAGAAGATTGAAAGAAAGGTAATGCTTGTTGGCAGACTCGCTAATCCAACAGCTAAGCCATGCATTGTTGATGATCGATTGGCTCATTGGCTTAGAGGTATAGTGAACATGTCAGTGGCTGCTGGAATTCTTCCACCTCTAGATAACCCTGAAAGGCAATGCCTTAATGACTAGGCTGGTCTTTACTGACCAAGCAGCAGAAAATGTATCTGTGCTCTGTGCCAGCGAGCTGTGTCGTTTTAGCTGGTGTAACTCTTTCAATCAGTACCTTGACTCTTGCCAATCACTGCAGGGAGAGGTCGTGTATTCCACTCTACTTGTGTGATTTTCTCAGCCTAGTTTGGATACTCTGAATCCTGAATATGCTAAGAACATAAGAAATAGGAGCAGGAGCAGGCCATACGGCCCCTCGAGCCTGCTCCGCCACCCAATACGATCATGGTTGATCTGATCATGGACTCAGGTCCACTTTCCTGCCCGCTCCCCATAACCCCTTATTCTCTTATCGGTGAAGAAACTGTCTATCTCTGTCTTAAATTTATTCAATGTCCCAGCTTCCACAGCTCTCTGAGACAGCGAATTCCACAGATTTTCAACCCTCTGAGAGAAGAAATATCTCCTCATCTAAATGAACAGCCCCTTATTCTAAGATTATGACCTCAAGTTCCAGTCTCCCCTATCAGTGGAAACATTCTCTCTGCATCCACCTTGGTAAGCCCCCTCATAATTTTATACGTTTCGATAAGATCACCTCTCATTCTTCTGAATTCCAATGAGTAGAACCTACTCAACCTCTCCTCATAAGTCAACCCCCTCATCTCCAGACTCAACCTAGTGAACCTTCTTTGAACTGCCTCCAAAGCAAGTATATCCTTTCTTAAATATGGAAACCAAAACTGTATGTACTATTCCAGGGTGGCCTCACCAATAATTGTAGCAAGACTTCCCTGCTTTTATACTCCATCCCCTTTGCAATAGAGGCCAAGGTTCCATTGGCCCTCCTGATCACTTGCTGTACCAACTAAAATAGTGCCTACATAATAACCTTTTGTGTTTCATGCACCAGGACCCCCAGGTCCCGCTGTACTGCAGCACTTTGCAATTTTTCTCCATTTAAACAAAACCTGCTCTTCGATTTTTTTCTGCCAAAGTGCATAATGTCACAATTTCCAACATTATACTCCAACTGTCAAATTTTTGCCCATTCACTTAGCCTCTCTGTCTTTTTGCAGGTTTTTTGTGTCCTCCTCACACATTGCTTTTCCTCCTGTCTTTGTATCATCAGCAAACTTGGCTACGTTACACTCAGTCCCTTCTTCCAAGTCATTAATATAATTTGTAAATAGTTGGGGTCCCAGCACTGATCCCTGCGGCACCCCACTAGTTACTGATTGGCAACCAGAGAATGAACCATTTATCCTGACTCTCTGTTTTCTGTTAATTAGCCAATCCTCTATCCATGCTAATATATTACCCCCAACCTCGTGAACTTTTATCTTGTGCAGTCACCTTTTATGTGGCACCTTGTCAAATGCCCTGGAAGTCCAAATACACCACATCCACTGATTCCCCTTTATCTAGCTTGTTTGTTACATCTTCAGACTTACAGCAAACTTGTCAAACGTGACTTCCCTTTCATAAATCCATGCTGACTCTGCCTGACTGAACTATGCTTTTCCAAATGTCCTGCTACTGCTTTTTAAATAATAGACTCCAACATTTTCCCAACCACAGATGTTAGGCTAACTGGTCTATCATTTCCTGTTTTTTGTCTGCCTTCTTTTTTAAATAGGGGCATTACATTTGCAGTTTTTCAATCCGCCCAGAATCCAGCAAATTTTGGTAAATTACAACCAATGCATCCACTATCCCTGTCGCTACTTCTCTTAAGACCCTAGGCTGCAAGCCATCAGGTCCAGGGGATTTAACCACCTTTAGTCCCATTATCTTTACTGAGTACCACCTCCTTAGTAATTGTGATTGTGTTAAGTTCCCCTCCCCCCTATATCCCCTTGACTATCCACTGCTTGAATATTATTAGTGTCTTCTACCATAAAGACTGATACAAAATATTTGTTCAGAGTTTCTGCCATCTCCATGTTCTCCATCACTAATTCCCCGGTCTCGTCCTCTAAGGGACCAACATTTACTTTAGTCACCCATTTCCTTTTTATACACCAATAGAAACTCTTGCTATCTGTTTTTATATTTCGTGCTAGTTTACTTTCGTAATCTATCTTCCCTTTCTTAATCATTTTTTGTCATTCTTTGCTGGCTTTTAAAAGCTTCCCAATCTTCTGTGCTCCCACTAGTTTTGGCCACTTTGTATGCCCTTGTTTTTAATTGTATACCATCCTTTATTTCTTTAGTTAGCCACGGATGGCTATCTTTTTTTTTAACACCCTTTCCTCCTCACTGGAATATATTTTTCTTGAGAGTTGTGAAATATCTCCTTAAATGTACACCACTGCTCATCAACCGTCCTACACTTTAATCTATTTTCCCAGTCCACTACCTTTGTAGTCTCCTTTATTTAAGCTTAGTACACTGGTTTGAAATCCAACTTTCTCACCCTCCATCTGAATTTGAAATTCAACCATGCTATGATCACTCATTCCCAGGGGATCCTTTACTAGGAGATTGTTTATTAAACCTGTCTCATTTCATAGGACCAGATCTAAGATAGCCTGCCCCCTGGTTGGTTCCTACATACTGCTCAAGAAACCCGTCCCTTATGCACTCTACGAACTCTTCCTCAAGGCTTCCCTGACCAATTTTATTTATCCAATCAATATGGAGGTTAAAATCACCCATGATTATTGCTGTTTCCTTTTTACAAGCCCCCACTATTTCTTGGTTTATAATCCAACAAACAGAGTTGCTACTGTTAGGGGGCCTATAGACTACACCCACCGGTGACTTTTTCCCATTATTCCTTATCTCCACCCAAACTGTTTCAACATCCTTATCATTTGAGCCAATATCTTTTCTCACGATTACATTGATTCCAACCTTTATCAACAGAGCTACCCCACATCCTTTTCCTTTCTGTCCTTCCAGATTGTCAAATACCCAGAATATTTAATTCCCAGTCCTGGTCACCTTGCAACCACGTCTCTGTAATGGCTATCAGATCATACCCATTTGTCTCAATTTGTGCCGTCAACTCATCTATTTTGTTACAAATGCTACGTGCATTTAGACAAAGAGCTTTTAAATTTGTTTTTTTTACCCTTTTTACCTGCTTGTTTCATCTGTCCTTCAAACTCACTTTCTTCATTTTCGCTTTCTAATTGAAGTTTTATTCCCCTCTCTGCTGAATCTATTCTCAGTTTCCTATCTCCCTGCCAAGCTAGTTTAAATCCTCCCCAACAGCACTAGCACCCCGCCGCCCCCCGCCACCCCCCCCCCCCCCCATGAGGATATTGGTCCCGGCTCATTCGAGGTGCAACCTGTCCGGCTTGAACAGGTCCCACCTCCCCCAGAAGCAGTCCCAATGCCTCATAAACTAAAGCTCTCCCTCCTGCACCATCTCTCCAGCCATGCATTCATCTGCTCTATCCTCCTATTTCTGTACTCACTAGCTCGTGGCATCGGGAGTAATCTGGAGATTATTACCTTTGAGGTCCTGCTTTTAAATCTCTCTCCTACCTCCCTAAACTCTGCCTGCAGGACCTCATCACTCTTTCCACCTATGTCAAGAAAAAAGAAAAAGAAAAAACTAAGGCGATTCTGAGGTTATAAGAACATAAGAACCGAAGAAATAGGAGCAGGAGTAGGCCATGCGGCCCCTTGAGCCTGCTCTGCCATTGAATAAAATAATGGCTGATCTGATCATGGACTCAGCTCCACTTCCCTGTCCGCTCCCCATATCCCCTTATTCTCTTATCGGTTAAGAAACTGTCTATCTCTGTCTTAAACATAGAAATTTACAGCACAGAAGGAGGCCATTTTGGTCCATCAAGTCCGCGATGGCCGACAAAGAGCCACATGGCCCTCGATCAGTAGCCCTGAAGGTTACATATGATCATCATCAAAGGTGGTCCCTCGTATCGAGGATGACTTGCTTCCACGTCAAAAAGGGATGAATTCACAGGTCTTTCAATGAAGTACCCAATATTCCAGGTCCCAACCTGCATGTTGAAGGGTGGAAGATGTCTGTGCATGGATTTTTTTCAACATGTGGTGGCTGTTGCACACCAGCCATAAAAAGGCTTGACAGAGCTAGGTCTTGGTCCAGTGGCAAGGATTAACCAAGACGACTGGAGACCAGCTCTGCTGCACGGACCTAGTGCGTGCACATGTTGCAGTTAAATATAATTAGGTTACATATCATCATCATCATAGGCAGTCCCTCGAAACCGAGGAAGACTTGCTTCCACTCTAAAAATTAGTCCTTAGGTGGCTGAACAGTCCAATTCGAGAACCATAGTCTCTGTCACAGGTGGCACAGATAGTTGTTGAGGGAAAGGGTGGGTGGGACTGGTTTGCCGCATGCTCTTTCTGCTGCCTGCGCTTGATTTCTGCATGCTCTCGGCGACGAGACTCGAGGTGCTCAGCATCCTCCCGGATGCACTTCCTCCATTTAGGGAGTCTTTGGCCAGGGACGCCCAGGTGTCAGTGGGGATGTTGCACTTTATCAGGGAATCTTTGAGGGTGTCCTTGTAACGTTTCCTCTGCTCACCTTTGGCTCGTTTGCTCCGTGAAGGAATTCCGAGTAGAGCGCTTGCTTTGGGAGTCTCGTGTCTGGCATGCAGAGAATATAGCCTGCCCAGCAGAGCTGATCAAGTGTGGTCAGTGCTTCAATGCTGGGGATGTTGGCCTGGTCGAGGACGCTAATGTTGGTGCATCTGTCCTCCCAGGGGATTTGTAGATCTTGCGGAGACATTGTTGGTTGTATTTCTCCAGTGACTTGAGGTGTCTACTGTACATGGTTCATGTTTCTGAGCCATACAGGAGGCCATGAGCTTGGTGGTAGATTTGAGGGCCTGGTCTTTGAACACTCTTTTCCGCAGGCGGCAGAAGGTTGCACTGGCACACTGGCGGTGGTGTTGAATTTCGTCGTCAATGTCTGTACTCATTGATAAGAGCTCCCGAGGTATGGGAAATGGTCCACGTTGTCCAAGGCCGCGCCATGGATCTTGATGACTGGGGAGCAGTGCTGTGCAGCGAAGACAGGCTGGTGGAGGACCTTTGTCTCATGGATGTTTAGGGTAAGGCCCATGCTTTCGTACGGCTCTGTAAATACGTCGACTATGTCCTGGAGTTCAGCCTCTGTATGTGCGTAAACGCAGGCGTCATCCGCGTACTGTAGCTCGATGACAGAGGTTGAGGTGGTCTTGGACCTGGCCTGGAGACGACGAAGGTTGAACAGGTTCCCACTGGTTCTGTAGTTCAGTTCCACTCCAGCTTGTTGACTGTGAGGTGGAGCATGGCAGCAAGAAAGATTGAGAAGAGGGTTGGGGCGATGGCACAGCCCTGTTTGACCCCAGTCCGGACGTGGATTAGGTCTGTGATGGATCCGTTGGTAATGATCACGGCCTGCATGTCGTCGTGGAGCAGGCGGAGGATGTTGACGAACTTTTGGGGGCATCCGAAACGGAGGAGGACGCTCCATAGACCCTCGCGGTTGAGAGGTTAAGGTCGAAGAAGGCCATTTATAAGGGCTGGTGCTGTTCCCTGCATTGTTTCTGCAGCTGTCGCGCTGCAAAAATCATATAAACCTATCAACAATGGCGGACAGGGAAAGAGCATCCGGCTCAACCAATCCACTCCACACAACCGTGACACCCCATATATCGCAACATTTGACACTCCACCCCACCCGGAGCCATGCGATCGCCTGGGGGATACAAAAAAACAGATAAAAATCAAGACCAATTGGGGTAAAAATCTCCGAAAATTCCTTTCCGACCCATCCAGGCGATCAAAACTAGTCCAGGAGATCACTTTGGCCGTATTAGATTTCCTAAAGCACTTACCATCGTGTCTACACCTGTCTAATCCCACTTACCAGCTCTAGGTCCATAACCCTGCAGGTTACGCACTTCAAGTGCCCATCCAAGCACCTTTTAAATGTGGTGAGGGTTTCTGCCTCTACCACCCTTCCAGGCAGTGAGTTCCAGACCCCCACAGCCCTCTGCTTGAAGAAGCTTCTCCTCAAATCTCCCCTAAATCTTCCACCAACCACCTTAAACCTATGCCCCCCTCGTAATTGACCCTTCCACCAAGGGAAATAGACCCTTGCTATCCACTATATACAGACCCCTCAAAATGTTATACACCTCAATGAAGTCTCCTCTCAGCCTCCTCTTTTCCAAGGAGAACAAATTCAACCTATTCAATCTGTCCTCATAGCTAAGATTCTCCATTCCAGGCAGCATCCTCATAAATCTCCTCTGCACCCTCTCTAGTGCAATCATGTCCTTCCTATAATAAGGCGACCAGAACTGCACGCAGTATTCCAGCTGTATTGTACAATTTAAGCATAACCTCCCTGCTCTTGTATTCTATGCCTCAGCCAATAAAGGCAAGCATTCCATATGCCTTATCCACCTGGCCTGCTACTTTCAGGGATCTGTGGACAAGCACTCCAAGGTCCCTTTGCTCATCTACACTTCTAAGTGGCCTACCGGTTAATGTGTATACCTTTTCCATATTAGCCCTTCCCAAGTGCATTACCTCACACTTCTCCGAATTAAATTCTATTTGCCACTGTTCTGCCCACCTGACCAGTAGATTGATATCCTCCTGCAGCCCATGTCTTTCCTCTTCATTATTAACCAATTTAGTGTCATCTGCAAACTTCTTAATCATACAACCTATATTCAAATCTAGATCATTGATATCTACCACAAAAAGCCAAGGGACCCAGTACTGAGCCCTGAGGAACCCCACTAGAAACGTCCTTCCAGTCACATAAACATCCATCAACCATTACCATTTGTTTCTTACCTTGAAGCCAATTTTGGATCCAACTTGCCACTTTGCCCTGGATTCCATGGGCTCCTACCTTCATGTCCAATCTGCCATATGGAACCTTATCAAAAGCTTTGCTAAAGTCCATATACACTACATCGTACGCACTACCCTCATCGACCCTCCTGGTTACCTCCTCAAAAAATTCAATCAGGTTAATCAAACATGATCTTCCCTTAACAGATCCACGCTGACTGTCCCTGATTAATCCTTCAGGATTTTTTCCAATAATTTTCCCATCACTGATGTTAGGCTGACAGGCCTGTAATTACTCGGCCTATCCCTTTCCCCTTTCTTAAACAAGGGTACCACATTAACAGTCCTCCAGTACACCGGCGCCATGCCTGAATGCAAAGAGGACTGGAAAGTGATGGTCAAAGCCTCTGCTATTTCCTCTTTTGCTTCACTCAACAGCCTGGGATGCATTTCATCTGGGCCTGGGGACTGATCCACTTTCAAAGCTGCTAAACCTCTTAATACCTCCTCTCTAAGTATGTTTATTTCATCCACCAGAGTTTCACACTCCTCCTCAATATCGTTCTTCTGAGCTGAGGGAGGCTGATGTGGTTCCAATTTTTAGGAAGGGAAGGAAATCCAATGCAGGGAATTATTCCAGGCTTGATATTGGGAGGATGCTGGAAGGCATTTTTAGGGGTGTGACATATGATCATCTAGAGAGATTGGCAGTGATTAAAGAATCCCAGCATCTACTTAGAAAACAGAGCTCTTGTGACAGTACCCTGTCTAAAGTTACAAGGTTAGTGGACAATGGTACTCCAATTGATATTGTAAACCTTGATTTTCAGAAAGACTGCAAAGTGCCATTCAGAAAGCTATTCTGGTACGGTTTCATCGTGTGGGTTGGTGGTCTGCCATTAATTACACTGGCTATCAAATTGGTTTCAATATCATAGGTAGAGAGTTGTCATCAATGGAAGTTGAGCTGCACAGGGTCAGGTCATGACTGGAGCTGTGCAGGGATCTGTGTTAAGGCCTTTACTCTTAATCATTTTCATAAATGTTTGGGATGAGGACATTAGTAGAATCAGGTTTGCTGAACACACTGTGTACTGGGGTGTGAAAAACATCGATCAGATAAATAGGGTACACTGTGTAGTACTCAATAATTATCCTCAACCAACATCACTATGGTGGATGATCTGGTCATTAATCGCATTGCTGTGTGCAAAATGGCTGCCGTGTTTCTGTAGGTCATAACAGTGACTACACTTGAAAAAGTACTTCATTGGCTGTAAAGTGCTTTAGGACATCCTGATGATGTGAAAGTTGCTATATAAATGCAAATTCTTTCTTTCTTTACAAGTTGTTGAAGATAAGTTAGGGGAAGGAGCCCAGGAGGGGCAGATATCCTTCAATGTGGATAAGTGGAATTTGATGCATGTCGATCTGGGAAACTCCAGATACCCAGGAGAGGTTATGGAGCCCAGGATTATTATAGCAGAAAATCATTGAAGGCAATTGGGAGAGCAAAGAGTTTTAGGTTATATTGTGAGGACAGTACAATATAAAACTAGGAATACTATCCTTGGGTTATACAAGGCCTCAATATGGCAGCATTAATACCACTGCATCCAGTGTTAGCCTCCCGAATCCTACTAACGTTATACACAACTTTAGAGTTCCAACCATCAAGGCATTCATTGGGGAGAGGAAGGTTTGGAGGAATATGATTGAGGTTTTTAAAATGGTGAATGGAATAGATTCTGTCAGTCTTGCTCCTTTAGCTCTGGGTGGGAAATTCAAGCTAGGGTGGGCAGGTGCTCCTTTTACCCACCCCCTTACACTCCAGCAATAGTATAGCAGAAGATCCAGGGGCATTCCCAGTCTACCCCAAAATACAGATAGGCAAACCTCTGATTGGACCAGAAAACCTAAATCTGCTGGGAGTCGGCACCCCTTCTCTGTGATTGAGCCCCCTCCCACCCTCCTTCTTCTTAGGCAATACCCTGAAGGATGACTTGCTTCCACAATAATATGATTTCTAAGGTAAGACCAATGCGGAATCTACTGTCACAAGTGGGGCAGGTAGTGATTGAAGGAACGGGTAGGTGGGGGGCTTGGGTTGTCGTATACTCCTTCCGCTGTTTGTGCTTGGCTTCTGCGTACTCCCGCCGAAGAGACTCGAAGTGTTCAGCACTTTCTCGGATGCTTCTCCTCCATTTTGAGCGGTCTTGGGCCAGGGATTCCCAAGAGTCGGTGCGGAGGTTACATTTTTTCAAGGAGGCTGTGAGGCCATTCTTGAAGCGTTTTCTCTGCCCTCCTTGGACTCACTTGCCATGACGTAGCTCGTAGTAGAGTGCTTCTTTCGGGAGTCTAGTATCGGACATGCGGACAAAATGGCCCATGCATCGGAGCTGATCGAGCGTGATCAATGCCTCGATACTGGGGATATTGGCCTGAGAGAGAACCCGGACGTTGGTGCAGCTATCCTGCTAGTGGATTTGCAGGATTTTGCGGAGACAGCGTTGGTGGTACTTCTGCAGTGCTTTGAGGTGCCTGCTGTACATATGGCAGGACTGTTGTGACACCGTACAGCATAGCGGTGAAAAGATACAAACGTGCAGTTGTGGCTGAGGAGCAGCAATAAGCCATATACCACAGGAGGAGGGCAATGAGGGCCAGGAATGAGCAGAAATCAAACGACTGTAGGACACAGAAAACGGTGCCATCGAGGAGTTATTCTCTTGAAGCCCACACAAGGTCCTCACTGCAAGGATCAGGATGCAGTCCAGAAAGTCATATATATTTCATGCTTCACATTGTGCTTTTCTCCAATATCTGTTGTGTTTCTGGTTATCTTTCCGCATTATTTTGGTTTTCTTCCAGAAAGAGTTTTTATTTTGGAATATTGGAAGCCTCGGTTGTTTATTGTGATCTGTTGCTTTTCTGCCACCTTTGGGATGTGTGCATTAGTGTGCCATGCTTGTCCTGCTTTGCCACTGACAAGTGGTACCATATAAGAAGAAATAGGTGTTGAGACTCCCGGCAAGGTCCTGAGGGTCATTATTACCTGTGACAGACACAGCCAATTCTGCTTGTGCGTCGACAGTCGTCTGTCCTGTGCTGCCTTTGGCTTCTCCTGGCACTTGTTAAGGCCGCACAATGACAAAATGTTGGCGGCAACGTAGGACCCAGCTGCTTGTCCGTGTGCTACTGTAGGCACGATGCTGTTGGAGAGGGAATCAGCAGATCTCTGCACACATGGACTAATCCACTGCATTATCATCATCATAGGCGGTCCCTCGAACCCGGATCACTTGCTTCCACATGAGTTCACATGTTTCAATGAAGGACCCGATGTTTCAGTCCTGGATTCCAGGGGTGGAAGATGCCTGTGCGTGGATTTTTTTAACGTGTGGTGACCATTGCACATCAGCCGCCACACGGGTTTGACAGAGCTAATCCTTTGTCCAATGGAAACGGTTAACCAGGATGACCGGAGACCAGACCTAGTGCGCACACATTTCGCAGTGTGGGCTGGCCCATGCTGCCTTTGGGCCCTCGACTCTTCTGGGCCCCAAACCTTTATTCACCGCACCTACATCATGATCTCTCGCCGCTCCTCTGCCAAAAACATTCGCCGCACCTCCGCCACGATTCCTCATCACTCCTCCGCTCCGATCAACCATCGCAAGTCTGCCACAACCTTCCCACTCCTCTGCTTTACCAGGGCCCCACCGATGTTCCTGCCCAAGCTCCAAACAGTGATCTGGGTCCTGATGACGTCGCCCAGTTGCCCACCTCGAAGCAGTCACACACTTGTGTCAGCTCGCGCTGGAGGCTGCAGTGGCTCCAGCTCATTATACTCACTACCTGCAGTGGTGTTCTCCCGTGGTCCACGGGGGAACACCGTGGGAACACTTTGGGCACACTATGGGAACACTTTGGGCATACTGTGGGAACACTTTGGGCACACTGTGGGAACAATATGGGAACACCGTGGGAATGCCGTGGGAACGTTACGCGAACACCATGGGAACACCATGGGAACACCATGGGAACATTATGCGAACACCATGGGAACACTATGGGAATACTGTGGGAACACCATGGGAACACAGTGGGGACACTATGTGAAAACAATGGGAACACCGTGGGAACACTGTGAAAACACTGTGAGAACACTATGGGAACACCGTGGCAAAAACGTGGGAACATTATGGGAACATCATGGGGACCCGATGGGAGCAACATGGGAAAATAATGGAAACACCATGGGAAAACTGTGGGAGAACTGTGTGGACACTGTGGGAAAACTTTGGAAACACTGTGATAACATCGTGGGAACACTATGGGAACATTATGGGAAAGCCATGGGAACACTGTGGAAACACCATGGGGACACGATGGGAACACCATTTGAGCTCTATCGGAACACCATGCGAACACCGTGGGACCACCATGGGAACACTGTGGGAACATCATGGGAACACCGTGGGACCATCATGGGAACACATTGGGAACACCGTGGGGACACTATGGGTAAACAATGGGAACACTGTGGGAACAATATGCCAATAACGTGGGAACATTATCGGAACATCATGGGGACCCCATGGGAGCAACATGGGAAAATTATGGGAAAATAATGGGAACACCATGGGAAAACTGGGAGAACCGTGGGAATACTGTGGTAAAACCTTGGAAACACCGTGGTAACATCGTGGGAACACGATGGGAACATTATGGGAAAGCCGTGGGAAAACTGTGGAAACACCATGGGAACACCGTGGGAACACCATGGGGACATGATGGGAACACCATTGGAACACCATGTGAGCTCAATCGGAACACCATGTGAACACCGTGGGAACACTATCGGAACACCATGGGAACACTGTGGGAATGCCATGGCAACACCATGGCAACACTATGGCAAAACTATGGGAACATCGTGGGACCATCATGTCAACACTATGGGACCACTATGGGAACACCATGGTTACACCGTGAGAACACTATGGGAACAATATGGGAACGCCGTGGGAACACTCTATGGACATCATGACGACACCATGGCAACACTATGGCTCCAACAATGTCTCCGCAAGATCCTACCAATCCCCTGGGAGGACAGATGCAACAACATTAGCGTCCTCGACCAGGCCCACATCCCCAGCATTGAAGCACTGACCACACTTGATCAGCTCCGCTGGGCAGGCCATATCATTCGCATGCCAGACAGGAGATTCCCAAAGCAAGTGCTCTACTCAGAGCTCCTTCACGGCAAATGAGCCAAAGGTGGGCAGAGGAAACATTACAAGGGCACCCTCAAAGCCTCCCTGAAACGTACATCATCATCATCATCATCATCATCATAGTCAGTCCCTCAGAATCGAGGAGGACTTGCTTCCACTTCCAAAGTGAGTTCTTTGATGGCTGAACAGTCCAATACGAGAGCCACAGACCGTGTTACAGGTGGGACAGACTTTCGTCGAGGGAAGGGGTCGGTAGGGCTGGTTTGCCGTGCGCTCCTTCCGCCACCTGCGCCTGGCCTCTTCATGCTCCTTGTGTCGAGACTCAAAGAGCTCAATGCCCTCCCAGATGCACTTTCTCCATCTCGGGCGGTCTGCGGCCAGGGTCTCCCAGGTGTCAGTGGTGATGTCGCACTTTACCAGGGAGGCTTTGAGGGCGTCCTTATAACGTTTCCACTGTCCTCCTTTGGCTCGTTTACCATGAAGGAGCTCCGCGTAAAGCATTTGCTTAGGGAGCCTCGTGTCTGGCATGTGTACTATGTGGCCTGCCCAACGAAACTAATCGAGTGTGGTCAGTGCTTCAATACTGGGGATGTTGGCCTGGTCGAGGACACTGATGCTGGTGCGCCCGTCCTCCCAGGGGATTTGCAGGATCTTGTGGAGACATTGTTGGTGATATATCTCCAGCGACTTGAGGTGCCTTCTGTACATCGTCCATGCCTCAGACCCAGACAGGAGGGCGGGTATTACTACAGCCCTGTAGACCATGAGTTTGGTGGTAGATTTGAGGGCCTGGTCCGCAGGTGGCCGAAGGCTGCGCTTGGGCACTGGAGGCGATGCTGAATCTCCGCATCAAAGTCTGCCTTTGTTGATAAGAGACTCCCGAGATTTGGGAAATGGTCCACGTTGTCCAGGGCCGCGCCGTGGATCTTGATGATTGGAGGACAGTGCTGTGCGACAATGACAGGCTGGTGAAGGACCTTTGTCTTACGGATGTTAAGCGTAAGGCCTATACTTTCATATGCCTCAGTGAATACATTGACTATATCCTGGAGTTCAGCCTCAGAATGTGCGCAGATGCAGGCGTCGTCCGCATAATGCAGCTCAATGTCAGAGGTTGGGGTGATCTTGGACCTGGCCTGGAGGCGGCGTGGGTTAAACAGCTTCCCACTGGTTCTGTAGTTTAATTCCACTCCAGCAGGGAGCTTGTTGATTGTGAGGTGAAGCATTGCGGCGAGGAAGATTGAGAAGAGGGTTGGAGCGATAACGCAACCCTGTTTGACCCTGGTCCGGACGTGGATTGGGTCTGTAATGGATCCGTTGGGAAGAATCACGGCCTGCATGTCATTGTGAAGCAGGCGAAGGATGTTGACAAACTTTTGGAGGCATCTGAAACGGAGGAGGACGCTCCATGGACCCTCACAGTTGACAGTGTCAAAGGCCTTTGTAAGATCGAAATCGGCCATGTATAAGGGCGGGTACTGCTCCCTGCATTTTTCCTACAACTGGCGCGTTGCAAAGATCATGTCTGTTGTGCCCCATAGGGGACGAAATCCGCATTGTGATTCCGGGAGGAGCTCCTCAGCCATAGGGAGAAGACGATTGAGGAGAACTCGAGCGACAACTTTTCCAGTGACTGATAGGGAGAATCCCCTGTAGTTGCCGCAGGCAGACTTGTCCCCCTTTTTAAAAATGGTCACAATCACTGCATCTCTGAGATCACCTGGCATGCTCTCCTCCCTCCAGATGAGAGAGATGAGGCCATGTATCCACGCCAACAGCGCCTCTCCGCCATATTTTAGCGCCTCAGCAGGGATTCCGTCTGCACCCGTAGCCTTGTTATTCCTAAGCTGTTTTATGGCTTTGCCAACCTCATGCAATGTTGGAGTTTCACTGAGTTGGTGGTGGGTGTCATGCTGTGGGATGGAATCGAGAACACTCGAGTCAAAGGCAGAGTCTTGATTGAGGAGATCTTCAAAGTGCTCCTTCCATCGGGCCCTGACAGCCTCGGTGTCCTTGATGGGTGTTTCCCCGTTCTTGGCCAGGAGTGGGGTGGGACCTTGGGAGTTTGGAACGTAGGTGGCCTTGGCTGCAGCGGAGAATCCTCGCATATTGTGGCTGTCGGCCAGTTGTTGTATCTCATGTGCTTTCTCCATCCACCACCTGTTCTTTAGGTCCCGAGTTTTTTGTTGGACCTGAGCCTTGAGCCATCTGTAATGCTGTTTTGCAGCTCCCAAGTTGGGTTGTTGCTTGAGGCTCAGAAATGCTTCGCGCTTGCGATCTATTAGTTCTTCGATCTCCTGATCATTTTCATCAAACCAATCCTAATGTTTTCTGGTTGAGTGGCCAAATATCTCTTCAGAGGCACTGGTTATAGAGGCCTGGAGGGCAGACCAAGCGCTATGGGGATTCAACATCTCAGGATCATCAAGGCACGCCAGATTGGCTGTGAGGCGCTGGCTGTATAGGGCTCTCTTAGCTGGGTCTCTAAATGCCCCGGCATTAACTTTTTTGCCGCACTGCTTCTGCTGTCCCCTCTGCTTTGGGGCTATGTTAATGTTGATGATGGATCGGATTAGGTGGTCCGTCCAGCAGTCGTCAGCTCCTGTCATAGCACAGGTGATGCACACATTCTTGCGATCCCTGACTCGGACGATGACATAGTCAAGCAGGTGCCAGTGTTTAGAGCGAGGGTGTTGCCACGATGCCTTGTATTTGTCCCTCTGGCGGAACAGGGTGTTGGTAATGAGGAGTTCATGTTCTCGACATTTTGTCAAGAGTAGGATACCACTGGAATTGGCTTTCCCTACCCCCTCTCTGCCAATCACGCCTCCCCAGAGGGCTGTGTCTTTGCCAACCCTGGCATTAAAATCACCCAGGAGGATCAATTTGTCGCCCATGGGGACACGGGACAAGGATGTCTCAAGGTTGGAATAAAAACACTCTTTAGCCTCATCCGTTGCATCGAGTGTGGGGGCGTATGCACTGATGACTGTGGCACATTGGTTCCGAGATAGGGTAATACGAAGAGTCATGAGGTGTTCGTTAACCCTATAGGGGGAGTCTATGAGGTGTTCGACCAGCTCATTCTTGACGCCAAAGCCGACTCCATGAAGGCGGTGTTCTGCCTCTGGTTTCCCTTTCCAGAAGAAGGTGTAACCTCCACCATGTTCCTTCAACTGGCCTTCCCTTGCCCGTCGGGTCTCGCCTAGGGCGGCGATGTCAATGTCAAAACGTCTGAGTTCCCGGGCAACTATGGCGGTGCGGCATTCCAGCCTGTTGCTGTTTGGATTGTCCATGAAGGTCCTGATGTTGCAGGTCCCGAACTTCATACTGACAAGCGGAAGATGCCTGTGCATGAGTTCTTTTAACATGGGGTGGCCGCTGCACACTGGCAACCACACGGGCTTAGCTGAACAAGTTCTTGGTCCAGTGGCAAGGGGGTTCAGACAACTGGAGACCAGGCACAGCTCGATAAGCCTAATTGCCTACAGCGAGGTGTTGGCCGCAAGATCGGCACTGAGTAGCGCCATTGATGGTAGGTGGCCCGAGGCTAGGTTGGGAGGCAGGCATTAGGAGAGTGACTTCCAAAGTTATTTTAAAAGATTAAAAGTTGATAAAGGTTCCCAATTTATTTCAAAAGTTTCTAAGAGTTGTTAAAATGTTTTAAGAAGTTTCTAAGAGTTGTTAAAATCTAAGATGTAAATCAATAATAGATTATAAAAGTTTGCCCAATTTAAAAAGTTTCTAGAAGTTGTTAAAAGTCAAAGATGTAAGATAATAATAAATGTTTAAAAGTATTTTCATTGAGAGTCTAAAATATAAGTTTTAAAAGTTCTCCCAAATTGTTTAATAAGTTTAAAAGTTGGCTAAAAGTTTAAAAAATTAATTAAAAGTTGGTTGGGAGTATGAGACGACGCCACACTTTGGTCCCTTCAGCTGGTTCAGCACCAGCCTCGGAGTCCCTTTGACAGTTTGAACGCCGGCCTTGGAACCCCCTCGGTCAGCCCCACGTCCTCGAGTCACTTTGGCAGGTCATTCCGGAGTCCCTTCGGCCGGCCAGACGCCCTCCGAATCTGGTGCAGAGACCCTTTGGTCCGGGCCGGTGCAGAGTCCCCTCGGTTGTCAACGTACAACATCCCCACTGGCACCTGGGAGTCCCTGGCCAAAAACTATTGGACTGTTCAGCCACCTAAGGACTCATTTGAAGAGTGGAAACAAGTCTTCCTCGATTCTGAGGGACTGCCTGTGATGATGACTATGGCAACACGATGGGAACATGATGGGAACACCATGGGAACACTTTGGAAGCACCATGGGAAAACATTGGGAACACTATAGGAACACCATTGGAACAACATGGGAACTCTATGAGAGCACCATGGGAAAACTATGGGAACACCATGGGAAAACTATGGGAACACCATGGGAAGATTATAGGAACACCATGGGAACACTATGGGAAAACCATGGGAACACCATGGGAATACTATGGAAACATCGTGGGAACATCATGGGAACATCGTGGGAACACTATGGGAATACTATGGGAACACCATGGGAAAATCATGGGAACTCTGTTCGAACACCATGGGAACACTATAAGAAGACTCTGGGAACAATGCGAACACCGTGAGAACACCTTGGGAACACCATGGGGACATTTGGAAGACAATGGGAAAAGTGGGAACATCATGGGAACACCATGGGCACACTGTGGGAACATCATGGGAAAACTATGGGAACAATGTCTGAACACCATGGCAACACTATGGGAACACCATGGTAACACTATGGGAACATCATGGGAACACGATGGGAACACCATGGAACACCATGGGAACATTATGGGAACACTATGGGAACTTCATGGGAACACCGTGGAAACACTGTGGGAACACTATGGGTACACTGTGGAAACACCATGGGAACACCATGGGAACATGATGGGAACACTGTGGGAACACTATGGGAACATTATGGAAACACCGTGAGAACACTATGGGAACACCATGGGAACAGCATGGGAACATGGTGGGAACATTATGGCAAAAACATGGGAACACCATGGGAAAACTAGGGGAACACCATAGGAACACTATGGGAGAACCGTGGGAACATTATGGGAACATCGTGGGAACACTATGGGAACACTATGGGAACACCATGGGAAAATCATGGGAACTCTGTTCGAACACCATGGGAACACTATAGGAACACTCTGGGAACGATGCGAACACCATGAGAACACCTTGGGAACACCATGGGGATACTTGGAAGACAATGGGAAAAGTGGGAACATCATGGGAACACCATGGGCACACTGTGGGAACATCATGGGAAAACTGTGGGAACACTGTGGCAACACTATGGGAACACCATGGGAACTATGGGAACACTATGGGAACATCATGGGAACATCATGGGAACATCATGGGAACACGATGGGAACACCATGGAACACCATGGGAACACTATGGGAACTTCATGGGAACACTTTTGGAACACTTTGGGAACACTATGGGTGCACTGCGGAAACACCATGGGAACACTGGGAACATTGTGGGAACACTAGGGGAACATTATGGAAACACCATGAGAACACTATGGGAACACCATGGGAACAGCATGGGAACACGGTGGGAATATTATGGCAAAAACATGGGAACACCATGGGAAAACTAGGGGAACACCATAGGAACACTATGGGAGAACCGTGGGAACATCATGGGAACATCGTGGGAACACTATGGGAACACTATGGGAACACCATGGGAAAATCATGGGAACTCTGTTCGAACACCATGGGAACACTATAGGAACACTCTGGGAACGATGCGAACACCGTGAGAATATCTTGGGAACTCCGTGGGGATACTTGAAAGACAATGGGAAAATTGGGAACATCATGGGAACACCATGGGCACACTGTGGGAACATCATGGGAAAACTGTGGGAACATTGTGGCAACACTATGGGAACACCATGGGAACGATGGGAACACTATGGGAACATCATGGGAACATCATGGGAACACGATGGGAACACCATGGAACACCATGGGAACACTATGGGAACACTATGGGAACTTCATGGGAACACTTTTGGAACACTTTGGGAACACTATGGGTGCACTGTGGAAACACCGTGGGAACACTGGGAACACTGGGAACACTATGGGAACATTATGGAAACACCGTGAGAACACTATGGGAACACGATGGGAACACGATAGGAACACGGTGGGAACATTATGGGAAAAACATGGGAACACCATGGGAAAACTAGGGGAACACCATGGGAACACTATGGGAGAACCGTGGGAACACATGGGAACACTATAGGAACACCGAGGGAACATTATGAGAACCCATGGGATCATCATGGGGACACAATGGGAACACCATGGGAAAACAATGGAAACATCATGTAGACCTAATGGGAACACCTTGGTAACACTATGGGAACACCGTGGGAACACTATGGGAACACCACGGGAACACCGTGAAAACACTATGGGAACACTATAGGAACACCATGGGAACACTATGGGAACAACATGGGAACACTATGGGAACATCATGGGGACCCGATGGGAAAATCATGGGAACACTATGGGAAAACCCTGGGAACACCATGGAAAAAACATAGAAACATAGAAACATAAAATATAGGTGCAGGAGAAGGCCATTTGGCCCTTCGAGCCTGCACCACCATTCAATAGGATAAAGGCTGATCATTCCCTCAGTACCCCTTTCCTGCTTTCTTTCCATACCCCTAGATACCCTTAGCCGTAAGGTCCATATCTAACTCCCTCTTGAATATATCCAATGAACTGGCATCAACAACTCTCTGCGGCAGGGAATTCCACAGGTTAACAACTCTGAGTGAAGAAGTTTCTCTTCATCTCAGTCCTAAATGGCCTACCCCTTATCCTAAGTCTGTGTCCCCTGGTTCTGGACTTCCCCAACATCGGGAACATTCTTCCTGCATCTAACCTGTCCTGTCCCGTCCCGTCAGAATCTTATATGTTTCTATGAGATCCCTTCTTATCCTTCTAAACTCCAATGTATAAAGGCCCAGTTAATCCAGTCTCTCCTCATATGTCAGTCCTGCCATCCCGGGAATCAGTATGGTGAACCTTCGCTGCACTCCTTCAATAACAAGAATGTCCTTCCTCAGATTAGGAGACCAAATCTGAACACAATAGTCCAGGTGAGGCCTCACAAAGGCCCTGTACAACTGCAGTAAGACCTCCCTGCTCCTATACTCAAATCCCCTAGCTATGAAGGCCATTTGCCTTCTTCACCGCCTGCTGTATCTGCATGCCAACTTTCAATGACTGATGAACCATGACCCTCAGGTCTCGTTGCACCTCCCCTTTTCCTAATCTGCCACTATTCAGATAATATTTTATCTTCGTGTTTTTGCCCCCAAAACATTTATCCACATTATACTGCATCTGCCATGCATTTGCCCACTCACCTAACCTGTCCAAGTCACCCTGCAGCCTCCTAGCATCCCCCTCACAGCTCACACCGCCACCCAGTTTAGTGTCATCTGCAAACTGGAGCTATTACACTCAATTCCTTCATCCAAATCATTGAGGTATATTGTAAAGAGCTGGGGTCTCAGCACTGAGCCCTGCGACACTCCACTAGTCACTGCCTGCCATTCCGAAAAGGACCCATTTATCCGGATTCTCTGCTTACTGTCTGCCAACCAGTTCTCTATCCATGTCAGTACATTACCCCCAATATCATGTGCTTTGATTTTGCATACCAATCTCTTGTGTGGGATCTTGTCAAAAGCCTTTTGAAAGTCCAAATACACCACATCCACTGGTTCTCCATTGTCCACTCTACTCGTTACATCCTCAAAAAATTCCAGCAGATTTGTCAAGCAGGATTTCCCCTTCATAAATCCATGCTGACTTGGACCGATCCTGTCACTGCTTTCCAAATGCACTGCTGTTTCATCCTTAATAATTGATTCCAACATTTTACCTACTTCTGATGTCAGGCTAACCAGTCTATAATTGCTCGCTGCCCAATATGTAGATTAAAGTCACCCATGATAACTGCTGTACCTTTATTTTATCTTACTATTGCATCCCTAATTTCGTGTTTGATGCTGTCCCCAACCTTACTACTACTGTTTGGTGGTCTGTACACAACTCCCACTCGCATTTTCTGCCCTTTGGTATTCCGTAGCTCCATCCATATCGATTCCACATCATCCAGGCTAATGTCCTTTCTTACTATTGCATTAGTTTCCTCTTGAACCAGCAATGCCACCCCACCTCCTTTTCCTTTCTGTCTATCCTTCCTGAATGTTGAATACCTCTGGATGTTGTGTTCCCAACCTTGGTCACCCTGGAGCCATGCCTCCGTGATGCCAATTACATCATACCCATTAACTGCTATCTGTGCAGTTAATTTGTCCACCTTATTCGTAATACTTCTCACAGTGAGGCACAGAGTCTTCAGGCTTGTCTTTCTAACACACTTTGCTAGTTTAGAATTCTGCTGTAATGTGGCCCTTTTTGCTTTATGCTTAGGTTTCTCTGCCCTCCACTTTTACTTTTCTTCTTTCTATCTTTTGCTTCTGCCCCCATTCTACTTCCCCCCTGTCTCCCTGCATAGGTTCCCATCCCCATGCCATATTAGTTTAACTCCTCCCCAACAGCACTAGCAAACACTCCCCCTAGGACATTGGTTCCGGTCCTGCCCACGTGTACACCATCCAGTTAGTACTGGTCCCACCTCTCCCAGAACCGGTTCCAATCTCCCAGTAATTTGAATCCCTCCCTTGTGCACCACTCCTCAAGCCACGTATTTATCTGGGCTATCCTGCGGTTCCTACTCTGACTGGCACGTGGCACTGGTAGCAATCCTGAGATTACTACTTTTGAGGTCCTACTTTTTAATTTAACTCCTAGTTCCCTGAATTCGTCTTGTAGGACCTCATCCCATTTTTTGCCTATATCGTTGGTACCTACATGCACCACGGCAACTGGCTGTTCACCCTCCCTTTCCAGAATGCCCTGCACCCGCTCCGAGACATCCTTGACCCTTGCACCAGGGAGGCAACATACCATCCTGGAGTCTCGGTTGCGGCCGTAGAAACGTCTATCTATTCGCCTTACAATTGAATCCACTAACACTATAACTCTCCCACTCTTTTTCCTGCCCTCCTGTGCAGCAGAGTCACCCACGGTGCCATGGACTTGGCTGCTGCTGCCCTCCCCTGATGAGTCATCCCCCTCAACAGCACCCAAAGCGGTGTATCTGTTTTGCAAGGGGATGACCACAGGGGACCTCTGCACTACCTTCCTTGCACTGACTGCTCTTCCTGTTGGTCATCCATTCCCTATCTGACTGTGTACCCTTTACCTGGGAACACTGGGAAACGTGGGAACACTGTGGAAACACTGTGGGAAAACTGTGGGAAAACCTGGGAACACTGTGGGAACATAATGGGAACACAATGGGAACACTATCAGAAAATCGTGGGCACATTGTCGGAACACCATGGGAACTCTATGGGAACACCATGGGGACACTCTTGGAAGACAGTGGGAAAAGTGGGAACAACATGGGAACACCATGGGCACACTGTGGGAACAACATGGGGAAAGTATAGGAACACTATGGGAACACCACGGGAACACCATGGGGATGCTGTGGGAACACTGTGGGAACACTGTGGGAACACCATGGGAACACCATGGGAACAGTATGGAATCGCCATGGCAATACGATGGGAACACCGTGGGAACACTATGGGAACATGATGGGCACACAGTGGGAGCACCATAGAAACACTATGGTTAGACTGTGAGAACACTGGGAACAATGTGGGAACACCATGTGAACACTGTCGGAACACCATGGCAGCACCATGGCAACACTATGGCTCCAACGATATCTCCGTAAAATCAAACAAATTCCCTGGGAGGACAGTTGCACCATCCTTGACCAGGCCCACATCACCAGCATTGAAGCACTGACCACATTTGATCAGCTCCGCTGGGCAGGCCACATCGTTCGCAAGCCAGACACGAGACTCCCAAAGAAAGTGCTCTATTGGAACTCCTTCATGGCAAACGAGCCAAAGGCGGGCAGAGAAAACATTACAAGGACACCCTCAAAGCCTACCTGAAAAAGTGCAACATCCCCATTGACACCTGGGTGTCCCTGGCCAAAGACGTTTGGACTTTTCAGCCACACGAGGTCCCATTTTAAGAGTGGAAGAATGTCTTCCTCCATTCTGAGGGACTGCCTGTGATGATGATAATGGCAAAACAATGGGAACACGATGGGAACATCGTGGGAACACCATGGGAACACCATGGGAACACCACTGGAACACTGTGGGAACACGGTGGGAATACCATGGGAATACCATGAGAACACCATGGGAACACTATGGTAACACCATGGCAACTCTATGGGAACACCATGGGAAAACTATGGGAACACTGTGGGAACACTATGGGAACACCATGGGAACACCATAGCACCACGATGGAAACACTATCGGAACAGCATGGGGACATGATGGAAACGCTATCGGAACACTATGGGAACACTATGGGAACACTGTGGCAACACCGTTTGAATACCATGAGAACACCATGGAAACACCTTGAGAACACTGTGGGAAAATCATGGGAACACCATGGGAACACGATTGAAACACCGTGGGAACATTGTCGGAACACCATGGGAACACTGTGGGAACATCATAGGAACACCATGGGAACATCATGGGAATACCATGGGAACACCATAGGAACCTCGTGGTAACACCATGGGAACACTATTGGAACACCGTGGGAACACTATGAGAACACCGTGGGGACACTGTGGGAACACCATGGTAGCATTATGGCTCCAACGATGTCTCCACAAGATCCTACAAAACCCCTTGGAGGACAGATGCATGAACATTAGCACCCTCAACCAGGCCCACATCCCCAGCATTGAAGCACTGACCACACTTGATCAGCTCCACTGGGCAGGCCACATCATTCGCATGCCGGTCACAAGACTCCCAAAGCAAGTGCTCTACATGGAACTCCTTTGCAGCAAACGAGCCAAAGGTGGGCAAAGGAAACATTACAAAGATACCCAAAAAGCCTCCCTAAAAAAGTGCAACATCCCCACTGGCACCTGAGAGTCCCTGGCCTAAAACTGTTGGACTGTTCAGCTACCCAATAACTAATTTTAGCAAGTCTTCCTCGATTCCGAGGGATTGCCTATGATGATGAATATGGCAACACATTGGGAACACGATGGGAACATCATAGGAACACTATGGAAACACCATGGGAACACCAAGGGAATAGCATGGGGACCCGATGGGAACACCATGGGAACACGATGGGAACATCTTTGGAACACTATAGGAGCACTATGGAAACAGTGGGAACATGATGGGAATACCATTGGAACACCATGGGAACACCATGGGAACATTATGGGGACACTATGGGAACACCATGAGAATGTCATGGAGACCCGATGGGAACATCATGGGAACACGCTGGGAACACTATGGGAATTGCACGGGAACAGCATGGGAACACCATCGGCACATGATGGGAATACCATGGGAACACCATGGCAACATCATGGGAACACCATGGGAACACCATCGGCACATGATGGGAATGCCATGGGAACACCATGGCAACACCATGGGAAAGTCATGGAGACCCGATGGGAACATCATGGGAACACGCTGAAAACACTATGGCAAAACCATGGGAACACTGTGGGAACCCCACGGGAACTCCATAAGAACAACATGGGAACACCATTGGCACATGATAGGAATGCCATGGGAACACTGTGGGAACAGTGGGAAAACTATGAGAACACTATGGTAGCACTGTGGGAACACCTTGAGAACACTGTGGGAACTCCATGGGAACACCATGTGAATAGTATGGGAACACCATGGGAACACTATGGGAATACGATGGGAACAGTATGGCAACAGCATGGGAGCACCATGGGAAAACTTTCAGAACTCTATGGGAATACTGTTGGAACACCATGGGAAAACTCAGGGAACACCGTGGGAAAACTATGGAAACACTGTGGGAACACTGTTGGATCATTGGCGGAACTCTATGGGAACACTGTTGGAACACTATGAGAAAACTCTCAGAACAGCGTTGGAACACTGTGGGAACCCCATGGGAAGACTATGGAAACACCATGGGAGTACTATGGAAACACCATGGGAAGATTATGGGAACTTTATGGTTACAACGTGAGAAAACTATGCAAATACGATGGGAACACTATGCAACATATGCAAACACTGTGAGAACAATATGGGAACACAATGGGAACAACATGAGAACACTGTGGGAACACTATAGGAATACCATGTGAACACCATGGGAACAGTATGCGAACACTGTGGGAAAACAGAACACCATGCGATTACATGGAACACCATGGGAACACTGTAGGAACAGCAGGTCAACAATGGGGAACACCATGGGAACACCATGCAAATACCATGGGAACACCATGGGAACACAAAGGGAACACTAAGGGAATATCATGGGCACACTGCGGGAACACCATGGGAACACCATGGTAACACTGTGGGAACACAATGGGAACACCATATGAATATCATGGGGACACAATGGGAACACCATGGGAACACTATGCGAACATCATGGGGACACGATGGGAGCAGCATGGGAACACTATGGGTACACTATGGGAAAACTGTGGCAACACCATGGTAACACTGTGGGAAAGCTGTGGGAACACTATGTGAACACTGTGGAAACACCGTGGGAACACTGTGGGAACGTCATGGAAACACCGTGGCAACATTATGGGAACACCATGGGAACACTACGGCTATACGATGGGAACAATATGGGAACAGCGTGGGTACACTATGGGATCACTGGGAAAACCTTGGGAACACTGTGGGAACACCAAGGGAATACCATGGGAACACCGTGGGAACAGTATGGGAATACTATGTAAACACTATGGGAACACTATAGGAACACCATGGGAACACCATGGGTACACCATGGGAACACAAAGGGAACACTAAGGGAATATCATGGGCACACTGCGGGAACACCATGGGAACATCATGGTAACACTGTGGGAACACAATGGGAACACCATGTGAATATCATGGGGACACAATGGGAACACCATGGGAACACTATGGGAACATCATGGGGACACAATGGGAGCAGCATGGGAACACTATGGGTACACTATGGGAAAACTGTGGCAACACCATGGTAACACTGTGGGAACACTGTGGGAAAGCTGTGGGAACACTATGTGAACACTGTGGAAACACCGTGGGAACACTGTGGGAACGCCATGGAAACACCGTGGCAACATTATGGGAACACCATGGGAACACTATGGCTATACGATGGGAACAATATGGGAACAGCGTGGGAACACTATGGGATCACTGGGAAAACCTTGGGAACACTGTGGGAACACCAAGGGAATACCATGGGAACACCGTGGGAACAGTATGGGAATACTACATAAACACTATGGGAACACTATAGGAAAACCATGGGAACACCATGGGTACACCATGGGAACACCATGTAAACCCCAAGGGAATGTCATGGGAACACTATGGGAACATGATGGGAATAGTAATGGAACACCATGGGAACACTGAGGGTACACCGTCAAAACTCTATGGGAACACTATGGAAACACCATGTGAATATTATGGGAACACTGTAGGAAAACCATGGGAAAACTATGGAATCTCTATGGGAAGACAATGGAAACCATGCAAACACTGGGAGACCACTTTGGGAAAACTATGGGAACACCATGTGAACACAATGGTAACATTCTGGGAACACCATGAGAAAACTGTGGCAACACTATTGGAACACCGTGGGAATACATGGGAACACCATAGGAACACCATGTGAACACTGTGGAAACAGCATTGCAACACCTTGGGAACACCATGGGAACACCATGGGAATACTATGGGCAAGCCATGGGAAACCTATGGGAACACTGTGGTAACGTCCCGGGAAACCTATGCGATCACAATGGGAACACCATGGGAACACTGTGCGAACATCATGGGAACACAATGGGGACACCATGCGAACACTATGGGAACACCATGGGGACACTATGGGAACACCATGGGGACACCATGGGAACACTGGTGGAACACCATGGGAACACTATGGGAACACTGTGGGAACACCATGCGAACACTATGGGAACACCATGGGGACACTAGGGGAACACTGTTGGAACACCATGGGAGCACTGTGGGAACACCATGGGAACATCAAGGGAACACAGTGGGAATACCATGGGAAAACTATGGGAACAGTCTGGGAACAACGTGGGGACACTATAGGAACACAGTTGGACCAACATGGGAACACTATGAGTACACTATGGGAACACCATGGCAGCACCATGGGAACACTATGGGAACACCCCGGCAACATTATGGGAAAACTCTGGGAACACCGTGGAAAAACTATGGGAATACCATGGGAACACCATGGGTACGCCATGGTAACATGATGGGAATAGTACGCGAACACCATGGGAACACTGAGAAAACACAGTCGGAAATCTATGGGAACACTATGGGAACACCATGGGAACACTATGAGAAAACTCTGGGAACACCATGGCAAAACTATTGGAATTCTATGGGAACACTATAGGAACTATGCCAACACCTTGACAACACCGTGAGAAACATAGAAACATAAAACATAGAAAATAGGTGCAGGAGTAGGCCATTCGGCCCTTCGAGCCTGCACCACCATTCAATGAGTTCATGGCTGAACATGCAACTTCAGTACCCCATTCCTGCTTTCTCGCCATACCCTTTGATCCCCCGAGTAGTAAGGACTACATCTAACTCCTTTTTGAATATATTTAGTGAATTGGCCTCAACAACTTTCTGTGGTAGAGAATTCCACAGGTTCACCACTCTCTGGGTGAAGAGGTTTCTCCTCATCTCGGTCCTAAATGGCTTACCCCTTATCCTTAAACTGTGACCCCTGGTTCTGGACTTCCCCAAC
The DNA here is from genome assembly GCF_044704955.1 of Pristiophorus japonicus. Lineage (NCBI taxonomy): Eukaryota > Metazoa > Chordata > Chondrichthyes > Pristiophoridae > Pristiophorus > Pristiophorus japonicus. The sequence continues at coordinate 61,403,504 of NC_091994.1, read as the reverse complement.
ATTGGGAACATTCTTCCTGCATCTAACCTGTCTAAACCCGTCAGAATTTTAAACGTTTCTATGAGATCCCCTCTCATTCTTCTGAACTCCAGTAAATACAAGCCCAGTTGATCCAGTCTTTCTTGATATGTCAGTCCCGCCTATGGGAAAACTATGGGAACACCGTGGGAACACAATGTGGACAATCTGGGAACACCATGGCAACACTATGAGAACACCGTGGGAAAACCGTGGGCAACCTTTGGGAACACTGTGGGAATACTGTGGGAACACAATGGGAATACGAAGGGAACATTGTAGGAACGCCATGGGCACACTATGGAAACACTATGGGAACACCATGGGAACACTGTGGGAACACCATGGGAACATAATAGGAACATCATGGGGACACAATGGGAGCACCATTGGAACACTGTTGGAAAACTATGGGAATACCGTGGGAAAACTATGAAAACAGTTTGGGAACACCGTGGGAACACTATGGGAACAAAGTTGGAACAACATCAGAAAACTATGAGAACACTATGGGAACACCATGGGAACACTATGGGAACACGCTGGGAATAGTATGGGAACACCGTGCGGAAACTCTGGGAGCACCATGGGAAAATTATGGGAACACCATGGGAACAGCATGGGAACCGCATGGGAACACCATGGGACTACTGTGGGAACTCGATGGGAACACCATGGGAACATCATGCGAACACTATGGGAATACCATGCGAACACTATGGTAACACTGTTGGAACACCATGGGAAAACTATTTGAAAACTGTGGGAACACAATGGGAACACTATGGGAACACCATGGGAACACTATGGGTCACTATGGAATTAACGTGGGAACGCCATGGGAACACAATGGGAAAACTCTGTGAAATCCGTGGGAACACCATGGGAAAACTCTGGCAATATCGTGGGAAAACTATGGGAACACCATGGGAACACTGTGGGAACACCATGGGAACACCATGCAAACACTATGGGAACATCATGGGAACACTGTGGGAACACCATGTGGACACTATAGGAATATCATGGGGACACAATGGGAACACTGTTGGAACACTGTTGGAACACAATGGGATCTCTATTGGAACACCATGGCCATACTATGGGAACACTATGGTAAAACTATAGGAACACTATGGAACACCGTGGGAACATCATGGGAGCACAATGGGAACACCATTGGAATACCATGATAAAAATGTGGGAACAGTATGGGAAAACCGTGGCAACACCATGGCAATATAGTGGGAACACCGTGGGAACACTGTGGCAACTCCATGGAAACACCATGGGAACATTATGGGAACACCATGAGAACACTATGGGTATACGATGGGAACAATATGGGAACAGCGTGGGAACACTATGGAAACACTCTGGGAACACTATGGGAACACTGAGAACATTGGAAAAACTGTTGGAACACTGTGGGAACACCAGGGGAACACAATGGGAACACTGTGAGAACAGTATGGGAATACTATGCAAACACTATAGGAACACCGTGGCAACACAATGGGAGCACCATGGGAACACCGTGTAAACACTATGGAAACGTCATGGGAACACTATGGGAACATGATGGGAATAGTAATGGAACACCATGGGACCACTGTGGATACACCGTCAGAATTCTATGGGAACACTATGGGAACACAATGTGAATACTATGAGAACACTATGGGAACACCATGGGAAAACTATGGAATCTCTATGGGAAGACGATGGGAACTATGCAAACACTGGGAGACCACTTTGGGAAAACTATGGGAACACTGTGTGAACACAATGCTAACACTCTGAGAACACCATGAGAAAACTGTGGCAACACTATGGGAACACCATGGGAACACCATGTGAACACTGTGGGAACAGCATTGCAACACCTTGGGAACACCACGGGAACACCATGGGAACACTATGGGAAAACTGTGGCAAAGCCATGGGAAACCTATGGGATCACAATGGCAACACCATGGGAACACAATGGGAACACCATGGGAACACGATGTGAACACCATGCGAACACTATGGGAACACCATGTTGACACTATGGGATCAACGGTAGAACACCATGGGAACACTATGGGAACACTGTGGGAACACCATGGGAACATGATGGGAATACCATGCGAACACTATGGGAGCACCATGGGGACACTATGGGAATACCGTTGGAACACCATGGGAACACTATAGGATCAAATGGGAACACTTTGGGAGCACCGTGGGAACATCATGGGAACACTATGAGAACACTATGGGAACACTATGGCAGCACCGTGGGAACACTTTGGGAACACCATGGCAACACCATGGAACACCCCGGCAACATTATTGGAACACCATGGGAACACTATGCGAATACCATGGAAAAACTATGGGAATACCATGGGAACACCATGGGTACACCATGGTAACACGATGGGAATAGTACGCGAACACCATGGGAACACTGAGGAAACATGGTTGGAAATCTATGGGAACACGATGGGAACACCATGGGAACACTATGGGAAAACACTGGGAACACCATGGCAAACCTATTGGAACTCTATGGGAACTATGCCAACACCGTGAGAACACTATGGGAAAACTATGGGAACACCGTGGGAACACTGTGGGAACACTATGGGATAACTCTGGGAACACCATGGAACATCATGGGAACACCATAGGAAAACCATGGGAACACCATGTGGACAATCTGGGAACACTGGCAACACTATGGGAACACCATGGGAACACCGTGGGAACTCTATGGGATAACTGTGGGAAAAACGTGGGTAACCTTTGGGAACACTGTGGGAATACTGTGGGAACACAATGGGAATACCATGGGAACATTGTGGAACGCCGTGGACACACTATGGAACACCATGGGAACATAATAGGAACATCATGGGGACACAATGGGAATACCATTGGAACACTGTTGGAAAACTATGGTAACACGGTGGGAAAAATATGAAAACAGTCTGGGAACACCGTGTGAACACTATGAGAACAAAGTTGGAACAACATCGGAAAACTATGAGAACACTATGGGAACACCATGGCAGAATCGTGGGAACACTATGGGAACTCCATGGGAACACCATGGGAACACCCCGGCAACACTATGGAAACACCATGGGAACATTATGGGAACACACTGGGAATAGTATGGGAACAACGTGCGAAAACTTTGGGAGTGCCATGGGAACACCATGGGACCATCATGGGAACACCATAGGAAAACCATGGGAACACCATGCGAACACTATGTTAACACTGTTGGAACACCATGGGAAAACTATTTGAAAACAGTGGGAACAAATGGGCACATTATGGGTCACTATGGGATCAACGTGGGAACACCATGGGAACACAATGGAAACACAATGGGAACACTATGTGTAAACAGTGGGAACACCATTGGAAAACTCCGGCAACATTGTGGGAAAACTATGGGAACACTATGGGAACACTGTGGGAACACCATGGGAACACAGTGGGAACACCATGGGAACACCATGGGAACACCATGCGAACACTATGGGAACACCATGGGAACACAGTGGCAACACCATGCGAACACTATAGGAACATCATGGGGACACAATGGGAACACCGTTGGAACTCTGTTGGAACATTATGGGAACTCTATTGGAACACCATGGCAACACTATGGGAACACCGTGGGATTCAATGGAAACACCGTGGGAACACTATGGTAACACCATGGGAACACTATGGGAACACCGTGGAAATATCAAAGGAGCACAATGTGAACACCATGGGAACACCATGGGAAAATCATGGGGACACTATGGGAACACCATGGGAAAATCTTGGGAGCAGTCTGGGAACACCATAGGAACACTATGGGAACACAGTGGGAACAGCATGGGAACACTATGAGAACACTACGGGAACACTATTGGAACACCATGGTAACACTACGGGAACAGCATGGGAACACTGAGGGTACACCATGGGACTACTATGGGAACACTATGGGAACACCATGGGAAAACTATGGAATCTGTATGGGAAGACTATGGGAACTATGCAAACACCGTCAGACCATTTTGGGAAAACTATGGGAACACCGTGTGAGCACAATGGTAACACTCTGGGAACACCATGAGAAAACTATGGCAACACTATGGGAACACCGTGGGAACATCATGGGAACACCATGGAAACACCATGGGAACACCATGGCAAAAGCGTGGGAATATTATGGGGACACAATTGGAACACCGCGGGAACACTGTGGGAACACAATTGGAACACCATGGGTACACTATGGGAACACGATGGGAATATGATAGCAGCACTATGGGAACACTGTTGGAACACGATGGGAACATTATGGGAACACTCTGGGAACACCATGGGAATATCATGGGAACACCATGGCAACAGCATGGGGATACTATGGGAATATTATGGGGACACAATTGGAACACCACGGGAACACTGTGGGAACACAATTGGAACACCATGGGTACACTATGGGAACACGATGGGAATATGATGGGAGCACTATGAGAACACTGTTGGAACACGATGGGAACATTGTGGAACCACTGTGGGAACACTGTGGGAACACTATGGGAAAACCATGGGAACACCATGGGAACAGCTTGGGAACAACATGCGAACACTATGGGAATACCATGCGAACACTATGGTAACACTGTTGGAACACCATGGGAAAACTATTTGAAAACTGTAGGAACACAATGGTAACACTATGGGAACACCATGGGAACACTGTGGGAACATCATGCGAACACTATGGGAACACAATGCGAACATTATAGAAACATCATGGTGACACAATGGGAAAAGCGTTGGAACACTGTTGGAGCACTATGGGAACTCGATTGGAACACCATGGCAACATTATGGGAACACCGTGGGATTCAATGGAAATACCGTGGGAACACTATGGTAACACCATGGGAACACCATTGGAATACCAGAATAAAAATGTGGGAACACCATGGAATAACTGTGGTAGTACCACTGGAAACACGATGGGAACATCATGGGGACACTATGGGAACATCATGGGAAAATTATGGGAACAGTCTGGGAACACCGTGGGAACACTATGAGAACATCATGGGAACACTATTGGAACACCATGATAACACTACGGGATCACTATGGGAACACTGAGGGTACACCATCAGAACTCTATGGGAACACTATGGGAACACCATGGGAACACTATGGGAACTCTATGGGAACACCATGGTAACACTCTGAGAACACCATGAGAAAACTATGGCAACACTATGGGAACACCGTGGGAACACCATGGGAACATTATGGAAACACCATGGGAACACCATGGTAACAGCATGGGGATACTATGGAACATGATGGGAATATGATGGGAGCACTATGAGAACACTGTTGGAACACGACGGGAACATTGTGGGACCACCATGGGAACATTATGGGAACACAATGGGAACACAATGGGAACTCTATGGGAAAATCGTGGGAACTCCATGTGAAAATTCTGGCAACATCGGTGGGAAACTATAGGTACACGATGGGAACACCATGGGAACACTGTGGGAACACCAGGGGAACACCATAGGAATGCCATGCGAAAACTATGGGAACGTCATGGGAACACCATGTGAAAATCATGGGAGCACTGTGATAATACTGTGGGAACACCACGGGAACACAATGCAAACACTATGGGAACACCATGGGAGCATTATGGGAATACCATGGGAACACCATGGGAAAACTGGGAGTACCATGGGAACACGATGGGATCACCATGGGAACACCGTGGGAATACTATGGGAACACCATAGGATAACCATTGGAGTACCATGGGAATCATGGGAATACTGTGGGAGCACTGTCAGAACCACACGAGAACACAATGGGAACAATAAACTATGGCAAAACCGTAGCAATAGTATGGGAGCAGTCTGGAAACACCGTGGGAACAGTATGGGAACACAGTGGGAACAGCATGGGATCACTATGGGAATACCGTGGAAACACCATAGGAACACCGTGGAAACACCATAGGAACACCATGGGAACACCATGGCAACACCATGGGAGCACTATGGGAATATTATGGTGACACGATGTGAACACTGTTGGAACATTGTGGGAAAATGATTGGAAAACCATGCGAATACTGTGGGAACACTATGGGCACACCATGGGGACACGATGGGATCACCATGGAAGCACCATGGGAACATCATGGGAACATCATGGAAACCATATGGGAACACCATGGGAACACTGTCAGAACCACATTGGAACACAATGGGAACACGATGGGAAAACCATGGGAACACGATGGGGACAGTAGGGGATCAACGTGGGAACACCAATGGAACACTATGGGAACACAATGGAAAATCTATGGGAAAACCATGGTAACATCATGGGAAAACTCTGGCAACACCGTGGGAATCTATGGGAACACCATGAGAACACCGTGACAACACTGTGAGAACATCATGAGAACACCATGCGAACACTATGGGAACACCACACTATGGCAACACCATGGGAACACCATGGGAACACGTGGACACACCAGGGAACACGTTGAGAACACTGTAGGAACACCATGGGAACACTATGGGAACACTGTGGGAAAACCATGGAAACACTGTGGGATCACAATGGGAAAACTATGGGAACACCGTGGGAACACCGTAAGAACACAGTGGGCACACCATGGGAACACTATTGGAACACTATGGCAACACTGTGGAAACACTGTGGGAACACTATGGGAACTCTGTGGGAACATCGTGGGAACACCAGAAGAACACCATGGGAACACTATAATATAACTGTGGGAACAATGTGGCAACATCATGGGAATACTGTGTGAGCATCACGTGGACACGATGGGAACACCATGGGAACACTGTTGGAACACTATGGGAACAGTGGGAAAACTATGGGAACAGTCTGGGAACACCACAGGAAGACTATGGGAACACAGTGGGAACAGCATGGGAAGACTATGAGAACACTATGGGAACACCATGGCAGCACCGTAGGAACACTATGCAAACACCATGGAAACACCGTGGGAATGCCCTGGCAATACTATGGAAACACCATGGGAACAGTATGGGAACAGCATGGGAACACTATGGGATCACTATGGGAACACCATGTGGAAACTATGGGAAATCTATGCAAACACAATGGGAGCTACGCCAACACCGTGAGAACAACGTGCCAACACTATGGGAAAACTATGAGAACACCATGGGAACACAATGGTAACACTCTGGGAATACCTTGAGAACACTGTGGCCACACTATGGGAACACCGTGGGTATACTCGGAACATCATGCAAATACATGGGAACACCTTGGGAACACCATGCGAACACTATAGGAACACCATGGGAACACTATGGGAGCACCATTGGAACACCATTGGAGCACTATGGGAACACTGTGGGGACACCATAGGAACACTATGGAATCACAATGGGAACACTACGGAAACACCATGGGAACACCATGGGAACATTATTGGAACACCATGGCAAAACTACGGGAACACCATGGGAACACTATGGGACCACGAAGGGAATAGTATGGGAACACTGTAGGAACTGTGAACACGGTTGGAACAATGGGAATAATGTGGGAACACCATGGGAAAACTCTGGGAACAACATGGGAATGGTATGGGAACACTGTGAGATCACCGTGGGAACACTATGGGAAAACACTGGGAACACCATGGGAACACCACGGGAACACTATGAGAACATTGTTGGAACACTATAAGTACACTGTGGGAACACCGTGGGAATGCAATGGGATCAGTCTGGGGACACCGTGGCAACAGTATGAGAACACAGTGGTAACAGCATGGGAACACTATGGGAACACAATGAAAACACCCTGGGAACACGATGGCAACAGTGTGGGAGCACTATGGGAATATTATGGAGACATGATTGGAATACCATTGGAACACTATGGGAACACTGTGGGAACACTGTGGGAACACTGTGGGAACATTACAGGAACACCATGGAAACGCCATGGAAACCATATGGGAACATCATGGGGAAACTGTCGGAAACACATCGGAACACAATGTGAACACTATGGGAACACCATGGGAACACCATGGGAACACTGTGGGAAAACTGTTAGAACATCATGGGAACATTATGGGATCACAATGGGAACACCATGGGAATACCATGGGAACATCGTGCGTACACTATGGGAATGCCATCGGAACACAATGGGAACATGATGGGAATAGTTTGGGAACACCATGGGAACACTATGGGATCACTATGGGAACACTATGTGAAAACTATGCGAACTCTATGGGAACACAATGGGAACTATGCAAACACCATGAGAACACTGTGTGAACATTATGGGAAAACTATGGGAACACCGTGGGAACACAATGGTAAAACTCTGGGAACACCTTGAGAACACAGTGGTGACACTATGGGAACACCAAGTGTACACTGGGAACATCTTGCGACTACATGGGAACACCTTGGGAACATCATGGGAACTCTGTGGGAGCACCATGGGAGCACAATAAGAACACCATAGGAACACCATGGGAACACTGTGGGAACACCATGGGAACATTATGCGAACACGATGGGAACACTGTGGGAACACCATGGGAACATTATGCGAACACGATGGGAACACCATGGGAACACCATTGGAACACTATGGGAATACCGTTGGAACACAATGGGAGCACTATGGGTACACTGTGGGTACACCATGGGAACACTATAGGATCACAATGGGAACAATATGGGAACACCATGGGAACACCGTGGGAATACTGTGGGAACATCAGGGGAACATCATGGGAACGCCATGCGAACACTATGGGAACACCATGGGAACACTATGGGAACACCATGGGAACACCATGCGAACAACATGGGAACTATGGGAACACCGTGGCAACATCATGGGAATATTGTGGGGACACGATGGGAACACGATGGGACACCATGCAAACACTATGGGAACACCATGCAAACAATTTGGGAACACCATTGGAACACAATGGAAACACTATGGGAACACTATGGGGTCACAATAGGAACAGCATGGGAATTCGTGGGAACACCGTAGGAACACAGTGAGAACAACATGGGACCACCATGGGAGCACTATGGAAAACTGGGAACACTGTGGAAACATCATGGGAACACCATGGGAACATCATGGGAACATCATGGGAACATGATGGGATCACCATGCCATGGGAACAACGTGAGAACAGCATGGGAAAATCATGGGGACATGATGGGAACACCATTGGAACACCGTGGGAACACTATAGGAACACCATGGGAATATAATGGGAACGGCATGAAAACTGTATGGGAACTCCGTGGGAACACTGTCAGAACCACATGGGAACACAATGGAAACAATATGGCAACACTGTAGCAATAATATGGGATCAGTCTGGGATTACCATGGGAACAGTATGGGAACGCAGGGGGAACAGCATGGGAAAACTATGAGAACACTGTGGGAATGCTGTGGCAACACCATGGCAACACCATGGGAACACCATGGAAACATAATGGGAACACCATGACAACACCATGGGGATACTATGGCAACATTATGGGGACACGATGGGAACACTGTTGGAACACAATGGGAACACCATGGGTACACTATGGGAACACCATGGGAATATAATGCGAACACGATGAGAACACTGTTGGAACACGATGGGAACACAGTGGGAACACCGTGAGAACATTATGAGAACACAATGGGAGCACAATGTGAATGCTGTGCGAACACCAAGGGAACACTGTGGTAACACCAGGGAAACACCATGGGAAAACCATGCAAACACCGAGGGAGCACTATGGGAACACTGTGGGGATTCTATGGAAACTCCGTGGGAACACTGTGGGAACACGATGGAAATAGAATGGGAACACAGTGAAACACTGGGAACATAGTCGGAACAATGGGAATAGTGTTGGAGCACCACGGGAAAACTCTGGGAACACCGTGGGAAAAGTTTGGGAACACGGTGGGAACATCATGGGAAAACTCTGGGAAGAACATGGGAACACTGGGAACACTATGGGGACACCATGGGAACACTAGGGAAATACCTTGGGAACACTATGAGAACACTGTTGGAACGCTATGGAAACACTGTGGGAACACCGTGGGAACACTATAGGAAAACTGTGGGAACACAATGGAAACACTATGGGAACACTGTGGGCACACCGTGGGAACACCATGGGAACACTATGGGAACACAATGGCAACTGTATTGGAGAAGCTTGGGAACACCATGGGAAAACACCACAAGGCAACTCCATGGGAACACCATGGGAATATCATGGGAACATTATGGGAAAACTGTGGGAAAACCATAGGAAATCTCTGGGAATTCTATGGGAACACCATGGGAACACCGTGGGAACATTGTGGGAACACCGTGTGAACATTATGGGGATACAATGCAACAACATGGGAACACTATGGATACACCATTGAAACTCTATGGAAACACTGTGGGAACACCATGGGAATACTATGGGAACACTGCGGAAACACAATTGGAACACCATGGCAAGACAATGGGAACACTATGGGAACATTATTTGATCAACGTGGGAACACCATTGGAACGCCATGGGAACGCTATGGAATCAATATAGCAACACTATGGGATTACAATGGGAACACTATGGGAACACCATGGGAACCAGATGGGAACACAATTGGACAGTATGGGAACACCATGGCAACACTGTGGGAACACTGTGGGAACAGTATGTGAACACCGTGGGAACACAATGGGAACACAATGAGAATCCTGCGGGAAAAATAAGGGAAAACTCTGGGAACACCATGGGAACACTATGGAAACACTGTAGGAATACCATGGGAACACCTTGGGAACACCATGGGAACACCTTGGGAACACTCGGAAAGCACCATGGGAACTCTATTGGAGCACCATGGCAACACTATGGGAACACTATGGAAACAGTATGGGAACACTATGGGAACACTGTGGGAATACCGTGGGAACACCATGGGAAAGATCTGGGGACACTTTGGGAACAGTTTGGGAACACTGTGGGAACAGTACGTGAACACCATGCAAACACCATGGGAACACCGCTGGAACAGCATGGGAACAATATGGGAAAAAAAGTGGGAACATCATGGAAACACTATTGGAACACCATGGGATCACTGTGAGAAAACTATGGGAGCACCATGGGAACACTATTGGAACACCATGGCAACACTATGGGAACACCATGGGAACACTATGGGAAAACTATGGGAACTGTATAGGAACACCGTGGGAACATTATGGGAACACCATGGGAACACCATGTGAACACGATGGGAATACTATGGGATCACAATGGGAAGACTATGGGAACACCATGGGAACACCGTGGGAATACAGTGGGCACACTATGGGAACACCATGTGAAAACTGTAGGAACCGCATGGCAACACCATGGGAACACCATGGGAATACCATTGGAACACTTTGGTAAAACCGTAGGAAACCTCTGGGAACTCTATGGGAACACCATGGGAACACCGTAGAATCAATTTGGCAATGCCATGTAAATGCTGTGGGAACACAATGGGAAACCCGTGGGAACATTGTGGAAACACCGTGGCAAGGCTAGGGGAACACATTGGAACATTAGGGTAACGCCATGGGAACACCATGGGAACACCATGGGAACACTATGGGATCACGATGGGAACATTATGGGATCACAATGGGAACACTATGGGAACACCATGGGAACACCATGGTGTTCGGCAACACTGTGGGAACACTATGGGAACACTGTGGGAATAGTATTTGAACACCATGGGAACACAATGGGAGCACCATGGGAACACAATGCGGGAAAAATAAGGGAAAATTCTGGGAACACCATGGGAACACTAGGTGAACACTGTAGGAACACCATCGGAATACCATGGGAAAACTGTGGGAACACCATGGGAACTTAGTGGGAACACCATTTGAACACTATGTGAACACCATGGGAACACCATGGCAACACTATGGGAACACCATGTGAAAACTGGGAACCGCATGGGAACACCATCGGAATACCATGGGAAAACTATGGGAAAACTGTGGGAAAACCATATGAAACCTCTGGGAACTCTATGGGAACACCATTGGGAACACCGTGGGAACACTGTGGCAATGCTGTGGGAACACCATGGGAACACAATAGGAACACCATGGGAACATTGTGGAAACACCGTGTGAAGACTGTGCGAACATCACAGGAACACCATGGGATCACCATGCGAACACTATGGGAACAAAATGGGAAAATTATAGGGATACCAGGGGAACACAATGCAACATGGGAACACTATGGAAACACCATGGCAACGCCATGGGAACTCTGTCGGAACACCATGGGACCACTGTGGGAACATTGCGGGAACACTGCGGGAACACCATTGGAACACTATGGGATCACAATTGGAACACTATGGGAACACCCTGGTAACACCAATGCAACACTATTGGAACACCATGGGAACACTATGGGAATACCATGGGAAAACTATGTGAACAGTATGGAAACATCGTGGGAACACCATGGGAACACGATGGGAGTACTATGGGATCACAATGGGAACACTGTTGGAACACCATGGGAACACTATTGGAACACCATGACAACACTATGGGAACACCATGGGAACACTATGGGAACAAATTGGGTACACCATGGGAACACCATGGAAACAGCATGGGAAACTGTGGGACCACCGTGGAAACTCTATGGGAACTCTATGGGAACAACATGGGGAAACTGTGGAACAGCGTGGGAACACCACGGGAACTCCATGGGAACACCTTTGGAACACCATGGGAACACCATGGGAACACTGTGGGAACTTCATGGCAACGCCATGGGAACACTATGGGAAAACTGTGGCAAAACTGTGGGAAACCAATGCGAACTCTATGGGAACACCATGAGAACACCTTGGGAACACTGTGGGAACGTCCTGGGAGCACCGTGGGAACACAATAAGAACAATGTGGGAACATTGTGGGAACACTATGGGAACACCATGGGAACACCATGGGAACACCATGGGATCACAATGGGAACACTATGGGGAAAACTTGGGATTACCATGGGAACACTATGGGAACACTGTGGGAACACCGTGGGAACACCAGGGGAACTCCGTGGGAACACCTTTGGAACAACATGGGAACTCCATTTCAGAACTATGGGAACACCGTGGGAACACCACTGGAACTCCATGGCAAAACTATGGGAACACCATGGGAACACTATTGAAACACCATGGGAACACCATGAGAACACCATGGGAGCACTATGGGATAACTGCGGGAAACCATGTGAAACCTATGTGAACTCTATGGGAACATCATGGGAACACCATGGGAATATTGTGGGAATTCCATGGGAAAACCATGGGAACACAATGTAAACACAATGGGAGCACGGTGAGAAGATTGTGGGAAATTTATGGGAACACCGTGGGAACACAGTGGAAACTCCATGCGAACACTATTAGAACACCATGGCAACATTATGGGAACATCATGGAAAAAGTATGGGAACACCGTCGGAACACCATGGGAACAACGTGGGAAAACTATGGTAGCACCATTGGAACACCATGGAAACACGATGGGAACACTAGGGGATCACGATGAGAACACGATGGAAATACATGACAACATGGTGGGAACCATCGGAGCACTTTTGGAAAACCATGGAAACATTGTGGGAGAACTAATGGAAAAGTCTAGGAACAACTTGGGAACACCATGGGAACATCATGGGAAAACTGTGGGTACACCTTAGGAACGCCATTGGAACACTATGGAATCACTATGGGACCATGGGTATACTGTAGAAACACCGTGGGAACATTATGGGAACACTTTGGGAACGCTATGTGAAAAGTCTGGGAACATGCTGGGAATACCAATTGAAAAGCATGGGAAAACCGTTGGGATGCTGTGGGAACACAGTCGGAGCACCATGAGAACACTATGGGTCACCATGGGAACACTTTAGGAATACTATGGGAACATGATGAGAACACTGTGGGAACACAGTTAGAACACCATGGGAACACTGTGGGAACACCATGGGAAAACAATCGGAAAACTCTGGGAACATTGTGGGAAAACTATGGCAACACTATGGGAACACCTTTGGAAATGCATGTGAACATCATGGGGACACGATGGGAACACCATGGATACTGCATGGGAATACCATGGAAACACCGTCTGAACACTTTGGGAACACCATGCGAATACGCGGAAAACCGTGGGAAATTGTTCAATGGGAACACGGTGGGATCACTATGGGAACACCATGGGAACAGTATGGGAATGCTGTAGGTATACTGCCGGAACACAATGGGAAAACTCTGGGAACACCTTGGGAACACTGTGGGAAAATTTTGGGAACACCTTGGGAAAAATATGGGAAAAGTCTGAGAACACCGTGGGAACACTATGGGAACCCTGTGGGAACATCATGAGAAAACCATGGGAACACTATGCGAACACTGTGGGAATGCAGTCAGAATACCATGGGAACACAATGTGAACACCTTGGGAACACTGTGGGAAAAATCTGGGAACACCATGGGAACATGATGGAATCATTGTGGGAACACCATAGGAACACTATGCAAATAATAATAACTATGGGAATAATGCAGGAACAGCAGGGGGAACACTGTGGAAACACCATGGGAACACCGTGGGAACACCATGTGAACACTATGGGAAAACCGTGGGAAATTATTCTGTGCGAACAAGATGGGAACACTATGGGAACACCATGGGAAAGTATGGGAACACCGTGGGATCACTGTCGGAATACTCTGGGAACACCATGGGAAAACTAGGGGAACAGTCGGGGAACAATGCGGGAGCACTATGGGAACACATTGGGAACACTATGGCAACACGATGGTAACAGTATGGGAAAACCATGGGAACACTGTGGCAACACTGTCGGAACACAATGGGAACACAATGGGAACACCATGAGAATACTATGGCAACTCTATGGGAACACCATGGGAACACCATGGGAACACTATGGGAACACAGTTATAACACTGGGAACACTGTGGGAACACTGGGAAAACTATGGGATAACGGTCGAACACCATGGGAAAAGCATGGGAACTCTTTGGGAACACGATGGGAAAACTATGGGAACACCATGGGAACACCATGGGAACACCATTGGAGCACCACGGGAAAACTATGGGGAAAACTATGGGAACACTGTGAACATACTGGGAACACTATGGGAACACTATGGGAACACTATGAGAACGCCGTCGGAAAACTATGGGAACACTGTGTGAACACCATGGTAACACTATGAGAACACTCTGTGAACACCATGGGAACACCATGGGAACACGATAGGAACACCATGGTATCACTATGGGAACATGATGGGAACACCGTGGGAAAACTGGAAACACCATGGAAACAGCATGGGAACACTATGGAAACACGGTGGGAAGACTATGGGAACAACATGGGAACAATATAGGAACATGGTGGGAACATTGCCGGAACACTATGAGAAGACTGTGGGAACACCATGGGAATACTATGGGAAAAATCTGGGAACAGCATGGGAACACGATGGAATCATTGTGGGAACACCATAGGAACACTATGCGAACATCATGGGGACACAATGGGAACACCATGGATATATCATAGGCACATTATCGGTACACTATGGGTACACCTTGGGAACAATATAGGAGCACCGTGGGAACACAGTCGGAAAACTATGGGAATAATGCGGGAACACCGTGGGATCATGGTGGGAAAACTCTGGGAACACCGTGGGAGCACTATGGGAACATTGTGTGAATACCATAGGAAATCTATGCGAACATCACGGGGACAAGATGGAAACACCATGGATACACCGCGGCATCGTGGAAACGCCATGGGAACAATGTGGGAACACTATGCAAACACTGTAGGAAAACCGTGGTAAATTGTTCCATGATGGGTACATTATGGGAACACCATGGGAACAGTACGGGAACACCATGGGTACACTGTCGGAACACTATGAGAACCCTTTCGGAACACCTTGAGAACACTCTTTGGGAAATTCTGCGAACATCGTGGGAAATCTATTGGAAAAGTCTGGGAACACTGTGGGAACACTATGGGAACACTGTGAGAACACCATGGGGAAAGCAGGGAACACCATACGAACACTGTGGGATCACGGTGGGAATATCATGAGAACACAGTGGGAACACCACGAGAACACAGTGGGAACACCACAGGAACATCGTGAGAAGACTGTGGGAACACTGTGGGAACACAATGGGAATGCCATGGGAAAATGATCGGAATACTATGCGAACAAGAAGCACCATCATGGGAGCACCATGGGAACATGATGGGAACACCGTGCGGACACCATGGGAACACCATGGGAACAACATGGAAAAACGGTGGGAATACCGTGGGAACACTTTCTGAACAAAATGGGAACAACATGGGAACAGTATGGGAACACAATGGAAACACTGTCGGAACACTATGGGAACACCGTGGGAAATCCGTGGGAACGCCATGGGAACAGTATCGGAATACTATGGGAACACCTTGGGAACAATATTGAAACACTGTGGTAACACTGTCGGAAAACTATGGGAACAATGCGGGAACACCGTGGAAACACCATGTGAACACTGTGGGAAAACCATGGGAATACTATGCAAAAACAATGGGAAAACAATAGGAACACTATGGGAACACTGTGGGAACACCATGGGAACACCATGGGAAAACTGCGGGAACAGCATTGGAACACCAATGGAACACCATGGGAACACCGTGGGAACAATATGGGAACACTATTGAAACACCATGGCAAAACTATGGGTACACAATTGGAACACTATGGAAACACCATGGGACTACATGGGAACACCATGTGAACACCATGGGAACACTATGGGAACATCGTGGGAATACTATGAGAGCACTATGGGAACACCACGGGAACATGATGGGAACACCATGGGAACACTATGGGAAAACCATGGGAATACTATGGGAATACCATGTGAAGACCATGAAAACACAATGGGAACTCCGTGGAAACACCGTAAGAACACCGTGAGAACACTATGGGAACACCATGGCAAAACTTTGGGAACACAATGGGAACACTGTGGGAACACTATGGGAGCACCTTGGGAACAGTATGGGACCACTGTGGGTACACCGTCAGAAACTATGGAAACACTGTGGGAAAAATCTGGGAACAGCGTATGTAGACTATGGGAAAATGCTGGGAACACCGTGGGAACACTGTGGGAACATTATGGGAAAACCATGGCAAAACAATGGGAACACCATGCGAACAATGTGGGAATGCAGTGGAAACACCACGGGAACACGAGGGGAACACTGTGGGTATATTATGGGAACATAGGAAAACTGTCGGCACACCGTGGGAACACGATGGGAACAACATGGGAAGACTATGGGAACACCATGGGAACATCATGGGGATACAATGGAAAATCCATGGGAACGTCGTGGGAACAGCCTGTGAATACCATGGGAATGGTGGGAATGCCATGAGAACACGATTGAAACACATGGCAACACTATTGGTACACAATTGGCACCCTCTGAAACCATAGGACTACATGGGAACACCGTGGGAACTCCATGGGAACTTTGTGGCAATACCATGGGAAAACTATGGGAACACAATGGGAATACTTTGGGAACACGATGGGAATACATGGGAAAACCATGGGAACGCCATGGAACACCATGAGAACAGTGTGGGAACACCATGGGAACACTATAGGAACACCATGGGAACACCATGGGAACACCATGGGACCCGAAGATTTCACCACAGGAACACAATGGGAAAACCATGTGAACACTATGGGAACGCCAAGTGAACAACATGGGAATACGATGGGAACCCCGTGGGAACACCATGGGAACACTGTAGCAACACCGTGGGATCGCTATGGGAACACTGTGGGAACACCATGGGAACACCATGAGAACAGTGTGGGAACACCATGGGAACACTATAGGAACACCGTGGGAACACCATGGGAACACCATGGGACCCGATGGGATCACCGCAGGAATACTATGGGAAAACCGTGTGAAACCTATGGGAACACCAAGTGCAGAACATGTGAATATGATGGGAACCCCGTGGGAACACTGTGGGAACACTGTAGGAACACCGTGGGATCGCTATGGGAACACTGTGGAACACCATGGAAATACAATGGGAAAACTCTGGGAACACCGTGGGAACACTATGGGAAAATTATTGGAACACTATGGGAACACAATAGGAACAATCTATGAATTCAGTCGGAAATCTATGGGAACATTGTGGAAACACCTTGGGAACAAATTGGGAACAGCATGGGAACACCAGGCGAACATTATGGGAGCACCATGGGAACACTATGGGAACACTATGGTAAAACCATGGTAACACTATGGGAACACTATGGGAACACCATGAAAACGCAGTGGGAACACCATGTGAAAACCATCGGAACACCATCGGAACACCAAAGGAACACAGTGGGAACACTATGGGAGCAACATGGTAAACGTATGGGAACAACATGGAAATAAGATCAGAACACTACGGGAACACCATGGGTACAATATAGGAACACCATGGGAAAACTGTCGGAAAACTATGGGAAAAATGCGGAAACACCGTGGGAACACAGTGTGAAAACTCTGGGAACACTGGAAAAACTGTGGGAACACCATGCCAACATTGTGGGAAAACCATGGGAAATTGTTCCATGGGAACACCATGTGAACACTATAGGAGCACCGTGGGTACACATTGCGAACACTGTGGGAAAACTCTGGGAGCACCATGGGGAACTATAGAAAAAGTCTGGGAACACCGTGGGAACACTATGGGAACACCATGGTATCACTATGGGAACATGATGGGAACACCATGGGAACACAGCGTGAAAACTATGGGAACACCGTGGGAACACTACGGCAACAAAATGGGAACACAATGGGAACTCTGGGAACACTATGGGAATACCATGGCAATATTATGGGAAAACCATGGGAACAATATAGGAACACCTTGGGAATACCATGAGAACATCTTGGGGACACGATGGGAACAACATGGGAGCACTGTGGAAACACCATGGGAAAACCATGGGAACACCGTGCGAACCCTGTGGGAACACAGTGGGAACACTGTGGGAACATTGTGGGAACACCGTGGAAGTACCATTGGAACACCATGGGAGGACGATGGAAACACCATGTGAACAGCATGGGAACACTGTGGAAACACCAGGGCACACCATGTGAAAAGCATGGGAACATCATGGGAACACCATGGGAACACCATGGGAACATTATGGGAACACCATGGGAAAACTATGGGAACACAATGGGAACACGAAGGGAACACAATGGGAACACATGAGAACATGATGGGGTCCAACGGAACACTTTTGGAAAACCGTGGAAACACTGTGGGAGCACTAATGGCAAAGTCTAGGAACAACTTGGGAACACCATGGGAACATCATGGGAAAACTGTGGGAACACCTTAGGAATGCCATGGGAACACTATGTGATCACCATGGGTACACCATAGGAACACCGTGGGAACATTATGGGAACACTTTGGGAACACTATGCGAAAAGTCTGGGAACATGCTGGGAACACCATTTGAACAGCATGGGAAAACCGTTGGGACGCTGTGGGAACACAGTCGGAACACCATGTGAATACTATGAGTCACCATGGGAACACTTTAGGAATACTATGGGAACACGATGAGAACACTGTGGGAACACAGCTAGAACACCATGGGACCACTGTGGGAACACCATGGGAAAACAATCGGAAAACTCTGGGAACATTGTGGGAACACTACGGAAACACTGTGGGAAAACTATGGCAACACTATGGGAACACCATAGGAAATGTATGTGAACATCATGGGGACACGATGGGAACACCGTGGATACAGCATGGGAATACCATGGAAACACCGTCTGAACAACGTGGGAACACCATGCGAACACTCAGAAAACCGTGGGAAATTGTTCCATGGGAATAAGATGGGATCACTATGGGAACAGTATGGGAACACTGCGGGTAAACTGCCTGAACACAATGGGAAAACTGTGGGAACACCTTGGGAACACTGTGGGAAAACTCTGGGGAACACCATGGGAAAACTATGGGAAAAGACTGGGAACACCATGGGAACACTATGGGAACCCTGTGGGAAAATCATGAGAAAACCATGCGAACACTGTGGGAATGCAGTCAGAATACCATGGAAACACAATGTGAACACCGTGGAAACATCGTGGGAACACCATGGGAACGCCATGGGGACACGGGGGGAAACCTATTAGAACACCATGGCAAAATGGTGGGAACACCATGGGAACACTATGGGACACCATGGGAACACTATGTGAACACCATGGCAACAGTATGGGAACATCGTGTGTACACTGTCTGAAAACTCTGGGAACACCGTGGGAAAACTATGGGAACATCGTGGGAACACCATGGTAACACCATGGGAACCCAATGGGAACACCATGGGAACAATGTAGGAACACCGTGGGAACACTATGGGAACACTGTGGGAACACCATGAGAAAACTATGGGTAAACTCTCGGAACACCGTGGGAAAACCATGGGAACAGTGTGGGAAAATTATGGGAATTCTATGGGGCTACAATGGGAACAATGTGGGACTTTAGTCGGAAAACTTTGGAACACTGTGGTAACACCATGGGAAAACTGTGGAAACACCATGGGAACACCAGGCAAACACTATGGGAGCACCATGGGAACACTATGGGAAAACTATGGGAAACCATGGTAACACTATGGGGACACTATGGGAACACAATGAGAACACCGTAGGAACACCATGTGAAAAATATAGGAACACCATGGGAACACCATGGCAACATTATGGGAAAACCATGGGAACAATATGGGAACACCTTAGGAACACTATGAGAACATCATGGGGACACGATGGGAACAACATGGGTGCACCATGGGAACATCATGGGAACACTATGGGAACACTACGGGACCACCATGGGAACACCGTGGTAACACTGTCGGAACACTCTGGGAACACCATGGGAAAACTAGGGGAACAGTCGGGGAACATTGTGGGAACACTGTGGGAACACCATGAGAAAACTATGGGTAAACTCTCGGAACACCGTGGGAAAACCATGGGAACAGTGTGGGAAAATTATGGGAATTCTATGGGGCTACAATGGGAACAATGTGGGACTTTAGTCGCAAAACTTGGGAACACTGTGGTAACACCATGGGAAAACTGTGGAAACACCATGGGAACACCAGGCAAACACTATGGGAGCACCATGGGAACACTACGGGAAAACTATGGGAAACCATGGTAACACTATGGGGACACTATGGGAACACAATGAGAACACCGTAGGAACACCATGTGAAAAATATGGGAACACTATGGGAACACCATGGCAACATTATGGGAAAACCATGGGAACAATATGGGAACACCTTGGGAACACTATGAGAACATCATGGGGACACGATGGGAACAACATGGGAGCACCATGGGAACATCATGGGAACACTATGGGAACACCATGGGAACACTACGGGACCACCATGGGAACACCGTGGTAACACGGTCGGAACACTCTGGGAACACCATGGGAAAACTAGGGGAACAGTCGGGGAACATTGTGGGAACATTATGGGAACACAGTGGGAACAGCATGGGAACACTTTCGGAACATGATGGGAAAACTACGGGAACACCATGGGAACACCATGGGAACACCACGGGAAAACTATGGGAACATTATGGGGGCACGATGGGAACAACATGGGAGCACCATGGTAACACTACAGGAACACCATGGGAACAACAGGGGAACACTGTCTGAACAATATGGGAACACCATGGAAAAGAATGGGAACACCGTGGGAACACTGTCAGAACACTCTGGGAACACCATGGGAAAACTATGGGAACAGTCAGGGAACACTGTGGGAACACTATGGCAACACATTGGGAACACTATGGGAACACTATGGGAACACGATGGTAACAGTATGGGAAAACCATGGAAACATTGTGGCAACACTGTTGGAACACCATGGGAACACAATGGGAACACCATGGGAATACTATGGCAACACTATGGAAACACCATGGGAACACCATGGGAACACTGTGGGAACACTGTGGGAAAACTATGGGAAAACTCTGGGAACACCGAGGGAAAAGCATGGGAATTGTTTGGGAACATGATGGGAAAACTACGGGAACACCATGGGAACACCATTGGAACACCACGGGAAAACTATGGGGAAAACTATGGGAACACTGTGAACACAATGGGAACACTATGGGAACACTATGGGAATACTGTGAGAGCACTACGGGAACACTATGCGAACACTATGGGAACTCTGTCGTAAAACTATGGGAACACCGTGCGAACACCATCATAACACTATGGGAACACTATGGTAACACTGTGGTAACACCATGGGAACACCATGGGAACACTATGGGAACACCATGGTATCACGATGGGAACATGATGGGAACACCGTGGGAACACCGTGGGAAAACTGGGAACACCAATGGAACACCATGGAACACTATGGGAACACGGTGGCATCTCAATGGGAACAACAGGGGAACAATATAGGAACACCATGAGAACACTGTTGGAACACTATGAGAACACTGTGGGAACACCATAGAAAAACTGTGGGAAAGCTCTGGCAACACCATGGGAACACTATGGGAACACTGTGGGGACACGGTGGGAACACCATAGAAAAACTGGGAAAGCTCTGGCAACACCATGGGAACACTATGGGAACACTGTGGGAACACTGTGGGAACACCATAGGAACACTATGCGAACATCATGGGGACACGGTGGGAACACTATGGATACACCACGGGAACTTCGTGGAAACACCGTGGGAACAACGTGGGAACACCATTGGAACAGTATGGCACCACCGTGGGTACACTGTCTGAACACTATGAGAACTCTGTCGGAACACCTTGGGAACACGCTTTGGAAAACTCTGGGAATGCACTGAGAAAACTATGGGAAACGTCTGGGAACACCATGGGAACACTATGCGAACACAGTGGGAATACCATGGGGAATGCATAGGAACACCATACGAACACAGTTGGAATGCAGTGGGAAAATCATTGGAACACAGTGGGAACACCACAGGAACATCGTGGGAAGACCATGGGAACACAATGGGAACACCATGGGAAAACTATGGGAACACTATGGGAATACCAAGACAACACTATGGGAACACCATGGAAACACTATGGCAACACCATGGGAACAACATGGGAAAACTGTGGGAACACCATGGGAACACTTTCGGAACAAAGTGGTAACACCATGGGAACACGATGGGAACACTGTCGGAACACTATGGGAACACCGTGGGAACACAGTTGGAGCACCATGGGGACATTATCGGAATACTATGGGAACACCTTGGGAATTATATAGGAACACTGTGGGAACACTGTCGGAAAACTACGGAAACAATGCGGAAACAGCGGGGGAACACCATGGAAACACTGTGGGAACAACATGGGAAAACCAAGTGAACACTGTGGGAAAGCTATGGGAAATTGCTCCATTGAGTACGATGGGAACACTATGAGAACACCATGGGAGCAGTATGGGAACACCATGGGAACACTGTCGGAACACTATGGGAACACTGTGGGAACACCTTGGAAACAGGTTGGGAACACTCTGGGAACACCGTGGGAAATCTATGGGGAAATTCTGGTAACAACTTGTGAACACAATGGGAACACTGGGGGAATACCATGGGAAAAGTATGGGAACACCGTGCGAACACTGTGGGAAAGCAGTGGGAACGCCATGGGAACACAATGGGAACACCATGGGAATATCGTGTGAACACCAAGGGAACAATGTGGGATCACCATGGGAACACTATGAGAACACCATGGGAAAACTATGGGAAAACTATGGGAACACCATGGCAACTCTATGGGAACACCATGGGAACACTATGGGAATATGGTAGGAGCACTACGGGAACTCCATGGGAACACCATGGGAGCACTATGGGAACACTGTGGCAACTCTATGGGAACAACAGGGGAACAATATAGGAACACCATGGGAACACTGGTGGAACAACTATGAGAACACTGCGGGAACACCATGGGAAAATGGTGAGAAAAATCTGGCAGCACCGTGGGAACACTATGGGAACACTGTGGGAACACCATAGGAAAACCATGCGAACATCATGGACAAAATGGGAGCATCATGGATATACTGCAGGAATACTAGTGGTAAACTATGGGTACACCTTGGGAACAATATAGGAGCACCGTGGGAACACTGTTGGAAAACTATGGGAACAATGTGGGAACACCGTGAAATCACTGTGGGAAAACTCTGGGATCACCGAGGGAACACTATGCAAAAACTCTGTAAACACCACAGGAAATCTATGCTGACATCACAAGGACACGATGGGAACACCATGGAAAGACTGCTGGAACACCATGGAAACACTGTGGGAACAACTTGGGAACACCTTGTAAACACTGTAGGAAAACCGTGGTAAATTGTTCCGTGGGAACACCATGGGAACACCATAGGAACAATATGGGATCACCATGTGTACACTGTCAGAACACTATGGGAACGCTGTCGGTACACCTGGGAACACCGTGGGAACACCACTGGAAAACTATGGGAACATTATGGGGACATGATGGGAACACCGCGGGAACACTGTGGCAACACTGTCGGAATATCATGGGAACAGTATGGGAACAACATAGGAATACTATGGGAACACGATGGGAACACCAAGGGAACACCATGGGAACACTCTGCGAACACAGATAGAATACTGAGGAAACTGGGAACACTATGGGAACACTGTGGGAACACTATGGGAACACTATGGGAACACAATGGGAACTCTGTGGGAACAAGGTGGGACCACGATGGGAAAAATGTGGGAGCTCTACGGGAACACCATTGTAACACTATGGGGACACTATGGGAACAGCGTGGGAACATAATGGGAACACTATGGGAAAACCATGGTAACACTATGGGTGCACTATGGGAACACCATGTAAACACCGTGGGAACACCGTGGGAAAACTGGGAACGCTGTGGAAACACAATGGGTACACTATGGGAAAACGGTGTGAACACTATGGAAACAACATGGGAACATCGTGTCAACACCATGGCAACACCGTGGGAACACTGTGGGAACACCGTGGCAACAATATGGGAACACCATGGAATTTCTATGGGAACACTATGGGAACACCATGGCAACATTATGTGAAAACCATGGGAACAATATGGGAACATCTTGGGAACACTATGGGGACACAATGGGGACAACATGGGAACACCATGGAACACTGTCAGAACACTATGAGAAAATTGTGGGAACACCATGTGAAAACTGTGGGAAAATCTGGCAAAACCATGGGAACACTACGGGAACACGATAGGAACACTATGCGAACATCATGAGGACACGATAGGAACACCATGGATATACCGTAGGAACAATATCGTTACAATATGGGTACACCTTGCAAAAAATATAGGAGCACCATGGGATCACTGTCAGAAAACTATGGGAACAATGTGGTATACCATGGGATCAATTTGGGAAATCTCTGGGAACACCGTGTGAACACGATGGGAACACTGTGTGAACACCATAGGAAATCCATGCGAACATCACGGGGACACGATGGAAACTCCATGGATAGACCGCGGAAACACCATTGAAACATTGTGGGAACAACGTGAGAACACCATGCGAACACTGTAGGAAAACTCTGTTAAATTGTTCCATGGGAACACTATGGGAACACCATGAGAACAGTATGGGTCCCCTGTGGTTAAACTGTATGAACACTATGAGAACCCTGTCTGAACACTGTGGGAAATTGTTTGGAAAAGTCTGGGAACACCATGGAAAACTATGGGAAAAGTCTGGGAACAACATGGGAACACTGTGGGAAAACTGTGGGAATACGATGGGGAAAGCTTGGGCACACTGTGTGAACAATGTGGTAACACAGTGGGAACACCATGGGAACACAGTGGGAAAATTCTTGGAACACCGTGGGTCGAATTTGGGAAAAGTCTGGGAACACAATGGGAATACTGTGGGATCACTATGTGAACACTATGGGAACACCATGGAAACACCACTGAAACACCATGGGAAAACAATGGGAACATCACCGGAACATTATGGGAAATTTAAGGGAACACAATGGGAACAATATCGGAAACTATGTGAACACCATGGGAACAATACAGGAACACCGTGCAAACACTGTCGGAAAACTATGGGAAAAATGAGGTCACGCCATGGGAACACAGTGTGAAAACTCTGGGAACACTGTGGGAAAACTGTGGGAACACCATGCGAACACTGTGGGAAAACCGTGGGAAATTGTTCCATGGTAACACCGTGAGAACACTATGGAAGCATCGTGGGTACACTGTCGGAACACTATGGGAACACTGTGGGAACACTTTGGGAACTGTGGGAAATCTCCGGGAACACGGTGGGAAATCTATGGGAAAACTGTGAGAACACTGTCATAACAAAATGGGAACACCATGGGAAGAGTATGGGGAGACCATGGGAACACTGTCAGAACACTATCGGAGCACCATGGGAACACTGTGGGAACATGATGGGAACAGCATGGGAACACCATGGGAACCATATCGGAACACCGTGGGAACATTGTCAGAACAAAATGGGAACACCGGGTGAGAACACGATGGGAACACTATGGGATCACTGTCAGAATACCATGGGAACATCATGGCAACACAGTGGGAACACTATGGGAACAACATCGGAACAATATAGGAACAATCCGGGATCACTGTGGGAAAGCTCTGGGAACACCATAGGAACACTAAGGGAACACTGTGTGAACACCATAGGAAATCTATGTGAACATCATGGGAACATGATGGGAGCACCATGGATACACCATGGGAACACCGTGAAAACACCGTGGGAACAACGTGGGAGCACCATGCAAACACTGTAGGAAAACCGCAGTAAATTGTTCCATGGGAACACCGTGGGAACACCATGTGAACAGTATGGAACCACCATGTGTACACTGTCAGAACACTATGAGAACCCTGTCGGAACACCTTGGGAACACCATGGGAAAACTATGGGAAAAGTCTGGGAACACCGTGGGAACACTGTGCGAATACCATGGGGAAAGCATGGGAAAACTGTGAGAACACTGTGGGAACAAAGTGCGAACACCATGGAAACACAGTGGGAACACCACGGGAACATCATGGGAACACCATGGGAACACCGTGGGAACACTGTCGTAACAGAATGGGAACACCATGGGAAGAGTATGGGAACACCATGGGAACACTGCCAGAACACTATGGAAACACCGTGGAACACTGTGGGAACACTATGGGAACAACATGGGAACACCATGGGAACCATATGGGAACACCATGGGAACACTGTCAGAACACTATGGGAACACCGTGGGAACACTGTGGGAACACCATGGGAACACTATGGGAACACGGTGGGAACACTATTGGAACAACACGGGAACAATATAGGAACACCGTGGGAACACTGTCAGAACACCATGCGAATACTGTGGGAATGTGGTGGGAATACTGTTGGAACAAAATGGGACCACCATGGGAACACAGTATGGGTACACCATGGGAACACTGTCGGAACCATATTGGAACAAAATGGGAACACCATGGGAACAGTATGGGAATACTGTCAGAACACTATGGAAACACGGTGGGAACACCGTGGGAACACTATGGGAACACCATGGGAACACTATGGGAACACTATGGGAACACCATGGGAAAACGGTGGGAACACCCTGGGAAAACTGGGAACATGGTGGGAACACCATGGGAACAGTATGGGAACACGCTGGGAACACAATGGGAATAACATGGGACCAATATAGGAACACCGTGGTAATACTGTCAGAACACCATGCGAAAACTGTGGGAATGCAGGGTGAACACAAGGGAACAGCACGGGAACACCGTGGGAACACTGTGGCAACAATATAGGAACACCATGGGAAATCTATGGGAACACTATGGGAACACCATGGCAACATTATGGGAAAACCATGGGAACAATATGGGAACACCTTGGGAACACAATGGGAACATCATGAGGACACGGTGGGAACAACATGCGAGCACCGTGGGAACACCGTGGGAACACTATGGGAACATCATGGGGACACATTGGGAACACCATGGGAAATAGTATGGGAACACTGTTGGAACACTGTTGGAGCACTCTGGGAACATCGTGGGAAAACTAGGGGAACAGTCGGGAACACTGTGGGAACACTATGGGAACAGTGGGGACAGCATGGGAACATTTTGGGAACATGATAGGAAAACTACAGAACACCATGGGAACACCACGGGAAAACTATGGGAACATTATAGGGACACGATGGGAACACCATGGAAACAATGTGGGAAAACTATGGGATAACCGTGGCAGCAATATGGGAACACCATGCAAAATCTATGTGAACACTATGGGAGCACCATGGCAACATTATAGGAAAACCATGGGAACAACATGGGAAAACCGTGGGAACACTATGGGAACCCAGTGGGAACACTACGAGAACACCATGGGAACAACAGAGCAAACACTGTCAGAAAAATATGGGAACACCATGGGAAAGTTATAGGAACACCATGGGAACACTGTCGGAACACTCTGGGAACACCGTGAGAAAACTAGGGGAACACTTGGGGAACACAGTGGGACCAGCATGGGAACATTTTGGGAACGCGATGGGAAAACCACAGGAACACCATGGGAACACCATGGGAACACCACGGGAAAACTATGGGAACATTCTAGGGACATGACGGGAAGACCGTGGAAACAATGTGGTAAAACTATGGGAACACTGGGCACACCGTGAGAACACTGTGAGAACACAATGGTAACAGTATGGGAAAACTGTGGGAACACTGTGGCAACACTGTTGAAAGACCATGCGAACACTATGGCAACACCATGGGAATACTATGGAAACACTATGGGAACACCATGGGAACACCATGGGATCACTGTGGGAACACAGTTAGATCACAATGGGAACACTGTGGGAACACTGTGGGAAAACGATGGGAAAGCTCTGGGGAACACCTTGGGAGCACTATGGGAACACTGTGGGAACACTATGGGAACAATATGTCAACATAATGGGAACTCAGTGGGAACAACTTGGGACCACTATGGGAAAAATGTGGGAGCACTACGGGATCACTGTGGGAACAATGTGGGAACACTGTGGGAACAACTTGGGAAAAGCATGGGAACACCATGCAAACACTGTGGGAAAGCAATGGGAACACCATTGGAACACCATGGGAACATCATGCGAAAACCGTGGGAACACCGTGGGAACACTATGGGAACACCATGGGAAAACCATGGGAAATCTATGGGAACATCATGGCAACACTATGGGAACACCATGAACACTATGCGAAAACTATAGGAACACCACGGGAACACCGTGGGAGCACCATGGGAAAACTGTGGGAACACCGTGGGAACATTGTCGTAACAAAATGGGAACACCATGGTATAAGTATGGGAACACCATGGGAACACTGTCAGAAAACTATGGGAACACCGTGGGAACACCATGGGAACACTATGGGAAATGTATGGGAACACCGTGAGAACACTGTTGGAACACTATGGGAACACTGTCGGAAAATTATGGGAACAATGCGGGAACATCGTGGAAACACCGTGGGAACAACATTGGAACACCATGTGAACACTGTGGGAAAACCGTGGGAAATTGTTCCATGGGAACACTCTGGGAACACCATGAGAACAATATGGGAACACCGTGGGTACACGTTGGAACACTATGGGAACACTGTGGGGACATCTTGGGAACATTGTGGGAACACTGTGGGAACAGCGTGGAAAACTGGGGAAATTCTGGGAACACCTTGTGAACACTATGGGAACACTGTGAGAATACCATGGGAAAAGCATGGGAACACTGTGCAAACACTCTGGGAAAGAAATGGGAACACCATGGGAACACCATGGAACATCGTGTGAACACTATGGGAACCATGGGAAAACTATGGGAAAACTATGGGATCACCATGGCAACACTAGGGGGACACCATGGGAAAACTGTGGGAACATCGTGGGAACTCTGTCATAACAAAATGGGAATACCATGGCAAAAGCATGGGAACACCGTGGAAACATTGTCAGAACACTATGGGAACACTGTGGGAACACTATGGGAACAGCATGGAAACACCACGGGAAAACTATGGGAACATTATGGGGTCACCATGGGAACACTATGGGAACAACATGGTAACAATATAGGAACACCATGGCAAAACTGTCGGAACAAAACAGGATCACTGTCAGAACACTATGGGAACACTGTGGGAACACCGAGGAAACTCTATGGGAGCACGGTGGGAACACTATGGGAACACTATGGGAACATCATGAAAACAGCATGGGAACACCATGGAACACTATGGGAGCATCATGGGGACAGAATGGGAACACCGTGGGAATACTGCAGGAAAACTATTGGAAAAACTATGCGAACACCGTGGGAACACTGGATGAAAACTGTGGGATCATAGTGGGAACACTACGGGAACACGTTGGAAAAGTACGAGAGCAGCGTGTGAACACTGTTGGAGCATTGTCGGAACACTGTCAGAATGCCATGGGAACAATATGGGAACACCGTGGGAACACAACAGGAACAATGTGGGAGCACTACGGGAACTCTATGGGAACACCGTGAGAACATCATGTGACCACTGTGGGAACACCATGGGAATTCCATGGGAAACTATGGGAACACCATGGGAACAGCTTGGAATACTATGGGAACACTGGGGAACAGCATGTGAAAACAGGGAGATAGGTCTGGGACATCATGGGAAATCTATTGAAACAGTCTGGGAACACCGTGGGAACACTATGAGAACACTATGGGAACACCATGGGAACATCGTGGGAACACTGTGGGAACATAATGGGAACACCATGGGAACAATTTCGAAATACCATGGGAAAACAATAGGAACACCATGGGAACATCATGGGACCACCATGGAAACACCATGGGAACAATTTTGGAATATCATGGGAATTCGATGGGAACGCCATGGGAAAACCATGGGAACACTATGGGAACATAGTGGGAACAACATAGGAACACCATGGGAACAATTTCGGAATATCATGGGGACGCGATGGGAACACCATGGGAATACTGTGGGAAAACCATGCGAACACAATGGGAACACCGTGGGAACACTATGCGAGCATATAGGGAACCATATGGGAACATGATATAACGAATATGATATAATTGACATCACGGAGACATGGCTCCAGGTTGACCAAGGGGTATTCAACATTCAGGAAGGATAGACAGAAAGGAAAACGAGGAGGGGTAGCATTGCTGGTTAAAGAGGAAATTTACGCAACAGTCAGGAAGGACATTAGCTTGGATGATGTGGAATCTGTATGGGTGGAGCTGCGGAATACAAAAGGGTAGAAAACGCTAGTGGGAGTTGTGTACAGACCACCAAACAGTAGTAGTAAGGTTGGGGACAGCATCAAACAAGAAATTAGGGATGCATGCAATAAAGGTACAGCAGTTATCATGGGCGATTTTAATCTGTATATAGATTGGGCTAACCAAACTGCTAGCAATACGGTGGAGGAGGATTTCCTGGCGTGTATTGGGGATGGTTTTCTAGACCAATATGTCGAGGAATCAACTAGAGGGCTGGCCATCCTAGACTGGGCGATGTGTAATGAGAAAGGACTAATTAGAAATCTTGTTGTGCGAGGCCCCTTGGGGAAGACTGACCATAATATGGTAGAATTCTTTATTAAGATGGAGAGTGACACAGTTAATTCAGAGACGAGGGTCCTGAACTTAAGGAAAGGTAACTTTTATGGTATGAGACGTGAATTGGCTAGAATAGACTGGTGAATGATTCTTTGGGTTGATGGTGGATAGGCAATGGCAAACATTTAAAGATCACATGGACGAATTTCAACAATTGGACATCCCTGTCTGGAGTAAAAATAAAACGGGGATGGTGGCTCAACCGTGGCTAACAAGGGTAATTAAGGATAGTGTCAAATCCAAGGAAGAGGCATATAAATTGGCCAGAAAAAGCAGCAAAGCTGAGGACTGGGAGAAATTTAGAATTCAGCAGAGAACGACAAAGGATTTAATTAGGGGGGGGGGGAAATAGAGTATGAGAGGAATCTTCCTGGCAACATAAAAACTGCCTGCAAAAGCTTCTATAGATATGTAAAAAGAAAAAGATTAGTGAAGACTAATGTAGGTCCCTTGCAGTCAATTAGGGGAATTCATAATGGGGAACCAGGAAATGGCAAAACAATTGAACAAATACTTTGGTTCTACCTTCTCGAAGGAAGACACAAATAATCTTCCGGAAATACTAGGGGACCGACGGTCTAGTGAGAAGGATAAACTGAAGGAAATCGTTATTTGGTGGGAAATTGTGTTAGGGAAATTGATAGGATTGAAGGCTGATAAATGCCCAAGGTCTGATAGTCTGCATCCCAGAGTACTTAAGGAAGTGGCCCTAGAAATAGTGGATGCATTGGTAATCATTTTCTAACCGTCCATTGATTCTGGATCAGTTCCTATGGACTGGAGGGTAGCTAATGTAACACCACTTTTTAAAAATGAAGGGGTAGAGAAAACGGGTTATTATAGACCGGTTAGCCTGATATCAGTGGTGGGGAAAATGTTGGAATCAATTATTAAAGTTGAAATAGCACAGCGTTTGGAAAGCAATGACAGGATCAGACTAAGTCAGCATGGATTTAAGAAAGAGAAATCATGCTTGACAAATCTTCTAGAATTTTTTGAGGATGTAACTAGTAGAGTGGACATCGGAGAACCAGCGGATGTGGTGTATTTGGACTTTCAAAAGGCTTTTGACAAGGTCCCACACAAGAGATTGGTGTGCAAAATTAAAGCACCTGGTATTGGGGGTAATGTGCAGACATGTTAGAGAACTGATTGGCAGACAGGAAACAGAGAGTCAGGATAAATGGGTCCTTTTCAGAATGGCAGGCAGTGACTAGTGGGGTGCCGCAGGGTTCAGTGCTGGGACCCCAACTATTTACAATATACATCAATGATTTAGGTGAAGGAATTGAATGAATATCTCCAATTTTGCAGATGATGCTAAGCTGGGTGGCGGTGTGAGCTGTGAGGAGGATGCTAAGACGCTGCAGGGTGACTTGAACAGGTTAGATGAGTGGGAAAATGCATGGCAGATGCAGCATAATGTTGATAAATGTGAGGTTATCCACTTTGCTGGCAAAAACACGAAGGCAGAATATTATGTGAATAGCGGCAGATTAGGAAAAGGGGAGGTGCAAAGAGACCTGGGTGTCATGGTTCATCAGTCATTGAAAGTTGGCATGCAGGTACAGCAGGTGGTGAAGAAGGCAAATGGAATATTGGTCTTCATAGCTAGAGGATTTGAGTGCAGGAGCAGGGAGGTCTTATTGCAGTTTTACGGGGCCATGGTGAGGCCACACTGGAATATTGTGTTCTGTTTTGGGATCCTAATCTGAGGAAGGACGTTCTTGCTGTTGACGTAGTGAAGCGAAGGTTCACCAGACTGATTCCCGGGATGGCTGGACTGACATATGAGGAGGGAATGGATGGACTGGGCCTGTATTCACCGGAGTTTAGAAGAATGAGAGGGCATCTCATAGAAACATATAAGATTCTGACGGGACTGGACAGGTTGAATGCAGGAAGAATGTTCCCGATGTTGGGGAAGTCCAGCACCAGGGGACAATCTAAGGATAAGGGGAAAGCCATTTACGACTGAGGTGAGGAGAAACTTCTGCACTCAGAGAGTTGTTAACCTGTGGAATTGTCGTCCGCAGAATGATGTTGATGCCAGTTCATTGGATATATTTAAGAGGGAGTTAGATATGGCCCTTATGGCTGAAGGGATCAAGGGGTATGGAGAGAAGGCAGGAAATGGGTACTGAGGTGAATGGTAAGCCATGATCTTGTTGAATGGTGGTGCAGGCTCGAAGGGCCGAATGGCCTATTCCTGCATCTATTTTCTATGTTTCTATGTAACACCATTGGAACACTGTCGTAACAATATGAGAACACCATGGGAAGAATATGGAAGGACTGTGGGAACGCTGTGGGAACACTATGGGAACACCATGGGAAAACTATGGGAACAGTTTGGGAACACAGTGGAAAGACTATGGGAACACTGTGCGAACAGCATGGAAACATGATGGGAACATTATGGGAACACTATAAGAATATAAGAACATAAGAATTAGGAACTGGAGTAGGCAATCTAGCCCCTCGAGCCTGCTCCGCCATTCAACAAAATCATGGCTGATCTGGCCGTGGACTCAGCTCCACTTACCCGCCCGCTCCCCATAACCCTTAATTCCCTTATTGGTTAAAAATCTATGTATCTGTGACTTGAATACATTCAATGAGCTAGCCTCAATTGCTTCCTTGGGCAGAGAATTCCACAGATTCACAACCCTCTGGGAGAAAAAATTCGCTCTCGATGGGAACACCATGGGAACACCATTGCTGCAGCATGGGAACACCATGGCAACACTATGGGAAAAGCATGGGAACACTACGGGAACAGCATCAGAACACCATGGGAACACGATGGGAATACTTTGGGAACACTATGGAACACCGTGTAAAAGCAATGGGAAAAGTCTGGGTAAACCGTGGTAAAACTATGGAAACACCATGGGAACACAATGGGAACAACGTGGGAACTATGGGAACACCATGGGAACACCATGGGACCACCATGGCTACACTATGGAAACACCATGGGAACACAATGAGAACAACGTGGGAACTATGGGAACACCATGGGGACACCATAGGCATGCCATGGGAACACCATAGGAACACTGTCAGAACACCATGGGAACAGTATGGGAGCTCCCTGGGAACACTATGGGAACACCGTGGGAACACCATGCGAAAACTATGGACATGTCATGAGGACACTATGGGAACACGATGAGAACCGTATGGGAACACAGTAGGAACACTGTCAGAGCAATATGGGAACAGCATGGGAACACTATGAGAACACTATGGGAACACTATGGCAACACCGTGCCAACACCATGGTAACACTATGGGAACACTATGGCACCACTATGGGCACAACGTGGGAACACCATGGGAACACCATGGGAACATCACAGAAAAACTATGGGAGCATCATGGGGACACAATGGCAACACTGCGGGAGCACCATGGAAACAACATGCAACAACATAGGAACAGTATGGGAACACCATGGGAACACAGTGGGAACACCATGGGAACACTATGGGAATACTGTGGGAATACCATAGGAACACTATGGGATCACAATGGGAACACTATAGGAACACAGTGGGAACGCCATGTGAACACTGTTAGAACATCATGGCAACACGATGGGAATACCATGGGAACAGCATGGGAACACCATGGAAACACCATGAGCGCACCGTGGGAACTATGGGAACACCATGGGAACACTGTCGAAACACCATGGGAACAGTATGGGAGCATTGTGGGAACACTATGGTAACACAGTAGGAGCACTGTGGGAAAACTGTGGGAAAACTATGGGAAATCTCTTGGAACACTGTGGGAACACTATGGGAACACTGTGCGAACTCCATGGGAACACTGTGGGAACACCGTGGGAACACTGTTGGAACACTTTAGGAATACCATGGGAACACCATGGGAACACTGTTGGAAGACTATGGGAACACCATGGGAGCACTATCGGAAAGCTATGGGAACAACATGGGAACAATATCGGAACACCGTGGGAACACTGTCAGAATACTATGGGAACACTTTTGGAGCACCATGGGTACACTGTGGGAAAAATCTGGATACACCATGGGAACACTATGGGTACACAGTGGAACTCCATAGGAAGACTACGCGAGCATCATGGGGACACAATGGGAACACCATGGATACAACGTCGGAACACTATCGGAACACTATTGGAACACCTTGCGAACAATATAGGAAGATTGTCGGAGCAGTATGGGAACAATGTGGGAACACCGTGGGAACACTGTGGGAACAAAGTGGGAACACCATTGCTACACCATAGAAACACTGTGGGAACACTGTCGGAACAATATCGGAACACCATGGGAACAGTATGGGAACACAGTGAGACTATTATGGGAACACAGTGGGAACAGCATGGGAACACTATCTGGATATTATGGGAACACTATGGCAACACCGTGGCAACACCACATCATGGCAACACTATGGGAACACCATAGGAACACTATGGGAACAACGTGGGAACACTATGGACCACCGTGGGAAAACTATGGGAACTCCATGCAACAGCATGGGGACACTATGGGAACACTAATGGAACACCGTGGCAAATCCGTAGGAACACAGTGGGAACACGATGCGAACACTATTGGAAAAACATGGCAATACTATGTGAACACCATGGGAACACCATGGGTACACTAGGGAACTGCTATGGGAACACTGTCAGAATGCCATGGGAAAACTACGGGAACACTATGGGAACACCATGGGAAACCCATTGGAACACTGTGGGAACACCATGGGAAAATCATGGGAACAACTATGGGAACTCCATGGGAGCACTATGGGAACAGCATGGGAACACAATGAGAAAACCATTGGAACCCTATGAGAACACTATGGGAACACTGTGAGAATACCATGACAACACTATGGGAACACCGTGAGAACACTATGAGAACACAATGGGAAAGCTATGGAAACAGCATGGGAACACCAGTGAAGCACTATGGGAACTCCATGGGAACACTATGGAAACACCGTGGGAACACGATGGGAATATTATGGGAACACTGTGCAAACACCATGGGAACACTATGGGAACACCATGGGAACACATTGGGAACACTATGGAAACATCATGGGAATACTATGTGAACACCATGGCAACATTCTGGGAACACTATGGGAACACCAGGTGAACAGTATGGGAACTCCGCAGGAACACCTTGGGAACACTCTAGGAACAGAATGGGAAAACCATGGGAACACTGTGGGAATGCTCTGGGAAAACTGTGGAATTTTCAAGGGAACACCATGGGAGCACTGTGGGAAAACTATGGGAACACTCTTAGAATACCATAGGAACACTATGGGAACACCGTGAGAACACTATGGCAACACCGTGGAAGCACCATGGGAACACTAAGTGAACACCATGGGAAAACTATGGGAACTGCCTGGGAACACTTGGGAAACACTGTTGGAAAACTGCTGGAATGCCATGGGAAAACTATGGAAACAGCATGGGAACTCTATGGCAACACCATGAGAACACCATGAGAACAATGTGGAAATGCTCTGGGAACACTATATGAAATAATTGTGGGAACACTATGGGAACACCACAATAACACCATGGGAATACCGTGGGGACACTATGCAAACACTGTGGGAATACCATGGGCACACTATGGGAACGCCGTGAGAATACTGTGGGAACGCTATGGGAACACCGTGGGAACACTATGGGAACAATGTGGAAATCCGTGGGAAAACCATGGGAGCACCGTGGGAACACTATGAAACACCATGAGAATACTGTGGGAACGCTATGGGAACACCATAGGAACGCTATGGGAACACAATGGGAGAACCATGGGAACACTATGGGAATACCATAAGAACATTATGGGAAAACTGTGCTAACACCATAGGAACACTATGGGAACACCATGGGAACACTCTGGGAATATCGTGAGAACACCATGGGAACACCGTGGAAGCACCATGGGAACACTTTTGGAACACCATGGGAAAACTATGGGACCTGCCTGAGAAATCTAGGGCAACAGCATGGGAATTCCATGGGAACAATGTGGCAACGATCTGGGAACACTATATGGAAATACTGTGGGAACACTATGGAATCACATTGGGAACACAAAGGGAAAACCACGATAACACCAGGGAAACATGATGGGGACACAATGGGAACACTGTGGGAATACCATGGGAACAGCGTTTGAGCACGAGGGGAACACTATGGAAACACCATGGGAACAGCGTGGGAACTATGGGAACACTGAAGTAACACCGTCGGAACACCATGGGAACACAATGGGATACCATTTGAACACTGTGGGAACATTATGGGAACACCTTGGGAATACCATGCGAAAACCGTGGGAACACCATGGGTACACCATAGAGACACTATGAAAATAGCATGAGAATACTGTGGGAACGCTATGGGAACATGGTGGGAACACTATGTGAAGACTGTGGCAACACCGTGAGAACACCATTGGAAGACCGTGGGAACAACATGGGAGCACTATGGGAACACCATGGGAAAACAATGGGAACAGCATAGAAACACTAGGGAAACATTATGGGAACACTGTTGAAATGCCATGGGAAAACTATGGCAACACTATGCGAACACCATGGGACCCACATGGGAACACAGTGGGAATACTATAAGAACACCATGCCAACACACTGGGAACACTATTGGAACACCATGAGAACAGTATGGAAAGTCCGCAGCAACACGATGGCAATACCATGGGAACACCATGGGAACACTATGAAAACAGCATGAGAATACTGTGGAAAAGCTTTGGGAACACCCTGGGAACACTATTGGAACACTATGGGAACACCATGGGAAAACAATGGGAACAGCATGGAAACACTAGGGAAACACTATGGGAACAGCTTTGGAATTCCATGGGAAAGCTATGGGAACTCTATGGGAACACTATGGGAACGTCATGGGAAAACCAGGGAACCACTATTGGAACATGTTGGAATGCCATGGGAAAACTATGGGATCACAATGGAAACACCATGGGAAACCCAGGAGAACACTGTGGGAACACAATGGGAAAACCATGGGAACAACTATGGGAACTCCATGGGAGCACAATGGGAAAAGCGAGGGAACACAATAGGAAACCGTGGGACCCTTATGAGAACACTATGCGAACACTGTGAGAATATCATGGGAACACTATGGGAACATAGTGAGCACACTATAGGAACACCGTGGGAACACCAAGTGAACACTATGGGAACACCATGGGAAACTATGGGAACAGCATGGGAACACCAGGGAAACACAATGGGAACACTGCTGAAATGCCACGGGCAAACTATGGGAACACGATGGAAACACCATGGGAACGACATGGGAACACTGTGGGAACACCATGGGAATACTATGGGAACACCATGGGAACACATTGTGAACACTATGGGAACACCATGGGGAGAGTATGGGAACTCTGCATGAACACGTTGGGAACACCATTGGAACATCATGAGAACATGGTGCAATCACCGTGGGAACACCATGGGAACACCGTGGTTACACAATGGGATCACTGTGGGAACACAATGGGAGCACCGTGGGAACAGTATGGGAATTCCGTGGGAACTCTGCGGGAATACCATGGGAAGACCGTGCGGACACCCTGGGATCATTATGGGAACACCGTAGGAACACCGTGCGAACACTGTGGGAACACTATGGGAACACCATGAAAACGCTATGGGAACATGATGAGAACACCATGGGAAAACTATGGGAAATCCATGGGAATACTGTGGGAACACTATGAGAATACCGTGGGAACACCGTGGGAACACCTTGAGAACACTATGGGAACACCGTGGGAACACCATGGGAACACTATGGGAACACAATGGTAAAACAATGGGAACAGTGTGGAAACACTAGGGACACACTGTGGGAACACTGTTGGAATGCCGTAGGAAAATTATGGGAACTCTATGGGAACACCATGGGAACTCCATGGGAAAACTAGGGAACCACTATGGGAACAGTGTTGGAATGCCAGGGGAACAACTATGGGAACTCCACGGGAGCACTATGGGAACAGCGTGGGAACACAATGGGAAAACTGTGGGAACCTTACGAGAACACTATGGGAACACTGTGAGAATACCATGGGAACTCTATGGAAGCACCATCAGAAAACTATGGGAACATCGTGGGAACACCATGGGAACACCATGGGGAAACTATGGGAACACCATGGGGAAACTATGGGAACAGCGTGGGAACACCAGGGAAGCAATGTGGGAACACTGTTGGAATGCCATGGGAAAACTATGGCAACACTATGCGAACACCATGGGACCCACATGGGAACACAGTGGGAATAGTATAAGAACACCATGCTAACACTCTGGGAACACTATTGGAACACCATGAGAACAGTATGGAAAGTCTGCAGCAACACGATGGCAATACCATGGGAACACCATGGGAACACTATGAAAACAGCATGAGAATACTGTGGAAAAGCTTTGGGAACACCCTGGGAACACTATTGGAACACTATGGGAACACCATGGGAAAACAATGGGAACAGCGTGGAAACACGAGGGAAACACTATGGGAACAGCTTTGGAATTCCATGGGAAAGCTATGGGAACTCTATGGGGACACCATGGGAATGCCATGGGAAAACCAGGGAACCACTATGGGAACACTGTTAGAATGCCATGGGAAAACTATGGGATCACAATGGAAACACCATGGGAAACCAAGGAGAACACTGTGGGAACACAATGGGAAAACCATGGGAACAACTATGGGAACTCCATGGGAGCACAATGGGAACAGCGAGGGAACACAATAGGAAACCACGGTACCCTTATGAGAACACGATGCGAACACTGTGAGAATATCATGGGAACACTATGTGAACATCATGAGAACACTATAGGAACACCGTGGGAACACCAAATGAACACTATGGGAACACCATGGGGATACTATGGGAACAGCATGGGAACACC
Source organism: Pristiophorus japonicus (assembly GCF_044704955.1). Taxonomy (NCBI): domain Eukaryota; kingdom Metazoa; phylum Chordata; class Chondrichthyes; family Pristiophoridae; genus Pristiophorus; species Pristiophorus japonicus. Next base: position 61,362,205 of record NC_091994.1, on the reverse strand, counting down.
AGGGAAACACAATGGGAACACTGCTGGAATGCCATGGGCAAACTATGGGAACACTATGGAAACACCATGGGAACGACATGGGAACATTGTGGAACTCCATGGGAACACTATGGGAACTCCATGGGAACATTATGGGAACACTGTGCAAACACCATAGGATCATTATGGGAACACCGTAGGAAACCGTGCGAACACTGTGGGAACACTATGGGAACACCATGAAAACGCTATGGGAACACGATGAGAATACCGTGGGAAAACTATGGGAAATCCATGGGAACACTGTGGGAACACTGTGAGAACACTATGGGAACACCGTGGGAGCACCATGGGAACACTATGGGAACACAATGGTAAAACAATGGGAACAGCGTGGATACACTATGGGAACACTGTTGGAATGCTATGGGAAAACTATGGGAACACTATGAGAACACCATGGCAAATCCATGGGAACACTATGGGAACATCAGGGGAAAACCATGGGAACAACTATGGGAACTTCACGGGAGCACTATGGGAACAGCGTGGGAACACAATGGGAAAACCATGGGAACCTTACGAGAACACTATGGGAACACTGTGAGAATACCATGGGAACTCTATGGGAGCACCATCAGAAAACTATGGGAACATCGTGGGAACACCATAGGAACACCATGGGGAAACTATAGGAACACCATGGGGAAACTATGGGAACAGCGTGGGAACACCAGGGAAGCAATGTGGGAACACTGTTGGAATGCCATGGGAAAACTATGGCAACACTATGCGAACACCATGGGATTTACATGAGAACACTGTGGGAACACCATGGGAACACGATGGGAACTCCATGGGATTACTTTGGGAACACTATATGATCACCGTGGGAACATGGTGGGAACCTTATGGGAACACTGTGCAAACACCATGGGAATACTATGGGAACTCCATGGGGACACTGTGGGAACACTCTGGGAACACCACAGGAAATATATTGGAACACGGTGGTAACACCTTGCGAACACTATGGAAAAACTGGGAATGATGTGGGAAAACTATGGGAACGCTGTGGGAATACCATGGGAACACCATTGGAACACTATGGGAACACTTACGCGAACACCATGGGAACACCGTGGCAACTCTATAGGAACACAGAAGGAGCACCGTGGGAACACTGTGGGAACACGATGGGAACACTATGGGAACACCATGAGAACACCATGGGAACACTATGGGAACATCGTGGGAGCACTATGAAAACAGTGTGAGAATACTGTGGTAAAACAATGGGAACAGCGTGCAAACACTAGGGAAACACTGTGGGAACACAGTTGGAAAACCATGGGAAGTCTATGGGAACACCATGGGAACGCTATGGGAAAACCACGGAACCACTATGGGAGCACCATGGGAACGCCATGGGAAAACTCGGGAACCACTATGGGAACACTGTTAGAATGCCATGAGAAAACTTTGGGAACACTATGGGAACACCATGGCAAACCCATGGGAACAACTATGGAATTTCCACGGGAGCACTATGGGAACAGCGAGGGAGCACCATGGGAAAACCGTGGGAATCTTATGAGAACACGATGGGAACACTGTAGGAATACCATGGAAACACTATGGGAACACTGTGAGAAAACTATGGGAACATCGTGGGAACACCATGGGAACACGATGGGAACCCCATGGGGAAACTATGGGAACAGCGTAGTAACACCATGGAAACAATATGGGAACACTGTTCGAATGCCACGGGAAAACTATGGGAACACTACGGGAACACCGTAAGAACACTATGGGAGCATCGTTGGAATGCCTTGCGAAAACTATGGGAACACCATGGGAACGCCATGGGAACACTTTGGGAGAAGCATGGGAATACTATGGGAACTCCATGGGAACACTATGGGAACACCTTGGGAACACCATGAGAATACCGTGGGAACACTATGGCGACACCATGGGAAAACTATGGGAACAGATTGGGAAGACTAGGGAAACACTAGGGGAACATCGTTGGAATGCCATGCGAAAACTATAGGAATACTATGGGAACATGAAGGGAATACCTTGAGAACACTATGGGAGCATTGTTGGAATGCCTTGTGAAAACTATGGGAACACCATGGGAACGCCATGGGAACACTTTGGGAGCACCATGGGAACACTATGGGGACACCATGGGAAAACTATGGGAACAGATTGGGAAGACAAGGGAAACACTATGGGAACATCGTTGGAATGCCATGCGAAAACTATGGGAACACTATGGGAACACTATGGGAGCACCGTGGATTCATTATGGGAATGCCATTGGAACACCGTGCGAACACAGTGGGAACATTATGGGAACACTATGGGAACACCACAGGAGCACTATGGGAACACCATGGCAATACGATGAGAACACTATGAAAACACTGTGGTAACACTACGGGAAAGTCTTGGGAAATCCACGGGAACACCATGGGAACACTGTGTGAACACCGAGGAGACACCGTGGGAATAGGGTGGGAGCGATTTGAGAACATCATGGGAACACGGTGGAAACATCATGGGAACGCTATGGGTACTCCATGGGAAAACTATGGGAGCAGCCTCGGAACACTAGGGAAACAATAAGGGAACACTGTTGGAATGCCATGTGAAAACTATGGGATAACTATGGAAACGCCATTCAACACGATGAGAGCACTGTTTGAACACTATGGCAACACTATGGGAACTCCATGGGGACACCATGGGAACACTATGGGAACACCATGGGAACACCGTGGGAACACTGTGGAAACACTGGGAACAGCATGGGAACATCATGGAAACAATGTGGGCACACCGTGGGACACTGTGGGAACACTATGGGAACAATTTGGGAACACCATGGGAACAGCATGGGAACACTAGGGAAGCACGATGGGAACACCGTTGGAATGTCATGGGAAAACCATGGGAGCACCATGGGAACGCCATGGGTACACTATGGGAATACCATTGGATCACTATGGGAACTCCATTGGAACACTATGGAAACACCGTGAGAACACAAAGGGAACACCATTGGAACACTATGGGAACACCATGGAAAAACCATGGGAAAACTATGGGAACAGCGTGTGAACACTAGGGATCCACTATGGGAGCATCTTTGGAATGCCATGGGAAAACTATACGAACACTATGGGAACACCATGGGATCGCCATGGGAACACTGCGGGAGCACAATGGGAACACTATGGGAACTCCATGGGAACATCATGGGAACACCTTGGGAACACTGTGGGGAAACCGTGGGATCATTATGGGAATACCATTGGAACACCGTGCGAACACAGTGGGAACATTATGGGAACACTATGGGAACACCACAGGAGCACTATGGGAACACCATGGCAACACGATGAGAACACTATGGAAACACTGTGGGACTACTCTGGGAAAATCTTGGGAAATTCACGGGAACACAATGGGAACACTGTGTGAACACTGAGGGGACACCGTGGGAATAAGGTGGGAGTGATTTGAGAACACCATGGGAACACGGTGGGAACATCATGGGAACGCTATGGGAACTCCATGGGAAAACTATGGGAGCAGCTTGGGAACACTAGGGAAACAATAAGGGAACACTGTTGGAATGCCCTTTGAAACCTATGGGATAACTATGGAAACGCCATGCAACGTGATGAGAACACCGTTTGAACACTATGGCAACACTATGGGAACTCCATGGGGACACCATGGGAACACTATGGGAACACCATGGGAACACCGTGGGAACACTGTGGAAACACAATGGGAACAGCATGGGAACATCGTGGAAACAATGTGGGCACACCGTGGGACACTGTGGGAACACTATGGGAACAATTTGGGAACACCATGGGAACAGCATGGGAACACTAGGGAAGCACGATGGGAACACCGTTGGAATGTCATGGGAAAACCATGGGTGCACCATGGGAACGCCATAGGTACACTATGGGAATACCATTGGATCACTATAGGAACTGCATGGGAACACTATACAGACACCGTGAGAACACAAAGGGAACACCATTGGAACACTATGGGAAGACTATGGGAACACCATGGGAAAACTATGGGAACAGCGTGGGAACACTAGGGATTCACTATGGGAGCATCTTTGGAATGACATGCGAAAACTATATGAACACTATGGGAACACCATGGGAGCGCCATGGGAACACTGCGGGAGCACCATGGGAACACTATGGGAACTCCATGGGAACATCATGGGAACAACTTGGGAACACTGTGAGGAAACCATGTGATCATTATGAGTACATCGTTGGATCACCATGCAAACACTGTGGGAACATTATGGGAACACTATGAGAACACCATAGTAACACTGTGGGAACACCATGGCAACACCTTGAGAACACTATGGAAACACTGTGGCAACACTATGGGAAAATCTTGTGAAAACCATCGGAAATCTGCGGGAACACCATGGGAACACAATGTGAACATTTGGGAACACTGTAAGAACACCCTGAGAATACCATGGGAATAATATAGGAACACTGTGAAAACACTATGGAAACACCATGGGAACACTATGAGAACACCATGGGAACACCGTGGGGACACTATGGGAATACTATGGGAACACTATGGGAACACCTTGGGAACACCGTGAGAATACCGTGGGAACACAACGGAGACAGCATGGGAAAACTATGGCAACAGATTGGGAAGACTAGGGAAACACTAAGGGAACATCGTTGGAATGCCATGCGGAAACTATGGGAACACTATGGGAATACCATGGGAACAGCATGGGAACACTAGGGAAACACGATGGGAACACCATTGGAATGCCATGGGAAAACTCTGGGACTACCATGGGAACGCAATGGGTACACTGTGGGAACACTATGGGATCACTGTGGGAACTCCATGGGAACACTATGGGAACACTGTGAGAACATTAAGGGAACACCATTGGAACACTATGGGAACACTATGGTAACACCATGGGAAAACTATGGGAACAGCATGGAAACACTAGGGATCTACTATGGGAGCATCGTTGGAATGCCATGCGAAAACTCTAGGAACACTATTGGACCACCATGGGAGTGCCATGGGAACACTGCGGGAGCACCATGGAAAAACTATGGAACACCCTGGGAACACTGTGGGAATACCCTGGGACCATTATGGGTATATCGTTGGAACACCATGCAAACGAAGTAGAACTGTATGGGAACACCATGGCAACACCTTGAGAACACTATGGAAACACTGTGGGAACACTATGAGAGTACTTGGGAACACTAGGGAAACACAGTGGGAACATCGTGGAAACATCGTGGAAGCACTGTAGGCACACCGTGGGAGACTGCAGGAACCTTATGGGAACACTATGGGAACACCATGGGAATAACATGTGAACACTAGGGAAACATGATGGGAACACCGTTGGAATGTCATCGGAAAACTGGGAACACCATGGGAACACCACGGGTACACAGTGGGAACACCGTGAGAACACTATGGGAACACCATTGGAACACCATGGGAACACTATGGGAACATCATGGGAAAACTATGGGAACAGCGAGGGAACAGTAGGGAAACACTATAGCAACATTGTTGGAATGCCATGCGAAGACTATGGCAACACTATGGGAACACCATGGGAACGCCATGGGAACACTGTGGGAGCACCATGAGAACACTATGGGAACTCCATGGGAACACTATGGGAACTCCATGGGAACACTATGGGAACACCTTGGGAACACTGTGGGGAAACCGTGGTATCATTATGGGTACACCGTTGGAACACTGTACGAACACAGTCGGAACATTATGGGAACACTATGTGAACACCGTGGGAACACTGTGGGAACACCATGAGAATACTGTGGAAACGCTATGGGAACACCAAGGGAACAATATGGGAACACTCTGTGAATACCGTGAGAACACCTTGGGAACACAATGGGAAAACCGTGGGAACACTCTGGAACACAATGAGAACACCGTGATTATACCATGGGAACATTTTAGGAACACTTTGAGAACACTATGGAAACACGGTGGGAACAGCATTGAACATTATGGGAACGCCATGGGAAAACTATGGGAACAGCCTTGGAACACTTGGGAAACACTAAGGGAACACTGTTGGAATGCCATTGGAAAACTGTGGGAACATAATTGGGAACGCCATGGGAACTCTATGGGAACACTTTGCGAACACTGTGGGTACACCTTGGGAACACTGTGGGAACACCGTGGGTTCATTATGGGAATGCCATTGGAACACCGTGCGAACACAGTGGGAACATTATGGGAACACCACAGGAGCACTATGGGAACACCATGGCAACACGATGAGAACACTATGGAAACACTGTGGTAACACTACGGGAAAATCTTGGGAAATCCACAGGAACACCATGGGAACACTATGTGAACACCGAGGGGACACCGTGGGAATAGGGTGGGAGCGATTTGAGAACACCATGGGAACACAGTGGGAACATCATGGGAACGCTATGGGTACTCCATGGGAAAACTATGGGAGCAGCCTGGGAACACTAGGGAAACAATAAGGGAACACTGTTGGAATGCCATGTGAAAACTACGGGATAACTATGGAAACGCCATGCAACACGATGAGAACACCGTTTGAACACTATGGCAACACTATGGGAACTCCATGGGGACACCGTGGGAACACTTTTGGAACACCGTGGGAACACGTGGGAACACTATGGAAACAATGGGAACAGCAGGGAACATTGTGGAAACAATGTGGGCACACCGTGGGACACTGTGGGAACACTATGGGAACAGTATGGGAACACCATGGGAACAGCATGGGAACACTAGGGAAACAAGATGGGAACACCGTTGGAATGTCATGGGAAAACCATGGGAGCACCATGGGAACGCCATAGGTACACTATGGGAATACCATTGGATCACTATGGGAACTCCATTGGAACACTATGGAAACACCGTGAGAACACAAAGGGAACACCATTGGAACACTATGGGAACACTATGGGAACACCATGGGAAAACTATGGGAACAGCGTGGGAACACTAGGGATCCACTATGGGAGCATCTTTGGAATGCCATGGGAAAACTATACGAACACTATGGGAACACCATGGGATCGCCATGGGAACACTGCGGGAGCACCATGGGAACACTATGGGAATTCCATGGGAACATCATGGGAACACCTTGGGAACACTGTGGGGAAACAATGGGATCATTATGGGAATACCATTGGAACACCGTGCGAACACAGTGGAAACATTATGGGAACACTATGGGAACACCACATGAGCACTATATGAACACCATGGCAACACGATGAAAACACTATGGAAACACTGTGGGAATACTCTGGGAAAATTTTGGGAACTCCATGGGAACATCATGGGAACAACTTGGGAACACTGTGGGGAAACCATGTGATCATTATGAGTACATTGTTGGATCACTATGGGAACACTATGAGAACACCATAGTAACACTGTGGGAACACCATGGCAACACCTTGAGAACACTATGGAAACACTGTGGCAACACTATGGGAAAATCTTGTGAAAACCATCGGAAATCTGCGGGAACACCATGGGAACACAATGTGAACATTTGGGAACACTGTGGAAATACTGTGGGAACACTATGGGAAAACCATGGGAACGGCGTGTGAACACGAGTGAAACATCATGGGAACACAGTTAGAATGTCATCGGAAATCAATGGGAACACTATGGGAACACTTTAGGAACACTTGGGAACACTGTGGGAACACCCTGAGAATACCATGGGAATAATATAGGAACACTGTGAAAACACTATGGAAACACCATGGGAACACCATGGCAATTCTATGGGAACACTGAAGTAGCACTGTGTGAACACCGTAGGAACACTATGGGAACACTATGGGAACACCATGGGAACACCGTGGGAACACTATGGGAATACTGTGGGAACACTATGGCAAAACCATGGGAACAGCGTGTGAACACTAGTGAAACACCATGGGAACACAGTTGGAATCTCATCGGAAATCAATGGGAACACTATGGGAACACCTTGGGAACACCGTGAGAATACCATGGGAACACTACGGGGACAGCATGGGAAAACTATGGCAACAGATTGGGAAGACTAGGGAAACACTATGGGAACATCATTGGAATGCCATGCGGAAACTATGGGAACACTATGGGAATACCATGGGAACAGCATGGGAACACTAGGGAAACACGATGGGAACACCATTGGAATGCCATGGGAAAACTCTGGGACTACCATGGGAACGCAATGGGTACACTGTGGGAACACTATGGGATCACTGTGGGAACTCCATGGGAACACTATGGGAACACCGTGAGAACACTAAGGGAACACCGTTGGAACACTATGAGAACACTATGGTAACACCATGGGAAAACTATGGGAACTGCGTGGAAACACTAGGGATCCACTATGGGAGCATCGTTGGAATGCCATGCGAAAACTCTAGGAACACTATTGGAACACCATGGGAGTGCCATGGGAACACTGCGGGAGTACCATGGAAATACTATGGAACACCTTGGGAACACTGTGGGAATACCCTGGCAACATCATTGGAATGCCATGCAAACACTATGGGAACACTATGGGAACACCATGGGAATGCCATGGGTAAACTGTGGCAACACCATGGGAACACTATGGGAACTCCATGGGAGCACAATGGGAACACCATGAGAACACTATGGGAGCATCGTTGGAATGCCTTGTGAAAACTATGGGAACAGTATGGGAACACCATGGGAACACTGGGAGCACCATATGAACACTATGGGAAATCCATGGGAACACTATGTGAAAAACCTTGGGAACACTGGAAAAACCATGGGATCATTATGGGTACACTGTTGGAATACCGTGCGAACAGAATGGGACCACTATGAGAACACCATAGGAACACTATGGGAACACCATGGCAACACTTTGAGAACATTATGGAAACACTGTGGGAACACTATGGGAAAATATTGGGGAAAAAAATGGAAATCCTCAGGAACACCATGGGAACACCGTGTGCAAACCATGGGAACACAATGGAAACACTATGGGAACACCGTGAGAACACTATGGGAACACCGTTGGAACACCATGGGAACACTATGGGAACACAATAGGAAAACTATGGGAACAGCGTGGGAACACCATGGCAACACCTTGAGAACACGATGGGAACACTGTTGGAACACTATGGGAAAATCTTGGGAAAACCATGGGAAATCGGCAGGAACACCATGGGAGCACTGTGTAAACACCGTGGGAACATTGTGAGAACACCGTGAGAATACTGTGGGAGCGCTATGGGAATACCATGGGAACAACATGGGAACACAATGTGAATACAGTAGAACACAGTGGGAACACTATGGAAACACCCTGGGACTATGGTGGGAGCACATTGGGAACACCGTGGGAACAATATGGGAACACTATAGGAACACTATTGGAACACTATGGGAGCACTGTGATTATACCATGGGAACATTATAGGAACACCATGAGAACACTATGGAAACACAGTGGGAACATCGTGGGAACACTATGGGGACGCCATGGGAAAACTATGGGAACAACCTGGGAACACTAGGGAAACAATAAGGGAACACTGTTGGAATGCCATGGGAAATCTATGGGAATACTATGGGAACACTATGCAGCATGATGGGAACACCGTTTGAACACTATGGGATCATCATGGGCACACCGTGAGAACACTATGGGAACACTGTGGGAACACCATGGGAACACAATGGAAACATCGTGGAAACACCGTGGGCACACCGTGGGACAATGTGGGAACACTATGGGAACACTATGGGAAAACTATGGAAACATCGTGGGAACACCATCGGCACACCATGGGAGCACTGTGGGAATAGCGCGGGAACACTAGGGGAACATGATGGGAACGCTGTTGGAATGTCATGGGAAAACTATGGGAACACCATGGGAATGCCATTGGTACACTGTGGGAACACCATGGGATCACGATGGGAACTCCATGGGAACACTAGGGAAACACTATGAGAACATCATGTAAACACCATGGACACACCGTGGGACACCGTGGGAACACTATGGGAACACTATGGGAACACTATGGGAACCCCATGCGAAAACTATGGGAACAGCCTGTGAATACTAGGGAAAAACTATGGGAGCATTGTTGGAATGCCATGCGAAAACTATGGGAACACTTTGGGAACACGATGGGAGCGCCATGGGTACACTGTGGGAGCACCAATGGAACATTATGGGAACTCCATGGGAAAACCTTGGGAACACCTTGGGAGCACCATGAGGAAACCATGGGATCATTATGGGTACATCATTGGAACACCGTGCGAACACAGTGGGAACATTATGAAAACACCATAGGAACACTATGGGAACACCATGGCAACACCTTGAGAACACGATGGAAACACTGTGGGAAAACTCTGGGATAATCTTGGGAAAACCATGGGAAATCCACGGGAACACCATGGGAACACCGTGTGAACTCCGTAGGAACACTGTGGGAACACAATGGGAAAACCGTGGGAACACTATGGGAACATCGTGATTACACCATGGGAACATTATAGGAACACTGTGAGAATACTATGGGAACACGGTGGGAACAGCATCTGAAAACTATGAAAACGCCAGGGGAAAACTATGGAACAGCCTGGGAACACTCAGGAAACACAAAGGGAACACTGTGGGAATACCATGGGAACACTACGGGAATACAATGGGAACACCATGGGAACACTATGGGAACACAGTGAGAACACTTTGGGAACACAATGGGAAAACTGTGGGAACACTATGTGAACACTAAGGCAACATCTTTGAGAATACCATGGGGGCATGTTGGGAACACAAGGGAAACACAATGGAAACATCGTGGAAACACCGTGGGCACACGATGGGACACTGTGGAGCACTATGGGAACACTATGGGAACAACATTGGAACAGCATGCAAACACTGTGGAAACACCGTTGGAACACCATGGGAACACAATGGGAACACCATGGGAAAACTATGGGAACAGCATGGGAACAGTAGGGAAACACTATGGGAACATCGTTGGAATGCCATTCGAAAACTATGGGAATACTATGGGAACACCATGGGAACGCCATGGGAACATTGTGGGAGCACCATGGGAACACTATGAGAACTCCATGGGAACACTATGGGAACACCTTGGGAACACTGTGTGGAAACCATGGGATCATTATGGGTACACCCGCGAGCACAGTGGGAACGTTGTGGGAACATTTTGAGAACACCATAAGTACACTATGGGAACACCATGGCAGTACCTTGAGAATACTATGGAAACACTGTGGGAACACTATGGAAAATCTTGGGAAAACCATGGGAAATCCACTGGAACACCATGGGAGAACATCATGAGAATACTGTGGGAACGCTATGGGAACACCATGGGAACAATATGGGAACACTATGTGAATACCATGAGAACACCATGGAAACACAATGGGAAAACCATGGCAACACTATGGGAGCACGATGGGAACACTGTGATTATACCATGGGAACATTATAGGAAAACTGTGAGAACTCTATGGGATCATGGTGGGAACAGCATCTGAACACTATGGGAATGCCATGGGAAAACTATGGGAACAGCCTGGGAACACTAGGGAAACATTAAGGGACCACTCTTCAAATGTCATGGCAAAACTATGGACACACAATGCGAACACCATGGGAACATGGTGGAGAAATCGTGGAACCACCGTGGACACACGGTGGGACACTATGGGAACACTATGGGAACACTATGGGAACATCATGGGAACATGATGGGAACACCATTGGAATGTCAACAGAAAACTGTAGGAACACCATGGGAATGTCATGGGTACACTGTGGGAACACCATGGGATCACTATGGGAACTGCATGTGAACACTATGGGAACACCGTGAGAACACTATGGGAACATTTTTGGAACACCATGGGTACACTGTAGAAACACCATTTGAAAACTATGGGAACTGCATGGGAACACTAGGGAAACACTACAGGAACATCATTGGAATGCCATGCGAAAACTGTGGGAACTCTATGGGAACACCATGGGAACACTAAGGGAACACCTTGGGAACACTGTGAGGAAACCGTGGGATCATTATGGGTACACCATTGGAACACCGTGTGAACACAGTGGGAACATTATGAGAACACTATGAGAACACGATAGGAACATTATGGGAACTCCATGGCAACACCTTGAGAACACTATGGAAACACTGTGGGAACACGATGGGAAAATCTTGTGAAAACCATGGGAAATCTGCGGGAACACCATGGGAACACCGTGGGAACACTATGGAATCACAAAGGGAACACCAGGGGAACATCGTGGAAACATCGTGTGCACACCGTGGGACACTGTGGGATTACTATGGGAACACTATGGGAACACCATGGGAACACCATGGGAACAGCGTGGGAATACTAGGGAAACACGATGGAAACACCGTTGGAATGTCATGGCAAAACTATGGGAACACCATGGGAACGCCATGGGTACACTGTGCGAATACCATGGGATCATTATGGAAACCATGGAACACCATGAGAACAGCATGGGAACACTAGGGAAACACAATGGGAACATCGTGGAAACACTGTGGGCACACCGTGGGACACTGTGGGAACTCTATGGGAACACTATGGGGACACCGTGGGAACAGCATGTGAACACTAGGGAAACACGATGGGCACACCATTGGAATAGCATCAGAAAAATATGGGAACATCATGGGAACGCCATGGGTACACTGTGGCAACACCATGGGATCACTATGGAAACTCCATGGGAACACAATGGGAATACCATGAGAACACTATGGAAGCATCATTGGAATGCCTTGTGAAAACTATGGGAACACCATGGGAACGCCATGGGAACACTGTGGGAGCACCATGGGAACACTATGGGAAATCCATGGGAACACTATGGGAAAACCTTGGGAACACTGAGAAAACTGTGGGATCATTATGGTTACACCATTGGAACACCGTGCGAAAAGAGTGGGAACATAATGGGAACACTATGAGAACACCATAGGAACACTGTGGGAACAGCATGGGAACACTAGGGAAACACAATGGGAATACCGTTGGAATGTCATGGGAAAACTATGGGAAAACCATGGGAAGACAATGGGAACAGCATGGGAACACAATGGCAAAACCGTGGGAACAGTATGGGAACACCATGTGAATACATTGCGATGACTATGGGAACACCATGTGAAAACCGTGGGAACACTATTGGAACACTGTGAGAATACTGTAAGAACACTATTGGAACACTTTGGGAACACCGTGATTATACCGTAGGAACATTATATGAACACCATGAAAATACTATGGGAACACGGTGGGAACAGCATGGGAACACTATGGGAACACCATGGGAAAACTATGGGAATATCCTGGGAACACTATGGGAGCATCATGGGAACGCCATGGGAACTCTGTGGCAACACCATGTGAACACTATGGGAACTCCATGTTACTTGATAAAACACCGTTGAAACACTATGGGAACACTATGGGAACACCATGAGAACACCGTGAGAACATTATGGGAACACTGTGGGAACACTATGGGAACACCGTGGGAACACTATGCGAACACAATGGAAACACCATGGGAACATTGTGGCAACACCGTGGGCACACCGTGGGACACTGTGAGAACACTATGGGAACACTATGGGAACACTATGGGAACAGCGTGGGAAAATTAGGGAAGCAGGATGGGAACACTGTTAGAATGTCATTTGAAAACTAGAGGAACACAATGGGAACGCCAAGGGTATACTGTGGGAACACCATGGGATCACTATGCGAACTCCATGGGAACACTATGGGAACAGCATGGGAACACAATGGCAAAACCGTGGGAACAGTATGGGAACACCATGAGAATACCTTGGGATGACTATGGGAACACCATGTGAACACCATGGGAACACTATTGTAATGCTGTGAGAATACCGTGGGAACACTATGGAAACACCATGGGAACACTATTGGAACACTTTGGGAACACCGTGATTATACCGTGGGAACATTATATGAACACCATGAAAACACTATGGGAACACTGTGGGAACAGCATGGGAACACTATGGGAACACCATGGGAAAACTATGGGAACATCCTGGGAACACTATGGAAGCACCATGGGAACGCCATGGGAATCTGTGGGAACACCATGTGAACACTATGGGAACTCCATGTTATGTGATAAAACACTGTTGAAACACGATGGGAACACTATGGTAACACCATGAGAACACCGTGAGAACATTATGGGAACACTGTGGGAACACTGTGGGAAAACCATGGGAACACTATGGGAACACAATGGAAACACCATAGGAATATCATGGCAACACTATGGGAACACCGTGGGAACACTATGGGACCACAATGGAAACAGTTTTGGAACACCATGGGAACAGTGTGGGAAAACTAGGGAAGCACGATGGGAAATTTGTGAAAATACTATGGGAATACCATAGGAACATCGTGGGAACACCGTGGGAACATTACGGGAACACAATGGGAACACAATGGGAACATCGTGGGCACACAGTGGGAACACCTTGTAACACTGGGAACACTATGGGAACACATTGGGAACAGCATGGGAAAACCACTGGGAACACTAAGGAAGCACTAAGGGAACACTGTGGGAACACCAGAGGAACACCATGGAAACACAATGGGAAAACTGTGGGGACACTATGGGAACACCATGATTATACCATGGGAACATTATAGGAACATCGTGAAAACATTATGGGAACATGGTGGGAACACCATGGGAACACTATGGGAATGCCACGGGAAAACTATGGGAACACTCTGGCAACACTACGGAAACACTAATGGAACACTGTTGGAATGCCATGGGAAAACTATGGGAACACCATGGTAACACCATGGGAGCTCTGTGGGAACACCGTGGGAACACTATGGGAACTCCATGGGAACACGATGGTAACACCATGGGAACTCTATGGAAAAACTGTGGGAATACCGTGGGAACACCGTGGGAACATCGTGGGAACACCGTGGGAACACTACGGGAACACAATGGGAACACAATAGGAACATCGTGGGCACACAGTGGGAACACCTTGTAACACTGGGAACACTATGGGAACACATTGGGAACAGCATGGGAAAACCACAGGAACTCCATGGGAACACCATGCGGATGCTATTGGACCATCAGGGAGCACTGTGGGATCACCATGAAAACAGTGTGAGAATACTGTGGGAACGTTATGGGAACACCGTGGGAACACTATAGGAACACTATGGGAACACCATGAGAACACTGTGATAACACAATGGAAAAACCAAGGGAACACTATGGGAACACTACAAGAACAGTGAAAATACCATGGGAACACTTTGGGAACTCCAGTGAAACACTATGGAACACCATGGGGAAACAATGTGAACAGGGTGGGAACACTAGGGAAGCACAATAGGAACTCCATTGGAATGCCATGGGAAAACTATGTGAACACCATGGGAAACCCATGGGTACACTGTGTGGTCACCATGGGAACACTATGGGAACTCAATGTGAACACTATGGGAACAGCGTGGGAACACTGGGGAAACAAAATGGACCCACCATTGGAAAACCATGGGAAAACTATGGGAACACCATAGGAGCACCATGGGAACACTATGGGAACACATTGGGAAAACCGTGGGATCATTATGGGAACACCGTGGGAACACCTTGGGAACACCGTCGGAACACTGTGTGAATACAATGGAAACAGCGTGAGAATACTGTGGGAACACTGTGGGAACATTAGGGAAACACTATGTGAACACCATGAGAATGCCTTGGGAAAACAATGGGAACACCGTGGGAACACCATCGGAACAATGTGGAAACATCAGGGGAACTCTATGGAAACTCCATGGGAACACTACGGGAACACATTGAGAACACTGTGGGAACACCGTTGGATGATTATGGGAACACCATTGGAGCACCGTGCGAACAGTGTGTGAACATTATGGGAGCACTATGGGAACACCATAGAAATACTATGGGAACACCATGGCAACACCATGAGAACAATATTGAAACACTGTGGGAACACTATGGAAAACATTGGGAACACCATGGGAAAACCACGGGAACACAATGGGAATACCATCGAAACAGGATGGGAACACCATGAGAATAGTGTGGGAACGCTATGGGAATACCGTGAGAACACTGTGGGAACACAATGGCAAAACCATGGGA
Organism: Pristiophorus japonicus; assembly: GCF_044704955.1. NCBI lineage: Eukaryota > Metazoa > Chordata > Chondrichthyes > Pristiophoridae > Pristiophorus > Pristiophorus japonicus. The sequence continues at coordinate 61,345,800 of NC_091994.1, read as the reverse complement.
ACAGCGTGGGAACACTAGGAAAACAACATTGGAACAGCATGGGAAACAATGGGAACAGCGTGGGAACATAAGGGAAACACTATGGGAATACCATTGGAATGCCATGGGAAAATATGGGAATACCATGGGAACGCCATAGGTACACTGTGGGAGCACAATGGGAATTCTATGGGAACTCATTGTGAACACTATGGGAACAGCATGAAAATACCGAGGGCACACTAGAGAAACACCATTGGAATACCATGGGAAACAATGGCAAAAGCGTGGGAATGCCATTGGCACACTGTGAGAAAACCATGGGAACGCCACAGGAACTCTCTGGGAGCACCATGGGAACACTATGGGAACTCCATGGCAACACTATGGGAACACCTTGGAAACACCATGGAAATAATGTGAGATCATTATGGGAAAACCGTGGGAACACCGTGCAAACACAATGGAAACATTGTGGAAACACTATGGGAACACCTTGGGAACACCGTGGGATCATTATGGGAAGACGTTGGGAGCACCATGAGAACACTATGGAAACACTGCGGGGACACCTTGGGAACACTATTGAAACACCCTGAGGATACCGTGGGAACACTGTGGGAACATTAGGGAAACACCATGGGAACACCATGAGAATGCCATCGGAACAATGAGGGAACACCAGGAGAATACTATAGAAACTCCATGGGAACACTATGGGAACACCGTGGGAACATGATGGGAACATTATGGGAGCACTATGGGAACACCATGGGAATACTATGGTAACACCATGGCAGCACTATGGGAGCAACATGAGTACACCATGTGAAAATTAAGGGAACACCATGGGAGCACTATGGGAAAACTATGGGAAAACTACGGGAACACCGTGGGAACACTATGGGAACACAATAGAAATACTGTTGGAACATTGTGGTACAACCTAGGGAACACTATGCAAAAACACTGGGAACAATGTGGGAAAACTATGGGAACACTGTGGGAACACTGTGGGAACACCGTTGGAACACTATGGGAACACTATGGGAACACCATGGGAAAACCATGAGAACACTGTGGGGACACCATGGGAATACCGCGGGAACACCATAGGAACACCATGGGGACACTATGAGAACACCGTGAGAATACTGTGGGAACACCGTGTAACACTGTGGGAACAGTATGGGAACACTATTGGGAAACCATGGGAACTCTATGGCAACACCATGGGAACACCGTGAGAACAATATGGAAACACTGTAAAAACACTATGGGAACACCTTGGGAACATCGTGGGAACACCGCGGGAACACCATGGGAACACAGTGTTGGATAAATGTGAGGTTATCCATTTTGGGGGCAAAAACACGAATGCAAAATATAATCTGAATAGCGGCAGATTAGGAAAAGGGGAGGTGCAACGAGACCTGCGTGTCATGGTTCATCAGTCGCTGAAAGTGGACATGCAGGTGCAGCAGGCAGTGAAGAAGGCAAATGGTATGTTGGCCTTCATAGCTAGGGGATTTGAATATAGGAGCATGGAGTTCTTACTGCAGTTGTACAGGGCCTTAGTGAGGTCTCACCTGGAATATTGTATTCAGTTTTGGTCTCCTAATCTGAGGAAGGACGTTCTTGCTATTGAGGGAGTGCAGCGAAGGTTCACCAGACTGATTCCAGGGATTGCTCGACTGTCATATGAGGAGAGACTGGATCAACTGAGACTTTATTCACTGGAGTTTAGAAGGATGAGAGGGGATCTCATAGAAACATATAAGATTTTGACTGGACTGGACAGGTTAGGTGCGAGAAGAATGTTCCCGATGTTGGGGAAGTCCAGAACCAGGGGATATAGTCTTAGGATAAGAGGTAGGCCATTTAGGACTGAGATGAGGAGAAACTTCTTCAGTCAGAGAGTTGTTAACCTATGGAATTCCCTGCCGCAGAGAGTTGTTGATGCCAGTTCATTGGAGATATTCAAGAGGGATATAGATATGGTCCTTACAGCTAAGGGGATCAAGGGGTATGGAGAGAAAGCAGGAAAGGGATATTGAGGGAATGATCAGCCATGATCTTATTGAATGGTGGTGCAGGCTTGAGGAGTCGAATGGCCTACTCCTGCACATATTTTTTATGTTTCTATCTTTCTATGGAACACTATGGGAACACCATGAGAATACTGTGGGAAAACCATGGGAAAACCATGGGAACACTGTCGAAACAATATGGGAACACCATGGGACCTCTATAGCAATGCAATGGGAACACCGTGAGAACAATATGGAAACACTATGGGAACACTATGTGAACACATTGGGAACACCATGGGAAAACTGCGGGCACACCATGGGAACACCATGGGGATACTATTGGAACACCGTGGGAACACCATGGGATCACCCTGAAAACAGCGTGAGAATGCTGTGGGGACGCTATGGGAACACGATGGGAACACTATGGGAACACTATGGGAACACCGTGAGAAAACTGTGGGAACACAATGGGAAATCCATAGGAACTCTATGGGAATACTATGGAAACACCATGCGAATACCATGGGAACACCGTGGGAACTCTAGGGAAACACCATTGGAACACCATGGGAAACAATGGGAACACCGTGGGAACACTAGGGAAACCCTATGGGAAGACCATTGGAAGGCCATGGAAAAATATGGGAACACCATGGGAAGGCCATAGGTACATTATGGGAACACAATGGGAATACTATGGGAACTCCATGTGAACACTATGGGAACAGCGTGAGAATACCATGGGCACACTCGGGAAACACTATTGGAACACCATGGGAAACAATGGGAACAGCGTGGGAACACTAGGGAAACCCTATGGGAAGACCATTGGAATGCCATGGGAAAAATATGGGAACACTATGGGAACGCCATAGGTACATTGTGGGAACAACATGGGACAACTGTGGGAACACAATGGGAACACCGGGAGAACTCTAGGGAAACACCATTGGAACACCATGGGAAACAATGGGAACACCGTGGGAACACTAGGGAAACCCTATGGGAAGACCATTGGAAGGCCATGGAAAAATATGGGAACACCATGGGAAGGCCATAGGTACATTATGGGAACACAATGGGAATACTATGGGAACTCCATGTGAACACTATGGGAACAGCGTGAGAATACCATGGGCACACTCGGGAAACACTATTGGAACACCATGGGAAACAATGGGAACAGCGTGGGAACACTAGGGAAACCCTATGGGAAGACCATTGGAATGCCATGGGAAAAATATGGGAACACTATGGGAACGCCATAGGTACATTGTGGGAACAACATGGGACAACTGTGGGAACACAATGGGAACACCGGGAGAATACTGTGGGCAAACTATGGGGACACCATGGGAAAACAATGGGAACAGTTTGGAAACACTGGGGAAACACTATGGGAACACCATTGGAATGCCACAGGAAAACTTCTTGGGAAAGGCATTGGAACAATGTGGGAGCACCATGGGAACACAATGGGAACAGCGTGCAAACACTGTGGGGACAGTATGCAAACACAATTGGAGCACCATGGGAACGCTATGGCAAAACCATGGGAACACCATGAGAACACGATGGAAACACTGTGGGAACACTGCGGGAACATCTTGCGAACATCGTGGGAACACCATGGGATCATTATGGGAAGACGTTGGGAGCACAATGAGAACATTATGGAAACACTGTGGGAACACCTTGGGAACATTATGGAAACACCCTGAGAATACTGTGGGAACACAGTGGGAACATTACGGAAACCTATGAGAACACCATGGGAATGTCATCGGAACAATGTGGGAACACCAGGGGAACACTATGGAAACTCTATGGCAACACAATGGGAACACGGTGGGAAAACGGTAGGAATATTATGGGAATACTATGGGAACATCATGGGAATACTATGGGGACACTATGGCAGCACCTTGGGTGCAACATGAGCACACTGTCTGAAAACTATCGAAACACCATGGGAGCATTATGGGAACATGAAGGGAAAACTCTGGGAGCACCGTGGGAACACTATGGGAACACTATGGGAACACCATAGAAGCACTATTGGAACCCTGTAGTAACACCTTGGGAACACGATGGAAAAACACTGGGAAAAGTGTGGGAAAACTATTGGAACACTGTGGGAACACCGTTGGAACACTATGGAAACACTATGGGAACACCATGGGAACACCGTGGGAACACTATGGGAACACCGTGGGGACACCGTAGGAACACCGTGGGAACACGAATGGAACACAATGGGAAATCCATGGGAACCTCGGTAACACCATGGGAACACTATGGGAACACTATGGGAAAACCATGGGAATTCTATGGCAACACCATGGGAACATCGTGAGAACAATATGGAAACACTGTAAGAACTCTATTGGAACACCTTGGGAAAGCAATGGGAACACCACAGGAACACCATGGGAACACCATGGGAACACTATGGGAACACCATGAGAATACTGTGGGAACACCATGGGAACACTATGGGAACACCATGAGAACACTGTGGGAACACAATGGGAAAACCGTGAGTATACCATGGGAAAACTATGGAAACACCATGAAAATACAGTGGGAACACTGTGGGAACACCATGGGAACACTATGTGATCACTGTGGGAACACCATGGGAACACTATAGGAACAGCATAGGAAAGCGACGGCAACAGCATGGGAAGATGATGAGAAACACTATAGGAACACCATGCGAATGCCATGAGAAAACTATGGGAAAGCCATGGGAAGGTCATGGGAACACTGTGGGAACACCATGGAAACACCATCGGAACACTATGGGAACATCATGAGAATACTGTGGGAACACCATGGGAACACTTTGGGAACACCATTGGTAGGCCATGGGAAAAACATGGAAACATTATGGGAACTCCATGGGAAGACTATGAGAACACCGTGGGAACATTATGTGAAAACTGCAAAAACCATAGGAACACTGTGGCAACACCATGGCAACACATTGGGAACACGAGGGGAACACTATGGGAATACTCTGGGAACACAATGGCAACACTATGGCAACACTATGGCAACACCATGGGATCAGTATGGGAATTCTGTGGGAACAACCTGGGACCACCATGGAACACCATGGGAACATCATGGGAACGCCATCGGAACACCATGGGACCCTATGAAAACACAATGGGATGACCATGAGAACTGTGGGAACACATGCCATGGGAACAGTATGGGAACACCGTGGGAATACGATGGGAACACCATAGAAACACTATTGGAACACTGTGGTAACACCTCGGGAACACACTGGAAAAACACTGGGAACAGTGTGGGAAACCTATGGGAACACTGCGGGAACACGATGGGAACACTATGGGAACACTATGGGAACACCATGGGAAGACTGTGGGAACACTATGGGAACACTGTGGGAACACCGTAGGAACACTGTGGGAACACAATGGGAACAAAATGAGAAAACCAGGGGAACATCGTGGAAACACCATGGAACACCGTGGGACACTGCGGGAGCATTCTGGGAACACTATGGGAACACCATGGGAAATCTATGGTCACACCATGGGAACACCATGTGAACAATATGGAAACACTCAGAGAACAATATGGGAACACCTTTGGAACACCGTGGGAAAACCACGGGCTCACCATTGGAACACCATGAGAACACTTTGGGAACACTGTTGCATACCATGGCAACACTCTGTGTGCACCGTGGGAAAGCTATTAGAACACCATAGGAAAACTATTGGAACACTATGGTAAAATCGTGGGAAAATTATGGGAAATCCTTGGGAACAATGTGGGAAAACTATGGGAACAGTATGGGGCCACCATGGGGACACGTGGGAACACTGTGCGAACGCTGTGGGAACACTGTGGGAACACAGTTGAATCACTATGGGAACACAATGGGAACACAATGGGAACACTGTGGGAAAATTGTGGGAACACGGTGGGAACACGGTGGGAACACCGTGCGAACACTGTGGCAACACAATATGAATAGTATGGGAAACCCATGGGAAAGCTATGGCAACACAATGGGCACACCGTGAGAACACAATGGAAAAACTGTGGGAACATTATGGGAACAACTTGGGAACACTGTGGGAACACCACGGGAACACCATGGGAACACTGTGGGAACACCATGAGAACACTGTGGGAATTCCGTGTGAACACTGTGGGAACACTAGGGGAACATTATAGGTACACTATGGGAAAACTGTGCGAACACTGTGGGAACATTATGGTGACACTATGGGAACACTATAGGAATACTATGGGAACACCATGGCAACACCATGAGAACACTATGGAATCACTGTGGGAACACTATGGGAAAATCTTGGGAAAACCATGGGAAATCCATGGCAACACCATGGGAACACCACGTGAACACCGTGGGAACACTATGGGAACACCGTGAGAATACTGTTGGAACGCTATGGGAACACCGTGGGAACAATATGGGAACACTATGGGAACACCACGGGTACACCGTGTGAACACTGTGGGAACACGAGGGAAACATTATAGGTACACCATGGGAACACTATGATAATACCGTGTGAACACTGTGGGAACAATGTGGGAACACCATGGGAACACTATGCGATCACGATGGGGAAACTATGGGAACACTGTGAGAACACCATGGGAACACTATCGGAACTCTGTGGCAACACTGTGGGAACACTGTGGGAACATCATGGGAACACCATTGTAAAACTAAGAGAACACTATGGGGACACTGCAGGAACTGTTTGCAAACACGATGGGAAGACTGCGGGAAAACTATGGCAGCACTGTGGAAACAGCATGGGAACATTATGGGAACAGCATGGGCACACCATGGGAACACCATGCGAGCACCATGGGATCAATAAGGGAACACTATGGGAACACTGCGGGAACACTATGTGAACATTGTAGGAACACTATTGGAACTGCATGAGAAAAGCATGGGAATTCTATGGAACATTATGGGAACACCATGGGAACACCGTGGGAATACCATGCGAGCACCATGGCAACAGTAAGGGAACAATATGGGAACACTGTGGGAACACTATGTGAACACTGTAGGAACACTATTGCAACAGCGTGGGAAAAACATGGGAACACCATGGGAACACTATGGGAACATAATGGGAACACTGTGGGAACACCGTGAGAACACAATGGGAACACCATGGGAACAACATGGGAACACTATGCAAAGAATTTGGGAACACTGTGAGACCACCATGGGAACACGATGAGAACACCATGGGAACAGTATGGGAACATGATGGGAACACCGTTGGAAGGCCATGGGAACACTCGGGGAACACTTTGGGAACTCCATGGGAATGCTATGCGAACACTATGGGAACACCATGGAAATTCTATGGGAACAGATTAGGAAGAGTATGGGAACACCATGGGAAAACTATGGGAACATTATGGGAACACCGTTGGAAGACCATGGGAACACTCAGGGAATCCTGTGGGAACACTATGGGAACTGTGGGAACACCATATCAACACCATGGAAACATCATGGGAACACCATGGGAACACCATTGGTTGACCATGTGAATACTGTGGGAGCACTAGGGAAACCTTATGGGGAAATTATGGGAATCCCGTGAGAACACTAAGAGAACACCACGGGAATACAATGGGAACACTGTGGGAATGCTGGGAATTCCTTGGGAACACTGTGGCAACACTGTAGGAACACCATGGGAACACCGTGGGAACATTATGGGAACACCGAGAGAACACCATGGGAACACCACATGAGCACTATGTGAACAATAAGGGAACACTCTGGGAACACTGCGGGAACACTATGTGAACACTGTAGGAACACTTGGAACAGCGTGGGAAAAGCATGGGAACATTATGGGAACACCATGCGAATACTGTGGGAACAGCATGCGAACACCATGGGAAAACTATGGGAACACCATGAGAACACAATGGGAACACCATGGGAACACCATGGGAATACTATGCAAACAATTTGGGAATACTGTGGGAGCACCATGGGAACACGATGGGAACACCATAGAAACAGTACGGGAACATTATGGGAAGACCATTGAAAGGACATGGGAACACTTGGGGAACACTTTGGGAACTCCATGGGAACACTATGGGAACAGCGTGGGAAGAGTATGGGAACACCATGGGAACACTATGGGAACATTATGGGCACCATTGGAAGACCATGGGAACACTCAGGGAATCCTGTAAGAATAGGAACTGTGGGAACACCATAGGAACACCATGGATACACCATGGGAAAACCACGGGTTAACCATGTGACCTGTGTTCCCATAGTGTTCCTATGGAGCTAAATTAAAAAGTAGGACTTCAAAAGTAGTAATCTCAGGATTGCTACCAGTGCCACGTGCTAGTCAGAGTAGGAATCGCAGGATAGCTCAGATGAATATGTGGCTTGAGCAGTGGTGCAGCAGGGAGGGATTCAAATTCCTGGGGCATTGGAACCGGTCTGGGGAAGGGGGACAAGTACAAACCGGATGGTCTGCACCTAGGCAGGACCGGAGCCAATGTCCTCAGGGAAGTGTTTGCTAGTGCTGTTGGGGAGGAGTTAAACTAAAATGGCCGGGGGATGGGAACCAATGCAGGGAGACAGGGGGAACAAAATGGAGACAGAAGCAAAAGACAGAAAAGAGATGAGTAAAAGTGGAGGGCAGAGAAACCAAGGCAAAAAACAAAAAGGGCCATTGTACAGCAAAATTCTAAAGGATCAAAGTGTAATAAAAAGGCAAGCCTGAAAGCTCAGTGCCTCAATGCGAGGAGTATTCGGAACCCAGGAGAGGGCTCTGAGCTACTTAGAGTGGGTGAGAGCTCAGATAACAGGACCCCAAGAAAGAATGCAAAAGGCAGAAGGCAACAGAGCAGAGTAGCACTGGGGTAAGTGAAAACCACAAGGTGATAGGAAAGGACAATATGAATGAATATAAAGGGGCTGCAGGAGGGGTCAAAACTAAAAATCATGGTTTAAAAACTAGTATTAAAACACTCTACCTAAACGCATGCAGCATTCGAAATAAAGTAAATGAGTTGACGGCACAAATCATTACAAATGGGTATGATTTGGTGGCCATTACAGAAACATGGTTGCAGGGTGGCCAAGACTGGGAATTAAACATACAGGGATATCTGACAATTCGGAAAGATAGACAAGAAGGGAAAGTAGGTGGGGTAGCTCTGTTAATAAAGGATGATATCAGGGCAGTTGTGAGAGAAGATATTGGCTCTAATGAACAAAATGTTGAATCATTGTGGGTGGAGATTAGATATTAGAGATAGTAAGGGGAAAAAGTCACTGGTGGACGTAGTTTATAGGCCCCCAAATAATAACTTCACGGTGGGGCGGACAATAATCAAGGGAATAATGGAGGCATGTGAAAAAGAAACAGCAGTAATCATGGTGGGACTGACCTATCAAGAAAGACTGGATCAACTGGGCTTGTATTCACTGGAGTTCAGAAGAATGAGAGGGGATCTCATAGAAACGTTTAGAATTCTGACGGGTTTAGACAGGTTAGATGCAGGAAGAATGTTCCCAATGTTGGGGAAGTCCAGAACCAGGGGTCACAGTCTAAGGATAAGGGGTAAGCCATTTAGGACCGAGATGAGGAGAAACTTCTTCACCCAGAGAGTGGTGAACCTGTAGAATTCTCTACCACAGAAAGTTGTTGAGGCCAATTCACTAAATATATTCAAAAGGGAGTTAGATGAAGTCCTTACTACTCGGGGGATCAAGGGGTATGGCGAGAAAGCAGGAAGCGGGTACTGAAGTTGCATGTTCAGCCATGAACTCATTGAATGGTGGTGCAGGCTAGAAGGGCCGAATGGCCTACTATTTTTCTATGTTTCCATGTTTTCTATGTTTCTACCATGGGAGCACTGTTGGAACACTATGGGAACACTATGGGAACACTGTGATGACACTGCGGGAACACTGTTGGAAAACCTTGGGAACACCATGGGAACACTATGGGAACACCATGGGAACACTATGGGAACTCCATGGGAAAACTATGGGAACACCGTGGGAACATTATGGGAACACGGTGCAAAAACCATGGGAACACTGTGGCAACACTACGGGAACACATAGGCAACACTATGGGAACACCATGGGAACAGTATGGGAACAGTATGGGAACTCTGCTGGAAAAACTTGGGAACACCAGGGAAACACCATGCGTACATCATGGGAACACCATGGGAACACCATGGGAAGACCATGGGAACGCTATGGAACACCATAAGAACACTATTCGAACACTGTGGTAAAACCATGGGATCACTCTGGGAACAGCATGAGAATACTGTGGGAACCTTAAGGGAACACTGTGGGAACACTATGGGATCACTATGGGAACACTGTGAAAACACCATGGGAACAGAATGGAAACACCATGGAAACACCATCGGAACACTATGGGAACACCTTGAGAAAACTGTGGGAACACCATGGGAACACTATTGGAACACTGTGGTAAAACCATGGGGGATTACTATGGGAACAGCATGAGAACACAAATGGAACACCACGGGAACACCAGGGGAAAACTATGCAAACTATTTGGGAGCACTGTGGGAACACCATGAAAACACAATGATAACACCATGGGAAATCTATGGCAACATGATGGGAACACCGTTTATAAGACCATCTATAAGACTCAGGGAACATTTTGGGAACACTATGGGAACTGTGGGAACATCATGGGAACACTTTGGGAACAGCATGGGAACAGTATGGGAACACCGTGGGGACGCCATGGGACACAATGCAATGACAACACCATGGGAAAACTATGGGAACATGATGGGAACACCGTTGGAAGACCATGGGAAGATGCAGGGAACAGTGTGGGAACACCGTGGGGACACCATGGGATCACAATGGGAACACTTTGGGAACACGATGGGAACACTATGGAAATACCATGGGAACACTTTGGGAACACCGTGGGAACACCATGGGAACACTGTGAGAAAACAGTGGAAACACTGTAAACATTATGGGAATATCTTGGGAACACTATGAGAAAACCACGGGAAAACCATTGTTAAATGCTGGGAACACTGTGGGTACACAATGGGAACACGGTGGGAATATGGGGAACTCCATGGGAACACTGTGGAAACACCATAGGAACTACATGGGAACACTGTGGGAATGTCATGGGAATACCATAGGAACACCATGGGAACACTAAAGGAACACTATGGTAAAACTGCGCGAACACTGTGGGAGCATCATGGGAACAGCATGAGAACACCATGGGAATGTTATGGGAACACCGTAGGAACACCATGGGACCACTAAGGGAACACTATGGGAAAACTGCGGGAACACTATGGGAACACTGTGGGAACACTGTGGGAACACTGTGGGAACACTATCGGAACACAATGGCTACACATTTGAGCATAATGAGAAGCCGTAGCAATGCCGTCAGAACACCATGATAATACCCTCGGAACACAATGGGAGCACTATGGGAACACAATGGAGACACCGTGGGAACACCATGGGAACAGCATGGGAACACTATGGAAACATCATGGGAAAACCGTGAGAGCACGGTGGGAAGAGCATGGGAACACCATCGAAACACTATGGGAATACCATGGTAACAGTATGGGTACACCATGAGAATATGATGGGACCACTGTGGGAACACCATTTGAACACTATGGGAACACCAGGAGAAAACTATGCAAACAGTGTGGGAACACTAGGGAAACACTATGGGAACACTGCAGGAACACTATAGAAACACTATGGGAACACTATGGGAACACCATAGGAACACCATGTGCACACCATGGGAACACTGTTGTTACATGATTGGAGTACTGTGGGAACACAATGGGAACACTATGAGAACACTTTGGGAAATCCGTGGGAACACTATGGAAACACCATGGGAAAACCATGGGAACACCATGGGAACACTATGGGAACACCATGGGAACACCATGTGAATGCTGTGGGAACACTTTGGGAACACCATGGGAACACTGTTGTTACATGATTGGAGTACTGTGGGAACACAATGGGAACACTATGGGAAATCTGTGGGAACACTATGGAAACACTATGGGAATACCATGGGAACACCATGAGAACACTATGGAAACACCATGGGAACACCATGGGATCACCGTGGGAACACATTAGGAACACCACGGGAATACCATGGGAACACCGTGGGAACACTTTGGGACCACCATGGGAACACTTTGGCAACACTATGGGAACACTGTGAGAACACTATGGAAACACTGTGTGAACATTATGGGAATACCTTGGGAAAACCGTGGGAAAACCACGGGAAAACCATTGATACATGCTGGGAACACTGTGGGAACACAATGGGAACACGGTAGGAATATGATGGGAACTCCATGGGAACACAGTGGAAACACCATGGGAAGAGCATGGGAACACCATGGGAATTTTCTGGGAACACCATAGGAACACCATAGGAACACTGAGGGAACACTATGGTAAAACTGCGAGAACACTATGGGAACACTGTGGTAACACTGTGGGAGACTGTGGGAACACCATGGGAACACTGTGGGAACACCATGCTACCACCGTGGGAACACTATGGGAACACAATGGGTACACCATTTGAGCACCATGGGAAACCATGGTAATGCCATGGGAACACCTTGATAATAACGTCAGAACACTATGGAACACTGTAGGAACACTATGTGGACACCGTGGAAACACCATGGGAACACTATATCAATACTATGGAAACACCGGGAGAACAACATCGGAACACAATGGGATCACCATGGCAACGTCGTGGGAACACTGTGGGAACACCGTGGGAACAACGTGGGAATAACTTGGGAATGTTATGGGAACACATTAGGAACACCATGGGAACACTAAGGGAATACTATGGGAAAACTGCGGGAACACTATGGGAACACTTGGGAACATTGTGGGAACACTGTGGGAACACCATGGGAACACTGTGGGAACACGATGGGAATACTATATCAACAATATTGGAACACCAGGTGAACACCATCGGAACACAATGGGGACACCATAGGAACGCCGTGGGAACACTGTGGGAACACCATGCGAAAAGCATGGGAACACCATGGGAATGTTATGGGAACTCCATAGGAACACCATGGGAACACTATGGGCACACTATGGGAAAACTGCGGGAACACTGTGGGAACACTGTGGGAACACCATGGGAACACTGTGGGAACACTGTGGGAACACCATGGGAACACAATGGGTACACCATTTGAGCACCATGGGAACACCATGATAATACCTTCAGAGCACAATGGGAACACCATGGGAACAACTATGGGGACACCATGGGAACAGCATGGGAACACTATGGGAATATCATGGGAATGCCATGAGAACACTATGGAAACACCATGGGAACAGCAGGGGAAAATTATGGGAACATCAAAGGAAAACTATGGGAATAGCATGGGTACACTATAGAAACACTATGGGTACATCATGGGAATGCAATGGGAACATTATGTGAAGACTCTGGGAAAACTATGAAACACCGTGAAAACACAATGGGAACAACCTGGGAACACTATGTAAACATTATGGGAACACTGTGTGAAAACCGTGGGAACACCATTTGAGCACCATGGGAACACCGTGATAATACCTTCGGAACACAATGGGAACACCGTGGGAACACCATGGGAACACAATGGGTACACCATTTGAGCACCATGGGAACACCGTGATAATACCTTCGGACAACAATGGGAACACCGTGGGAACAACTATGGGGACACCATGGGAACACGATGGGAATACCATGGGAATGCCATGAGAACACTATGGAAACAGTATGGGTACATCATGGGAACGCTATGGGAACATTATGTGAAGACTGTGGGAAAACTATGAAACACCGTGAAAACATGATAGGAACAACCTGGGAACACTATGGAAACACTATGGGAACACTGTGGGAACACCATGGGAATACCATGGGAACATTTTGGGAAAACCATGGGGACACCATGGGAACACCATGGGAACATTGTGAGAAAACTATGGAAACACTGTGAACATTATGGGAATACCTTGGGAACACCGTGAGAAAACCACAGGAAAACCATTGTTAAATGCTGGGAACACCGTGGGAACATAATGGGAACACGGTGGGAATATGGGGAACTCCATGGGAACACTGTGGAAACACCATGGGAACTGCATGGGAACACTGTGGGAATGTTATGGCAACACCGTAGGAACACCATGGGAATACTAAGGGACTATGATGGGAAAACTGTGCGAACACTGTGGGAACACTATGGGAACAGCATAGGAACACTGTGGGAACACTATGCTAACACCGTGGGAACACTGTCGGAACACAATGGGTACACCATTTGAGCACCATGAGAAACCATAGGAATGCCATCAGAACACCGTGATAATACCCTCGGAACACAATGGGAACACTATGGGAACACAATGGGGACACCATGGGAACACCATGCGAACAGCATGGGAACACTATGGGAATATCATGGGAAAACCATGGGACTAGTGTGGGAACACTAGGGAAACACTATGGGAACACCATTGGAATGCCATGGGAAAACTACAGGAATTCTATGGGAACATCATGGGAACGCCATGCGAACCATATGTGAAGACTATTGTAAAACAATGGAACACTCTGAAAACACTATTGCAACACTGTGGGAACATCGTGGAAACACAATGGGAACACTATGATAACATCATGGCAACACAATGGGAACACCGTGAGAACACGGTGGGAAGACCGTGTGAACACCATCGAAACACTCTGGGAATACCATGGCAACAGTATAGGAACACCATGAAAACATGATGGGACCACTGTGGGAACACTGCAGGAATACTATGGAAACACTATTGTTACATGAAGGGAGCACTGTGGGAACACAATAGGAACACCGTGGGAACACCATGGGAACACCATGGGAACACTATGGAAACATTATGGGAATACCATGGGAAAAATTTTCGAACATCATGGGAACATTGTGGGAAAACCGTTGGAAGAGCATGGGAACACTCTGCGAACACTGTGGGAAAACCATGAGAACACTATGGGAACACTATTGGAACACCATGTGAACACGGTGGCAAAACCATGAGAACACCACGGGACCACCATGTGAACACTATGGGAACACTATGTGAACACCATGGGAAAACCATGGGAACACAGTGGGAACAGCAAGGGGAAACTATGGGAACACCGTGAGAAAATTATGGAAACACTATTGGAAAACTATGGGTATGATATGGGAAGACCGTGAGAAGACTGTGGAAACAGAATGGGAACACCATGGGAACACCATGGGAACACTACGGGAAAAGTATGAGAACACCGTGGGAACACTATGGGAACAGCATAGGAATAAAAGGGAAAAATTATGGGAACACCATGGGAATGCCATTGGAAAACTGTGGGAACACTATGGGAACACCATGGGAAAACTGAGAACAGCATGGGAACAAAATGGAAAAATTATGGGATCACCGTGTGAATGCCATGGGAAAACTGTGGGAAACCATTGGAGCGCAATGGGAACGCCATGGGAACATTACCGGAAAACTGTGGAAACACCGCGGGAACACTGTGGGAACAATAGGGGAACATTATGGGAAAATCATGGGAGCAATATGGCAATACCATGGAAATACTGTGGTAACACCGTGGGAACACCATGGGAAGACTATGGGAACACCATAGGAACGTTATGGGAACACTATGGGAAAACTATGGAGCACCATCAAAACACGATGGGTATGCTGTGGGAAGAATATGGAAACAGAATGGGACCACTGTTCGAACACTGTGGGAACATGATGGGAACACCATGGAAACACTATGGGACCTCTGTGGGAACACTGCGGGAACATGGGAAAACTAAGGGAACACTATGGAGCACTGTGGGGACATTATGTGAACAACGTGGGAACACTATGGGAACAGTATGGGACCATTGTGGGAAAACCATGGGAGCAGGTTGGGATCACCATGCGAAACCATGGAAACATGATAAGAACACTATGGGAGCACTGTTGGAAAACTATGGGAACACTATGGGAACACTGTGAGAACACTTTGGGAACACCATGGTAAAATCGTGCGAACACCATGAGAACACCATGGAACCACTTGCGGAACACCATGCGAACACTATGGGAACGCCATTGGGAACATTACCGGAAAACTGTGGAAACACCGTGAGAATACCGGGGGAACACTGTGGGACCACCATGGGAACACTATGGTAACACCATGGGAACACTATGGGAATGCTATGGGAACACTATGGGAACACCGTTAGAACATGGTGGGAAGACTGTAGGAACACCATCGGAACACTATGCGAACACCGTGAGAATACCGTGGCAACAGTATGAGAACACCGTGAGAACATGATGGAACCACTGTGGGAATACCGTGGTAACACTATGGGAACACCATGGGAAAATTTTGGAAACAGTGTGGGAACACTAGGGAAACACTATGGGAACACTGCGGGAACACAATCGAAACACTGTAGGAACACTATGGGAACACCATAGGAAGACCGTGGAATCACCATGGGAACACCGTTGTTACATGATGGGAGCACTGTGTGAACCTAATGGGAACACCATGGGAACACAATGGGTAATCCATGGGAACACTATGGAAACACCGTGGGAACACCATGGGAACACCATAGGAAAACTATTCGAACACCATGGGAACATTATGGAACACTGTTGGAAGAGCATGGGAACACTCAGGGAACTGTGGGAAAACCGTGGGAACACTATGCAAACACCAGGGGAACACCGTGGGAACACTATGAGAACATTATGGGAACACCATGGGAACATTATGGGAACACCGTGAGAAAGCTATGGAAACACTGTGGGAACACAACGGGAATACCTTGTGAAAACTGGGAACACCATGGGAAAACTGTGGGAACACCGTGGGAACACTATGGGAAAACTATGGGTACTGTATGGGAACACCGTGAGAAGACTTTGGAAACAGAATGGGAACACCATGGGAACATTGTGGGAACAGCATAGGATCAAAAGGGAAAAATTATTGGAACACCGTGGCAATGCCATGGGAAAACTATGGTAACACTATGGGAACACCACGGGAAAACTATGGGAACAGCATTGGAGCAAAAGGGAAACATTATGGGAATGCCGTGGGAATGCCATGGGAAAACTGTGGGAACACCATGGGAGCACAACTGGAACGACATGGGAAAATCACAGGAACACTGTGGAAACACTATGGGAACACTGTGGGAACAATAGGGGAACCTTATGGGAAAATCATGGGAACACTATGGCAATACCGTGGGAACACTGTGGGAACACCATGGTAACACCATGTGAACACTATGAGGACACTATGGGAACACCATGGGGAAACCATGGGAACACTGTGAGAACACTATGGAAACACCATGAGAATACCGTGGGAACACTATGCGATCCCCATGGAATACTATGGGAACACCATGGGACCACCTTGGGAACACCATGGGAAAACCGTCAGAATGCGGTGGGAACACTATGGGAACTCCGTGGGAACACTAAGAATACTGTGGGAACATTACAGGAACACCGTACGAACACCATGGGAACACTAAGGGAACACTATGGGAATACTGCGGGAACAAAATATGAACACCATGGGAACACCATGGGAAAACTATGGGAACATTATGGAAACTCCATGGGAAAACTAAGGGAACACTGTTGAAAATCTATGGGAATAGTATGGGAACACTATGGGAACACTGAAGGAACATCGTGGGAACACTATGAGACCTCTGTGGGAACACCATGGGAACATCATGGGAAAACTAAGGGAACACTATGGGAATACTGCAGGAACACTATGGGAACACTATGGTAACACTGTGGGAACACTATGGGAACACGGTGGGAACACCATGGGAACAGTATGGAAACATTATGGGAACACCATGGGATCACAATGGGAACACAATTGGAACACTATGGGAACACTAAGGGAATGCTATGGGAATACTGCGGAGCACTGTGGGAACATTATGTGAACACCATGGGAACACTGTGGGAACACCATGCGAACACCATGAGAACACTATGGGAACACAATGGGAATGTCATGGGAACACCGCCAGAATACCGTGGGAACACTATGGGAACTGCATGCCAAACTATGGGAACACCATGGGAACCCCATGGGAAAACTATGGGACTACTTTGGGAACACCGTGAGAACTCCATGGGAACACAATGGGAACACTGTTGGAACACCGTGGGAACACTTTGGGATCACCATGGGAATACAATGGGAATACCATGGGAACACCATGGGAAATGTATGGGAACAGCATGGGAACACGAGGGAAACACTGTGCGAGCACCATGGGATTGCCGTGGGAAAACTATCAGAACATATGGGAACACCATGGGAATGCCATGGGAACAGTATGGGAACACTATGGGAAAACTATGGAACACCATGAAAACACGATGGGAACACTGTGGGAACACCGTGGGAATACTGTGGGAAGACTAAGGGAACACTGTGGGTACTCTATGGGAACAGTATGGGAATACTATGAGAACACTATGGGAATACCTTTGGAACATCGTGGGAAAACCACGGGAATACCAAGGGAACACCATTGTTACCCGCTGGGGACACAGTGAGAACATAATGGGAACATGGTGGGAGCACTATGGGAAATCCATGGGAACACTGTGGGATCACCGTGGGAACAGCATGGCAACAATGTGGGAACATTATGGGAACACCGTAGGAACAACATGGGAACACTAAGGGACTACTATCGGAGCACTGCGGGAAAACTATGGGAACACTGTGGGAACATGGTGGGAACACTATGGGAACACCAAGGGAACACCATTGGAAAACTATGGGAAAACTTGGGAACACTGTAGGAAACCAGTTGGACAACTATGGAAACACTGTGGGAACACAACGGGAATACCTTGAGAACACCGTGGGGAAACCAAGGGAATAGCAAGGGAACACCATTGTTACATGCTGGGAATACCGTGGGAACACTGTGGGAACACGGTGGGAACACTGTGGGAACAGCATGGGAACAATGTTGGAACACAGTGGAAACATTATGGGAACACCTTAGGAACACAATGGGAACATTGCGGGAACATTGCGGGAACACTACGGGAACACTATGGGAACACTGCGGGAAACCTATGGGAACACCATGGGAAAATCTTGGGAAATCTATTGGAACATTATGGAAACACCATTAGAACACTGTGGAAACACCATGCGATCACTGTGGGAACACAGTGATAATACTGTCGGGACACTATGGGAACACTGTGGGAGCGCTATGACAACACCGTGGGAGCACCACGATAATACTATAGGAACTCTATGCGAACACCATGGGAACGCCATGGGAACACTATGGGAACACCGTGGGAGCAGCATGGGAACACTAAGGGAACATCGAGGGAAAACTGTGGGAATAGTATGGGAACACTAAGGAAACACGATGGGAACATCTTGGGAATGGCATGGGAAAACTATGAGAACGCTATGGGAACACCATGACAATGCCATGGGAACAGTACGGGAACACTATGGGAAAACTATGGAAACACCATGGCAACACTATGCGAACACCATGGGAACACAATGGAAACACCATGGGAAAACTATGGGAACACTATGGGAACACTGTGGCAACACTGTGGGAACACCATATGATCACTATGGAAACACTGTGGGAACACCATGGGAACACTATGGGAACACTGTGGGAACACAATGTGAACACTGTAGGAACACAGTTGTTACACGATGGGAACACAATGAGAACACATTGGGAACACCATGAGAACAGTATGGGACCTCCGTGGGAATACTGCAGGAACAACATGGGAAAATTAAGGAAACACTGTGGGACCACTATGGGAACTCTATGGGAATACTATGGGAACACTGTGGGAACTCTATGGGACACAATGGAAACACTGAAAAACCTGTGGACACACGGTGGGAACACCGTGGGAACACTATGGGAACACCATGAGAACACCATGAGAACACTATGGGAACACTATGGGAACACCATGGGAACACCATGGGAACACTGTGAGAACACTATGGAAACACTGTGGGAACACTATGGGAGTACCTTGGGAACACCGTGGGAACACTACGGGAAACCAAGGGAACACCAGTAATACATGATCGGAACACCGTGAGAACAAAATGGGAACACCGTGGGACCACTATCGGAACTCCATGGGAATACTGTGGGAACAACATGGGAACACCGTGGGAACATTATGGGAACACTATGGGAACACTGCGGGAACACTGCAGGAACACTATGGGAACACTGTGGGAACTCTAAGGGAACACTATGGAAACAATGAGAAAATTGTGGGCACATGGTCATAACAACGTGAGAACACCATGGGAACAGCATGGGGACACGAAGGGAACACAATGGGATTACTGCGGGAACACTATGGGAACATTATGAGAACACTATGGGAACATTATGGGAACACCATGGGAACACTGTGGGAACACCATGCGAACATAGAAACATAGAAAATAGTGCAGAAGCAGACTATTCCGCCCTTCGAGCCTGCACCACCATTCAATATGATCATGGCTGATCATGCAACTTCACTACCCCACTAGTGCCTTCTCTCCATGCCCCCTGATACCTTTAGCTGTAAGGGCCACATGTAACTCCCTTTTGAATATATACAATGAACTGGACTCAACAACTTTCTGTGGTAGAGAATTCCATGGGTTCACAAATCTCTGGTTGAAAAAGTTTCTCCTCATCTCAGTGCTAGATGGCTAACCCCTTATCCTTAGACTGTTTTGGACTTCCCCAACATCAGGAACATTTTTCCTGCACCTAACCTGCCTAATCCCATCGGAATTTTATATGCTTCTATGAGATCGCTTCTCATTCTTCTAAATTCCAGTGAAAATAAGCCTAGTCGATCCAGTCTTTCTTCATATGTCAGTCCTGCCATCCCGGCAATCAGTCTGGTGAACCTTCGCTGCACTCCCTCAATAGCAAGGATGTCCTTCCTCAGGTTATGAGACTAAAACTGAACACAATATTCAAGGTGTGGTCTCACCAAGGCCCTGTACAACTGCAGTAAGACCTCCTTGCTCCTATACTCAAATCCTCTCGCTATGAAGGCCAACATGCCATTTGCTTTCTGAACTACCTGCTGTACCTGCATGCCTACTTTCAATGACTGATGTACCATGACACCCAGGTCTCGTTGTACCTCCCCTTTTCCGAATCTGTCACCATTCAGATAATAATCTGCCATGCATTTGCCCACTCACCTAACTTGTCCAAGTCACCCTGCAGCCTCTTAGCATCCTCCTCACAGCTCACACTGCCACTCAGCTTAGTGCCATCTGCAAACTTGGAGATATTACATTCAATTCCTTCGTCTAAATCATTAATATATATTGTAAATAGCTGGGGTCCCAGCACTGAACCTTGCGGTACCCTACTAGTCACTGCCTGACATTCTGAAAAGGACCTGTCTATTCCCACTCTTTGCTTCCTGTCTACCATTCTCTATCCATGTCAATGCATTAGCCCCAATCCCATGTGCCTTAATTTTGGACACAAATCTCTTGTGTAGGACCTTGTCAAAAGCCTTTTGAAAGTCCAAATATACCACATCCATTGACTCTACTAGTTACATCCTCAAAAAGTTATAGAACATTTGTCAAGTATGATTTTCCTTTCATGAATCCATGCTGATTGGACTGATCCTATCATTGCTTTCCAAATGCGCTGCTATTACATCTTTAATAATTGATTCCAGCACTTTCCCCACTACTGATGTCAGGCAAACCGGTTTATAATTCCGTTTTCTCTCGCCCTCCTTTTTTAAAAAATGGGGTTACATTAGCTACCCTCCAATCCATAGGAACTGATCCAGAGTTCATGGAATGTTGGAAAATGACCACCAATGCTATTTCTAGGGCCCACTTCCTTAATTACGCTGGTATGCAGCCTATCAGGCCCTAGGGATTTATCGGCCTTCAATCCCATCAATTTTGCTAACACTATTTCCTGACTAATAAGGATTTCCCTCAGTTCCCTCAGTTCCTCATTCTCGCTAGACCCTCGGTCGCCTAGTATTTTCAGCAGGTTATTTGTGTCTTCTGTAGTGAAGACAGAACCAAAGTATTTGTTCAATTGGTCTGCCATTTCCTTGTTCTCCATTATGAATTCACCTGATTCTGACTGCAAGGGACCTACCTTGGTCTTCACTAATCTTTTTCTTTTCACAAAACTATAGAAGTGTTTGCAGCCAGTTTTTATGTTCCCTACATGCTTACTCTCATACTCTATTTCCCCCTTCCTAATTAAACCCTTAGTCCTCCTCTGCTGAATTCTAAATTTCTTCCATTCCTCAGGTTTGCTGCTTTTTCTGTCCAATTTATATGCCTCTTCCTTGAATTTAACACTATCCCTAATTTCCTTTGTTAGCCACGGTTGAGCCACCTTGTCCGATTTATTTTATGTCATACAGGGATGTACAATTGTTGTAATTCATCCATGTGATCTTTAAATGTCTCCCATTGCCTATCCACCGTCAGCCCTTTAAGTATCATTAAGAACACTATGGGAACACTATGGAAACACAATGGAAACGTCATGGGAACACCATGTGAGCAGCATGGGAAACCCTGGGAATGCCGTGGGAACACTGTGAGAATACCATGGGAACACTATGGGAACACTGGGAAAACCATGGGAACGCCATGGGAACAGCATGGGAAAACTATAGTAAAACTATAGAACACCGTGAAAACACTGGGTATGCCATGGGAAAATGATGGAAACACCATGGGAACACTATGGGAACATTATGGGAACACCGTGAGAACACCATGGCAACACAATAGGAACACATTGCGAATGCAGTGGGAACACTATGGGAACACCGTGGAAACAACATGGGGACACGATGGGAACAGCATGGAAAAACTATGGGAACTGTGTGGGAACACTAGGGAAACACTGTGGGAGCACCGTGAGAATGCCATGGAAAAACTATGGGAACATTATGGGAAAACCATGGGAACGCCATGGGAACAGTTTGGGAAAACTATGGGAAAACGAAGGAACACCGTGAAAACACCATGGGTACGCTATGGGAAAACGATGGAAACACCATGGGAACACTATGGGAACATTGTGGGAACACCGTGGGAACACCATGGGAACAGTATGGGAGCACTATAGGAACACTTTGGGAACACTGTGGAAAAGCTGTGGGAACACCTTGGAACACCGTGGGAGCACACTGGGAACAGCGTGGGAACACTTTGGGATCACCATGGGAACACCAAGGGAAAAATATGGGAACACTGTGGGAACACTATGGGAATTCTACGGGAGCACCATGGGAACACCATGGGAACAGCGTGGTTACATGATGGGTACACAGTGGGAACACAATGGGAAAACTGTGCGAACACTAAGGGAACTCCGTGGGAACACTGAGGGAAAACAGTGGGAGCACCATTGGAACACCATGCTAACACCATGCAAACACTTTGGGAATACAATGGGAACACCATGGGTACACTACGGGAACAATATCGGAAAACTGCGGGAACACTGTGGGAACACTGTGGGATCATTATTGGAACACCGTGGGAACACTTTGGCAACACTATGGGAACACCATGGGAAAACTGTGGGAACACCGTGGGAATGCAATGGGAACACTATGGTAACACTATGAGAACACCATGGGAACTTTTGGGAACACAATGGGAACACTGTGGGAAGGCTATGGGAACACTAAGGGAACACTATTCGAACACTGCGGGAACACTATGGGAATACTGTGGGAACACTATTGGGACACTGTAGTAACACCATGGGAACACTATGGGAACATTATAGGAATGCAATGGGAACACCATGGAAAAACTGGGAATACTATTTGAACACCGTGGGAAAACTATGAGAACAGCATGGGAACACTAGTAAAGCACTATGGGAACTGTGGGTATGCCATGGGAAAACTATGGGAATACTATGGGAACACCAGGGGAAAGCCATGGGATCAGTATGGGAATGCTATGGGAAACTATGGAAACACAAAGGGAACACTGTGAGAAAACTATTGGAACACTGTGAGAACACTGTGGGAACACTGTGGGAACACTATGGGAACACTATGGGAACACTGTGGGAACACCATGGTTGCACAGTGGCAACACCGTGGGAACACCATGGGAAAACTAAGGGAACAGCATGGGAACACTAGGGAACACTATGGGAACCCCATGGGAACGCCTTGGGAATAGTATGGGAATACTGTGAGAAAACTATGGAACACTGTGAAAAAACTATGGGAAAACTATGGGAACAATGTGGCAACACTGTGAGAATACCGTGGGAACACTGTGAGAACACCATGGGAACACCATGAGAAAACCATGGGAACACAAACAGGATACCATGGGAATACTATGGGAACACCGTGAGAACACTATGCGAACACCATGGGAACACAATAAACTGTGGGAATACCGTGGAAAACTATGGGAACAGCGTTGGAACATGAGGGAAACACTCTGGGAACACCATGGGAACACCATGGGAAAACCAAGGGAACACTATGGGAACACTGTGGGAACAGCATGGGAACACCATGGGGACACCGTGGGAACACCGTGGTTGCACAATGGGAACATCATGGGAATGCAATGGGAACACCATGTGAGTACCATGGGAACACCGTGAGAATACCGTGGGAACACTATGGGAATACCATGAGAACACAATGGGAACACCAAGGGAAATCCATGGGAGCACTATGGGAACAACTTGAGAAAACGGTGGGAACATTATATGAACTCCTTGGGAACACTGTGGGAACACTGTGGGAACACTATGGGAACACTGTGGGAATACTAAGGAAACACTATGGGGACACTGTGAGAAGATTATTGGAACACTGTGAGAACACTGTGGGAACAATGTGAGAATACTATTGGAACAACATGGAACCGTGAAAGAAGCTTTCCAAAACATCCCTGGGAACCCCAGCGGACAGCTGACCTTCCTAATGCCTGCCCCCAACCAAGCCTCGCGCCATCCACCATCAAGGGCGCTACTCGACATAGGCAATTAGGTCCATACAGCAGTGCCTGGTCTCCAGTCATCTTGGACCCCCTTGCCACTGGACCAAGACCTTGCTCAGCTAAGCCCGTGTGGTTGCCGATGTGCAGCAACCACCCCACGTTTAAAGAACTCGCGCACAGGCATCTTCCACTTCGTTAATATGAAGTTCGGGACCTGGAACGTCAGGACCTTCATGGACAACTCCAACAGCAACAGGCCAGAATGTCGCACTGCCATAGTTGCCCAGGAACTTAGATGTTTTGACATTGACATCGCCGCCCTAAGCGAGACCCAGTGGACAGAGGAATGCCAGCTCAAGGAACATGGTGGAGGTTACACCTTTTTCTGGAAAGGAAAACGAAAAGAACAAAACCAGAGGACCGTCAAACATTAACTGGTCAACCGCCTTAAAGGCTCCCCCTGCGAGGTTAGCGAACGCCTCATAACTTTGCCTTACCCTATCTCAGAACCAGTGCGCCACAGTCATCAGTGCACACGCCTCAACACTCGATGCAACAGATGAGGCTAACGATGGTTTTTATTCCAACCTCGAGACATCCCTGTCCCGCATCCCCATGGGCGAAAAATTGATCCTCCTCAGCGACTTCAACACCAGCGTCGGCAAAGACCTCTGGGGAGGCGTGATTGGCAGAGAGGGGGTAGGGAAAGCCAACTCCAGCAGTATCCTACTCCTGACAAAATGTCTAGAACACAAACTCCTCATCACCAATACCCTGTTCCGCCAGAGGGACAGATACAAGACATCATGGCAACACCCTCGCTCCAAACACTGGCACCTGTTCGACTATGTCATCGTCTGAGCCAGGGATTGCAAGGGTGTGCGCATCACCTGCACCATGACAGGAGCTGACGACTGCTGGATGGACCATCGCCTAATCCGATCCATCATCAATATAAACATAGCCCCAAAGCAGAGGGGACAGCAGAAGCAGTGCCGCAAAAAAGTTAATGTCGGGGCACTTAAAGATCCAGCCAAGAGAGCCCTATACAGCCAGCACCTACAGTTAATCTGGCGTGCCTTGATGACCCTGAGATACTGAATGCCCACAGCGCTTGGTCTGCCCTCCAGGTCTCCATAACCAGTGCCTGTGAAGAAACACTTGGTTACTCAACCAAAAAACAGCTGGACTGGTTTGATGAAAATGATCAGAAAATCGAAGAAGCGCAGAGCATTTCTTTACCCTCAAGCAACAACTCAACTCGGGAGCTGCAAAGCAACATTACAGATGGCTCAAGGCTGAGGTCCAACAAAAAACCCGGGACCTAATGAATAGGTGGTGGATGGAGAAAGCACATGACATACAACAACTGGGCGACAGCCATGATATGAGAGTATTCTTCATTGCAGTCAAGGCCACCTACAGTCCAAATTCCCAAGGCACCACCCCACTCATGGCCAAGAATGGGGAATCACTGATCAGGGCCCATTGGAAGGAGCATTGTGAAGATCTCCTCAATCGAGACTCTGCCTTTGACTCGAGTGTTCTCAACTCCATCCTGCAGCATGCTACCCGCCACCACCTCAGTGAAACTCCAACGTTGCATGAGATAGGCAAAGCCATAAAATAGCTCAAGAATAACAAGGCTACAGGTGCAGATGGAATTCCTGCTGAGGCGCTAAAGTATGGTAGACAGGTGCTGTTGGCGCGGATACATGACCTCATCTCTCTCATTTGGAGTGAGGAGAGCATGTCGGGAGACCTCAGCGATGCAATGATCGTCACTATCTTTAAAAAGGGGAAAAATCCAACTACAAAAAATACAGAGGAATCTCCCTGCTATCAGCCACTGGGAAAGTTGTCGCTAGAGTTTTCCTCAACTATCTTCTTCCTGTGGCCGAAGAGCTCTCCCTGGAGTCACAGTGCGGATTTCATCCCCTATGGAGCACAATGGACATGATCTTTGCAGCGCGCCAGCTGCAGGAAAAATGCAGAGAGCAGCACCAGCCTTATACATGGCCTTTTTAGATCTAAATGCCTTTGGCACTGTCAACCGTGAGGGCTTATGGAGCATCCTCCTCCATTTTGGATGCCCCCAAAAGTTTGTCAATATCCTTCGCCTGCTCTATGATGACATGCAGGCCATGATCCTTACCAATAGATAAATTAGAGACCCAATCCACGTCCGGACTGGGGTCAAACAGGGAT
Source organism: Pristiophorus japonicus (assembly GCF_044704955.1). NCBI lineage: Eukaryota > Metazoa > Chordata > Chondrichthyes > Pristiophoridae > Pristiophorus > Pristiophorus japonicus. The sequence continues at coordinate 61,318,316 of NC_091994.1, read as the reverse complement.
GCGTCATTGCTCCAACCCTCTTCTCAATCTTCCTCGCCGCCATGCTCCACCTCACAATCAACAAGCTCCCTGCCGGAGTGGAACTAAACTACAGAACCAGTGGGAAGCTGTTTTTTTTTAGAAACTGTAAACAAGCCATTTATTCAGTTCATTTTGCTTCGTACAGAAACAGGGTTGTATAAATATTTTTCTGATCTTAGAATAACAGATTAGATTAAACTACGCCGCCTCCAGGCCAGATCCAAGAACACCCCAACCTCTGTCGTTGAGTTGCAGTAGACGGACGACGCCTGCGTCTGCGCACATTCTGAGGCTGAACTCCAGGATATAGTCGATGTATTCACCGAGGCATATGAAAGCATGGTCCTTACGCTTAACATCCATAAGACAAAGGTCCTCCACCAGCCTGTCCTCGCTGCACAGCACTGACCCCCAGTCATCAAGAGTCGTGGAACAGCCCTCAACAACGTGAACCACTTCCCATACCTCAGGAGTCTTTTAGCAACAAAGGCAGACATTGACACGGAGATTCAACATCGCCTCCAGTGCGCCAGTGCAGCCTTTGGCCACCTGAGGAAAAGAGTGTTCGAAAACCAGGCCCTCAAATCTACCACCAAGCTCATGGTCTACAGGGCTGTAGTAATACGCGCCCTCCTGTATGAATCAGAGGCATAGACCATGTACAGTAGACACCTCAAGTCACTGGAGATATATCACCAATGATGTCTCCGCAAGATCCTGCAAATCCCCTGGGAGGACAGGCGCACCAACATCAATGTCCTCATCCAGGCTAACATCCCGAGTATTGAAGCACTGACCACACTCGATCAGCTTCGCTGGGCAGGCCACATAGTTTGCATGCCAGGCACGAGACTCCCTAAGCAATTGTTCTATGTGGAGCTCCTTCAGGCAAACGAACCAAAGGTGGGCAGCAGAAACATTACAAGGACACCCTCAAAGCCTCCCTGGTAAAGTGCAACTTGGGAATCCTTGGCCGAAGACCGCCCTAGGTGGAGAAAGTGCATCTGGGAGGGCGTTGAGCTCTTTGAATCTCAATGCCGCGAGCTCGAAGAGGTCAGGCGCAGGCAGCGGAAAGAGTGTGCAGCAAATCAGTCCCACCCCACCACCTTTCCCCATTGAATGTTTGTCCCACCTGTGACAGGATCTGTGGCTCTCATATTGGACTGCTCAGCCACCAAAGGACTCACTTTAGGAGTGGAAGCAAGTCTTCCTTGACTCAGAGGGACTGCCTATGGTGGATGGGAACATTATGAGAACACAGTGGGAACATCATGGGAACACCATGGGAACACTATGGGAATATCATGGGTACTTCATGGGAACACTATGGGAACACCATGGTTACACCATGGGAACACTATGGGAACACCATGGGAACACTGTGGGAACATTATGGGAAAACTATGGGAACGCTGTGGGAACACTATGTGAACACCGTGGAAACACCATGGGAACACTATGGGAACATTATGGGAACATCATGGGAAAACCATGTGAACACCATGGGAATACTGTGGGAACACCATGGGAAAGCTATGGGAACACCATGGAAACACTATGGAAAAGCTACGGAACATTATGGGAGCACTGTGGGAAAACTATGGGAACAGTATGTGAACACCATGGGTTCACTGTTTGAACACCGTAGGAACACAATGGGAACACTATGGCAACACCATGTGAACATTATGGGAACACTATGGGAACACATGGGAACACCATGGCAAAACTATGGGAATACTGTGGGAACACTGTGGGAACATGATGGGAACACCATGGCAAATCGATGGGAACGTTATGGGAGCACTGTGGGAACACCATGGGAACACTAAGGGGACACTGTGGGAACACTATGGGAAACTATGGGAATGCTGTGGGAACACTATGAGAACACCATGAGAACACCATGGGAACACCATGGAAACACCATGGGAACACTATAGAAACGCTACGGGAACACTATGGGAGCACTGTGGGAAAACTATGGGAACACCATGAGAACACTATGGGAACACTGTGGGAACACTATGGGAACACTGTGGGCACACTATCGGAACACTGTGGGAACACTATGGGAACAACGTGGGAATGCCATGGGAACACCGTGGGAATACTATGGGAACACTGTGGGCACACTATCGGAACACCATGGGAAGTCTATGGGAACACCATGGGAATGCCATGGGGACACCGTGGGAACACTATGGGAACACGATGGGAACGCCATTACCTTCAAGTTTCCCTCCAAATCACTCCCCATCCTGACTTAGAGATATATCAGCATCCACAATCTGGGCCTAAAGCAATAAAGTAGCTTCAAAGTTCGCAGAATTTTGGGCGTGGGTTATGGGCGTGATTACATTATTCCCAAGTCTCCTTGATATTTTATATCCATCCATCAAATGCTCCTTCCGAACTAATCTCCAGCCTCAATACTGACCACGCCCCCGAGTGGCCAACACGAGCCCCTTCCAATTGCACTTGTTCCAGAGTCTCTCAACATTGCAAACAATCTTTCAGGTGCTGCAGGAAATAAAGTGGCCGAAATTGCTCCCCGACTAATAGTGAGCACACTTACCGTTCTTTAAGAGTCTTCTGCGATTTTCAGGTCTTGTTTTTTTTTCTGTTGCAGCAGAGTGGCGGCGCTTTGAGTCATCAGCGCCGCACTGACACGTCACAACTTCCCTCCCCTTCAGTTAAAGGGAGGGCCGCTGCGAGCTCTGCATGTAGTTTCGTTATGGCCACCAGGGAGGGATTCGGCCTGGCCGGGTCAGTAGCCTGGTGCCCAAGAGTGGGTGCCAGGCTGCCTGTTGGCGGCCCGGCCGAACCCATGGCCACTGTCATGTACATAACCTCTATGTAACACCACTGCAATACTGTATATACTTAAGCAATGCACACCTTGACCACAGGGGGTGAACTTGTGGGAGACACTCCTTACCTGGTCGTCCAGGTATATAAAGGGAGGTCCCACGCAGGGTCATCACTTCTTGGTCCTGTGAATAAAGGTTCAGGTCATAGAGTGACCTTGTCCATAGAATGCGCCTCGTGTGGGTTTTGTGCCATTGAGTAAGGACATTACATTGGCGACGAGAAACGGGAATCAATGACCCCTGAGAATGGCCACCGGTAGCACAGAGGAATAGTACTGTGTTGGTGAGGACTGGGATGATTTCATTGAGAAGCTCCAGCAAAGCTTTGTCATGAAAGAATGGCTGGGAGATGCAGCGGCCCATCTGCTAACCAGCTGCGGACCTAAGACTTACACGCTCATGAAGGACCTACTAGCACCCGAAAAGCCGGCGGACAAAACCTTTGAAGAGCTCAGCAAACTAATTGGTGAGCATCTCATACCAGCGAGCAGCATACACATGGCCTGACACAGATTCTATACCCCCTGACGTCATGAAGGACAGAGCATACCGGACTTCGTTGCGGACCTCCGGTGTTTGGCCAGCCTATGTAAGTTCACAGACGCCTGCAGGGGGGAGATGTTAAGGGACATCTTTATTGAGGGCATCAGTCATGCGGGGATTTTCTGACGTTAATTGAGACCAAGGACTTGACTTTGGAAGCGGCGGCGTTGATGGCTCAGACTTTCATGGCGGGGGAGGAGCAAACCAAAATAATATACGCACGCAATTTTGCCTCCACTGCGGGGGGGATCAGGGAGTCAATATCATAAACGCGACTCAGAGCCCCGCAGGCAGGCAAAGGCAGTTCGACATATGCCAGGCAGCAATAGACCCGAGAGTAGGTTTTCAACAGGGACACTGGCAGGCTGAACGGACATTTACGCCATCACAGTGAACAATGCGGTCCGGGATGGGGCCATTGACACTCACTAACAGGGTACTCAAGGGCAGTCAAAGGGACAATCAGCGAGAAATGCTGGGTCATAGCTCCTTTGTCCACAACAATGGGAATCTCAGCTCATGCTGGAGGTATGGGGGCAAACATTCTGCTCGGACATGCAGGTTTCAACAATTTGTCTGCAGAAATTGCAACCTCACTGGCCATTTAGCTCGAATGTGCAGGAAGCCTGTAACCAGGCTAATTTACGAGGCGGATGGACCAGAAGAGGGGTCTTTGAAGCAGGATGACTCTTGGGGCAAATCAATGGACGCTGAAGTTCAGCGGGTACATGTGGCAAACATTCACAGCTCATATACCAAAACGCCACCAATGATGATGAAGGTTTTATTAAACGGCATCCCTGTATGCATGGAGATGGACACGGGGGCCAGCCAGTCACTCATGAGCGTTCAACAATTTGAAAATCTATGGCCACTCAAAGCCAGTAGACCCAAACTAGAACGCACTGAGACACAACTACAGATGTCTACCAAAGAAATCATTCCAGTACTAGGCAGTGCAATATTGGCGGTCACACACAATGGATCAGTGAACCGGCTGCCGCTCTGGATTGTCTCGGGCAATGGTCCCGCACTGTTGGGGAGGAGCTGGTTAGTTGAGATGAACTGGAAATGGGGGGATGTGCACGCAATGTCATCTGTGAAGCGAAGTTCGTGCTCACAAGTCCTATAACAATTTGAGTCAATATTCCAACCTGGCGTCGGGTCGTTCAAAGGTACCAAAGTAGTGATACGCATCACCCCGGACACCAGACCAGTGCACCACAAAGCCAGAGTGGTGCCGTATGTGATGCGGGAGAAAATTGAGAGCAAATTGGATCGTTTGCTGAGAGAGGGCATCATCTCGCCCGTTGAATTCAGTGACTGGGTGAGCCCCATCGTTCCCGTCCTAAAAGCGGATGGTTCTGTCAGGATCTGTGGCGACTACAAGGCCACTATCAATCAGGTGTCCCTACAAGACCAATACCCGCACCCGAGAGCGGAGGATCTTTTCGCCACACTGGCAGGCGGCAAGCTGGATCTCACTTCAGCCTACATGACCCAAGAACTGGCCGACGAATCTAAACTACTGACCACCATCATTACACACAAGGGACTGTTTGTTTACAACAGGTGCCCGTTTGGCATTCGATCAGCGGCTGTGATTGTTCAAAGAAACATGGAAAGCCTGCTCAAATCCATTCCTGGAACAATCGTATTTCAAGACGACATCCTCATCATGGGTCGTGACACCGAGGAACACCTCCACAACCTGGCGGAGGTGCTACGCCGACTGGACCGGGTAGGCCTGCGACTCAAGAAGTCTAAATGTGTGTTTTTGGCTCCTGAGGTTGAGTTCCTGGGCAGGAGGGTTGCTGCAGATGGGATTCGGCCCACCGATTCCAAAACAGAGGCGATTCGACGCGCGCCCAGGCCCGGCAACACATCGGAGTTGCGTTCATTTCTGGGACTCTTGAACTATTTCAGGAACTTTCTGCCGAATTTAAGCACGTTGTTGGAGCCGCTTCACGTGCTCCTGCGTAAGGATTGGGGGGACTGTCAAGAACGGGCTTTCAATCGGGCGCGGAACCTACTTTTTTCAAATAAGTTATTGACCCTGTACGACCCCTGTAAGAAATTGGTTCTGACATGGGATGCATCGTCCTACGGGGCCGGGTGTGTGTTGCAGCAGAGTAATGCTGAGGGCCAACTACAACCTGTGGCTTATGCTTCCAGGTCGCTCTCTCAAGCAGAACGGGGATATGGGATGGTTGAGAAGGAGGTACTCACGTGTGTCTATGGTGTAAAAAAAATGCATCAGTACCTTTTTGGCAGGAGGTTCGAATTAGAAACGGTCCACAAGCCATTAACATCCCCATTGTCATACAGCAAGGCTGTCAATGCCAATGCGTCAGCCCGCATACAGCGATGGGCTCTCACGCTGGCTGCTTATGACTACTCCATCCGGCACTGGCCTGGCACCAAAAATTACGCTGACACACTCAGCAGGCTTCCACTGGCCACCAGCGAGGGGGCAACGGAACAAAGCGCTGAGATGATCATGGCCATTGATGCCTTTGACAGTGCAGGCTCCCCCATCACAGCCCGCCAGATCAAAATCTGGACAAACAGAGATCCCCTCTTATCTCTGATTAAGAAATGTGTCCTGACTGGGGATTGGGCGCCCGCACATGGAGCATGCCCTGAGGAGGTCAGACCGTTTCACAGGCGGATGGATGAGCTCTCCATCCAAGCTGACTGCCTGAGGCAGCCGGGTAGCCATGCCCCAGAAGGGCAGGGAGGCATTCATCAGGGAACTCCACGGCGAGCATCCAGCCATCGGGCTGATGAAGGCCATTGCCCGGTCACATGTTTGGTGGCCGGGAATTGATTCAGACCTGGAACACTGTGTTCGCAGCTGCACGACGTGTGCCCAGCTGAGTAATGCCCCCAGGGAGGCCCCGCACAGCCCGTGGCCCTGGCCCACCAGGCCATTCTCATGTATTCATGTAGACTATGCGGGCCCGTTCATGGGAAAAATGTTTCTCATTGTGTTAGATGCGTACTCGAAATGGATCGAGTGCATCATTTTGAATTCGTGCACGACATCCACCACTGTGGAGAGTCTACATATGGTCTTTGCAACCCACGGCTTGCCGGACATCCTTATTAGCGATAATGGCCCATGTTTCACGAGCTGCGAATTCTGAGAGTTCATGTCGGGCAATGGCATCAACCATGTCAGAGCAGCACCGTTCAAGTCGGCCTCCAATGGCCAGGCAGAACATGCGGTCTAAGTCATTAAACAAGGTATGCTCAGGATTCAAGGACCCTCCCTTCAATGCCGCCTATTGCGCCTCCTGCTGGCCTATATGTCCCGACCGCACTCGCTCACGGGGGTCCCGCCCGCTGAGCTACTGATGAAACGAACACTCAAAACTTGGTTGTCCCTCATTCACCCAGTCCTGACCGACATAGTTGCGGGCAAGCGCCAGTCCCAAAATGAGTACCATGACCGAAATTCAAGGGGGAGATGTATAGAAGTAAATGACTCCGTATTTGTCCTCAATCAAACCGTGGGGCCCAAATGGCTTGAGGGTACTGTAATAGACAAAGGGGAATAGGGTCATCGTGGTTAAACTTAATAATGGGCAGATATGCCGTATGCATCTGGACCAAGTAAAAAAAATGTTCAGCATGGACACTGAGGAACCCGAGGAAGATCATGAGATGGTGCTCACACCACCGCCAGTGAACGAGCAACAAGAACACTCAGCAGCATGCACAGTCCCGGCGGTCAGCCCGGACAGGCCGGAATCACCACAGGTGGCAGACACTCACGCCAAGGCTCAACAACCAGAGCCCCAACTGCGGCGAGGGAGCATAGACCACCTGAAAGACTTAACCTATGATCCCAATAAGACTTTGGAGGGGAGGTAATGTCATGTATGTAACCTCTATGTAACACTACTGTAATACTGTATATACTTAAGCAATGCACACCTTGACCACTTGTGGGAGACATTCCTTACCTGGTCATCCAGGTATATAAAGGGAGGTCCCACGCAGGGTCATCACTTCTTGGTCCTGTGAATAAAGGTTCAGGTCATAGAGTGACCTTGTCCATAGAATGTGCCTCATGTGGGTTTTGTGCCATTGAGTAAGGACTTTACAGCCACCATTGTTGGGCCGAGCTTGGAGTCGGCCAACAAATAAAATTAAATGCTGTGTGCGGCAGCGCGCCCTCCCCTTTAAGGCCAGACGCGCTGCCCAGGCACACAAGCTTCCTGCCATGGAAAGCTATCAGGGGCACTGAATGGCAGCCGCTCAGCTCCAGCGGGGCAATTTCCCTCGGGGCGAAAAGGGTATCGCCGCTGGTTGGTAGGGGGTTGGTGTGTGCCCGACGGGATGGGAACATGGGCTGCACGGGGATGATCCCCGCTAGGAAATTCAGGTCGGGAAATTTATTAAATGTTGCTGGACTCCTTTGAAGCAGCCACGGCTCTTAATGAAAGGGGCAATTTCGGCCCAAAAGTCCTTTTTGATCCTTTAATTGCTATTTTTTGAGTGTTTGAACATTGTTTTTCTCCTCACTGAGACCTGCTCTCGATTTTCTGTTTCTTTGAATGGTTTTGTATAGCATCAGTCACATTAAAATTTGAACAGCTTTCCTATTGCAGGATTTGCATGAACGATGGTTGAATGAGTTGAAACGTGAAGTTTTAAGACTTGAGGAAGGAATGTACTGGTGTCGGTTCAGCCCTTCCTTAAAACCCAATTGTTTACGGGTGTAACTTGACATTGGCAAAATGAGTGCGACTTTGGATGCACTTTCAGGTCAAAATTGCAGGTTATGCCCATGGAGGGAGCGCAAGGTGAACATTTGGGAGTCTGTACATTGAGATTGTATGATTCAATCTAAATAATACGTTTGTAAAGGCCCAAGCTGACAAGGCTGTAAACAATTAGCAGGATATACTTTTTGGATCTGACTTGATGTCATTGTATTCATTAATAATTCCCTTTCTTTCTTCCAGACCATGACCAGCAACTAGTGCAAGAAAACTACAGCCTTCAAGTGATCACGTACCTTTGATAAAGATTGAAATCAAGTGGAGATTGTCGGTGATTTGCACGGCAGATGCCTCTGCTCCATATTATTAAGAAGAATGTAAAGAAATGTTTTCTACAGCTTAAACATGATTTTCTGGTTCAAATGAACTGCATCTCATATTATGTTTGATCGTTTGTAATTTATTCTTAAAGTAGTGCCTGTATAGTTTTTAAGTGGCGGGATTTATTTAACACTAACCTCACGTTAACACATTTTACCTCTGCAGAGATTTTTTGGCAACGGCATTTGAGTAAAGAGCCACATTTTAGATGAAAGGAAGAATATACAATACTAGTTATCTTCCCGCTGTATCTGCCACCTCTTTATTTATAAAAAGATGTTGGTACTACGAGTGGCTTTACTAAGTTGCCACTGACTGTAGCTGTCCAGGTGACAACAGACAGGCAGTGTGATCGAGCTAGTACTCGCCATTTGAGGAGGTGAGCACTATCTCATGAGGTGGTTTAAATTGCACCCCCAATGTCACAGATAGTCCTGTAGATTGATGATAAATAAACACATTTGGTTTATCCTTCCTCGTAGTCCTCACATATTTTTTGAATGAGCTGCTATTTGCCCTGATTGGTATGCAAATCAATGAACAACCATTGATGCCTTGGTGCCTTTTGCTATTTTCTTCAGAAGGAACGATGGGTTGGATTGAGTGACCTGGCAGAGGTCTGTAAAATTATGAAGTGGTTTGATAAGCTAGATGTAGAGAAGGTGCTTTCACTGGTTGGGGAGACGAAACTGGGGGCCATACATAAAAGATAGTCACCAATAAATCTCATCGGGAATTCAGGAGAAACTTCTTTACCCAGAGAGTGATGAGAATTTGAAACTCGTGACCACAAGGAGTAATTGAGGTGAATAGCTTTAATGCATTTGAGGAGAAGCTGGATAAGCACATGAGGGAGAAAGGAATCGAAGGATATGCTGGTAAGATGAAGTAGGGTGAGAGGAGGCTCATGTGGAGAATAAACCTGTCGGGCCGAAGAGCTGTTTCTGAGCTGTAAAATTCTATGTAATTCAATGTTTTCCATTTGCTTTTTAAGAGAGAAATGAATACCATTTTCATTTAAAAAAATGGTCCACTTCAATAGATTGTTGATAAGCGTCCATTGGCAGATTCCCTGAATGATGTGTGTTGCAGAAGCACCCGGAATGTGACATTGCTGATTATTTTACTGAGGACAAATGGCCTCAGTACAAATCCTGCCTTGGATTTGCCAGTTGGCTTGGCAACCAAAAGTATATTCTTTTGCAAGAGTATAAACTCAGAATAGCAAGAATAGCAAGTCGAGTGGATGGTCTACTGGTAATCTGAAGTACCATAATGATTGTTTCCTGCCACTGGTCATTGTGGGGAACAGTAGGTGGCTTGACTCATTTACATATCAACACCCTCTTTGTTTCTGCAGTTGTAAGGTGGATTTTAAATATAGAAACATAGAAACATAGAAAATAGGTGCAGGAGTAGGCCATTCGGCCCTTCGAGCCTGCACCACCATTCAATGAGTTCATGGCTGAACATGCAACTTCAGTACCCCATTCCTGCTTTCTCGCCATACCCCTTGATCCCCCGAGTAGTAAGGACTACATCTAACTCCTTTTTGAATATATTTAGTGAATTGGCCTCAACAACTTTCTGTGGTAGAGAATTCCACAGGTTCACTACTTACTGGGTGAAGAAGTTTCTCCTCATCTCGGTCCTAAATGGCTTACCTCTTATCCTTAGGTTCTGGACTTCCCCAACATTGGGAACATTCTTCCTGCATCTAACCTGTCCAAACCCGTCAGAATTTTAAACGTTTCGATGAGATCCCCTCTCATTCTTCTGAACTCCAGTGAATATAAGCCCAGTTGATCCAGTCTTTCTTGATATGTCAGTCTCGCCATCCCGGGAATCAGTCTGGTGAACCTTCGCTGCACTCCCTCAATAGCAAGAATGTCCTTCCTCAAGTTAGGAGACCAAAACTGTACACAATACTCCAGGTGTGGCCTCACCAAGGCCCTGTACAACTGTAGTAACACCTCCCTGCCCCTGTACTCAAATCCCCTCGCTATGAAGGCCAACATGCCATTTGCTTTCTTAATTGCCTGCTGTACCTGCATGCCAACCTTCAATAACTGATGTACCATGACACCCAGGTCTCGTTGCACCTCCCCTTTTCCCAATCTGTCACCATTCAGATAATAGTCTGTCTCTCTGTTTTTACCGCCAAAGTGGATAACCTCACATTTATCCACATTATACTTCATCTGCCATGCATTTGCCCACTCACCTAACCTATCCAAGTCACTCTGCAGCCTCATAGCATCCTCCTCGCAGCTCACACTGCCACCCAACTTAGTGTCATCCGCAAATTTGGAGATACTACATTTAATCCCCTCGTCTAAATCATTAATGTACAATGTAAACAGCTGGGGCCCCAGCACAGAACCTTGCGGTACCCCACTAATCACTGCCTGCCATTCTGAAAAGTACCCATTTACTCCTACTCTTTGCTTCCTGTCTGCCCACCAGTTCTCAATCCACGTCAGCACACTACCCCCATGTGCTTTAACTTTGCACATTAATCTCTTGTGTGGAACCTTGTCGAAAGCCTTCTGAAAGTCCAAATACACCACATCAACTGATTCTCCCTTGTCCACTCTACTGGAAACATCCTCAAAAAATTCCAGAAGATTTGTCAAGCATGATTTCCCTTTCACAAATCCATGCTGACTTGGACCTATCATGTCACCATTTTCCAAATGCGCTGCTATGACATCCTTAATAATTGATTCCATCATTTTACCCACTACTGATGTCAGGCTGACCGGTCTATAATTCCCTGTTTTCTCTCTCCCTTCTTTTTTAAAAAGTGGGGTTACATTAGCTATGTATGCACTCACTTAATTTTACCACTTAAACATAACTCGATCCCAAAACAATCCTGTGGAAAAATAATCAAGAATAATATAAGATAGTCACTCTTAAATCAAATAAGTAATTCAGGAGACACTTCTTTATTCGGAGTGGTGAGAATGTGGAACTCGCTACCACAGGGAATGGTTGAGGCGAACAGCATAGATGCATTTAAGGGGAAGTTGGATAAGTACATGAGGTAGAAAGGAATACCTGTAGAAGGATGTGGTGATGGGTGAGATGAAGTAGGGGTGGGAGGAGGCTCGTGTGGAGCATAAACACCGGCACGGAGCAGTTCGGCTGAATGGCCTGTTTCTGTGCTGTAAATTCTGTGTAATTCTCTGTGATAGAAATTGCAACATATGATCAGAAAGTGAAAGGGGTACCAGGAGTTATGAGGAGCATGTGGAAGTGCTCCTGATGAACGTGACTGAATTTTTTGAAGCGATGATTGAAATAGTGAGTAATGTCTATGGATGCTACTTATGTGAACTTCCAGGATTGGGGATCGAATGGCCTACTCCTAATTCTTATGATCTTGTGTCTGTTCTAGAATGGCTCTTTGAGCCATCACGAAAAAGCTTTTGATTTCATACCAAAGCAATGTGATCTCATGGAGGCTTGATAATACAGTTAAATAATTCTCCTTTGTGTATTTATCACAGGTAATCTGTCTCACATTTATTATGCTGCAGATGTTTACTTACACTCTTCATGATATCGTCCTGATTAAAATTTATATGTATGTCTCCAAACACTAAGCGCCATATAATAACAGAGAGGTACAATGAAATATCAAAGTCACTGGCAGCAAATGCAGTGTCTAATTTTAATACAGTTCCTCGTAAGAAACTGTTAGCTAAAGTTGAAGATCATTGGACTGAAGACAATGAACTGAAGGTTACTCTAATTGGCAGGACATGACTTGTGGTGTCCCCCATGGATCTGTGTTGGGTGCCTCAACTATTCACTGTATTTATTAACCACTTAGATGATGGATTAGGGAGATGTTGCTAGATTAATTCAATGGCCAAAACTGTGGTAAATGGATTTCAATGAAGGCAAATGTGAGGTCATCTACACCAAAACAAGGATAAATCAGTGTACTTTCTAAATGGTGTAAAGTTAGAAGTAGTGGAGTTCCACAGAGACTTGGGGGTCCATGTACATAGATCATTAAAATGTCTTGGATAGGTACAGAAAATAATCAAAAAGATATTAAGGTGAACTGAATGAGTGAAAAGATATAAAAACTTGCATTTATATAGCGCCTTTCATGAACACCGAACATTCCAAAGTGCTTTATAGCCAATGAAGTGCAGCCATTGATGTAATGTAGGAAACGTGGTAGTCACTTTGCGCACAGCAAGCTCCCACAAACAGCAATGTGATAATGACCAGATAATCTGTTCTTTGAGTGATGTTGATTGAGGGATAGCTATTGGCCAGGACACCGGGGATAACTCCACTGTTCTTCTTCGAAATAGTGCCATGGAATCTGTTATGCCCACCTGGGAAGGCAGATGAGGCCTCGGTTTAACATTTCATCTGCAAGACGGCACCTCCATCTGTGCAGCACTTCCTTGGCATTACACTGGAGTGTCAGCCTCAATCTTTTGTGCTCAAATCCTGGAGTGGGATTTGAACCTCCAATCTCCTAACTCAGAGGGTGCTACCAACTGAGCCACTGGTAAGATAGAGAGGAACTATATCTACTGGTCGGGGAGTCTAGGACTAGGGGATGTAGCCTAAAAATGACAGTAGGCTTTTATGGGGAAAAGTTTGGAAACATTTCTACACACAAACGGTGGCAGAAGTTTAGAACTCTTCCGCAAACGGTAGTTGATGCTGAGTCAATTGTTAATTTTAAATCTGAGATTGCTAGCTTTTTGTTAACCAAAGGTATTAAAGGTTATGGGGCAAAGACGGGCATATGGAGTTCGGTTGCAGATCAGGCATGATCTCATTGAATGGCAGAACCGGGTCGAGGGGCTGAATGGCCTCCTCCTCTTCATCTGTTCCATTGTAGTAAAGCAAAGACTGGTCCAAGTGTAACATGTCCAGTGGAATTTGCAGTGTGACTAACTCCATTTGATTCACCTGCAGTAATCGTCTAAAATGATGTTTCCGTTCCATTGTTGCAAAGAATTGAGCACCATGTTAAAGCAGCAACACGTCACCACCTGTGGCCTGTGACTACGCATACGGAGAAGAAATGTGTAAATAATGAGTTGCGCCTTGATATCGCGTGTTCTTTTACAGCACTAACGAGGCTCACTAATTTATAGCAAATTTTCACTATTTCAATGCTGTCAGTACACGTGTGGATATCAAGGTCTCCGCAAGATCCTACAAATCCCCTGGGAGGACAGACACACCAACATTAGTGTCTTCGATCAGGCCAACATCCCCAGCATTGAAGCACTGACCACACTTGATCAGCTCTGCTGGGCAGGCCACATAGTTCGCATGCCAGACAGGAGGCTCCCAAAGCAAGCGCTCTATTCGGAACTCTTTCACGGCAAACGAGCCAAAGGTGGACAGCGGAACTGTTACAAGGACATCCTCAAAGCCTCCCTGATAAAGTGCAACATCCCCACCGACACCTGGGAGTCCCTGGCCAAAGACCGCCCTAAGTGGAGGAAGTGCATCCGAGAGGGCGCTGAGCAACTCGAGTCTCGTCACCAAGTGCATGCAGAAATAAAGCACAGGCAGCGGAAAGAGTGTGAGGCAAACCAGTCCCATCCAACCCTTCCCTCAACGACTATCTGCCCCACCTGTGACAGAGACTGTGGTTCTCGTATTGGACTGTTCAGCCACCTAAGAACTCATGTTTAGAGTGGAAGCAAGTCTTCCTCGATTCCGAGGGACTGCCTATGATGCTGATGATGAATATCAAGATGAAGACTGTAAGATTGGCCTCATTATAATTCCCACCTACCAAGGGCCAATAGCCTCCTGGCGCTCACTGCCATGGAAATATAATATTGTTATTTAGAATAACATTAAAATGATGAATGGAAACTGAAGAGTGAGTTATGTTCCTGGAATGCCATGCCATTCTGGATTCTATGGGGAGAAGGTCGCGTAGAAAATTAGCAAGAGGCAAAATAACTCATTTGATGTAGCCTACTAACCCCTCCCGCACCAGACCCTCCTGCCCCCCCACCTTCCCCTCCCCCACCAGTCCTCCCTCTCTCCTTCCCATCCCCCACCAAACCTCCCCCACCAGCACCCTCCCCCAAACAGCCCCCCATCCTCCCAGCAGCCCCCACCCCCACACCAGCCCATCCTCCCCTCCCCCACCAGCGCTTCCCCCACTCCCCCACCAGCCCATCCTCCCCTCCCCCACCAGCCCTTCCTCCCCTCCCCCACCAGCCCTCCTGACCCCTCCCCCACTAGCCCACCCCCCCCGTTGTCTGAGGTCACACCTGATTCCTCCCCCCAGTGACAGCGATCACACTTGACTCCTCCCCCAAGTGGCTGAAGTCACACCTGACTCCGCCCCCCCAGTCAATGAGGTCACACCTGACCCTTGTCCCACAAGTGACTGAGGTCACACCTGACTTCTCCCCCCAGTGACTGAGTTCAAACCTGATCCACCCCAAGTTACGGATGTCATTCATGACTCCTCCCCGCAGTGACTGAGGTCACACATGATCCCTCCGCCCCAGTGACTGAGTTCAAACCTGATCCACCCCAAGTTACGGATGTCATTCATGACTCCTCCCCGCAGTGACTGAGGTCACACATGATCCCTCCGCCCCAGTGACTAGTCACACCTGACCCTGACCCCAGTGACTGACACACCTAATTCCTCCCCCTAGTGACTGAGGTCACACCCGACACCCCCCGCCAGTAAAATAATGGGACTAAAGGTGGTCAAGTCCCCTGGACCGATGGCCTGCATCCTAGGGTCCTAAAAGAAGTGACTGCAGAGATAGTGGATACATTGGGTGTAACCTACCAAAATTGCCTGGATTCTGGGGAGGTACCAGCAGATTGGAAAACCGCAAATGTAATACCAGTATTTAAAAAAGGAGACAGAGAGAAAGCAGGAAACTTTTGACCAGTTGGCCTAACCTCTGATGTTGGGAAAATGCTGGAGTCCATTGTAAAGGAAGAAATAGCAGGACATTTGGAAAAGCATAATTCAATCAAGCAGAGTCAGCATGGTTTTATGAAAGGGAAATCATGTTTGACAAATTTGCTGGAGTTTTTTGAGCATGTAATGAGGAAGGTTGATAAGGGGGAACCAGTGGATGTGGTGTATTTGGATTTCCAGAAGGCATTCGATAAAGTGCTGCATTAAAGATTACTGCGCAAGATAAGAGCTCACGGGGTTGGGAGTAATATATGAAAATGGATAGAGGATTGGCTAACTGGCAGAAAACAGAGATTCAGGATAAATGCGTCATTTTCAGGTTGGCAAACTGTAACTAGTGGGGTGCAACAGGGATCAGTGCTGAGGCCTCAAATATTTACAATCTATATTAATGACTTGAATAGAAGGACCGAGTGTAATGTAGCCAAGTTTGCTGATGATACAAAGATGGGTGGGAAAGCAAATTGTGAGGAATAAAAAATTGGCAGATGGTGTGCAATATGGGAAAGTGTGAGGTTATCCACTTTGGCAGAAAAAATGGAAAAGCAAATTATTATTTAAATGGAGAAAAATTGCAAAGTGCTGCAGTACTGCAGGTACACCAAGTAATCAGGAAGGCCTATGGAATTTTGGCTTTTATTGACAGGAGGATAGAGTATAAAAGCAGAGAAGTCCTGCTACAACTGCACAGGTCCCCAACTTCGCCTGCCCAGTGACTGAAGTCACATCTGACCCCTTCCCCAGTGACTGAGTTCACACCTGACCTCTTTCCCAGTGACTGAGGTCACATCTGACCCCTTCCGCAGCAACTGAGGTTACACCTGACCCCTTCCCCAGTGACTGAGGTCAGACCTGACCCTGCCGGCCAGTAACTGAGGTTACACCTGACCCCTTCCCCAGTGACTGAGGTCACACCTGACCCCTTCACCAGTAACTGAGGTCACACCTGACCACTTCCCCAGTGACTGAGATCACATCTGACCCTTTCCCAGTGACTGAGGTCACACCTGACCCCTTCCCTAGTAACTGAGGTCACACCTGATCCCTTCCCCAGTGACTGAGGTCACATCTGATCCCTTCCCCAGTGACTGAGGTCACACCTGATCCCTTCCCCAGTGACTGAGGACACACCTGACCGCTTCCCTAGTGACTGAGGTCACACCTGACCCAGCCGGCCAGTGACTGAGTTCACACCAGACGCCTTCCCCAGTGACTGAGGTCACATCTGACCCCTTCCCCAGAGACTGAGGTCACACCTGACCCCTTCCACAGTGACTGACGTCACACCTGATCCCTTCCCCAGTGAATGAGGTCACACCTGACCCTGCCAGCCAGTGACTGAGCTCACAGCTGACCCTCCCAGCCAGTGACTGAGGTCACACCTTACCCCTTCCCCAGCGACTGAGGTCACACCTGACCCCTTCCACAGTAACTGAGGTCACACCTGACCCCTTCCCCAGTGACTGAGGTCACACCTGACCCCTTCCCCAGTAACTGAGATCACACTTGAACCCTTCCCCTTGACTGAGGTCACACCTGACCCCTTCGCCAGTGACTGAGGTCACATCTGACCCGTTCCCCAGCGACTGAGATCACACCTGACCCCTTCCCCAGTAACTGAGGTCACACCTGACCACTTCCCCAGTCATTGAGGTCACACCTGACCCCTTCCCCAGTGATTGAGGTCACACCTGACCCTGCTGGCTAGTGACTGAGGTCAGACCTGACGCCTTCCCCAGTGACTGAGGTCACATCTGACCCCTTCACCAGTGACTGAGGTCACATCTGACCCCTTCCGCAGCAACTGAGGTTACACCTGACCCCTTCCCCAGTGACTGAGGTCAGACCTGACCCTGCCGGCCAGTAACTGAGGTTACACCTGACCCCTTCCCCAGTGACTGAGGTCACACCTGACCCCTTCACCAGTAACTGAGGTCACACCTGACCACTTCCCCAGTGACTGAGATCACATCTGACCCTTTCCCAGTGACTGAGGTCACACCTGACCCCTTCCCTAGTAACTGAGGTCACACCTGATCCCTTCCCCAGTGACTGAGGTCACATCTGACCCCTTCCCCAGTGACTGAGGTCACACCTGATCCCTTCCCCAGTGACTGAGGTCACACCTGACCGCTTCCCTAGTGACTGAGGTCACACCTGACCCCTTCCCCAGTGACTGAGGTCACACCTGACCCAGCCGGCCAGTGACTGAGTTCACACCCGACGCCTTCCCCAGTGACTGAGGTCACATCTGACCCCTTCCCCAGAGACTGAGGTCACACCTGACCCCTTCCACAGTGACTGACGTCACACCTGATCCCTTCCCCAGTGAATGAGGTCACACCTGACCCTGCCAGCCAGTGACTGAGCTCACAGCTGACCCTCCCAGCCAGTGACTGAGGTCACACCTTACCCCTTCCCCAGCGACTGAGGTCACACCTGACCCCTTCCACAGTAACTGAGGTCACACCTGACCCCTTCCCCAGTGACTGAGGTCACACCTGACCCCTTCCCCAGTAACTGAGGTCACACTTGAACCCTTCCCCTTGACTGAGGTCACACCTGACCCCTTCGCCAGTGACTGAGGTCACATCTGACCCGTTCCCCAGCGACTGAGATCACACCTGACCCCTTCCCCAGTAACTGAGGTCACACCTGACACCTTCCCCAGTGACTGAGGTCACACCTGACCCCTTCCCCAGTGACTGAGTTCACACCTGACCCCTTCCCCAGCGACTGAGGTCACACCTGACCCCTTCTCCAGTGACTGAGGTCACACCTGACCCCTTCCCTAGTGACTGAGGTCACACCTGACCCCTTCCCCAGTAACTGAGGTTACACCTGACCCCTTCCCCAGTGACTGAGGTCAGACCTGACCCTGCCGGCCAGTAACTGAGGTTACACCTGACCCCTTCCCCAGTGACTGAGGTCACACCTGACCCCTTCACCAGTAACTGAGGTCACACCTGACCACTTCCCCAGTGACTGAGATCACATCTGACCCTTTCCCAGTGACTGAGGTCACACCTGACCACTTCCCCAGTGACTGAGATCACATCTGACCCTTTCCCAGTGACTGAGGTCACACCTGACCCCTTCCCTAGTGACTGAGGTCACACCTGACCCCTTCCCCAGTAACTGAGGTCACACCTGACTCCTTCCCCAGTGACTGAGGTCACACCTGACCCTGCCGGCCAGTGACTGAGGTCACACCTGACCCTGCCAGCCAGTGACTGAGGTCACACCTGACCCCTTCCCCAGTGACTGAGGTCACACCTGACCCCTTCCGCAGTAACTGAGGTTACACCTGACCACTTCCCCAGTGACTGACTTTACACCTGACGCCTTCCCCAGTGACTGAGGTCACACCTGACCCTGCCGGCCAGTAACTGAGGTTACAGCTGACCCCTTCCCCAGTGACTGAGGTCACACCTGACCCCTTCCCCAGTGACTGAGGTCACACCTGACCCCTTCCCCAGTAACTGAGGTCACACCTGACGCCTTCCCCAGTGACTGAGGTCACACCTGACCCTGCCGGCCAGTAACTGAGGTTACACCTGACCCCTTCCCCAGTGACTGAGGTCACACCTGACCCCCTCCCGAGTGACCGAGGTCGCATCTGACCCCGCCCCCACAGTGACTGAGGTCACAGATGACCCTCCAAACCGGTGACTAAGGTTACACCTGACCCCTTCCGCAGTAACTGAGGTCACACCTGATCCTGCCGGCCAGTAACTGAGGTTAAAACTGACCCCTTCCCCAGTGACTGAGGCTACGCCTGACCCCTTCCCCAGTAACTGAGGTCACATCTGACCCCGCCTCCACAGTGACTGAGGTCACACCTGACCACTTCCCCAGTGACTGAGGTCACACCTGACCCTGCCGACCAGTAACTGAGGTCACACCTGACACCTTCCCCAGTGACTGAGGTCACACCTGACCCCTTCCTCAGTAACTGAGGTCACACCTGACCCTTTCCCCAGTGACTGAGGTTACACCTGACCCCTTCTCAAGTGACTGAGGTCACATCTGACCCCTTCCCCCGTGACTGAGGTCACACCTGACCCCTTCCCCAGTGACTGAGGTCACACATGACCCCTTCCCTAGTGACTGAGGTCACATCTGACCCCGTCCCCACAGTGACTGAGGTCACACCTGACCCCTTCCGCAGTCACTGAGGTCACACCTGACCGCTACCTCAGTGACTGAGATCATACCTGACCCCTTCCCCAGTCACTGAGGTCACACCTGACCCCTTCCGCAGTAACTGAGGTCACACCTGATTCCTCCCCCCAGTGACAGAGATCACACTTGACTCCTCCCCCAAGTGGCTGAAGTCACACCTGACTCCGCCCCCCCAGTCAATGAGGTCACACCTGACCCTTGTCCCACAAGTGACTGAGGTCACACCTGACTTCTCCCCCCAGTGACTGAGTTCAAACCTGATCCACCCCAAGTTACGGATGTCATTCATGACTCCTCCCCGCAGTGACTGAGGTCACACATGATCCCTCCGCCCCAGTGACTGAGTTCAAACCTGATCCACCCCAAGTTACGGATGTCATTCATGACTCCTCCCCGCAGTGACTGAGGTCACACATGATCCCTCCGCCCCAGTGACTAGTCACACCTGACCCTGACCCCAGTAACTGAGGTCACACTTGAACCCTTCCCCTTGACTGAGGTCACACCTGACCCCTTCGCCAGTGACTGAGGTCACATCTGACCCGTTCCCCAGCGACTGAGATCACACCTGACCCCTTCCCCAGTAACTGAGGTCACACCTGACACCTTCCCCAGTGACTGAGGTCACACCTGACCCCTTCCCCAGTGACTGAGTTCACACCTGACCCCTTCCCCAGCGACTGAGGTCACACCTGACCCCTTCTCCAGTGACTGAGGTCACACCTGACCCCTTCCCTAGTGACTGAGGTCACACCTGACCCCTTCCCCAGTAACTGAGGTTACACCTGACCCCTTCCCCAGTGACTGAGGTCAGACCTGACCCTGCCGGCCAGTAACTGAGGTTACACCTGACCCCTTCCCCAGTGACTGAGGTCACACCTGACCCCTTCACCAGTAACTGAGGTCACACCTGACCACTTCCCCAGTGACTGAGATCACATCTGACCCTTTCCCAGTGACTGAGGTCACACCTGACCACTTCCCCAGTGACTGAGATCACATCTGACCCTTTCCCAGTGACTGAGGTCACACCTGACCCCTTCCCTAGTGACTGAGGTCACACCTGACCCCTTCCCCAGTAACTGAGGTCACACCTGACTCCTTCCCCAGTGACTGAGGTCACACCTGACCCTGCCGGCCAGTGACTGAGGTCACACCTGACCCTGCCAGCCAGTGACTGAGGTCACACCTGACCCCTTCCCCAGTGACTGAGGTCACACCTGACCCCTTCCGCAGTAACTGAGGTTACACCTGACCACTTCCCCAGTGACTGACTTTACACCTGACGCCTTCCCCAGTGACTGAGGTCACACCTGACCCTGCCGGCCAGTAACTGAGGTTACAGCTGACCCCTTCCCCAGTGACTGAGGTCACACCTGACCCCTTCCCCAGTGACTGAGGTCACACCTGACCCCTTCCCCAGTAACTGAGGTCACACCTGACGCCTTCCCCAGTGACTGAGGTCACACCTGACCCTGCCGGCCAGTAACTGAGGTTACACCTGACCCCTTCCCCAGTGACTGAGGTCACACCTGACCCCCTCCCGAGTGACCGAGGTCGCATCTGACCCCGCCCCCACAGTGACTGAGGTCACAGATGACCCTCCAAACCGGTGACTAAGGTTACACCTGACCCCTTCCGCAGTAACTGAGGTCACACCTGATCCTGCCGGCCAGTAACTGAGGTTAAAACTGACCCCTTCCCCAGTGACTGAGGTTACGCCTGACCCCTTCCCCAGTAACTGAGGTCACATCTGACCCCGCCTCCACAGTGACTGAGGTCACACCTGACCACTTCCCCAGTGACTGAGGTCACACCTGACCCTGCCGACCAGTAACTGAGGTCACACCTGACACCTTCCCCAGTGACTGAGGTCACACCTGACCCCTTCCTCAGTAACTGAGGTCACACCTGACCCTTTCCCCAGTGACTGAGGTTACACCTGACCCCTTCTCAAGTGACTGAGGTCACATCTGACCCCTTCCCCCGTGACTGAGGTCACACCTGACCCCTTCCCCAGTGACTGAGGTCACACATGACCCCTTCCCTAGTGACTGAGGTCACATCTGACCCCGTCCCCACAGTGACTGAGGTCACACCTGACCCCTTCCGCAGTCACTGAGGTCACACCTGACCGCTACCTCAGTGACTGAGATCATACCTGACCCCTTCCCCAGTCACTGAGGTCACACCTGACCCCTTCCGCAGTAACTGAGGTCACACCTGATTCCTCCCCCCAGTGACAGAGATCACACTTGACTCCTCCCCCAAGTGGCTGAAGTCACACCTGACTCCGCCCCCCCAGTCAATGAGGTCACACCTGACCCTTGTCCCACAAGTGACTGAGGTCACACCTGACTTCTCCCCCCAGTGACTGAGTTCAAACCTGATCCACCCCAAGTTACGGATGTCATTCATGACTCCTCCCCGCAGTGACTGAGGTCACACATGATCCCTCCGCCCCAGTGACTGAGTTCAAACCTGATCCACCCCAAGTTACGGATGTCATTCATGACTCCTCCCCGCAGTGACTGAGGTCACACATGATCCCTCCGCCCCAGTGACTAGTCACACCTGACCCTGACCCCAGTGACTGACACACCTAATTCCTCCCCCTAGTGACTGAGGTCACACCCGACACCCCCCGCCAGTAAAATAATGGGACTAAAGGTGGTCAAGTCCCCTGGACCGATGGCCTGCATCCTAGGGTCCTAAAAGAAGTGACTGCAGAGATAGTGGATACATTGGGTGTAATCTACCAAAATTGCCTGGATTCTGGGGAGGTACCAGCAGATTGGAAAACCGCAAATGTAATACCAGTATTTAAAAAAGGACTCAGAGAGAAAGCAGGAAACTATAGACCAGTTGGCCTAACCTCTGATGTTGGGAAAATGCTGGAGTCCATTGTAAAGGAAGAAATAGCAGGACATTTGGAAAAGCATAATTCAATCAAGCAGAGTCAGCATGGTTTTATGAAAGGGAAATCATGTTTGACAAATTTGCTGGAGTTTTTTGAGCATGTAATGAGGAAGGTTGATAAGGGGGAACCAGTGGATGTGGTGTATTTGGATTTCCAGAAGGCATTCGATAAAGTGCTGCATTAAAGATTACTGCGCAAGATAAGAGCTCACGGGGTTGGGAGTAATATATGAAAATGGATAGAGGATTGGCTAACTGGCAGAAAACAGAGATTCAGGATAAATGCGTCATTTTCAGGTTGGCAAACTGTAACTAGTGGGGTGCAACAGGGATCAGTGCTGGGGCCTCAAATATTTACAATCTATATTAATGACTTGAACAGAAGGACCGAGTGTAATGTAGCCAAGTTTGCTGATGATACAAAGATGGGTGGGAAAGCAAATTGTGAGGAATAAAAAATTGGCAGATGGTGTGCAATATGGGAAAATGTGAGGTTATCCACTTTGGCAGAAAAAATGGAAAAGCAAATTATTATTTAAATGGAGAAAAATTGCAAAGTGCTGCAGTACTGCAGGTACACCAAGTAATCAGGAAGGCCTATGGAATTTTGGCTTTTATTGACAGGGGGATAGAGTATAAAAGCAGAGAAGTCCTGCTACAACTGCACAGGTCCCCAACTTCGCCTGCCCAGTGACTGAAGTCACATCTGACCCCTTCCCCAGTGACTGAGTTCACACCTGACCCCTTTCCCAGTGACTGAGGTCACACCTGACCACTTCCCCAGTCATTGAGGTCACACCTGACCCCTTCCCCAGTGATTGCGGTCACACCTGACCCTGCTGGCTAGTGACTGAGGTCAGACCTGACGCCTTCCCCAGTGACTGAGGTCACATCTGACCCCTTCACCAGTGACTGAGGTCACATCTGACCCCTTCCGCAGCAACTGAGGTTACACCTGACCCCTTCCCCAGTGACTGAGGTCAGACCTGACCCTGCCGGCCAGGAACTGAGGTTACACCTGACCCCTTCCCCAGTGACTGAGGTCACACCTGACCCCTTCACCAGTAACTGAGGTCACACCTGACCACTTCCCCAGTGACTGAGATCACATCTGACCCTTTCCCAGTGACTGAGGTCACACCTGACCCCTTCCCTAGTAACTGAGGTCACACCTGACCCCTTCCCCAGTGACTGAGGTCACACCTGATCCCTTCCCCAGTGACTGAGGTCACATCTGACCCCTTCCCCAGTGACTGAGGTCACACCTGACCGCTTCCCTAGTGACTGAGGTCACAACTGACCCCTTCCCCAGTGACTGAGGTCACACCTGACCCAGCCGGCCAGTGACTGAGTTCACACCCGACGCCTTCCCCAGTGACTGAGGTCACATCTGACCCCTTCCCCAGAGACTGAGGTCACACCTGACCCCTTCCACAGTGACTGACGTCACACCTGATCCCTTCCCCAGTGAATGAGGTCACACCTGACCCTGCCAGCCAGTGACTGAGCTCACAGCTGACCCTCCCAGCCAGTGACTGAGGTCACACCTTACCCCTTCCCCAGCGACTGAGGTCACACCTGACCACTTCCACAGTAACTGAGGTCACACCTGACCCCTTCCGCAGTTACTGAGGTTACACCTGACCCTGCCGCCAGTAACTGAGGTTACACCTGACCCCTTCCCCAGTGACTGAGGTCACACCTGACCCCTTTCCCAGTGACTGAGGTCACACCTGACCACTTCCCCAGTCATTGAGGTCACACCTGACCCCTTCCCCAGTGATTGCGGTCACACCTGACCCTGCTGGCTAGTGACTGAGGTCAGACCTGACGCCTTCCCCAGTGACTGAGGTCACATCTGACCCCTTCACCAGTGACTGAGGTCACATCTGACCCCGTCCGCAGCAACTGAGGTTACACCTGACCCCTTCCCCAGTGACTGAGGTCAGACCTGACCCTGCCGGCCAGTAACTGAGGTTACACCTGACCCCTTCCCCAGTGACTGAGGTCACACCTGACCCCTTCACCAGTAACTGAGGTCACACCTGACCACTTCCCCAGTGACTGAGATCACATCTGACCCTTTCCCAGTGACTGAGGTCACACCTGACCCCTTCCCTAGTAACTGAGGTCACACCTGATCCCTTCCCCAGTGACTGAGGTCACACCTGATCCCTTCCCCAGTGACTGAGGTCACACCTGATCCCTTCCCCAGTGACTGAGGTCACACCTGACCACTTCCCTAGTGACTGAGGTCACACCTGACCCCTTCCCCAGTGACTGAGGTCACACCTGACCCAGCCGGCCAGTGACTGAGTTCACACCCGACGCCTTCCCCAGTGACTGAGGTCACATCTGACCCCTTCCCCAGAGACTGAGGTCACACCTGACCCCTTCCACAGTGACTGACGTCACACCTGATCCCTTCCCCAGTGAATGAGGTCACACCTGACCCTGCCAGCCAGTGACTGAGCTCACAGCTGACCCTCCCAGCCAGTGACTGAGGTCACACCTTACCCCTTCCCCAGCGACTGAGGTCACACCTGACCCCTTCCACAGTAACTGAGGTCACACCTGACCCCTTCTCCAGTGACTGAGGTCACACCTGACCCCTTTCCCAGTAACTGAGGTCACACTTGAACCCTTCCCCTTGACTGAGGTCACACCTGACCCCTTCGCCAGTGACTGAGGTCACATCTGACCCGTTCCCCAGCGACTGAGATCACACCTGACCCCTTCCCCAGTAACTGAGGTCACACCTGACACCTTCCCCAGTGACTGAGGTCACACCTGACCCCTTCCCCAGTGACTGAGTTCACACCTGACTTCTTCCCCAGCGACTGAGGTCACACCTGACCCCTTCTCCAGTGACTGAGGTCACACCTGACCCCTTCCCTAGTGACTGAGGTCACACCTGACCCCTTCCCCAGTAACTGAGGTCACACCTGACTCCTTCCCCAGTGACTGAGGTCACACCTGACCCTGCCGGCCAGTGACTGAGGTCACACCTGACCCTGCCAGCCAGTGACTGAGGTCACACCTGACCCCTTCCCCAGTGACTGAGGTCACACCTGACCCCTTCCGCAGTAACTGAGGTTACACCTGACCACTTCCCCAGTGACTGACTTTACACCTGACGCCTTCCCCAGTGACTGAGGTCACACCTGACCCTGCCGGCCAGTATCTGAGGTTACAGCTGACCCCTTCCCCAGTGACTGAGGTCACACCTGACCCCTTCCCCAGTGACTGAGGTCACACCTGACCCCTTCCCCAGTAACTGAGGTCACACCTGACGCCTTCCCCAGTGACTGAGGTCACACCTGACCCCTTCCCCAGTAACTGAGGTCACACCTGACGCCTTCCCCAGTGACTGAGGTCACACCTGACCCTGCCGGCCAGTAACTGAGGTTACACCTGACCCCTTCCCCAGTGACTGAGGTCACACCTGACCCCCTCCCGAGTGACCGAGGTCGCATCTGACCCCGACCCCACAGTGACTGAGGTCACAGATGACCCTCCAAACCGGTGACTAAGGTTACACCTGACCCCTTCCGCAGTAACTGAGGTCACACCTGATCCTGCCGGCCAGTAACTGAGGTTAAAACTGACCCCTTCCCCAGTGACTGAGGTTACGCCTGACCCCTTCCCCAGTGACTGAGGTCACACCTGACCCTGCCGACCAGTAACTGAGGTCACACCTGACACCTTCCCCAGTGACTGAGGTCACACCTGACCCCTTCCTCAGTAACTGAGGTCACACCTGACCCTTTCCCCAGTGACTGAGGTTACACCTGATCCCTTCTCAAGTGACTGAGGTCACATCTGACCCCTTCCCCCGTGACTGAGGTCACACCTGACCCCTTCCCCAGTGACTGAGGTCACACATGACCCCTTCCCTAGTGACTGAGGTCACATCTGACCCCGTCCCCACAGTGACTGAGGTCACACCTGACCCCTTCCGCAGTCACTGAGGTCACACCTGACCGCTACCTCAGTGACTGAGATCATACCTGACCCCTTCCCCAGTCACTGAGGTCACACCTGACCCCTTCCGCAGTAACTGAGGTCACACCTGATTCCTCCCCCCAGTGACAGAGATCACACTTGACTCCTCCCCCAAGTGGCTGAAGTCACACCTGACTCCGCCCCCCCAGTCAATGAGGTCACACCTGACCCTTGTCCCACAAGTGACTGAGGTCACACCTGACTTCTCCCCCCAGTGACTGAGTTCAAACCTGATCCACCCCAAGTTACGGATGTCATTCATGACTCCTCCCCGCAGTGACTGAGGTCACACATGATCCCTCCGCCCCAGTGACTGAGTTCAAACCTGATCCACCCCAAGTTACGGATGTCATTCATGACTCCTCCCCGCAGTGACTGAGGTCACACATGATCCCTCCGCCCCAGTGACTAGTCACACCTGACCCTGACCCCAGTGACTGACACACCTAATTCCTCCCCCTAGTGACTGAGGTCACACCCGACACCCACCGCCAGTAAAATAATGGGACTAAAGGTGGTCAAGTCCCCTGGACCGATGGCCTGCATCCTAGGGTCCTAAAAGAAGTGACTGCAGAGATAGTGGATACATTGGGTGTAATCTACCAAAATTGCCTGGATTCTGGGGAGGTACCAGCAGATTGGAAAACCGCAAATGTAATACCAGTATTTAAAAAAGGACTCAGAGAGAAAGCAGGAAACTATAGACCAGTTGGCCTAACCTCTGATGTTGGGAAAATGCTGGAGTCCATTGTAAAGGAAGAAATAGCAGGACATTTGGAAAAGCATAATTCAATCAAGCAGAGTCAGCATGGTTTTATGAAAGGGAAATCATGTTTGACAAATTTGCTGGAGTTTTTTGAGCATGTAATGAGGAAGGTTGATAAGGGGGAACCAGTGGATGTGGTGTATTTGGATTTCCAGAAGGCATTCGATAAAGTGCTGCATTAAAGATTACTGCGCAAGATAAGAGCTCACGGGGTTGGGAGTAATATATGAAAATGGATAGAGGATTGGCTAACTGGCAGAAAACAGAGATTCAGGATAAATGCGTCATTTTCAGGTTGGCAAACTGTAACTAGTGGGGTGCAACAGGGATCAGTGCTGGGGCCTCAAATATTTACAATCTATATTAATGACTTGAATAGAAGGACCGAGTGTAATGTAGCCAAGTTTGCTGATGATACAAAGATGGGTGGGAAAGCAAATTGTGAGGAATAAAAAATTGGCAGATGGTGTGCAATATGGGAAAATGTGAGGTTATCCACTTTGGCAGAAAAAATGGAAAAGCAAATTATTATTTAAATGGAGAAAAATTGCAAAGTGCTGCAGTACTGCAGGTACACCAAGTAATCAGGAAGGCCTATGGAATTTTGGCTTTTATTGACAGGAGGATAGAGTATAAAAGCAGAGAAGTCCTGCTACAACTGCAAAGGTCCCCAACTTCGCCTACCCAGTGACTGAAGTCACATCTGACCCCTTCCCCAGTGACTGAGTTCACACCTGACCCCTTTCCCAGTGACTGAGGTCACACCTGACCACTTCCCCAGTCATTGAGGTCACACCTGACCCCTTCCCCAGTGACTGAGGTCAGACCTGACCCTGCCGGCCAGTAACTGAGGTTACACCTGACCCCTTCCCCAGTGACTGAGGTCACACCTGACCCCTTCACCAGTAACTGAGGTCACACCTGACCACTTCCCCAGTGACTGAGATCACATCTGACCCTTTCCCAGTGACTGAGGTCACACCTGACCCCTTCCCTAGTAACTGAGGTCACACCTGATCCCTTCCCCAGTGACTGAGGTCACATCTGACCCCTTCCCCAGTGACTGAGGTCACACCTGATCCCTTCCCCAGTGACTGAGGTCACACCTGACCGCTTCCCTAGTGACTGAGGTCACACCTGACCCCTTCCCCAGTGACTGAGGTCACACCTGACCCAGCCGGCCAGTGACTGAGTTCACACCCGACGCCTTCCCCAGTGACTGAGGTCACATCTGACCCCTTCCCCAGAGACTGAGGTCACACCTGACCCCTTCCACAGTGACTGACGTCACACCTGATCCCTTCCCCAGTGAATGAGGTCACACCTGACCCTGCCAGCCAGTGACTGAGCTCACAGCTGACCCTCCCAGCCAGTGACTGAGGTCACACCTTACCCCTTCCCCAGCGACTGAGGTCACACCTGACCCCTTCCACAGTAACTGAGGTCACACCTGACCCCTTCCCCAGTGACTGAGGTCACACCTGACCCCTTCCCCAGTAACTGAGGTCACACTTGAACCCTTCCCCTTGACTGAGGTCACACCTGACCCCTTCGCCAGTGACTGAGGTCACATCTGACCCGTTCCCCAGCGACTGAGATCACACCTGACCCCTTCCCCAGTAACTGAGGTCACACCTGACCACTTCCCCAGTCATTGAGGTCACACCTGACCCCTTCCCCAGTGATTGAGGTCACACCTGACCCTGCTGGCTAGTGACTGAGGTCAGACCTGACGCCTTCCCCAGTGACTGAGGTCACATCTGACCCCTTCACCAGTGACTGAGGTCACATCTGACCCCTTCCGCAGCAACTGAGGTTACACCTGACCCCTTCCCCAGTGACTGAGGTCAGACCTGACCCTGCCGGCCAGTAACTGAGGTTACACCTGACCCCTTCCCCAGTGACTGAGGTCACACCTGACCCCTTCACCAGTAACTGAGGTCACACCTGACCACTTCCCCAGTGACTGAGATCACATCTGACCCTTTCCCAGTGACTGAGGTCACACCTGACCCCTTCCCTAGTAACTGAGGTCACACCTGATCCCTTCCCCAGTGACTGAGGTCACATCTGACCCCTTCCCCAGTGACTGAGGTCACACCTGATCCCTTCCCCAGTGACTGAGGTCACACCTGACCGCTTCCCTAGTGACTAAGGTCACACCTGACCCCTTCCCCAGTGACTGAGATCACATCTGACCCTTTCCCAGTGACTGAGGTCACACCTGACCCCTTCCCTAGTAACTGAGGTCACACCTGATCCCTTCCCCAGTGACTGAGGTCACATCTGACCCCTTCCCCAGTGACTGAGGTCACACCTGATCCCTTCCCCAGTGACTGAGGTCACACCTGACCGCTTCCCTAGTGACTAAGGTCACACCTGACCCCTTCCCCAGTGACTGAGGTCACACCTGACCCAGCCGGCCAGTGACTGAGTTCACACCCGACGCCTTCCCCAGTGACTGAGGTCACATCTGACCCCTTCCCCAGAGACTGAGGTCACACCTGACCCCTTCCACAGTGACTGACGTCACACCTGATCCCTTCCCCAGTGACTGAGGTCACACCTGACCCAGCCGGCCAGTGACTGAGTTCACACCTTACCCCTTCCCCAGCGACTGAGGTCACACCTGACCCCTTCCACAGTAACTGAGGTCACACCTGACCCCTTCCCCAGTGACTGAGGTCACACCTGACCCCTTCCCCAGTAACTGAGGTCACACTTGAACCCTTCCCCTTGACTGAGGTCACACCTGACCCCTTCGCCAGTGACTGAGGTCACATCTGACCCGTTCCCCAGCGACTGAGATCACACCTGACCCCTTCCCCAGTAACTGAGGTCACACCTGACACCTTCCCCAGTGACTGAGGTCACACCTGACCCCTTCCCCAGTGACTGAGTTCACACCTGACCCCTTCCCCAGCGACTGAGGTCACACCTGACCCCTTCTCCAGTGACTGAGGTCACACCTGACCCCTTCCCTAGTGACTGAGGTCACACCTGACCCCTTCCCCAGTAACTGAGGTCACACCTGACTCCTTCCCCAGTGACTGAGGTCACACCTGACCCTGCCGGCCAGTGACTGAGGTCACACCTGACCCTGCCAGCCAGTGACTGAGGTCACACCTGACCCCTTCCACAGTAACTGAGGTCACACCTGACCCCTTCTCCAGTGACTGAGGTCACACCTGACCCCTTTCCCAGTAACTGAGGTCACACTTGAACCCTTCCCCTTGACTGAGGTCACACCTGACCCCTTCGCCAGTGACTGAGGTCACATCTGACCCGTTCCCCAGCGACTGAGATCACACCTGACCCCTTCCCCAGTAACTGAGGTCACACCTGACACCTTCCCCAGTGACTGAGGTCACACCTGACCCCTTCCCCAGTGACTGAGTTCACACCTGACTTCTTCCCCAGCGACTGAGGTCACACCTGACCCCTTCTCCAGTGACTGAGGTCACACCTGACCCCTTCCCTAGTGACTGAGGTCACACCTGACCCTTTCCCCAGTAACTGAGGTCACACCTGACTCCTTCCCCAGTGACTGAGGTCACACCTGACCCTGCCGGCCAGTGACTGAGGTCACACCTGACCCTGCCAGCCAGTGACTGAGGTCACACCTGACCCCTTCCCCAGTGACTGAGGTCACACCTGACCCCTTCCGCAGTAACTGAGGTTACACCTGACCACTTCCCCAGTGACTGACTTTACACCTGACGCCTTCCCCAGTGACTGAGGTCACACCTGACCCTGCCGGCCAGTATCTGAGGTTACAGCTGACCCCTTCCCCAGTGACTGAGGTCACACCTGACCCCTTCCCCAGTGACTGAGGTCACACCTGACCCCTTCCCCAGTAACTGAGGTCACACCTGACGCCTTCCCCAGTGACTGAGGTCACACCTGACCCCTTCCCCAGTAACTGAGGTCACACCTGACGCCTTCCCCAGTGACTGAGGTCACACCTGACCCTGCCGGCCAGTAACTGAGGTTACACCTGACCCCTTCCCCAGTGACTGAGGTCACACCTGACCCCCTCCCGAGTGACCGAGGTCGCATCTGACCCCGACCCCACAGTGACTGAGGTCACAGATGACCCTCCAAACCGGTGACTAAGGTTACACCTGACCCCTTCCGCAGTAACTGAGGTCACACCTGATCCTGCCGGCCAGTAACTGAGGTTAAAACTGACCCCTTCCCCAGTGACTGAGGTTACGCCTGACCCCTTCCCCAGTGACTGAGGTCACACCTGACCCTGCCGACCAGTAACTGAGGTCACACCTGACACCTTCCCCAGTGACTGAGGTCACACCTGACCCCTTCCTCAGTAACTGAGGTCACACCTGACCCTTTCCCCAGTGACTGAGGTTACACCTGATCCCTTCTCAAGTGACTGAGGTCACATCTGACCCCTTCCCCCGTGACTGAGGTCACACCTGACCCCTTCCCCAGTGACTGAGGTCACACATGACCCCTTCCCTAGTGACTGAGGTCACATCTGACCCCGTCCCCACAGTGACTGAGGTCACACCTGACCCCTTCCGCAGTCACTGAGGTCACACCTGACCGCTACCTCAGTGACTGAGATCATACCTGACCCCTTCCCCAGTCACTGAGGTCACACCTGACCCCTTCCGCAGTAACTGAGGTCACACCTGATTCCTCCCCCCAGTGACAGAGATCACACTTGACTCCTCCCCCAAGTGGCTGAAGTCACACCTGACTCCGCCCCCCCAGTCAATGAGGTCACACCTGACCCTTGTCCCACAAGTGACTGAGGTCACACCTGACTTCTCCCCCCAGTGACTGAGTTCAAACCTGATCCACCCCAAGTTACGGATGTCATTCATGACTCCTCCCCGCAGTGACTGAGGTCACACATGATCCCTCCGCCCCAGTGACTGAGTTCAAACCTGATCCACCCCAAGTTACGGATGTCATTCATGACTCCTCCCCGCAGTGACTGAGGTCACACATGATCCCTCCGCCCCAGTGACTAGTCACACCTGACCCTGACCCCAGTGACTGACACACCTAATTCCTCCCCCTAGTGACTGAGGTCACACCCGACACCCACCGCCAGTAAAATAATGGGACTAAAGGTGGTCAAGTCCCCTGGACCGATGGCCTGCATCCTAGGGTCCTAAAAGAAGTGACTGCAGAGATAGTGGATACATTGGGTGTAATCTACCAAAATTGCCTGGATTCTGGGGAGGTACCAGCAGATTGGAAAACCGCAAATGTAATACCAGTATTTAAAAAAGGACTCAGAGAGAAAGCAGGAAACTATAGACCAGTTGGCCTAACCTCTGATGTTGGGAAAATGCTGGAGTCCATTGTAAAGGAAGAAATAGCAGGACATTTGGAAAAGCATAATTCAATCAAGCAGAGTCAGCATGGTTTTATGAAAGGGAAATCATGTTTGACAAATTTGCTGGAGTTTTTTGAGCATGTAATGAGGAAGGTTGATAAGGGGGAACCAGTGGATGTGGTGTATTTGGATTTCCAGAAGGCATTCGATAAAGTGCTGCATTAAAGATTACTGCGCAAGATAAGAGCTCACGGGGTTGGGAGTAATATATGAAAATGGATAGAGGATTGGCTAACTGGCAGAAAACAGAGATTCAGGATAAATGCGTCATTTTCAGGTTGGCAAACTGTAACTAGTGGGGTGCAACAGGGATCAGTGCTGGGGCCTCAAATATTTACAATCTATATTAATGACTTGAATAGAAGGACCGAGTGTAATGTAGCCAAGTTTGCTGATGATACAAAGATGGGTGGGAAAGCAAATTGTGAGGAATAAAAAATTGGCAGATGGTGTGCAATATGGGAAAATGTGAGGTTATCCACTTTGGCAGAAAAAATGGAAAAGCAAATTATTATTTAAATGGAGAAAAATTGCAAAGTGCTGCAGTACTGCAGGTACACCAAGTAATCAGGAAGGCCTATGGAATTTTGGCTTTTATTGACAGGAGGATAGAGTATAAAAGCAGAGAAGTCCTGCTACAACTGCAAAGGTCCCCAACTTCGCCTGCCCAGTGACTGAAGTCACATCTGACCCCTTCCCCAGTGACTGAGTTCACACCTGACCCCTTTCCCAGTGACTGAGGTCACACCTGACCACTTCCCCAGTCATTGAGGTCACACCTGACCCCTTCCCCAGTGACTGAGGTCAGACCTGACCCTGCCGGCCAGTAACTGAGGTTACACCTGACCCCTTCCCCAGTGACTGAGGTCACACCTGACCCCTTCACCAGTAACTGAGGTCACACCTGACCACTTCCCCAGTGACTGAGATCACATCTGACCCTTTCCCAGTGACTGAGGTCACACCTGACCCCTTCCCTAGTAACTGAGGTCACACCTGATCCCTTCCCCAGTGACTGAGGTCACATCTGACCCCTTCCCCAGTGACTGAGGTCACACCTGATCCCTTCCCCAGTGATTGAGGTCACACCTGACCGCTTCCCTAGTGACTGAGGTCACACCTGACCCCTTCCCCAGTGACTGAGGTCACACCTGACCCAGCCGGCCAGTGACTGAGTTCACACCCGACGCCTTCCCCAGTGACTGAGGTCACATCTGACCCCTTCCCCAGAGACTGAGGTCACACCTGACCCCTTCCACAGTGACTGACGTCACACCTGATCCCTTCCCCAGTGAATGAGGTCACACCTGACCCTGCCAGCCAGTGACTGAGCTCACAGCTGACCCTCCCAGCCAGTGACTGAGGTCACACCTTACCCCTTCCCCAGCGACTGAGGTCACACCTGACCCCTTCCACAGTAACTGAGGTCACACCTGACCCCTTCCCCAGTGACTGAGGTCACACCTGACCCCTTCCCCAGTAACTGAGGTCACACTTGAACCCTTCCCCTTGACTGAGGTCACACCTGACCCCTTCGCCAGTGACTGAGGTCACATCTGACCCGTTCCCCAGCGACTGAGATCACACCTGACCCCTTCCCCAGTAACTGAGGTCACACCTGACCACTTCCCCAGTCATTGAGGTCACACCTGACCCCTTCCCCAGTGATTGAGGTCACACCTGACCCTGCTGGCTAGTGACTGAGGTCAGACCTGCCGCCTTCCCCAGTGACTGAGGTCACATCTGACCCCTTCACCAGTGACTGAGGTCACATCTGACCCCTTCCGCAGCAACTGAGGTTACACCTGACCCCTTCCCCAGTGACTGAGGTCAGACCTGACCCTGCCGGCCAGTAACTGAGGTTACACCTGACCCCTTCCCCAGTGACTGAGGTCACACCTGACCCCTTCACCAGTAACTGAGGTCACACCTGACCACTTCCCCAGTGACTGAGATCACATCTGACCCTTTCCCAGTGACTGAGGTCACACCTGACCCCTTCCCTAGTAACTGAGGTCACACCTGATCCCTTCCCCAGTGACTGAGGTCACATCTGACCCCTTCCCCAGTGACTGAGGTCACACCTGATCCCTTCCCCAGTGACTGAGGTCAAACCTGACCGCTTCCCTAGTGACTAAGGTCACACCTGACCCCTTCCCCAGTGACTGAGATCACATCTGACCCTTTCCCAGTGACTGAGTTCACACCCGACGCCTTCCCCAGTGACTGAGGTCACATCTGACCCCTTCCCCAGAGACTGAGGTCACACCTGACCCCTTCCACAGTGACTGACGTCACACCTGATCCCTTCCCCAGTGAATGAGGTCACACCTGACCCTGCCAGCCAGTGACTGAGCTCACAGCTGACCCTCCCAGCCAGTGACTGAGGTCACACCTTACCCCTTCCCCAGCGACTGAGGTCACACCTGACCCCTTCCACAGTAACTGAGGTCACACCTGACCCCTTCCCCAGTGACTGAGGTCACACCTGACCCCTTCCCCAGTAACTGAGGTCACACTTGAACCCTTCCCCTTGACTGAGGTCACACCTGACCCCTTCGCCAGTGACTGAGGTCACATCTGACCCGTTCCCCAGCGACTGAGATCACACCTGACCCCTTCCCCAGTAACTGAGGTCACACCTGACACCTTCCCCAGTGACTGAGGTCACACCTGACACCTTCCCCAGTGACTGAGTTCACACCTGACCCCTTCCCCAGCGACTGAGGTCACACCTGACCCCTTCTCCAGTGACTGAGGTCACACCTGACCCCTTCCCTAGTGACTGAGGTCACACCTGACCCCTTCCCCAGTAACTGAGGTCACAACTGACCCCTTCCCCAGTGACTGAGGTCACACCTGACCCAGCCGGCCAGTGACTGAGTTCACACCCGACGCCTTCCCCAGTGACTGAGGTCACATCTGACCCCTTCCCCAGAGACTGAGGTCACACCTGACCCCTTCCACAGTGACTGACGTCACACCTGATCCCTTCCCCAGTGAATGAGGTCACACCTGACCCTGCCAGCCAGTGACTGAGCTCACAGCTGACCCTCCCAGCCAGTGACTGAGGTCACACCTTACCCCTTCCCCAGCGACTGAGGTCACACCTGACCACTTCCACAGTAACTGAGGTCACACCTGACCCCTTCCGCAGTTACTGAGGTTACACCTGACCCTGCCGCCAGTAACTGAGGTTACACCTGACCCCTTCCCCAGTGACTGAGGTCACACCTGACCCCTTCCCCAGTAACTGAGGTCACACTTGAACCCTTCCCCTTGACTGAGGTCACACCTGACCCCTTCCCTAGTGGCTGAGATCACACCTGACCCCTTCCCCAGTAACTGAGGTCACACCTGACACCTTCCCCAGTGACTGAGGTCACACCTGACCCCTTCCCCAGTGACTGAGTTCACACCTGACCCCTTCCCCAGCGACTGAGGTCACACCTGACCCCTTCTCCAGTGACTGAGGTCACACCTGACCCCTTCCCCAGTAACTGAGGTCACACCTGACTCCTTCCCCACAGTGACTGAGGTCACACCTGACCCCTTCCGCAGTCACTGAGGTCACACCTGACCGCTACCTCAGTGACTGAGATCATACCTGACCCCTTCCCCAGTCACTGAGGTCACACCTGACCCCTTCCGCAGTAACTGAGGTCACACCTGATTCCTCCCCCCAGTGACAGAGATCACACTTGACTCCTCCCCCAAGTGGCTGAAGTCACACCTGACTCCGCCCCCCCAGTCAATGAGGTCACACCTGACCCTTGTCCCACAAGTGACTGAGGTCACACCTGACTTCTCCCCCCAGTGACTGAGTTCAAACCTGATCCACCCCAAGTTACGGATGTCA
Organism: Pristiophorus japonicus; assembly: GCF_044704955.1. NCBI lineage: Eukaryota > Metazoa > Chordata > Chondrichthyes > Pristiophoridae > Pristiophorus > Pristiophorus japonicus. The sequence goes on along the minus strand of NC_091994.1, from coordinate 61,281,705 downwards.
TTCATGACTCCTCCCCGCAGTGACTGAGGTCACACATGATCCCTCCGCCCCAGTGACTGAGTTCAAACCTGATCCACCCCAAGTTACGGATGTCATTCATGACTCCTCCCCGCAGTGACTGAGGTCACACATGATCCCTCCGCCCCAGTGACTAGTCACACCTGACCCTGACCCCAGTGACTGACACACCTAATTCCTCCCCCTAGTGACTGAGGTCACACCCGACACCCCCCGCCAGTAAAATAATGGGACTAAAGGTGGTCAAGTCCCCTGGACCGATGGCCTGCATCCTAGGGTCCTAAAAGAAGTGACTGCAGAGATAGTGGATACATTGGGTGTAATCTACCAAAATTGCCTGGATTCTGGGGAGGTACCAGCAGATTGGAAAACCGCAAATGTAATACCAGTATTTAAAAAAGGACTCAGAGAGAAAGCAGGAAACTATAGACCAGTTGGCCTAACCTCTGATGTTGGGAAAATGCTGGAGTCCATTGTAAAGGAAGAAATAGCAGGACATTTGGAAAAGCATAATTCAATCAAGCAGAGTCAGCATGGTTTTATGAAAGGGAAATCATGTTTGACAAATTTGCTGGAGTTTTTTGAGCATGTAATGAGGAAGGTTGATAAGGGGGAACCAGTGGATGTGGTGTATTTGGATTTCCAGAAGGCATTCGATAAAGTGCTGCATTAAAGATTACTGCGCAAGATAAGAGCTCACGGGGTTGGGAGTAATATATGAAAATGGATAGAGGATTGGCTAACTGGCAGAAAACAGAGATTCAGGATAAATGCGTCATTTTCAGGTTGGCAAACTGTAACTAGTGGGGTGCAACAGGGATCAGTGCTGGGGCCTCAAATATTTACAATCTATATTAATGACTTGAACAGAAGGACCGAGTGTAATGTAGCCAAGTTTGCTGATGATACAAAGATGGGTGGGAAAGCAAATTGTGAGGAATAAAAAATTGGCAGATGGTGTGCAATATGGGAAAATGTGAGGTTATCCACTTTGGCAGAAAAAATGGAAAAGCAAATTATTATTTAAATGGAGAAAAATTGCAAAGTGCTGCAGTACTGCAGGTACACCAAGTAATCAGGAAGGCCTATGGAATTTTGGCTTTTATTGACAGGGGGATAGAGTATAAAAGCAGAGAAGTCCTGCTACAACTGCACAGGTCCCCAACTTCGCCTGCCCAGTGACTGAAGTCACATCTGACCCCTTCCCCAGTGACTGAGTTCACACCTGACCCCTTTCCCAGTGACTGAGGTCACACCTGACCACTTCCCCAGTCATTGAGGTCACACCTGACCCCTTCCCCAGTGATTGCGGTCACACCTGACCCTGCTGGCTAGTGACTGAGGTCAGACCTGACGCCTTCCCCAGTGACTGAGGTCACATCTGACCCCTTCACCAGTGACTGAGGTCACATCTGACCCCTTCCGCAGCAACTGAGGTTACACCTGACCCCTTCCCCAGTGACTGAGGTCAGACCTGACCCTGCCGGCCAGGAACTGAGGTTACACCTGACCCCTTCCCCAGTGACTGAGGTCACACCTGACCCCTTCACCAGTAACTGAGGTCACACCTGACCACTTCCCCAGTGACTGAGATCACATCTGACCCTTTCCCAGTGACTGAGGTCACACCTGACCCCTTCCCTAGTAACTGAGGTCACACCTGACCCCTTCCCCAGTGACTGAGGTCACACCTGATCCCTTCCCCAGTGACTGAGGTCACATCTGACCCCTTCCCCAGTGACTGAGGTCACACCTGACCGCTTCCCTAGTGACTGAGGTCACAACTGACCCCTTCCCCAGTGACTGAGGTCACACCTGACCCAGCCGGCCAGTGACTGAGTTCACACCCGACGCCTTCCCCAGTGACTGAGGTCACATCTGACCCCTTCCCCAGAGACTGAGGTCACACCTGACCCCTTCCACAGTGACTGACGTCACACCTGATCCCTTCCCCAGTGAATGAGGTCACACCTGACCCTGCCAGCCAGTGACTGAGCTCACAGCTGACCCTCCCAGCCAGTGACTGAGGTCACACCTTACCCCTTCCCCAGCGACTGAGGTCACACCTGACCACTTCCACAGTAACTGAGGTCACACCTGACCCCTTCCGCAGTTACTGAGGTTACACCTGACCCTGCCGCCAGTAACTGAGGTTACACCTGACCCCTTCCCCAGTGACTGAGGTCACACCTGACCCCTTCCCCAGTAACTGAGGTCACACTTGAACCCTTCCCCTTGACTGAGGTCACACCTGACCCCTTCCCTAGTGGCTGAGATCACACCTGACCCCTTCCCCAGTAACTGAGGTCACACCTGACACCTTCCCCAGTGACTGAGGTCACACCTGACCCCTTCCCCAGTGACTGAGTTCACACCTGACCCCTTCCCCAGCGACTGAGGTCACACCTGACCCCTTCTCCAGTGACTGAGGTCACACCTGACCCCTTCCCCAGTAACTGAGGTCACACCTGACTCCTTCCCCAGTGACTGAGGTCACACCTGACCCTGCCGGCCAGTGACTGAGGTCACACCTGACCCTGCCAGCCAGTGACTGAGGTCACACCTGACCCCTTCCCCAGTGACTGAGGTCACACCTGACCCCTTCCGCAGTAACTGAGGTTACACCTGACCACTTCCCCAGTGACTGACTTTACACCTGACGCCTTCCCCAGTGACTGAGGTCACACCTGACCCTGCCGGCCAGTAACTGAGGTTACAGCTGACCTCTTCCCCAGTGACTGAGGTCACACCTGACCCCTTCCCCAGTGACTGAGGTCACACCTGACCCCTTCCCCAGTAACTGAGGTCACACCTGACGCCTTCCCCTTGACTGAGGTCACACCTGACCCTGCCGGCCAGTAACTGAGGTCACACCTGACCCCTTCCCCAGTGACTGAGGTCACACCTGATCCCCTCCCGAGTGACCGAGGTCGCATCTGACCCCGCCCCCACAGTGACTGAGGTCACAGATGACCCTCCAAACCGGTGACTAAGGTTACACCTGACCCCTTCCGCAGTAATTGAGGTCACACCTGATCCTGCCGGCCAGTAACTGAGGTTAAAACTGACCCCTTCCCCAGTGACTGAGGTTACGCCTGACCCCTTCCCCAGTAACTGAGGTCACATCTGACCCCGCCTCCACAGTGACTGAGGTCACACCTGACCACTTCCCCAGTGACTGAGGTCACACCTGACCCTGCCGACCAGTAACTGAGGTCACACCTGACACCTTCCCCACTGACTGAGGTCACACCTGACCCCTTCCGCAGTGACTGAGGTCACATCTGACCCGTTCCCCAGTGATTGAGCTCACACCTGACCCCTTCCCTAGTGACTAAGATCAAACCTGACCCCTTCCCCAGTAACTGAGGTCACACCTGACACCTTCCACAGAGACTAAGGTCACACCTGACCCCTTCCCCAGTAACTGAGGTCACACCTGACCCCTTCCCCAGTGACTGAGGTCACACCTGACCCTGCCAGCCAGTGACAGAGGTCACACCTGACTCCTTCCCCAGTGACTGAGGTCACATCTGACCCCTTCCCCAGTGACTGAGGTCACACCTGACCCCTTCCCCAGTGACTGAGGTCACACCTGACCACTTCCCCAGTGACTGAGGTCACACCTGACCCTGCCAGCCAGTGACTGAGGTCACACCTGACCCTGACAGCCAGTGACTGAGGTCACACCTGACCCCTTCCCTAGTGACTGAGGTCACACCTGACCCCTTCCGCAGAAAATGAGGTTACACCAGACCACTTCCCCAGTGACTGACTTTACACCTGACACCTTCCCCAGTGACTGTGGTCACACCTGACCCTGCCGACCAGTAACTGAGGTTACACCTGACCCCTTCCCCAGTGACTGAGGTCACACCTGACCCCTTCCGCAGTAACTGAGGTTACACCTGACCACTTCCCCAGTGACTGACTTTACACCGGACGCCTTCCCCAGTGACTGAGGTCACACCTGACCCTGCTGGCCAGTAACTGAGGTTACAGCTGAGCCCTTCACCAGTGACTGAGGTCACACCTGACGCCTTCCCCAGTGACTGAGGTCACACCTGACCCTGCCGGCCAGTAACTGAGGTTACACCTGACCCCGTCCCCAGTGACTGAGGTCACACCTGACCCCCTCCCTAGTGACCGAGGTCGCATCTGACCCCGCCCCCAAAGTGACTGAGGTCACAGATGACCCTCCAAACCAGTGACTAAGGTTACACCTGACCCCTTCCGCAGTAACTGAGGATACACCTGATCCTGCCGGCCAGTAACTGAGGTTAAAACTGACCCCTTCCCCAGTGACTGAGGTTACGCCTGACCCCTTCCCCAGTAACTGAGGTCACATCTGACCCCGCCTCCACAGTGACTGAGGTCACACCTGACCACTTCCCCAGTGACTGATGTCACACCTGACCCTGCCGACCAGTAACTGAGGTCACACCTGACCACTTCCCCAGTGACTGAGGTCACACCTGACCCCTTCCTCAGTAACTGAGGTCACACCTGACCCTTTCCCCAGTAACTGAGGTCACACCTGACCCTTTCCCCTGTGACTGAGGTTACACCTGACCCCTTCTCAAGTGACTGAGGTCACATCTGACCCCTTGCCCCGTGACTGAGGTCACACCTGACCCCTTCCCCAGTGACTGAGGTCACACATGACCCCTTCCCTAGTGACTGAGGTCACATCTGACCCCGTCCCCACAGTGACTGAGGTCACACCTGACCCCTACCTCAGTGACTGAGATCACACCTGACCCCTTCCCCATTAACTGAGGTCACACCTGACCGCTCCCCATTGACTGAGGGCACACCTGACCCTGCCGGCCAGTGACTGAGGTCACACCTGACCCCTTCCCCAGTGACTGAGGTCACACCTGACCCCTTCCGCAGTAACTGAGGTTACACCTGACCACTTCCCCAGTGACTGAGGTCACACCTGACACCTTCCCCAGTGACTGAGGTCACACCTGACCCTGCCGGCCAGTAACTGAGGTTACAGCTGACCCCTTCCCCAGTGACTGAGGTCACACCTGACCACTTCCCCAGTGACTGAGGTCACACCTGACCCCTTCCCCAGTAAATGAGGTCACACCTGACGCTTTCCCCAGTGACTGAGGTCACACCTGACCCTGCCGGCCAGTAACTGAGGTTACACCTGACCCCTTCCCCAGTGACTGAGGTCACACCTGACCCCCTCCCTAGTGACCGAGGTCGCATCTGACCCCGCCCCCACAGTGACTGAGGTCAGAGATGACCCTCCAAATCAGTGACTAAGGTTACACCTGACCCCTTCCCCAGTGACTGAGGTCACACCTGACCCTGCCAGCCAGTGACTGAGGTCACAGCTGACCCCTTCCGCAGTAATTGAGTTTACACCTGACCCCTTCTCCAGTGACTGAGGTTACACCTGACCCCTTCCCCAGTGACTGAGGTCACACCTGACCCTGCCGACCAGTAACTGAGGTTATACCTGACCCCTTCCCCAGTAACTGAGGTCACACCTGACCCCTTCCCCAGTGACTGAGGTCACACCTGACCCTGCTGACCAGTAACTGAGGTTATACCTGACCCCTTCCCCAGTGACTGATGTCACACCTGACCCCTTCCCCAGTAACTGAGGTCACACCTGACCCTTGCCCCAGTGACTGAGGTTACACCTGACCCCTTCTCAAGTGACTGAGGTCACATCTGACCCCTTCCCCCGTGACTGAGGTCACACCTGACCCCTTCCCCAGTGACTGCGGTCACACATGACCCCTTCCCTAGTGACTGACGTCACATCTGACCCCGTCCCCACAGTAACTGAGGTCACACCTGACCCCTTCCCCAGTGACTGAGTTCACACCTGACCCCTTCCCCAGCGACTGAGGTCACACCTGACCCCTTCTCCAGTGACTGAGGTCACACCTGACCCCTTCCCTAGTGACTGAATTCACACCTGACCCTTTCCCCAGTAACTGAGGTCACACCTGACTCCTTCCACAGTGACTGAGGTCACACCTGACCCTGCCGGCCAGTGACTGAGGTCACACCTGACCCTGCCAGCCAGTGACTGAGGTCACACCTGACCCCTTCCCCAGTGACTGAGGTCACACCTGACCCCTTCCGCAGTAACTGAGGTTACACCTGACCACTTCCCCAGTGACTGACTTTACACCTGACGCCTTCCCCAGTGACTGAGGTCACACCTGACCCTGCCGGCCAGTAATTGAGGTTACACCTGACCCCTTCCCCAGTGACTGAGGTCACACCTGACCCCCTCCCTGGTGACCGAGGTCGCATCTGACCCCGCCCCCACAGTGACTGAGGTCACAGATGACCCTCCAAACCAGTGACTAAGGTTACACCTGACCCCTTCCGCAGTAACTGAGGTCACACCTGATCCTGCCGGCCAGTAACTGAGGTTAAAACTGACCCCTTCCCCAGTGACTGAGGTTACGCCTGACCCCTTCCCCAGTAACTGAGGTCACATCTGACCCCTGCTCCACAGTGACTGAGGTCACACCTGACCACTTCCCCAGTGACTGAGGTCACACCTGACCCCTTCTCCAGTAACTGAGGTCACACCTGACCCCTTCCACAGTTACTGAGGTCACACATGAGCCCTTCCATAGTGACTGACGTCATACCCAGACCCTGCCGGCCAGTGACTGAGGTCACACCTGACGCCTTCCCCAGTGACTGAGGTCACATTTGAACCCTTCCCCAGTGACTTAGGTCACACCTGACCCCTTCCCCAGTAACTGAGGTCACACCTGACTCCTTCCCCAGTGACTGAGGTCACACCTGACCCCTTCCGCAGTGACTGAGGTCACACCTGATCCCTTCCCCAGTCACTGAGGTCACACCTGACCCCTTCCGCAGTAACTGAGGTCACACCTTACCGCTTCCCCAGTGACTGAGGTAACATTTGACCACTTCCCCAGTGACTGAGGTCACATCTGATCCCTTCCCCAGTGACTGAGGTCACACCTGACCCCTTCCCCAGTAACTGAGGTCACACCTGACCCCTTCCCCAGTGACTGAGGTCACACCTGACCCTGCCGGCCAGTGACTGAGGTCACACCTGACCCTGACAGCCAGTGACTGAGGTCACACCTGACCCCTTCCCCAGTGACTGAGGTCACACCTGACCCCTTCCGCAGAAAATGAGGTTACACCAGACCACTTCCCCAGTGACTGAGGACACACCTGACCCTGCCGGCCAGTAACTGAGGTTACACCTGACCCCTTCCCAGTGACTGAGGTCACACCTGACCCCTTCCCCTGTGACTGAGGTCACACCTGACCACGCCCTCAAGTGAATTATGTTACAGCTGACCCATCGAATCAGTGACTGAGGTCACTGAGGTCATGCCTGACTCTGCCTACCAGTTACTGAGATCTCACAAGACCCATCCCCCCAAGTGACTGAGGTTACACCTGACCCGTACCCCAGTCACTAAGACCACAACTGACCAAGCGCTCCATGACAGAGTAAACATCTGAGCACTTCCCCAAATTACCGCGGTCACACCTGACCCCTTCCCAAGTGACTGAGGTCACACCTGACCCCTTCCCCAGTGACTGAGGTCACATCTGACCCCTTCCCCAGTGACTGAGGTCAATCCTGACCCCTTCCCCAGTGACTGAGGTCACATCTGACCCCTTCCCCAGTGACTGAGGTCACATCTGACCCCTTCCCCAGTACCTGAGGTCACACCTGACCCCTTCCCCAGTGACTGAGGTCAATCCTGATCCTGCCGTCAAGTGACTGAGGTCACACCTGACGCCTACCTTAGTGACTGAGGTCACATCTCACCCCTTCCCCAGTGACTGAGGTCACACCTGACCACTTCCCCAGTGACTGAGGTCACACGCGACCCATTTCGCAGGAACTGAGGTCACACATGACTCCTTCCCCTGTGGCTGAGGTCACAACCGACCCTGCCGGTCAGTTACTGAGGTCACACCTGACGCCTTCCCCAGTGACTGAGGTCACATCTGACTCCTTCCCCAGTGACTGAGGTCACATCTGACCCCTTCCCCAGTGACTGAGGTCATGCCTGACCACTTCCCCAGTTCCTGAGGTCACACCTGACCACTTCCCCAGTGACTGAGGTCACACCTGACCCTGCCGACCAGTAACTGAGGTCACACCTGACCCCTTCCCCAGTGACTGAGTTCACACCTGACCCCTTCCTCAGTAACTGAGGTCACACCTGACCCTTTCCCCAGTGACTGAGGTTACACCTGACCCCTTCTCAAGTGACTGAGGTCACATCTGACCCCTTCCCCCGTGACTGAGGTCACACCTGACCCCTTCCCCAGTGACTGAGGTCACACATGACCCCTTCCCTAGTGACTGAGGTCACATCTGACCCCGTCCCCACAGTGACTGAGGTCACACCTGACCCCTACCTCAGTGACTGAGATCACACCTGACCCCTTCCCCAGTAACTGAGGTCACACCTGACCCCTTCCCCAGTGACTGAGGTCACACCTGACCCCTACCTCAGTGACTGAGATCACACCTGACCCCTACCTCAGTGACTGAGATCACACCTGACCCCTTCCCCAGTAACTGAGGTCACACCTGACCACTTCCCCAGTGACTGAGGTCACACCTGACCCTGCCGGCCAGTGACTGAGGTCACACCTGACCCCTTCGCCAGTGACTGAGGTCACACCTGACCCCTTCCGCAGTAACTGAGGTTACACCTGACCACTTCCCCAGTGACTGACTTTACACCTGACCCCTTCCCCAGTGACTGAGGTCACACCTGACCCCTTCCCCAGTGACTGAGTTTACACCTGACCTCTTCCCCAGTAACTGAGGTCACACCTGACGCCTTCCCCAGTGACTGAGGTCACACCTGACCCTGCCGGCCAGTAACTGAGGTTACACCTGACCCCTTCCCCAGTGACTGAGGTCACACCTGACCCCCTCCCTAGTGACCGAGGTCGCATCTGACCCCGCCCCCACAGTGACTGAGGTCAGAGATGACCCTCCAAACCAGTGACTAAGGTTACACCTGACCCCTTCCCCAGTGACTGAGGTCACACCTGACCCTGCCAGCCAGTGACTGAGGTCACAGCTGACCCCTTCCGCAGTAATTGAGTTTACACCTGACCCCTTCTCCAGTGACTGAGGTTACACCTGACCCCTTCCCCAGTGACTAAGGTCACACCTGAACCTGCCGACCAGTAACTGAGGTTATACCTGACCCCTTCCCCACTGACTGAGGTCACACCTGACCCCTTCCCCAGTAACTGAGGTTACACCTGACCCCTTCTCAAGTGACTGAGGTCACATCTGACCCCTTACCCCGTGACTGAGGTCACACCTGACCCCTTCCCCAGTGACTGAGGTCACACATGACCCCTTCCCTAGTGACTGAGGTCACATCTGACCCCGTCCCCACAGTGACTGAGATCACACCTGACCCCTACCTCAGTGACTGAGATCACACCTGACCCCTCCCCCAGTAACTGAGGTCACACCTGACCCCTCCCCATTGACTGAGGTCAAACCTGACCCTGCCGGCCAGTGACTGAGGTCACACCTGACGCCTTCCCCAGTGACTGAGGTCACATCTGATCCCTTCCCCAGTGACTGCGGTCACATCTGACCCCTTCCGCAGTGACTGAGGGCACACCTGACCCCTTCCCCAGTGATTGAGGTCACACCTGACCCTGCCAGCCAGTGACTGAGGTCACACCTAACCCTGCCAGCCAGTGACTGAGGTCACACCTGACCCCTTCCCCAGTGACTGAGGTCACACCTGACCCCTTCCTCAGTAACTGAGGTCACACCTGACCCCTTCCCCAGTGACTGAGGTCACATCTGACCCTTTCCCCAGTGACTAAGGTCAATCTGATCCCTTCCCCAGTGACTGCGGTCACATCTGTCCCCTTCCCTAGTACTGAGGTCACACATGACCCCTTCCCCAGTGACTGAGGTCACACCTGACCCCTTCTCCAGTAACTGAGGTCACACCTGACCCCTTCCACAGTCACTGAGGTCACACATGAGCCCTTCCACAGTGACTGACGTCATACCCAGACCCTGCCGGCCAGTGACTGAGGTCACACCTGACGCCTTCCCCAGTGACTGAGGTCATATTTGAACCCTTCCCCAGTGACTTAGGTCACACCTGACCCCTTCCCCAGTACCTGAGGTCACACCTGACTCCTTCCCTAGTGACTGAGGTCACACCTGACCCCTTCCGCAGTGACTGAGGTCACACTTGATCCCTTCCCCAGTCACTGAGGTCACACCTGACCCCTTCCGCAGTAACTGAGGTGACACCTGACCCCTTCCCCAGTGACTGAGGTTACACCTGACCCCTTCCCCAGTGACTGAGGTCACACCTGACCCTGCCGGCCAGTAACTGAGGTTACAACTGACGCCTTCCCCAGTGACTGAGGTCACACCTGACCCCTTCCGCAGTGACTGAGGTCACATCTGACCCGTTCCCCAGTGACTGAGCTCACACCTGACCCCTTCCCTAGTGACTAAGATCACACCTGACCCCTTCCCCAGTAACTGAGGTCACACCTGACACCTTCCACAGAGACTAAGGTCACAGCTGTCCGCTTCCCCAGTGACTGAGGTAACATCTGACCACTTCCCCAGTGACTGAGGTCACATCTGATCCCTTCCCCAGTGACTGAGGTCACACCTGACCCCTTCCCCAGTAACTGAGGTCACACCTGACCCCTTCCCCAGTGACTGAGGTCACACCTGACCCTGCCGGCCAGTGACTGAGGTCACACCTGACGCCTTCCCCAGTGACTGAGGTCACATCTGACCCCTTCCCCAGTGACTGAGGTCACACCTGACCCCTTCCCCAGTGACTGAGGTCACACCTGACCACTTCCCCAGTGACTGAGGTCACACCTGACCCTGCCAGCCAGATACTGAGGTCACACCTGACCCTGACAGCCAGTGACTGAGGTCACACCTGACCCCTTCCCCAGTGACTGAGGTCACACCTGACCCCTTCCGCAGAAAATGAGGTTACAACAGACCACTTCCCCAGTGACTGACTTTACACCTGACACCTTCCCCAGTGACTGTGGTCACACCTGACCCTGCCGACCAGGAACTGAGGTTACACCTGACCCCTTCCCCAGTGACTGAGGTCACACCTGACCCCTTCCCCAGTGACTGAGGTCACACCTGACCCCTTCCCCAGTAACTGAGGTCACACCTGACGCCTTCCCCAGTGACTGAGGTCACACCTGACCCTGACAGCCAGTAACTGAGGTCACACCTGACCCCTTCCCCAGTAACTGAGGTTACAGCTGACCCTTTCCCCAGTAACTGAGGTCACACCTGACCCTGCCGGCCAGTAACTTAGGTTAAAACTGACCCCTTCCCCAGGAACTGAGGTTACACCTGACCCCATCCTCAGTGACTGAGGACACACCTGACCCTGCCGGCCAGTAACTGAGGTTACACCTGACCCCTTCCCCAGTGACTGAGGTCACACCTGACCCCTTCCCCAGTGACTGAGGTCACACCTGACCACGCCCTCAAGTGAATTATGTAACAGCTGACCCATCGAATCAGTGACTGAGGTCACTGAGGTCATGCCTGACCCTGCCTCCCAGTTACTGAGATCTCACACGACCCATCCCCCCAAGTGACTGAGGTTACACCTGACCCGTACCCCAGTCACTAAGACCAAACTGACCAAGCGCTCCATGACAGAGTAAACATCTGAGCACTTCCCCAAATTACCGCGGTCACACCTGACCCCTTCCCAAGTGACTGAGGTCACACCTGACCCCTTCCCCAGTGACTGAGGTCACATCTGACCCCTTCCCCAGTGACTGAGGTCACATCTGACCCCTTCCCCAGTAACTGAGGTCACACCTGACCCCTTCCCCAGTGACTGAGGTCACATCTGACCCCTTCCCCAGTAACTGAGGTCACACCTGACCCCTTCCCCAGTGACTGAGGTCAATCCTGATCCTGCCGTCAAGTGACTGAGGTCACACCTGACGCCTACCTTAGTGACTGAGGTCACATCTCACCCCTTCCCCAGTGACTGAGGTCACACCTGACCACTTCCCCAGTGACTGAGGTCACACGCGACCCATTTCGCAGGAACTGAGGTCACACATGACTCCTTCCCCTGTGGCTGAGGTCACAACCGACCCTGCCGGCCAGTTACTGAGGTCACACCTGACGCCTTCCCCAGTGACTGAGGTCACATCTGACTCCTTCCCCAGTGACTGAGGTCATACCTGACCACTTCCCCAGTTCCTGAGGTCACACCTGACCACTTCCCCAGTGACTGAGGTCACACCTGACCCTGCCGACCAGTAACTGAGGTCACACCTGACCCCTTCCCCAGTGACTGAGTTCACACCTGACCCCTTCCTCAGTAACTGAGGTCACACCTGACCCTTTCCCCAGTGACTGAGGTTACACCTGACCCCTTCTCAAGTGACTGAGGTCACATCTGACCCCTTCCCCCGTGACTGAGGTCACACCTGACCCCTTCCCCAGTGACTGAGGTCACACATGACCCCTTCCCTAGTGACTGAGGTCACATCTGACCCCGTCCCCACAGTGACTGAGGTCACACCTGACCCCTACCTCAGTGACTGAGATCACACCTGACCCCTTCCCCAGTAACTGAGGTCACACCTGACCCCTTCCCCAGTGACTGAGGTCACACCTGACCCCTACCTCAGTGACTGAGATCACACCTGACCCCTACCTCAGTGACTGAGATCACACCTGACCCCTTCCCCAGTAACTGAGGTCACACCTGACCACTTCCCCAGTGACTGAGGTCACACCTGACCCTGCCGGCCAGTGACTGAGGTCACACCTGACCCCTTCGCCAGTGACTGAGGTCACACCTGACCCCTTCCGCAGTAACTGAGGTTACACCTGACCACTTCCCCAGTGACTGACTTTACACCTGACCCCTTCCCCAGTGACTGAGGTCACACCTGACCCCTTCCCCAGTGACTGAGTTCACACCTGACCTCTTCCCCAGTAACTGAGGTCACACCTGACGCCTTCCCCAGTGACTGAGGTCACACCTGACCCTGCCGGCCAGTAACTGAGGTTACACCTGACCCCTTCCCCAGTGACTGAGGTCACACCTGACCCCCTCCCTAGTGACCGAGGTCGCATCTGACCCCGCCACCACAGTGACTGAGGTCAGAGATGACCCTCCAAACCAGTGACTAAGGTTACACCTGACCCCTTCCCCAGTGACTAAGGTCACACCTGAACCTGCCGACCAGTAACTGAGGTTATACCTGACCCCTTCCCCACTGACTGAGGTCACACCTGACCCCTTCCCCAGTAACTGAGGTTACACCTGACCCCTTCTCAAGTGACTGAGGTCACATCTGACCACTTACCCCGTGACTGAGGTCACACCTGACCCCTTCCCCAGTGACTGAGGTCACACATGACCCCTTCCCTAGTGACTGAGGTCACATCTGACCCCGTCCCCACAGTGACTGAGATCACACCTGACCCCTACCTCAGTGACTGAGATCACACCTGACCCCTCCCCCAGTAACTGAGGTCACACCTGACCCCTCCCCATTGACTGAGGTCAAACCTGACCCTGCCGGCCAGTGACTGAGGTCACACCTGACGCCTTCCCCAGTGACTGAGGTCACATCTGATCCCTTCCCCAGTGACTGCGGTCACATCTGACCCCTTCCGCAGTGACTGAGGGCACACCTGACCCTTTCCCCAGTGATTGAGGTCACACCTGACCCTGCCAGCCAGTGACTGAGGTCACACCTAACCCTGCCAGCCAGTGACTGAGGTCACACCTGACCCCTTCCCCAGTGACTGAGGTCACACCTGACCCCTTCCTCAGTAACTGAGGTCACACCTGACCCCTTCCCCAGTGACTGAGGTCACATCTGACCCTTTCCCCAGTGACTAAGGTCAATCTGATCCCTTTCCCAGTGACTGCGGTCACATCTGTCCCCTTCCCTAGTACTGAGGTCACACATGACCCCTTCCCCAGTGACTGAGGTCACACCTGACCCCTTCTCCAGTAACTGAGGTCACACCTGACCCCTTCCACAGTCACTGAGGTCACACATGAGCCCTTCCACAGTGACTGACGTCATACCCAGACCCTGCCGGCCAGTGACTGAGGTCACACCTGACGCCTTCCCCAGTGACTGAGGTCATATTTGAACCCTTCCCCAGTGACTTAGGTCACACCTGACCCCTTCCCCAGTACCTGAGGTCACACCTGACTCCTTCCCTAGTGACTGAGGTCACACCTGACCCCTTCCGCAGTGACTGAGGTCACAATTGATCCCTTCCCCAGTCACTGAGGTCACACCTGACCCCTTCCGCAGTAACTGAGGTGACACCTGACCCCTTCCCCAGTGACTGAGGTTACACCTGACCCCTTCCCCAGTGACTGAGGTCACACCTGACCCTGCCGGCCAGTAACTGAGGTTACAACTGACGCCTTCCCCAGTGACTGAGGTCACACCTGACCCCTTCCGCAGTGACTGAGGTCACATCTGACCCGTTCCCCAGTGACTGAGCTCACACCTGACCCCTTCCCTAGTGACTAAGATCACACCTGACCCCTTCCCCAGTAACTGAGGTCACACCTGACATCTTCCACAGAGACTAAGGTCACAGCTGTCCGCTTCCCCAGTGACTGAGGTAACATCTGACCACTTCCCCAGTGACTGAGGTCACATCTGATCCCTTCCCCAGTGACTGAGGTCACACCTGACCCCTTCCCCAGTAACTGAGGTCACACCTGACCCCTTCCCCAGTGACTGAGGTCACACCTGACCCTGCCGGCCAGTGACTGAGGTCACACCTGACGCCTTCCCCAGTGACTGAGGTCACATCTGACCCCTTCCCCAGTGACTGAGGTCACACCTGACCCCTTCCCCAGTGACTGAGGTCACACCTGACCACTTCCCCAGTGACTGAGGTCACACCTGACCCTGCCAGCCAGATACTGAGGTCACACCTGACCCTGACAGCCAGTGACTGAGGTCACACCTGACCCCTTCCCCAGTGACTGAGGTCACACCTGACCCCTTCCGCAGAAAATGAGGTTACAACAGACCACTTCCCCAGTGACTGACTTTACACCTGACACCTTCCCCAGTGACTGTGGTCACACCTGACCCTGCCGACCAGGAACTGAGGTTACACCTGACCCCTTCCCCAGTGACTGAGGTCACACCTGACCCCTTCCCCAGTGACTGAGGTCACACCTGACCCCTTCCCCAGTAACTGAGGTCACACCTGACGCCTTCCCCAGTGACTGAGGTCACACCTGACCCTGACAGCCAGTAACTGAGGTCACACCTGACCCCTTCCCCAGTAACTGAGGTTACAGCTGACCCTTTCCCCAGTAACTGAGGTCACACCTGACCCTGCCGGCCAGTAACTTAGGTTAAAACTGACCCCTTCCCCAGGAACTGAGGTTACACCTGACCCCATCCTCAGTGACTGAGGACACACCTGACCCTGCCGGCCAGTAACTGAGGTTACACCTGACCCCTTCCCCAGTGACTGAGGTCACACCTGACCCCTTCCCCAGTGACTGAGGTCACACCTGACCACGCCCTCAAGTGAATTATGTAACAGCTGACCCATCGAATCAGTGACTGAGGTCACTGAGGTCATGCCTGACCCTGCCTCCCAGTTACTGAGATCTCACACGACCCATCCCCCCAAGTGACTGAGGTTACACCTGACCCTTACCCCAGTCACTAAGACCAAACTGACCGAGCGCTCCATGACAGAGTAAACATCTGAGCACTTCCCCAAATTACCGCGGTCACACCTGACCCCTTCCCAAGTGACTGAGGTCACACCTGACCCCTTCCCCAGTGACTGAGGTCACATCTGACCCCTTCCCCAGTGACTGAGGTCACATCTGACCCCTTCCCCAGTAACTGAGGTCACACCTGACCCCTTCCCCACTGACTGAGGTCAATCCTGATCCTGCCGGCCAGTGACTGAGGTCACACCTGACGCCTACCTTAGTGACTGAGGTCACATCTCACCCCTTCCCCAGTGACTGAGGTCACACCTGACCACTTTCCCAGTGACTGAGGTCACACGCGACCCATTTCGCAGGAACTGAGGTCATACATGACTCCTTCCCCTGTGGCTGAGGTCACAACCGACCCTGCCGGCCAGTAACTGAGGTCACATCTGACCCCTTCCCCAGTGACTGAGGTCACAACTGACCCCTTTCCCAGTGACTGAGGTCATACCTGACCACTTCCCCAGTTCCTGAGGTCACATCTGACCCTGCCAGCCAGTGACTGAGGTCACAGCTGACCCCTTCCGCAGTAATTGAGTTTCCACCTGACCCCTTCTCCAGTGACTGAAGTTACACCTGACCCCTTCTCCAGTGACTGAGGTTACACCTGACCCCTTCCCCAGTGACTGAGGTCACACCTGACCCTGCCGACCAGTAACTGAGGTTATACCTGACCCCTTCCCCAGTGACTGAGGTCACACCTGACGCCTTCCCCAGTGACTGAGGTCACATCTGACCCCTTCCCCAGTGACTGAGGTCACATCTGACCCCTTCGCCAGTGACTGAGGTCATACCTGACCACTTCCCCAGTTCCTGAGGTCACACCTGACACTGCCAGCCAGTGACTGAGGTCACATCTGACCCTGCCAGCCAGTGACTGAGGTCACAGCTGACCCCTTCCGCAGTAATTGAGTTTACACCTGACCCCTTCTCCAGTGACTGAGGTTACACCTGACCCCTTCCCCAGTGACTGAGGTCACACCTGACCCTGCCGGCCAGTAACTGAGGTTACAACTGACCCCTTCCCCAGTGACTGAGGTCACACCTGACCCCCTCCCTAGTGACCGAGGTCGCATCTGACCCCGCCCCCACAGTGACTGAGGTCACAGATGACCCTCCAAACCAGTGACTAAGGTTACACCTGACCCCTTCCGCAGTAACTGAGGTCACACCTGATCCTGCCGGCCAGTAACTGAGATTAAAACTGACCCCTTCCCCAGTGACTGAGGTTACGCCTGACCCCTTCCCCAGTAACTGAGATCACATCTGACCCCGCCTCCACAGTGACTGAGGTCACACCTGACCACTTCCCCAGTGACTGAGGTCACACCTGACCCTGCCGACCAGTAACTGAGGTCACACCTGACCCCTTCCCCAGTGACTGAGGTTACACCTGACCCCTTCTCAAGTGACTGAGGTCACATCTGACCCCTAGCCCCGTGACTGAGGTCATACCTGACCCCTTCCCCAGTGACTGAGGTCACACATGACCCCTTCCCTAGTGACTGAGGTCACATCTGACCCCGTCCCCACAGTGACTGAGGTCACACCTGACCCCTACCTCAGTGACTGAGATCACACCTGACCCCTTCCCCAGTAACTGAGGTCACACTTGACCCCTCCCCATTGACTGAGGTCACACCTGACCCTGCCGGCCAGTGACTGAGGTCAGACTTGACCCCTTCGCCAGTGACTGAGGTCACACCTGACCCCTTCCGCAGTAACTGAGGTTACAGCTGACCCCTTCCCCAGTGACTGAGGTCACACCTGACCCCTTCCCCAGTGACTGAGGTCACACCTGACGCCTTCCCCAGTGACTGAGGTCACACCTGACCCTGCCGGCCAGTAACTGAGGTTACACCTGACCCCGTCCCCAGTGACTGAGGTCACACCTGACCCCCTCCCTAGTGACCGAGGTCGCATTTGACCCCGCCCCCACAGTGACTGAGGTCACAGATGACCCTCCAAACCAGTGACTAAGGTTACAGCTGACCCCTTCCCCAGTGACTGAGGTCACACCTGACCCTGCCAGCCAGTGACTGAGGTCACAGCTGACCCCTTCCGCAGTAATTGAGTTTCCACCTGACCCATTCTCCAGTGACTGAGGTTACACCTGACCCCTTCCCCAGTGACTGAGGTCTCACCTGACCCTGCCGACCAGTAACTGAGGTTATACCTGACCCCTTCCCCACTGACTGAGGTCACACCTGACCCCTTCCCCAGTAACTGAGGTCACACCTGACCCTTTCCCCAGTGACTGAGGTTACACCTGACCCCTTCTCAAGTGACTGAGGTCACATCTGACCCCTTACCCCGTGACTAAGGTCACACCTGACCCCTTCCCCAGTGACTGAGGTCACACATGACCCCTTCCGCAGTAACTGAGGTTACAGCTGACCCCTTCCCCAGTGACTGAGGTCACACCTGACCCCTTCCCCAGTGACTGAGGTCACACCTGACGCCTTCCCCAGTGACTGAGGTCACACCTGACCCTGCCGGCCAGTAACTGAGGTTATACCTGACCCCGTCCCCAGTGACTGAGGTCACACCTGACCCCCTCCCTAGTGACCGAGGTCGCATTTGACCCCGCCCCCACAGTGACTGAGGTCACAGATGACCCTCCAAACCAGTGACTAAGGTTACAGCTGACCCCTTCCCCAGTGACTGAGGTCACACCTGACGCCTTCCCCAGTGACTGACGTCACACCTGACCCTGCCGGCCAGTAACTGAGGTTACACCTGACCCCGTCCCTAGTGACTGAGGTCACACCTGACCCCCTCCCTAGTGACCGAGGTCGCATTTGACCCCGCCCCCACAGTGACTGAGGTCACAGATGACCCTCCAAACCAGTGACTAAGGTTACAGCTGACCCCTTCCCCAGTGACTGAGGTCACACCTGACCCTGCCAGCCAGTGACTGAGGTCACAGCTGACCCCTTCCGCAGTAATTGAGTTTCCACCTGACCCATTCTCCAGTGACTGAGGTTACACCTGACCCCTTCCCCAGTGACTGAGGTCTCACCTGACCCTGCCGACCAGTAACTGAGGTTATACCTGACCCCTTCCCCACTGACTGAGGTCACACCTGACCCCTTACCCCGTGACTGAGATCACACCTGACCCCTTCCCCAGTAACTGAGGTCACACCTGACCCCTCCCCATTGACTGAGGTCACACCTGACCCTGCCGGCCAGTGACTGAGGTCACAACTGACGCCTTCCCCAGTGACTGAGGTCACATCTGATCCCTTCCCCAGTGACTGCGGACACATCTGACCCCTTCCGCAGTGACTGAGGGCACACCTGACCCCTTCCCCAGTGATTGAGGTCACACCTGACCCTGCCAGCCAGTGACTGAGGTCACACCTGACCCTGCCAGCCAGTGACTGATGTCACACCTGACCCCTTCCCCAGTGACTGAGATCATAGCTGACCCCTTCCTCAGTAACTCAGGTCACACCTGACCCCTTCCCCAGTGACTGAGGTCACATCTGACCCTTTCCCCAGTGACTGAGGTCAATCTGTCCCCTTCCCTAGTACTGAGGTCACACATGACCCCTTCCCTAGTGACTGAGGTCACATCTGACCCCTTCCGCAGTGACTGAGGTCACACCTGACCCCTTCCCCAGTGATTGAGGTCAAACCTGACCCTGCCAGCCAGTGACTGAGGTCACACCTAACCCTGCCAGCCAGTGACTGAGGTCACACCTGACCCCTTCACCAGTAACTGAGGTCACACCTGACCCCTTCCCCAGTGACTGAGGTCACACCTAACCCCTTCCCCAGTAACTGAGGTCACATGTGACCCCTTCCCCAGTGACTGATGTCACACCTAACCCCTTCCCCAGTAACTGAGGTCACACCTGACCCCTTCCCCAGTGACTGAGGTCACACCTAACCCCTTCCCCAGTAACTGAGGTCACACGTGACCCCTTCCCCGGTGACTGAGGTCACACATGACCCCTTCCCCAGTGACTGAGGTCACATCTGACCCCGCTCCCACAGTGACTGTTGTCACACCTGACCCCTTCCCCAGTAACTGAGGTCACACCTGACCCCTCCCCATTGACTGAGGTCACACCTAACCCTGGCGGCCAGTGACTGAGGTCACACCTGATGCCTTCCCCAGTGACTGAGGTCACATCTGATCCCTTCCCCAGTGACTGCGGTCACATCTGACCCCTTCCGCAGTGACTGAGGGCACACCTGACCCCTTCCCCAGTGATTGAGGTCACACTTGTCCCTGCCAGCCAGTGACTGAGGTCACACCTGACCCCGCCAGCCAGTGACTGAGGTCACACCTGACCCCTTCCCCAGTGACTGAGGTCACACCTGACCCTGCCGGCCAGTAACTGAGGTTGCACCTGACCCCTTCCCCAGTGACTGAGGTCACACCTGACCCCCTCCCTAGTGACCGAGGTCGCATCTGACCCCGCCCCCATCTGACCCCGCCCCCACAGTGACTGAGGTCACAGATGACCCTCCAAACCAGTGACTAAGGTTACACCTGACCCCTTCCGCAGTAACTGAGGTCACACCTGATCCTGCCGGCCAGTAACTGAGGTTAAAACTGACCCCTTCCCCAGTGACTGAGGTTACGCCTGACCCCTTCCCCAGTAACTGAGATCACATCTGACCCCGCCTCCACAGTGACTGAGGTCACACCTGACCACTTCCCCAGTGACTGAGGTCACACCTGACCCTGCCGACCAGTAACTGAGGTCACACCTGACCCCTTCCCCAGTGACTGAGGTCACACCTGACCCCTTCCTCAGTAACTGAGGTCACACCTGACCCTTTCCCCAGTGACTGAGGTTACACCTGACCCCTTCTCAAGTGACTGAGGTCACATCTGACCCCTTCCCCCGTGACTGAGGTCACACCTGACCCCTTCCCCAGTGACTGAGGTCACACATGACCCCTTCCCTAGTGACTAAGATCACACCTGACCCCTTCCCCAGTAACTGAGGTCACACCTGACCCCTCCCCATTGACTGAGGTCACACCTGACCCTGCCGGCCAGTGACTGAGGTCAGACCTGACCCCTTCGCCAGTGACTGAGGTCAAACCTGACCCCTTCCGCAGTAACTGAGGTTACACCTGACCACTTCCCCAGTGACTGACTTTACACCTGACGCCTTCCCCAGTGACTGAGGTCACATCTGACCCTGGCGGCCAGCAACTGAGGTTACAGCTGACCCCTTCCCCAGTGACTGAGGTCACACCTGACCCCTTCCCCAGTGACTGAGGTCACACCTGACGCCTTCCCCAGTGACTGAGGTCACACCTGACCCTGCCGGCCAGTAACTGAGGTTACACCTGACCCCGTCCCCAGTGACTGAGGTCACACCTGACCCCCTCCCTAGTGACCGAGGTCGCATTTGACCCCGCCCCCACAGTGACTGAGGTCTCAGATGACCCTCCAAACCAGTGACTAAGGTTACACCTGACCCCTTCCCCAGTGACTGAGGTCACACCTGACCCTGCCAGCCAGTGACTGAGGTCACAGCTGACCCCTTCCGCAGTAATTGAGTTTCCACCTGACCCATTCTCCAGTGACTGAGGTTACACCTGACCCCTTCCCCAGTGACTGAGGTCACACCTGACCCTGCCGACCAGTAACTGAGGTTATACCTGACCCCTTCCCCACTGACTGAGGTCACACCTGACCCCTTCCCCAGTAACTGAGGTCACACCTGAACCTTTCCCCAGTGACTGAGGTTACACCTGACCCCTTCTCAAGTGACTGAGGTCACATCTGACCCCTTACCACGTGACTAAGGTCACACCTGACCCCTTCCCCAGTGACTGAGATCACACCTGACCCCTTCCCCAGTAACTGAGGTCACACCTGACCCCTCCCCATTGACTGAGGTCACACCTGACCCTGCCGGCCAGTGACTGAGGTCACAACTGACGCCTTCCCCAGTGACTGAGGTCACATCTGATCACTTCCCCAGTGACTGCGGTCACATCTGACCCCTTCCTCAGTAACTGAGGTCACACCTGACCCCTTCCCCAGTGACTGAGGTCACATCTGACCCTTTCCCCAGTGACTGAGGTCAATCTGATCCCTTCCCCAGTGACTGCGGTCACATCTGTCCCCTTCCCTAGTACTGAGGTCACACATGACCCCTTCCCCAGTGACTGAGGTCACATCTGACCCCTTCCGCAGTGACTGAGGTCACACCTGACCCCTTCCCCTGTGATTGAGGTCAAACCTGACCCTTCCAGCCAGTGACTGAGGTCACACCTAACCCTGCCAGCCAGTGACTGAGGTCACACCTGACCCCTTCACCAGTAACTGAGGTCACACCTGACCCCTTCCCCAGTGACTGAGGTCACACCTAACCCCTTCCCCAGTAACTGAGCTCACATGTGACCCCTTCCCCAGTGACTGAGGTCACACATGACCCCTTCCCTAGTGACTGAGGTCACATCTGACCCCGCTCCCACAGTGACTGTTGTCAAACCTGACCCCTACCCCAGTGACTGAGATCACACCTGACCTCTTCCCCAGTAACTGAGGTCACACCTGACAACTCCCCATTAACTGAGGTCACACCTGACCGTGCCGGCCAGTGACTGAGGTCACACCTGACGCCTTCCCCAGTGACTGAGGTCACATCTGATCCCTTCTCCAGTGACTGCGGTCACATCTGACCCCTTCCGCAGTGACTGAGGGCACACCTGACCACTTCCCCAGTGACTGAGGTCACACCTGACCCTGCCAGCCAGTGACTGAGGTCACACCTGACCCCTTCCCCAGTGACTGAGGACACACCTGACCCCTTTCCCAGTGACTGAGGTCACATCTGACCCCTTCCCCAGTGACTGATGTCACACCTGACCCCTTCCCCAGTAACTGAGGTCACACCTGACCCCTTCCCTAGTACTGAGGTGACACATGACCCCTTCCCCAGTGACTGAGGTAACACCTGACCCTGCCAGCCAGTGACTGAGGTCACACCTGACCCTGCCAGCCAGTGACTCAGGTCACACCTGACCCCCTTCCACAGTGACTGAGGTCACACCTGACCCCTTCTGCAGTAACTGAGGTTACACCTGAACCCTTCCTCATTAACTGACGTTACACCTGACTCCTTCCCAGTGACTGAGGTCACACCTGACCCTGCCGGCCAGTAACTGAGGTTACACCTGACCCCTTCCCCAGTAACTGAGGTCACACCTGACCCCTTCCCCAGTGACTGAGGTCACACCTGACCCCTTCCCCAGTAACTGAGGTCACATCTGACGCCTTCACCAGTGACTGAGGTCACACATGACCCCTTTCCTAGTGACTGAGGTTACATCTGACACCGTCCCCACAGTGACTGAGGTCACACCTGACCCCTACGCCAGTGACTGAGATCACACCTGACCCCTTCCCTAGTAACTGAGGTCACACCTGACCCCTTCCCCAGTGACTGAGGTCACACCTGACCTGCCAGCTGGTGACTGAGGTCACACCTGACCCTGCCAGCCAGTGACTGAGGTCACACCTGACCCCTACCCCAGTGACTGAGATCACACCTGACCCCTTCCCCTGTAACTGAGGTCACACCTGACCCCTTCCCAAGTGACTGAGGTCACACTTGACCCCGCCTCCACAGTGACTGAGGTCACACCTGATCCTGCCAGCCACTTACTGAGGTCGCAACTGACCCCTTCCCCAGTGACTGAGGTCAGACCTGACCCCTTCCCCAGTGACTGACGTTACACCTGACCCATTCCGCAGTAACTGAGGTTACACCTGATCCCTTCCCCAGTGACTGAGGTCAGACCTGACCCCTTTCCCAGTGACTGAGGTCACATCTGACCCATTCCCCAGTGACTGAGGTCACACCTGACCCTGCCGGCCAGTAACTGAGGTTACACCTGACCCCTTCCCCAGTGACTGAGGTCACACCTGTCCCCTTCCCCAGTGACTGAGGTCACACCTGACCCCTTCCGCAGTAACTGAGGTTACACCTGACCCCTTCCCCAGTGAATGAGGTCACACCTGACCCCTTCCCCAGTGACTGAGGTCACACCTGACCCCTTCCCCAGTGACTGAGGTCACACCTGACCCTGGGGGCCAGTAACTGAGGTTACACCTGACCCCTTCCCCAGTGACTGAGGTCACACCTGTCCCCTTCCCCAGTGACTGAGGTCACACCTGACCCCTTCCCCAGTGACTGAAGTCAAATCTGACCCCTTCCCCAGTGACTGAGGTCACACCTGACCCCTTCCCCAGTTACTGAGGTCACACCTGACCCTGTCAGCCAGCAACTGAGGTTACACCTGACCCCTTCCCCAGTGACTGAGGTCACACCTGACCCTGCCAGCCAGTGACTGAGGTCACACCTGACCCCTTCCCCAGTGACTGAGGTCACACCTGACCCATTTCCCAGTGACTGAGGTCACACCTGACCACTTCCCCAGTGATTGAGGTCACACCTGACCCCTTCCCCAGTGACTGAGGTCACACCTGACCCATTCCGCAGTAACTGAGGTTACACCTGACCCCTTCCCCAGTTACTGATGTCAAACCTGACCCTGCCGGCCAGTGATTGAGATCACACCTGACGCCTTCGCCAGTGACTGAGGTCACATCTGACCCCTTCCCTAGTGGCTGAGGTCACACCTGACCCCTTCCCCAGTGACTGAGGTCACACCTGACCCATTCCGCAGTAACTGAGGTTACACCTGACCCATTCCCCAGTGACTGAGGTCACACCTGACCCCTTCCCCAGTGACTGAGATCACACCTGACCCCTTTCCCAGTGACTGAGGTCACACCTGACCACTTCCCCAGTGATTGATGTCACACCTGACCCCTTCCCCAGTTACTAAGGTCAAACATGACCCTGCCGGCCATTGACTGAGGTCACACCTGATGCCTTCAGCAGTGACTGAGGTCACATCTGACCCCTTCCCTAGTGGCTGAGGTCACACCTGACCCCTTTCCCAGTGACTGAGGTCACACCTGACCACTTCCCCAGTGACTGAGGTCACACCTGACCCCTTCCCCAGTGACTGAGGTTACACCTGACCCATTCCGCAGTAACTGAGGTTACACCTGACCCATTCCCCAGTCACTGAGGTTACATCTGACCCCTTCCCCAGTGACTGAGGTCACACCTGACCCTGCCGGCCAGTAACTGAGGCTACACCTGACCCCTTCCCCAGTGACTGAGGTCACACCTGACCCCTTCCCCAGTGAATGAGTTCACACCTGACCCATTCCGCAGTAACTGAGGTTACACCTGACCCCTTCCCCAGTAACTGAGGTTACACCTGACCCATTGCCCAGTGACTGAGGTCACACCTGACCCCTTCCCCAGTGACTGAGGTCACACCTGACCCATTCCGCAGTAACTGAGGTTACACCTGACCCATTCCCCAGTCACTGAGGTTACATCTGACCCCTTCCCCAGTGACTGAGGTCACACCTGTCCCTGCCGGCCAGTAACTGAGGTTACACCTGACCCCTTCCCCAGTGACTGAGGTCACACCTGTCCCCTTCCCCAGTAACTGAGGTCACACCTGACCCTGCCAGCCAGTGACTGAGGTCACACCTGACGCCTTCCCCAGTGACTGAGGTCACACCTGACCCCTTCCGCAGTAACTGAGGTTACACCTGACCCCTTCCCCAGTGAATGAGGTCATACCTGACCCCTTCCCCAGTGACTGAGGTCACACCTGACCCTGACAGCCAGTGACTGAGGTCACACCTGACCCCTTCCCCAGTGACTTAGGTCACACCTGACCACTTCCGCAGTAACTGAGGTTACACCTGACCCTTTCCCCAGTGACTGAGGTTACATCTGACGCCTTCCCCAGTAACTGAGGTCACATCTGACCCCGCCTCCACAGTGACTGAGGTCACACCTGATCCTGCCAGCCAGTTACTGAGGTCGCAACTGATCCCTTCCCCAGTGACTGAGGTCACACCTGACCCCTTCCCCAGTGACTGAGGTCACACCTGACCCTGCCGGCCAGTGACTGAGGTCACACCTGACGCCATCCCCAGTGACTGAGGTCACATCTGATCCCGCCTCCACAGTGACTGAGGTCACACCTGATCCTGCCAGCCAGTTACTGAGGTCGCAACTGACCCCTTCCCCAGTGACTAAGGTCAGACCTGACCCCTTCCCCAGTGACTGAGGTCACACCTGACCCTGCCGGCCAGTAACTGAGGTTACACCTGACCCCTTCCCCAGTGACTGAGGTCACACCTGACCCCTTCACCAGTGACTGTGGTCACACCTGACCCCTTCTCCAGTGACTGAGGTCACACCTGACACTGCTAGCCAGTTTCTGAGGTCACACCTGACTCTGCCAGCCACTGACTGAGGTCACACCTGACCCCTTCCCCAGTGACTGAGGTCACACCTGACCCCTTCCGCAGTAACTGAGGTTACACCTGACCCCTTCCCCAGCGACTGACGTAACACCTGACCCCTTCCCCAGTGACTGAGGTCACACCTGACCCTGCTGGCCAGTAACTGAGGTTACACCTGACCCCTTCCCCAGTGACTGAGGTCACACTTGACCCCTTCCCCAGTTACTGAGGTCAAACCTGACCCTGCCGGCCAGTGACTGAGGTCACACCTGATGCCTTTGCCAGTGACTGAGGTCACATCTGACCCCTTCCCCAGTGGCTGAGGTCACACCTGACCCCTTCCCCAGTGACTGAGGTCACACCTGACCCCTTCCCCAGTTACTGAGGTCAAACCTGAACCTGCCGGCCAGTGACTGAGGTCATACCTGACGCCTTCGCCAGTGACTGAGGTCACATCCTACCCCTTCCCTAGTGGCTGAGATCACACCTGACCCCTTCCCCAGTGACTGAGGTAGCACCTGACCCCTTCCCCAGTGACTGAGGTTACACCTGACCCCTTCCCCAGTGACTGAGGTCACACCTGACCTTGCCAGCCAGTGACTGAGGTCACACCTGACCCTGCCAGCCAGTGACTGAAGTCACACCTGACCCCTTCCCCAGTAACTGAGGTCACACCTGACCCCTTCCCAGTGACTGAGGTCACATCTGACCCTCCGGCCAGTGACTGAGGTCACACCTGACCCTTCCCCAGTGACTGAGTTCACACCTGACCCTGCCAGCCAGTGACTGAGGTCACACCTGACCCCTTCCCCAGTGACTGAGGTCACACCTGACCCTGCCAGTCAGTGACTGAGGTCACACCTGGCCCTGCCAGCCAGTGACTGAGGTCACACCTGACCCCTTCCCCAGTGACTGAGGTCACACCTGACCCCTTCCGCAGTAGCTGAGGTTACACCTGACCCCTTCCCCAGTGACTGAGGTTACACCTGACCCCTTCCCCAGTGACTGAGGTCACACCTGACCCTGCCGGCCAGTAACTGAGTTTACACCTGACGCCTTCCCCCGTGACTGAGGTCACACCTGACCCCTTCCCCAGTGATTGAGGTCACAACTGACCCTGCCGGCCAGTAACTGAGGTTATACCTGACCCCGCCCCCTGTGCCTGAGGTCACACCTGACCCCTTCGCCAGTGACTGAGGTCACACCTGACCACTTCCCCAGTAACTGAGGTCACACCTGACCCTGCCGGCCAGTGACTGAGGTCACACCTGACTCCTTTCCCAGTGACAGTGGTCACACTTGACCCCTTCCCCAGTGACTGAGGTCACACATGACCCTGCTAGCCATTGGCTGAGGTCACACCTGACCCTACCAGCCAGTGACTGAGGTCACACCTGACCACTTCCCCAGTGACTGAGGTCACACCTGACCCCTTCCCCAGTGACTGAGGTCACACCTGACCCTGGCGGCCAGTGACTGAGGTCACACCTGACCCTGCCAGCCAGTGACTGAGGGCAAACCTGACCCCTTCCCCAGGGACTGAGGTCACACCTGACCCCTTCCCCAGTGACTGAGGTCACACCCGACCCCTTCCCCAGTAACTTTGGTCACACCTGACACCTTCCCCAGTGACTGAGGTCACACCTGACCCTGCCGGCCAGTGACTGACGTCACACCTGACCCCTTCCCAGTCACTAAGGTCACACCTGACCGCTTCCCCAGTGACTGAGGTCACACCTGACCCCTTCCCAAGTGACTGAGGTCACACCTGACCCCTTCCCTAGTGACTTAGGTCACACCTGACCCCTTCCCCAGTAGCTGAGGTCACACCTGACTCCTTCCCCAGTGACTGAGGTCACACCTGAACCCTTTCCTCGTGACTGAGATCACATCTGACCCCTTCCCCAGTGACTGAGGTCACACTTGACCCCTTCCCCAGTGACTGAGGTCACACCTGACCCTGCTGGCCAGTAACTGAGGTTACACCTGACCCCTTCCCCAGTGACTGAGGTCAAACCTGACCCCTTCCCCAGTTACTGAGGTCAAACCTGACCCTGCCGGCCAGTGACTGAGTCACACCTGACGCCTTCGCCAGTGACTGAGGTCACATCTGACCCCTTCCCCAGTGGCTGATGTCACACCTGACCCCTTCCCCAGTAACTGAGGTCACATCTGACCCCTTACCCAGTGACTGAGCTCACACCTGACCCCTTCCCTAGTACTGAGGTCACACATGACCCCTTCCCCAGTGACTGAGGTCACACCTGACCGTGCCAGCCAGTGACTGAGGTCACACCTGACCCTGCCAGCCAGTGACTCAGGTCACACCTGAACCCTTCCACAGTGATTGAGGTCACACCTGACCCCTTCTGCAGAAACTGACGTTACACCTGACTCCTTCCCCAGTGACTGAGGTCACATCTGACCCCTTACCCAGTGACTGAGGTCACACCTGACCCCTTCCCTAGTACTGAGGTCACACATGACCCCTTCCCCAGTGACTGAGGTCACACCTGACCCTGCCGGCCAGTAACTGAGGTTACAACTGACTCCTTCCCCAGTAACTGAGGTCATACCTGATCCCTTCCCCAGTGACTGAGGTCACACCTGACCCCTTCCGCAGTAACTGAGGTTACACCTGACCCCTTCCCCAGTGACTGAGGTCACACCTGACCCCTTCCCCAGTGACTGAGGTCACACCTGACCCCTTCCCCAGTGACTGAGGTCACACCTGACCCTGCCAGCCAGTGACTGACGTTACACCTGACCCCTTCCCCAGTGACTGAGGTCACACCTGACCCTGCCGGGCAGTAACTGAGGTAACACCTGACCCCTTCCCCAGTGACTGAGGTCACACCTGACCCCTTCCCCAGTTACTGAGGTCAAACCTTACCCTGCCGGCCAGTGACTGAGGTCACATGTGACGCCTTTGCCAGTGACTGAGGTCACATCTGACCTCTTCCCCAGTGACTGAGGTTGCACCTGACCCCTTCCCCAGTGACTGAGGTTACACCTGACCCCTTCCCCAGTGACTGAGGTCACACCTGACCTTGCCGGCCAGTGACTGAGGTCACACCTGACCCTGCCAGCCAGTGAATGAAGTCACACCTGACCCCTTCCCCAGTAACTGAGGTCACACCTGACCCCTTCCGCAGTAGCTGAGGTTACACCTGACCCCTTCCCCAGTGACTGAGGTTACACCTGACCCCTTCCCCAGTGACTGAGTTCACACCTGACCCTGCCAGTCAGTGACTGAGGTCACACCTGGCCCTGCCAGCCAGTGACTGAGGTCACACCTGACCCCTTCCCCAGTGACTGAGGTCACACCTGACCCCTTCCGCAGTAGCTGAGGTTACACCTGACCCCTTCCCCAGTGACTGAGGTTACACCTGACCCCTTCCCCAGTGACTGAGGTCACACCTGACCCTGCCGGCCAGTAACTGAGTTTACACCTGACGCCTTCCCCCGTGACTGAGGTCACACCTGACCCCTTCCCCAGTGATTGAGGTCACAACTGACCCTGCCGGCCAGTAACTGAGGTTAAACCTGACCCCGCCCCCTGTGCCTGAGGTCACACCTGACCCCTTCGCCAGTGACTGAAGTCACACCTGACCCTGCCGGCCAGTGACTGAGGTCACACCTGACCCCTTTCCCAGTGACAGTGGTCACACTTGACCCCTTCCCAAGTGACTGAGGTCACATCTGACCCCTTCCCCAGTGACCGAGGTCACACCTGACCCCTTCCCTAGTGACTTAGGTCACACCTGACCCCTTCCCCAGTAGCTGAGGTCACACCTGACCCCTTCCCCAGTGACTGAGGTCACACCTGACCCCTTCCCCATTGACTGAGGTCACACCTGTCCCTGCCGGCCAAAGACTGAGGTCACAACTGACTCCTTCCCCAGTCACTGAGGTCACATCTGACCCCATCCCCAGTGACTGAGGTCACACCTTACCCCTTCCCTAGTGACTGAGATCACATCTGACCCCTTCCCCAGTGACTGAGGTCACACCTGACCCCTTCCCCAGTGACTGAGGTCACACCTGACCCTGCTGGCCAGTAACTGAGGTTACACCTGACCCCTTCCCCAGTGACTGAGGTCACACCTGACCCCTTCCCCAGTGACTGAGGTCAAACCTGACCCTGCCGGCCAGTGACTGAGGTCACACCTGACGCCTTCGCCAGTGACTGAGGTCACATCTGACCCCTTCCCCAGTGGCTGATGTCACACCTGACCCCTTCCCCAGTAACTGAGGTCACATCTGACCCCTTACCCAGAGACTGAGGTCACACCTGACCCCTTCCCTAGTACTGAGATCACACATGACCCCTTCCCCAGTGACTGAGGTCACACTTGACTGTGCCAGCCAGTGACTGAGGTCACACCTGACCCTGCCAGCCAGTGACTCAGGTCACACCTGAACCCTTCCACAGTGATTGAGGTCACACCTGACCCCTTCTGCAGAAACTGAGGTTACACCTGACCCCTTCCCTAGTACTGAGGTCACACATGACCCCTTCCCCAGTGACTGAGGTCACACCTGACCGTGCCAGCCAGTGACTGAGGTCACACCTGACCCTGCCAGCCAGTGACTCAGGTCACACATGACCCCTTCCCCAGTGACTGAGGTCACACCTGACCCTGCCGGCCAGTATCTGAGGTTACAACTGACTCCTTCCCCAGTGACTGAGGTCACACCTGATCTCTTCCCCAGTGACTGAGGTCACACCTGACCCCATCCGCAGTAACTGAGGTTACACCTGACCCCTTCCCCAGTGACTGAGGTCACACCTGACCCCTTCCCCAGTGACTGAGGTCACACCTGACCCCTTCCCCAGTGACTGAGGTCACACCTGACCCCTTCCCCAGTGACTGAAGTCAAATCTGACCCCTTCCCCAGTGACTGAGGTCACACCTGACCCCTTCCCCAGTGACTGAGGTCACACCTGACCCTGTCAGCCAGTAACTGAGGTTACACCTGACCCCTTCCCCAGTGACTGAGGTCACACCTGACCCTGCCAGCCAGTGACTGAGGTCACACCTGACTCCTTCCCCAGTGACTGAGGTCACACCTGACCCCTTCCCCAGTGACTGACGTTACACCTGACTCCTTCCCCAGTGACTGAGGTCACACCTGACCCTGCCGACCAGTAACTGAGGTTACACCTGACCCCTTCCCCAGTGACTGAGGTCACACATGACCCCTTCCCCAATGACTGAGGTCACACCTGACCCCTTCCCCAGTAACTGAGGTCACACCTGACCCCGCCCTCCAGTGAATTATGTAACAGCTGACCCATCGTATCAGTGACTGAGGTCACTGAGGTCATGCCTGATCCCACCTCCCAGTGACTGAGATCTCACACGACCCCGCCCCTCAACTGACTGAGGTTACACCTGACCCGTACCCCAGTGACTAAGACCAAACTGACCACGCGCTCCATGACAGAGTAAACATCTGACCACGTCCCTAAATTACCGGGGTCACACCTGACCCCTTCCCCAGTGACTGAGGTCACACCTGACCCCTTTCCCAGTGACTAAGGTCACACCTGACCCCTTTCCCAGTGACTGAGGTCACACCTGACCACTTCCCCAGTGATTGAGGTCACACCTGACCCCTTCCCCAGTGACTGAGGTCACACCTGACCCATTCCGCAGTAACTGAGGTTACACCTGACCCATTCCCCAGTCACTGAGGTTACATCTGACCCCTTCCCCAGTGACTGAGGTCACACCTGACCCTGCCGGCCAGTAACTGAGGTTACACCTGACCCCTTCCCCAGTGACTGAGGTCACACCTGACCCCTTCCCCAGTAACTGAGGTCACACCTGACCCTGCCAGCCAGTGACTGAGGTCACACCTGACGCCTTCCCCAGTGACTGAGGTCACACCTGACCCCTTCCGCAGTAACTGAGGTTACACCTGCCCCTTCCCCAGTGAATGCGGTCACACCTGACCCCTTCCCCAGTGACTGAGGTCACACCTGACCCCTTCCCCAGTGACTTAGGTCACACCTGACCACTTCCGCAGTAACTGAGGTTACACCTGACCCTTTCCCCAGTGACTGAGGTTACATCTGACCCCTTATCCAGTAACTGAGGTCACATCTGACCCCGCCTCCACAGTGACTGAGGTCACACCTGATCCTGCCAGCCAGTTACTGAGGTCGCAACTGACCCCTTCCCCAGTGACTGAGGTCAGACCTGACCCCTTCCCCAGTGACTGAGGTCAAACCTGACCCCTTCCCCAGTGACTGAGGTCAAACCTGACCCTGCCAGCCAGTAACTGAGTTTACACCTGACGCCTTCCCCCGTGACTGAGGTGACACCTGACCCCTTCCCCAGTGATTGAGGTCACAACTGACCCTGCCGGCCAGTAACTGAGGTTATACCTGACCCCGCCCCCTGTGCCTGAGGTCACACCTGACCCCTTCGCCAGTGACTGAGGTCACACCTGACCACTTCCCCAGTAACTGAGGTCACACCTGACCCTGCCGGCCAGTGACTGAGGTCACACCTGACTCCTTTCCCAGTGACAGTGGTCACACTTGACCCCTTCCCCAGTGACTGAGGTCACACATGACCCTGCTAGCCAGTGGCTGACGTCACACCTGACCCTACCAGCCAGTGACTGAGGTCACACCTGACCCCTTCCCCAGTGACTGAGGTCAAACCTGACCCTGCCGGCAAGTGACTGAGGTCACATCTGACCCCTTCCCCAGAGACTGAGGTCACACCTGACCCCTTCCCCAGTGACTGAGGTCACACCCGACCCCTTCCCCAGTAACTTTGGTCACACCTGACCCCTTCCCCAGTGACTGAGGTCACACCTGACCCTGCCGGCCAGTGACTGACGTCAAACCTGACCCCTTCCCAGTCACTGAGGTCACACCTGACCGCTTCCCCAGTGACTGAGGTCACACCTGACCCCTTCCCAAGTGACTGAGGTCACACCTGACCCCTTCCCTAGTGACTTAGGTCACACCTGACCCCTTCCCCAGTAGCTGAGGTCACACCTGACCCAGTCCCCAGTGACTGAGGTCACACCTGACCCCTTCCCCAGTGACTGAGGTCACACCTGACCCCTTCCCTAGTGACTGAGATCACATCTGACCCCTTCCCCAGTGACTGAGGTCACACTTGACCCCTTCCCCAGTGACTGAGGTCACACCTGACCCTGCTGGCCAGTAACTGAGGTTACACCTGTCCCCTTCCCCAGTGACTGAGGTCAAACCTGACCCCTTCCCCAGTTACTGAGGTCAAACCTGACCCTGCCAGCCAGTGACTGAGGTCACACCTGACCCTGCCATCCAGTGACTCAGGTCACACCTGAACCCTTCCACAGTGATTGAGGTCACACCTGACCCCTTCTGCAGAAACTGACGTTACACCTGACTCCTTCCCCAGTGACTGAGGTCACATCTGACCCCTTACCCAGTGACTGAGGTCACATCTGACCCCTTCCCCAGTGACTGAGGTTACACCTGACCCCTTCCCCAGTGACTGAGGTCACACCTGACCCTGCCGGCCAGTAACTGAGGTTACAACTGACTCCTTCCCCAGTGACTGAGGTCACACCTGATCCCTTCCCCAGTGACTGAGGTCACACCTGACCCCTTCCGCAGTAACTGAGGTTACACCTGACCCCTTCCCCAGTGACTGAGGTCACACCTGACCCCTTCCCCAGTGACTGAGGTCACACCTGACCCCTTCCCCAGTGACTGAGGTCACACCTGACCCCTTCCCCAGTGACTGAAGTCAAATCTGACCCCTTCCCCAGTGACTGAGGTCACACCTGACCCCTTCCCCAGTAACTGAGGTCACACCTGACCCTGTCAGCCAGTAACTGAGGTTACACCTGACCCCTTCCCCAGTGACTGAGGTCACACCTGTCCCCTTCCCCAGTGACTGAGGTCACACCTGACCCTGTCAGCCAGTAACTGAGGTTACACCTGACCCCTTCCCCAGTGACTGAGGTCACACCTGACCCCTTCCCCAGTGACTGAGGTCACACCTGACCCTGCCAGCCAGTGACTGAGGTCACACCTGACTCCTTCCCCAGTGACTGAGGTCACACCTGACCCCTTCCGCAGGAACTGAGGTTACATCTGACCCCTTCCCCAGTGACTGACGTGTACACCTGACTCCTTCCCCAGTGACTGATGTCACACCTGACCCTGCCGACCAGTAACTGAGGTTACACCTGACCCCTTCCCCAGTGACTGAGGTCACACATGACCTCTTCCCCAATGACTGAGGTCACACCTGACCCCTTCCCCAGTAACTGAGGTCACACCTGACCCCGCCCTCCAGTGAATTATGTAACAGCTGACCCATCGAATCAGTGACTGAGGTCACTGAGGTCATGCCTGATCCCACCTCCCAGTGACTGAGATCTCACACGACCCCGCCCTTCAAGTGACTGAGGTTACACCTGACCCGTACCCCAGTGACTAAGAACAAACTGACCACGCGCTCCATGACAGAGTAAACATCTGACCACGTCCCTAAATTACCGGGGTCACACCTGACCCCTTCCCCAGTGACTGAGGTCACACCTGACCCCTTCCCCAGTGACTGAGGTCACACCTGACCCCTTTCCCAGTGACTGAGGTCACACCTGACCACTTCCCCAGTGATTGAGGTCACACCTGACCCCTTCCCCAGTGACTGAGGTCACACCCGACCCATTCCGCAGTAACTGAGGTTACACCTGACCCATTCCCCAGTGACTGAGGTCACACCTGACCCTGCCGGCCAGTAACTGAGGTTACACCTGACCCCTTCCCCAGTGACTGAGGTCACACCTGACCCCTTCCCCAGTAACTGAGGTCACACCTGACCCCTTCCGCAGTAACTGAGGTTACACCTGACCCCTTCCCCAGTGAATGAGGTCACACCTGACCCCTTCCCCAGTGACTGAGGTCACACCTGACCCTGCCAGCCAGTGACTGAGGTCACACCTGACCCCTTCCCCAGTGACTTAGGTCATCGCTGACCACTTCCGCAGTAACTGAGGTTACACCTGACCCCTTTCCCCAGTGACTGAGGTTACATCTGACCCCTTCCCCAGTGACTGACGTTACACCTGACCCCTTCCCCAGTGACTGACGTTACACCTGACCCCTTCCCCAGTGACTGAGGTCACACCTGACCCTGCCGGCCAGTAACTGAGGTAACACCTGACCCCTTCCCCAGTGACTGAGGTCACACCTGACCCCTTCCCCAGTTACTGAGGTCAAACCTTACCCTGCCGGCCAGTGACTGAGGTCACATCTGACGCCTTCGCCAGTGACTGAGGTCACATCTGACCCCTTCCCCAGTGACTGAGGTTGCACCTGACCCCTTCCCCAGTAACTGAGGTCACACCTGACCTTGCCGGCCAGTGACTGAGGTCACACCTGACCCTGCCAGCCAGTGAATGAAGTCACACCTGACCCCTTCCCCAGTAACTGAGGTCACACCTGACCCCTTCCCAGTGACTGAGGTCACATCTGACCATCCGGCCAGTGTCTGAGGTCACACCTGACCCTTCCCCAGTGACTGAGTTCACACCTGACCCTGCCAGTCAGTGACTGAGGTCACACCTGGCCCTGCCAGCCAGTGACTGAGGTCACACCTGACCCCTTCCCCAGTGACTGAGGTCACACCTGATCCCTTCCGCAGTAGCTGAGGTTACACCTGACCCCTTCCCCAGTGACTGAGGTTACACCTGACCCCTTCCCCAGTGACTGAGGTCACACCTGACCCTGCCGGCCAGTAACTGAGTTTACACCTGACGCCTTCCCCCGTGACTGAGGTCACACCTGACCCCTTCTCCAGTGATTGAGGTCACAACTGAACCTGCCGGCCAGTAACTGAGGTTAAACCTGACCCCGCCCCCTGTGCCTGAGGTCACACCTGACCCCTTCGCCAGTGACTGAGGTCACACCTGACCACTTCCCCAGTAACTGAGGTCACACCTGACCCTGCCGGCCAGTGACTGAGGTCACACCTGACCCCTTTCCCAGTGACAGTGGTCACACTTGACCCCTTCCCAAGTGACTGAGGTCACATCTGACCCCTTCCCCAGTGACTGAGGTCACACCTGACCCCTTCCCTAGTGACTTAGGTCACACCTGACCCCTTCCCCAGTAGCTGAGGTCACACCTGACCCCTTCCCCAGTGACTGAGGTCACACCTGACCCCTTCCCCATTGACTGAGGTCACACCTGTCCCTGCCGGCCAAAGACTGAGGTCACAACTGACTCCTTCCCCAGTCACTAAGGTCACATCTGACCCCATCCCCAGTGACTGAGGTCACACCTGACCCCTTCCCTAGTGACTGAGATCACATCTGACCCCTTCACCAGTGACTGAGTTCACACCTGACCCCTTCCCCAGTGACTGAGGTCACACCTGACCCTGCTGGCCAGTAACTGAGGTTACACCTGACCCCTTCCCCAGTGACTGAGGTCACACCTGACCCCTTCCCCAGTTACTGAGGTCAAACCTGACCCTGCCGGCCAGTGACTGAGGTCACACCTGACGCCTTCGCCAGTGACTGAGGTCACATCTGACCCCTTACCCAGTGGCTGATGTCACACCTGACCCCTTCCCCAGTAACTGAGGTCACATCTGACCCCTTACCCAGAGACTGAGGTCACACCTGACCCCGTCCCTAGTACTGAGGTCACACATGACCCCTTCCCCAGTGACTGAGGTCACACCTGACCCCTTCCCCAGTGACTGAGGTCACACCTGACCCCTTCCGCAGTAGCTGAGGTTACACCTGACCCCTTCCCCAGTGACTGAGGTTACACCTGACCCCTTCCCCAGTGACTGAGGTCACATCTGACCCTGCCGGCCAGTAACTGAGTTTACACCTGACGCCTTCCCCCGTGACTGAGGTCACACCTGACCCCCTTCCCCAGTGATTGAGGTCACAACTGACCCTGCCGGCCAGTAACTGAGGTTATACCTGACCCCGCCCCCTGTGCCTGAGGTCACACCTGACCCCTTCGCCAGTGACTGAGGTCACACCTGACCCCTTTCCCAGTGACAGTGGTCACACTTGACCCCTTCCCCAATGACTGAGGTCACACATGAGCCTGCTAGCCAGTGGCTGAGGTCACACCTGACCCTACCAGCCAGTGACTGAGGTCACACCTGACCACTTCCCCAGTAACTGAGGTCACACCTGACCCTGCCAGCCAGTGACTGAGGTCACACCTGACCCCTTTCCCAGTGACAGTGGTCACACTTGACCCCTTCCCCAGTCACTGAGGTCACACCTGACCCTGCCGGCCAGTGACTGAGGTTACACCTGACCCCTTCCCCAGTGACTGACGTTACACCTGACCCCTTCCCCAGTGACTGAGGTCACACCTGACCCTGCCGGCCAGTAATTGAGGTTACACCTGACCCCTTCCCCAGTGACTGAGGTCACACCTGACCCCTTCCCCAGTTACTGAGGTCAAACCTTACCCTGCCGGCCAGTGACTGAGGTCACATCTGACGCCTTCGCCAGTGACTGAGGTCACATCTGACCCCTTCCCCAGTGACTGAGGTCACACCTGACCCCTTCCCCAGTGACTGAGGTCACATCTGACCCCTTCCCCAGTGACTGATGTCACACCTGACCCCTTCCCCAGTGACTGAGGTCACACCTGACCCTGCCGGCCAGTAATGAGGTCACACCTGACGCCATCCCCAGTGACTGAGGCCACATCTGGCCCCTTCCCCAGTGACTGTGGTCACACCTGACCCCTTCTCCAGTGACTGAGGTCACACCTGACACTGCTAGCCAGTTTCTGAGGTCACACCTGACTCTGCCAGCCACTGACTGAGGTCACACCTGACCCCTTCCCCAGTGACTGAGGTCACACCTGACCCCTTCCACAGTAACTGAGGTTACACCTGACCCCTTCCCCAGCGACTGACGTTACACCTGACCCCTTCCCCAGTGACTGAGGTCACACCTGACCCTGCCGACCAGTGACTGAGGTCACATCTGACGCCTTCGCCAGTGACTGAGGTCACATCTGACCCCTTCCCTATTGGCTGAGGTCACACCTGACCCCTTCCCCAGTGACTGAGGTTGCACCTGACCCCTTCCCCAGGGACTGAGGTTACACCTGACCCCTTCCCCAGTGACTGAGGTCACACCTGACCTTGCCAGCCAGTGACTGAGGTCACACCTGACCCTGCCAGCCAGTGACTGAAGTCACACCTGACCCCCTTCCCCAGTAACTGAGGTCACACCTGACCCCTTCCCAGTGACTGAGGTCACATCTGACCCTCCGGCCAGTGTCTGAGGTCACACCTGACCCTTCCCCAGTGACTGAGTTAACACCTGACCCTGCCAGTCAGTGACTGAGGTCACACCTGGCCCTGCCAGCCAGTGACTGAGGTCACACCTGACCCCTTCCCCAGTGACTGAGGTCACACCTGACCCCTTCCGCAGTAGCTGAGGTTACACCTGACCCCTTCCCCAGTGACTGAGGTTACACCTGGCCCCTTCCCCAGTGACTGAGGTCACACCTGACCCTGCCGGCCAGTAACTGAGTTTACACCTGACGCCTTCCCCCGTGACTGAGGTCACACCTGACCCCTTCCCCAGTGATTGAGGTCACAACTGACTCTGCCGGCCAGTGACTGAGGTTACACCTGACCCCTTCCCCAGTGACTGAGGTCACATCTGACCCCTTCCCCAGTGACTGATGTCACACCTGACCCCTTCCCCAGTGACTGAGGTCACACCTGACCCTGCCGGCCAGTAACTGAGGTCACACCTGACGCCATCCCCAGTGACTGAGGCCACATCTGGCCCCTTCCACAGTGACTGTGGTCACACCTGACCCCTTCTCCAGTGACTGAGGTCACACCTGACACTGCTAGCCAGTTTCTGAGGTCACACCTGACTCTGCCAGCCACTGACTGAGGTCACACCTGACCCCTTCCCCAGTGACTGAGGTCACACCTGACCCTGCCGACCAGTGACTGAGGTCACATCTGACGCCTTCGCCAGTGACTGAGGTCACATCTGACCCCTTCCCTAGTGGCTGAGGTCACACCTGACCCCTTCCCCAGTGACTGAGGTTGCACCTGACCCTTTCCCCAGTGACTGAGGTTACACCTGACCCCTTCCCCAGTGACTGAGGTCACACCTGACCCCTTCCCCAGTGACTGAGGTTACACCTGACCCCTTCCCCAGTGACTGAGGTCACACCTGACCCTGCCAGCCAGTGACTGAAGTCACACCTGACCCCTTCCCCAGTAACTGAGGTCACATCTGACCCTCCGGCCAGTGACTGAGGTCACACCTGACCCTTCCCCAGTGACTGAGTTCACACCTGACCCTGCCAGTCAGTGACTGAGGTCACACCTGGCCCTGCCAGCCAGTGACTGAGGTCACACCTGACCCCTTCCGCAGTAGCTGAGGTTACACCTGACCCCTTCCCCAGTGACTGAGGTCACACCTGACCCTGCCGGCCAGTAACTGAGTTTACACCTGACGCCTTCCCCCGTGACTGAGGTCACACCTGACCCCTTCCCCAGTGATTGAGGTCACAACTGACCCTGCCGGCCAGTAACTGAGGTTATACCTGACCCCGCCCCCTGTGCCTGAGGTCACACCTGACCCCTTCGCCAGTGACTGAGGTCACACCTGACCACTTCCCCAGTAACTGAGGTCACACCTGAACCTGCCGGCCAGTGACTGAGGTCACACCTGACCCCTTTCCCAGTGACAGTGGTCACACTTGACCCCTTCCCCAGTGACTGAGGTCACACATGACCCTGCTAGCCAGTGGCTGAGGTCACACCTGACCCTACCAGCCAGTGACTGAGGTCACGCCTGACCCCTTCCCCAGTGACTGAGGTCACACCTGACCCCTTCCCCCGTGACTGAGGTTACTACTGACCCCTTCCCCAGTGACTGAGGTCACACCTGACCCCCTTCCCCCGTGACTGAGGTCACACCTGACCCCTTCCCCAGTGACTTAGGTCACACCTGACCCCTTTCCCAGTGACTGAGGTCACACCTGACCCCTTCCCCAGTAACTGAGGTCACATCTGACCCTCCGGCCAGTGACTGAGGTCACACCTGACCCTTCCCCAGTGACTGAGTTCACACCTGACCCTGCCAGTCAGTGACTGAGGTCACACCTGGCCCTGCCAGCCAGTGACTGAGGTCACACCTGACCCCTTCCGCAGTAGCTGAGGTTACACCTGACCCCTTCCCCAGTGACTGAGGTCACACCTGACCCTGCCGGCCAGTAACTGAGTTTACACCTGACGCCTTCCCCCGTGACTGAGGTCACACCTGACCCCTTCCCCAGTGATTGAGGTCACAACTGACCCTGCCGGCCAGTAACTGAGGTTATACCTGACCCCGCCCCCTGTGCCTGAGGTCACACCTGACCCCTTCGCCAGTGACTGAGGTCACACCTGACCACTTCCCCAGTAACTGAGGTCACACCTGAACCTGCCGGCCAGTGACTGAGGTCACACCTGACCCCTTTCCCAGTGACAGTGGTCACACTTGACCCCTTCCCCAGTGACTGAGGTCACACATGACCCTGCTAGCCAGTGGCTGAGGTCACACCTGACCCTACCAGCCAGTGACTGAGGTCACGCCTGACCCCTTCCCCAGTGACTGAGGTCACACCTGACCCCTTCCCCCGTGACTGAGGTTACTACTGACCCCTTCCCCAGTGACTGAGGTCACACCTGACCCCCTTCCCCCGTGACTGAGGTCACACCTGACCCCTTCCCCAGTGACTTAGGTCACACCTGACCCCTTCCGCAGTAACTGAGGTCACACCTGACCCCTTCCCCAGTGACTTAGGTCACACCTGACCTCTTCCGCAGTAACTGAGGTTACACCTGACCCCTTCCCCAGTGACTGAGGTCACACCTGACCCTGCTGGCCAGTAACTGAGGTTACACCTGACCCCTTCCCCAGTGACTGAGGTCACACCTGACCCCTTCCGCAGTAACTGAGGTCACACCTGACCCCTTCCCCAGTAACTGAGGTTACACCTGACCCCTTCCCCAGTAACTGAGGTCACACCTGACCCCTTCCCCAGTAACTGAGGTTACACCTGACCCCTTCCCCAGTAACTGAGGTTACACCTGACCCCTTCCCCAGTGACTGACGTTACTACTGACCCCTTCCCCAGTGACTGCGGTAACACCTGACCCCTTCCCCAGTGACTGAGGTCACACCTGGCCCCACCCCCCCTGTGTCTGAGTTCACATCTGACTCCTCCTACTTTGACTGAGGTCACACCTGGTGACTGAGGTCACACTTGACCCCTCCCCCAGTGACTGAGGTTACACTTGACCCACACAGCTTTTGACTAGGGATAATAAGGGGGCCTGACTCGTCCAGGTTTTGATCTGCCGGGCAGTGATTCTCAAATGCTTCCATAACCATGGCTAAATCTGTGGGCTGCACCATTTCCACCCCCATGGTGGGCAATGGCAGCCTACTGAGAGCATCAGCGCAGTTTTCTGTGCCTGGCCTGTGGCGGATGGGGTAGTTGTATGCGGACAATTTATTCCTTTTCAAGGATATATTCAATTCCCCTGATACCATGGTAGCGGATTGGCCACTCACTACATACCCTGCCCGATCATCCTTTCCGTTGATATTAATACTGCTGCAATTTTTTTGGTAATGGCCCTGAAATTGCAGTCGGAGGCTGCAATTGCCTCTGACTTGAAACATTTCTACGAAATTACCTGGTGGTCCGGGAGGAGCGTGGGATTCCGATGGGGAGGCCTTCTCTTCCCGCGCTGCGGAGCGCGCTCCCGTTCTCCTGGTTCCCACGCAGAAGGTGCAGTCACGTGTGACTGCTCAGCCAATCAGGTACAGTATTTCACAGCTTTCTCATTAATAGCAATGAGAACTCCGTATCTACGCGTTCTCACTGTTATTAATGAGAAAAAAGCCAAACACAACAACACCAAATAAAAAATGAAAAACACACCTCACATAATTAAAATTAATTTAAATTAAAGTTAATAAATATCTTAGAGAAAAAAAAGATTCCGAGTTTTTAAAAAGTATTTTTAATTATGGTTTAAATAAATTTAACGTAGTGGACAGGGTTTTTAAAAATAAAATGTGTATTTTTAATTTTAT
This sequence comes from Pristiophorus japonicus, assembly GCF_044704955.1. Classification (NCBI taxonomy): domain Eukaryota; kingdom Metazoa; phylum Chordata; class Chondrichthyes; family Pristiophoridae; genus Pristiophorus; species Pristiophorus japonicus. Next base: position 61,239,427 of record NC_091994.1, on the reverse strand, counting down.
TTTTTATGTTTTTGTGTGTTTTAAAACTCTTAAGCCTGTAACAGTAGGTTAAGCGCCTGCTTTTTATCAGGCACAAGAGTTTTGAGGACATTTGTATGGGCAAGATGAGTAAATCCCGCAATCTTGCCCATGCAAATGTCCTCACTCCCGAGATATGGAGGATCTGTCAAGCTGGAGCTGCACAGATCGGAAAAGCCGGTTTTCAGCGCGGGTGCATTATGCACTGAAAACCGGCTTTTGCGGTGCCTTCCCGGTCCGTAGACATTCCGTACGGATCCAGGGAGGCCGGAATTTCTGGGCCATACTTTTAAGTTAATTGAAACCACCCAGATTAACACTTTATCATATCATTTACCCATATTTCTTGTCATAATCTGTTGAAAACCAATCAAAGCACTTGAAATGCTCTTGAAAGAAAAATTACCGCCTATGTTTTTACTTGGTGGCTTAAATATGTAAGGGAGAAAGTGGAAAAAAAACATAAACAACCAATTACGTTAGTGTTTGAATCATAAAATCTCCAAAAAACTTCAGAATGCAAATTAAGCAGAGAGAGAGAAAAAAAGATGCAGAGACACAGACGGAATAACCTCCTTTATCCTAATGTGAGCTTTTAAAAAACAAAACAAATGAGTTGAATTTGAAAGCAAACAGAATGTCTCTCATTGTCATCTAATTATCACTTAGATCTTGTTGATAGAAAATATAAACACTCCAATTATTGACACCTGTGAGCAATGATCCCTTTAATTTTATTTTTGGGTGCACAGCTCCTTTAAGGAATTGCGCGACCCATTCAAATACCCGCGCATGCGCAGTTTTTCCCACAAGCGGCCTGCGCGGGACCTCCAGAGCTCTGTGCAGCTGTGCAGCTTAACGGGAACATTGACTGGAAGACAGGGGGAGTCTTTCCTCATCCTAATTTAAGTAAACAAAATCTCTATGGTTAAAACAAATGTTGACACTTGTGAGACTGAGAAAAAGATAGAGATAGATAGTGGGAGAAACAGAGAGAGAGAGAGGCAAACCGTGACAGAGACCAACAGACAAGCACAGACATATACTTCCAGGAACCAATCACAAACCACCAAATTAAGTTTGCAGAGATCTCTCAGAATGTTCCAAATCACTACCAAAGCTGGTGAGTCCCACCCCAATGCTGACAACTATTTGCCCTCGCCCTTCCCTCACTGCTGACAGATCCTAGCAATTTACCAATGATCCAAACCACACATCCCCTGCAACCTTGTCACACATTAGTTTCCTGAGTGCTGCCAATTCCTGGGATTGACAATATTGGTGTGTGCTACCAAAGTTCAGAACCTGCCCCAAACACCATCGAAGTCCAGTACTGTCTCCAGTGCTATGCTAGCCCAGGTCAATCCCCAGTGCACCAAACCCACTCCCCCGCCCAGTATTGCTTAATCCCAGGGAGGGGAGAGGGGGTCCTCCGATCTCAATCTAAGAATTCTGTATTATATCACAGCAATCCCCGTGGAAATCTTATCCCACAAAGACCCTTTACTCCGTTTCTCTGAGATAGAAAAGTTACGGTGGGAGATTTGGAGGGATCCCCGGGAAATGTTACCCCTTGGTGATTTTTAGAGGCTGGCAGGGATTTCCAGAGACATGCAAGGCATTGCTCAGCATGCTCCCTAGAGTGAGATAGCTGTCGGGTTTGTGGCTGAACGTGAATGACACCTGTTATCAGGAAGCTTTAAATGCTGTGACGCAGAAGATTATGCAATGAGAGACTGATGTCCTTGAAGCTCATATCACTGATGCCTGATAATAAACCTTCAAGTTTGAATAAAAGTTTGAAAACCACATTGTAAATGCCAATCATGTGAAAATGGAGGCTCAGAACTTCACAGGATGGCTATGGACAAGGAAGACACTTCGGCCCAGCTAAAATCGCCCCATTGAAGCATCCAAGTGTTTCTCGTGCATCCAACAAATGAAAGGGAAGGGAGTAGTGTAATAGACAGAAATTACATGTAGAGGGGAAACTCAAATATGCAATATGATTAAACCAGGAGAGAGAAATAAGAAACATGTAAGTAAAACATTCGAGCCAAAGGGCAGGCGAGGGTGTGTGGCCCAAATAAGCATTCTTTGCACAAATGCACAGAGTATAAGGAATAAATTGAATGAAATGCAGGTGCAAATTCAAATTGGAGGGTATGACATGGGAGCCATTACTGAGGTATGGTTGCAAGGCGGTCAGGACTGGGAACCAAATATACCCGGTTATAAAGTTTACAGGAAAGATATGGAAAATGGTAGAGGGGGAGGTCTTAGTGATTAAGGATGAAATCACTTCAATAATAAGAGAGGCTATATCGAGAGGTATAAAAAGTGGCCAAAACTTATGGGAGGACAGAAGATTGAGCAGCTTTTAATAGCCAGCAAAGAACGACTAAAAAATGAGAGAGAGGGAAGATAGACTATGAAAGTAAACTAGCATGAAATATAAAAACAGATGGCAAGAGTTTCTACAGGTATATAAAAAGGAAAAGAGTGGCTAAAGTAAATGTTAGTCCCTTCGAGGACAAGACCGGGAAATTAGTGATGGGGAACATGAAGATGGAAGAAAATCTGAACAAATATTTTGTATCAGTCTTTACGGTAGAGGACACTAAAAATACTCCACCAGTGAATAGTCAAGGGGTAATAGGGGGGGAGCAACTTAACAGAATCACAATCACTATGGAGGTGGTACTCAGTAAGATAATGGGACTAAAGGCAGATAAATTCCCTGGACCGAGGGTCTTAAGAGAAGTAGCGGCAGGGATAGTGGATGCATTGGTTGTAATTTACCAAAATTCCCTGGATTCTGGGGAGGTCCCAACTGCAAATGTAACGCCCTTATTTCAAAAAGGAGGCAGACAAAAAGCAGGAAACTAGACCAGTTAGCCTAACATCTGTGGCAGGGAAAATGTTGGAGTCCATTATAAAAGAAGCAGCAGCAGGACATTTGGAAAAGCATAATCCAGTCAGACAGAGTCAGCGTGGATTTATGAAGGGAAGTCATGTTTGACAAATTTACTGGACTTCTTTGAGGATGTAACGAACAGGATGGATAAAGGGGAACCAGTAGATGTGGTGCATTTGTAATTCCAAATGGCATTTGACAAGGTGCCACATAAAAGATTACTACACAAGAAAAAAGTTCACGGGGTTGGGGGTAATATATTAGCATGGATAGAGGATTGGCTAATTAACAGAAAACAGAGCATCGGGAAGAATGGTTCATTCTCGAGTTGGCAATCAGTAACTAGTGGGATGCCGCAGGGATCAGTGCTGGGACCCCAGCTATTTACAATCTATATTAAAAATTTGGATGAAGGGACCGAATGTAACATAGCCAAGTTTGCTGACGATGCAAAGATGGGAGGAAAAGCAGTGTGAGGGGTATAATGTTGGAAAGTGTGAGGTTATGCACATTGGCAGGAAAAAATCAAAGAGCAAGTTATTATTTAAATGGAGAAAAATTGCAAAGTGCGGCAGTACAGTGGGACCTGGGGGTACTTGTGCGTGAAACACAAAAGGTTAGTATGCAGGTACAGCAAGTGATCAGGGAGGCCAATGGAATCTTGGCCTTTATTGCAAAGGGGATGGAGTATAAAAGCAGGGAAGTCTTACTATAGTTATACAGGTTATTGGTGAGGCCACACCTGGAATAGTGTGTACAGTTTTGGTTTCCACATTTAAGAAAGGATGTACTTGCTTTGGAGGCAGTTCAGAGAAGGATCACTCGGTTGATTCCGGAGATGAGGAAGTTGATTTATGAGGCAAGGTTGAGTTGGTTGGGTCTCTACTCATTGGAATTCAGAAGAATGAAAGGTGATCTTGTCAAAGCGTATAAGATTATGAGGGGTCTTGACAATGTGGATGCAGAGAGGATGTTTCCACTGATGGGGGAGACTAGAACTAGAGGGCATAATCTTAGAATAAGGGGCCGCCCATTTAAAACTGAGATGAGGAGAAATTTCTTCTCTCAGCGGGTTGTAAATCTGTGGAATTCTCTGCGAGCAGTGGAAGCTGGGACATTGAATAAATTTAAGACAGTGATAGACAGTTTCTTAACCGATAACGGAATAAGGGGTTATGGGGAGCGGGCAGGGAAGTGGACCTGAGTCTATGATCGGATCAGCCATGATCGTATTAAATGGTGGAGCAGGCTCGAGGGGCCGTATGGCTTACTCCTGCTCCTATTTCTTATGTTCTTATGTTCTCATGTAAGCAGGCAGTGGAGACTTTATGGGTGGAATTAATAGGAAAGGATTGAAGACTGTAGTGGGTGTTGTGTATAGGCCCCCTGGTAGCAGCTGTGTCATGTTAGATTGTATAAATGCAGTGATTAGACAAGCGTGTTGCAAAGGCAGAGTGGTTTTAACTTTTAACTTTGATATAGATTGAGATAAGCTGTCAGAAACGTAGTGAATTTCTTGAGTGTGTCCGGGAAAGTTTTCCACAACAATATGTCCCAGAGGCAACAAGGGGAAGAGCCATATTAGATTTAGTAATGAGTAATGAGCTAGGTGTATTTAACAGCCTAACTGTGCATGGACATTTATCTAATAGCAATCACAACCTGATCGAGTTCAACGTACCATTTGAAAGGGAGAAACGCGGAACAGCTACTAAGATTCGAGATTTGGGTAAGGCCAACTTCAAAGGGATGAGGCAGAGGGGCCAAAATTGAGCCCTGCCCCTTCCGTTCTTAAAAGTTTTTCTCCGCCCCAATGCATGGCGCAGAGATACCGGAGATATTCCTCTTTGGGTTTTTTCCAGACGGGGTGGATGTCATGTCGGCTGCGAGATGGAAGTGCCCTTGCAATGGGTCAGCCGCCCCGATCAGTCATTAGCGTCACACTGACAAGTCATAACGTCCCTCCCCTTCAGTTAAAGGGGAGGGTCGCAGCGAACTCCGCAAAGTTTTTAGTTAGGTCCATGGGGCCACTAGGAAGGGTTTCGGCCGGACCACTGGCCTGACATCCAAGAGGGGGTGCCAAGCTGCCTGTTCGTGGTCCAGCCGAACAAATGTCGCTCAAACCTGGCAGTCGGCCGACAAAAAAATAACATGGAGCCGCTGGCAGCGTGACCTCCCCTTGAAGGGCGGACGCGCCACCCAGCCACAGACAGCTCCCGCTGGGGAAAGCTGTCAGCGGCACTGACCAGCGGTGCCACCGCTCCCGCGGGGCAATTCCACCCAGGAGTCAGAAAGTGGGTTGCCGACCGGTCGGTAAGGGGTCGGCGCGTGCCCGATTCGACGGGAAAATGGGCGATGCGGTAACCTGTTCCTGCCGTTTCCGGCTTGGGGGCAATTTCGAACAGGTCAGCCTATCCGTCTGCCTCCGGTTGGTAAGGCCTCTCCACTCCATTCCCTCCTCTTAGAGGTAATGGAGCTTATAGAGGGGGCAATTTTGGCCCCAGAGACTGTCCACAGTAAATAGGCAAATCTGTTAATGGTTAAAATGACAGAAGATCAGAGGGAGATGTTTAAAAAGAATTTAATGTGATACGGAATCGGTTTATACCCTTGAGGGGCAAGAGTTCTACTTGCCAAAAAAACAGCCATGGAAGACGAAACATAGAAACATAGAAAATAGGTGCAGGAGTCGGCCATTCGGCCCTTCGAGTCTGCACCACCATTCAATATGATCATGGCTGAGATAAGGGACAGCATAAAACTAAAGGAAGAAGCATACAAAAATGCAAAAAATCCTGGCGAATGGGAGCGAGACAAAGAATAGCAAAGAGTCAAAAACAGATCGTAAGAGCTACAAAAAGTGAGCATGAAAAGAAACTTGCAAGGATTATCAAAATCAATACAAAGAATATGCAATGAAGAACATCAGAACATAAGAATTAGGAGCAGGAGTAGACCACCTGGCCCCTCAAGCCTGCTCCGCCATTTAATAAGATCATGGTTGCATACTAACTTTTTGTGTTTCATGCACAAGAACCCCCAGGTCTCTCAGTGCTGCAAAAGTGGAAAAGCTCTCATTATCCCACATTATACTCCATTTGCCAAATTTTTGCCTATTCACTTAGCCTGCCTATATCCCTTTGCAGATTTTTTGTCTCCTCCTTACAATTTGCTTGAGGAAAAAGAGGGCAGTCTGGAATAATGTCGGCCCCTTAAACACTGAAAGCGGTAATATTATCAATGATAATAAGCAAATGGCGGACATGTTGAATCAATATTTTGCACCAGTATTTACAGTGCAGGAAGAGGATAGCATGCTGGACATCCCAAGGAAACTAATATTGAATCAGGGACAGGGACTCAATAAAATTAACATTCGTAAATTAACAGTAATGAAGAAAATAAGGCACTAAAGTGTGACAAGTCCCCAGGACCAGATGGCTCCCATCCCAGGGTTTAAAGGAAGTAGGTGAGCACATTGCTGATGCCCGAACTATAATCTTCCAGCATTCTCTCGATTCAGGAATTGTTCCTTTAGATTGGAAAGTTGCGCATGGTGAGAGAGGGAAAGCAGGGAATTATAGATTAGTTAGCCTAACATCTGTTGTTGGGAAATTGCTGGAGTCTATAATTACGAGTGACTGAACACCTCAACAATTTTCAGTTGATAGGAGAGAGCCAGCATGGATTTGTAAAAGGTAGGTCATGCCTGACAAACCTAATTGAATTTTTTTGAAGAGGTGACTAAAGTAGTGGGCAGCGGAATGTCTAATGAGGTTATTTATATGCACTTCCATTTGATAAAGTTCTCCATAAGAGACTGATATCTAATGAGAAGCCCACAGAATTGAGGGCACATTATTGACCTGGTTAGAAAATTGACTGAGTGGCAGGAGACAGAGAGTAGGATAATGGGCAGGTATATGTTCTATGTTCTGCCAAGATAGAATATAAGAACATAAAAAATAGTAACAGGAATAAGCCATTTGACCCCTCGAGCATGCTCCGCCATTTAATAAGATCATGGCTGATCTGATCCATGGACTCAGTTCCACTTCCCTGCCCACTCCCCGGAACCCTTTATGCCGTTATTGCTCAAAAATCTGTCGATCTCCGCTTTAAATATTTTCAATGACTCAGCCTCCACAGCTCTCTGGAACAGAGAAATTAATAGATTTATAACCTTCTGAAAGAAGAATTTCCTCCTCATCTCAGTTTTAAATGGGTGACCCCTTGTTCTGAGACTATGTCCCCTATTTAAATGGAGAAAAATTGCAAAGTGCCGCAGTACAGCAGGACCTGAGGGAACTTGTGCATGAAACACAAAAGGATAGTATGCAGGTACAGCAAATGACCAGGAAGGCAAATGGAATTGTGGTCTTTATTGCAAAGGGGATGGAATATAAAAGCAGGGAAGTCTTGCTAAAGCTATATAAGGTATTGGTGAGGCCACACCTGGAATACTGCGTGCAGTTTTAGTTTCCATATTTACGAAAGGATATACTTGCTTTGGAGGCAATTCAGAGAAGGTTCACTAGGTTGATTCTGGGGATCAGGGGGTTGACTTATGAGGAAAGATTGAGTAGGTTGGGCCTCTACTCATTGGAATTCAAAAGAATGAGAGGTGATCTTGTTGAAACATATAAGATAATGAGGGAGCTTGACAAGGTGGATGCAGAGAGGATGTTTCTACTGATGGGGGAGACTAGAACTAGAGGGCAATATCTTAGAATAAGGGCCGCCCATTTAAAACAGAGATGAGGAGAAATTTCTTCTCTCAGAGGGTTGTGGATCTGTGGAATTTGCTGCCTCAGAGAGCTGTGGATGCTGGGACATTGAATACATTTAAGACAGAAATAGACAGTTTCTTAATCGGTAAGGGGCTAAGAGGTTATGGGGAGCAGGCATGGAAGTGGAGCTGAGTCCATGATCAGATGAGCCATGATCTTATTGAATGGCTGAGCAGGCTTGAGGGGCCGTATGGCCTACTATTTCTCCTATTTCTTATGTTCTTATGTGAAGTCAATAGATGCCACACCCACTCGTATCCAAACAATCATATATGATAAATGATTTCTAAAGTTGTCATAGAAATAATGAAAATCATTGGAATGCAAATGTGTTGATGGTCTTGAAATGTGATGTCTGCGAAGATTTTGAGAGCAGTGGTGCTTTTGTCGTGCATATGCTATGTGTAGCGCTGGACTCACCTTGTGACCCTAGCACCCCCTTCTCCTGTAATAACCTCATTTGTGCTTTTTAGCTCAGCCAGCAGCACGTCCCGAGGCAAGACCACAGAGGCCAGAAGGTGGGGGCGCGGAGCAGGAGTCGGAGGACGATCCTACGCGGGGTGCTGAGGAGCGCCTATTCTCACCCGTCAATCCGCTGGGTCTGTTCTCCACGGATGAGAGCGCAGACTTCGAGGAACCTGCATCGCCACGCTCCAGAAGCCATTCCACCCCAAGGCCATCTAGCGGTCCCATCATTCCCACCTCCACTCTGGAGGTACCGGCTCTGAGCACCTCGCCATAGGGCACCCCAGTTGTCCCCAGGATGGAGCTGACCCCGCCAGGTCTGTTCCACAAGCGCCCACATGTCAGCGGAGAGATGGTACAGTTGTCCAGGAGGACTGTAGACATTGGTGACTAGCTCATCGAAGCATTGGGGGAATATCCCGACAGCTGGCCACCATGACCGAGTACATTCCGCGGATGGCGGAGGCCCTGGATGCGACAGCCAGGAACACTGCTGCCACAGGCCTTGTAGTAGTCCCCGAGTGTGTTTTGGGAGGTCAGGGGCCATCACACATGCTCAGAATGCACAAGGAGGGTTAGAGAGAGAGAGGGTGGAGATAGAGAGAGAGAAGGAAGGCAGAGTTGCAGAGGAGAGATAATTGTTTATTTTAGAAGTTATTTGGAGTTATAAAAGCTATATAAATGTGACTCTACTGTAAAAAATAGATTACTCCTGCAAGTTAATATAGTTAAATTTAATATAGTAAAATGAAGGGCGACTCAGAAAGGAAAAGGGCAAAACCCTTCAGCGATGAGGCGAACGAGACCCTGGCCAACGTGGTGCATGTCAGGTGAGACGACATGACACGTGGTGGGAATGGGAAACCTCCACTCCGTGCCGACAGAAAAATATGGCAGGAGATTGCAGACGTGGTAACGTCTGCATCCGACAAAGTGAGGACACCTGACCAGTGGCGGAAACGATGGAATAGCTTGTTAGCACCAGCAAGAGTAAGTTGCATGTTATATTTCAAATGTTATATCTAATATTCTAATGATGCGTGCAAATTTTGATTGGAACATTGAATTTCCTGCATTGAATTTAAGTTTGTCTTTCTTTATCGTATTAATTAATTAAGCCATGCTAACAGTAAGTTGCATTTTCCATTTCTAAAATATTTTACTGATGCAATGCAAATTTTTAATCGAACATTGAATCTCCTGCATTGAATTTAACATTTTTAAATGTTAATTTGCAAGTCCATTAGCTTATGCCATGCCATGTTCTCTTCACATTTGCAGAAGAAGATATCTATCAACCGGTCTGAACAGAGGAGGATGGGGGAGGGTGGGGGTGGCTCTACTCAACTACAAGCATTGTCAGAAATTGAGGAGCTTGTGATCGCGCTGGTGGGTCATGACAGCCGTTTGGCCACCACCCGTGGCCTGGCCGAAACATAGAAACATAGAAAATAGGTGCAGGAGTCGGCCATTCGGCCCTTCAAGGCTGCACCACCATTCAATAAGATCATGGCTGATCATTCACCTTAGTACCCCATTCCTGCTTTCTCTCTATACCCCTTGATCCCCTAACTCCCTCTTGAATATATCCAATGAACTGGCATCAACAACTCTCTGCGGCAGGGAATTCCACAGGTCAACAACTCTCTGGGTGAAGAAGTTTCTCCTCAGTCCTAAATGATGGCTTACCCCTTATCCTTAGACTATGTCCCCTGGTTCTGGACTTCCCCAACATCGGGAACATTCTTCCTGCATCTAACCTGTCCAGTCCCGTCAGAATTTTATATGTTTTTATGAGATCCCCTCTCATCTTTCAAAACTCCAGTGAATACAGGCCCAGTCGATCCAGTGTCTCTTCTCATATTTCAGTCCTGCCATCCCGGGAATCAGTCTGGTGAACCTTCACTGCACTCCCTCAATAGCAAGAACGTCCTTCCTCAGGTTAGGAGACCAAAACTGAACACAATATTTCAGGTGTGGCCTCACCAAGGCTCGTGAGTAATGTGAATTGTGTAAAATCTTAAATTAGTTACGCATGTAATGTCCTGTAATTATAATGCAATATGCAATATACTTGTGACGTACTCTTGATATACTAATGATGTCATGGCAGGTCATGCATGCATGTATGCAGCCCTGGTGCAGCCCTTGTGCATAAGACGCAGGGGATGTCGCCAGTACAGCTTTATGGGGTAGTGAAAAGTATGTAACGTCTCCTGGTAATGATCACTGTTATGTTCTAATAAGTTCTTTAAAAATGTCATTCGTGTTTTTAAGGTCAACCTGAGAAGCTAATGGCACTGCAGGCATCCACTGCACCTTCAACAACCACCTCGGAGGAGGAAGAGGAGGAACATTCAAATGAAGAGGAGGAAAACTTTCTTCACCTGCAGGAGGAGGACGAAGAGCAGGAGGAAGATGAAGAGGAATTATATCAAGAGCTGCTGGAATCGACCATTGTTGTGGGGCGTGAGGGGGCAGATGAACCTGCGGTCATCTCTATTGAGAGTGATGAGGCACCGGGACCAAGCGGTGTGCAGCTGGTGATGCCAAGGCGCAACATTTTGCACACGCCGACCCCACGGTGGTTGGGTCAGCGAGGTGAGCAATCTCCTACCTCAGAGGGGCAAACGGAGTGCTTGATCTCTATGTGCAGGGAGACGGTCGCGATAGGTAGTGACCTTATCCAGGGGTTCGATGGGTTCTCCACGAACTGGAGTCGGTTCTCCACGAACTGGAGCCAGTTCAACACGAACTTCTCCAACTGGTCTTCCATGCAAATGGAGTTAGCACGGCAGACTTTGGAGGCGATTCGGGAGCAGACCGCAGTAACCAATGCCCTTCGGCATGCGTTACTGGCTGGATACAGTGCTGCATCCCAAGGTGCCGTGTCGGCTCAGAGTGCGACCCCGAGCACTCAAGCGAGTATGGAGGAAACAGATCCTCCTGACTCCGAAAAGGAGCCTCAGGTTTCTGCTTCCACTCCGTGACCTCCACCACGGCAGGAAGTCTTGCCATCGCGCACTGCACACCACGTTTGTGTCGGTCTGCGGAGACAAGAATGGGCGGCTGGTGTCAAAACACGGGGTGGGAAAGGGCCTGCAAGGAAACGTGGCCTCAGGTAGGGAGGGGGTTTGTTTGTAAAATTAATTGTTCGTGTTTTTACAAGTTTGTTCATTTGTTCATTGTTGTTGGGATGGGGGGAAGGTGTGGGTTGGGGGAGGGGGAGGGTGCGGGAAGGGAGCTGTCAAAAAAATTAATCAAATTCGTTGTGTTAACTTTATTTTTTTATTGCGTTTAACAATTGTTGTGTCTTCTCTCCTTTTAAAGTTAAGCATAACATTTTAACAATTATTCTGCATTAGTTTAGCGTTGTATTATTGTTACAAAAGTTTACTTTCGTTAAGCATTAATGTACATGCCAGGCCACTGCAGGTAAGGCAGAAACATAACTCTACGCAAATGCAACTTTTGCTTAACTATATATGTAAATGTGACTATCCACAATGAAAGGTCATGAAAAGCCTTCGGAAATGAGCTGCTGGCGCGACAGCTTCGCAGCCGCGTAACTGCCGCTGGGTACTGGTCTTGTCGCCGGCGGGGAGGGTTGTTGTACCGAGGCTAGATCGCCAAACTGATTGCCCTCCCCAAGGTCCTCACCAGCCTCTTCTTCCGCCTCTTCCTCCTCTTGCTCCTTGCTGGCTGGCTCTTCCTCCTCCCCTCCTTCTGGAGGTGGACCTGCAGCCCGATCTGGCATTACTTGTCCTCTCCGGATAGCTAAGTTATGCAGCACAAGAACATAAGAACATAAGAATTAGGAACAGGAGTAGGCCATCTAGCCCCTCGAGCCTGCTCCGCCATTCAACAAGATCATGGCTGACCTGGCCGTGGACTCAGCTCCACTTACCCGCCTGCTCCCCATAACCCTTAATTCCCTTATTGGTTAAACATCTATCTATCTGTGATTTGAATACATTCAATGAGCTAGCCTCAACTGCTTCCCTGGGCAGAGAATTCCACAGATTCACAACCCTCTGGGAGAAGAAATTCCTTCTCAACTCGGTTTTAAATTGGCTCCCCCGTATTTTGAGGCTGTGCCCCCTAGTTCTAGTCTCCCCGACCAGTGGAAACAACCTCTCTGCCTCTATCTTTTCTATCCCTTTCATAATTTTAAATGTTTCTATAAGATCACCCCTCATCCTTCTGAACTCCAACGAGTAAAGACCCAGTCTACTCAATCTATCATCATAAGGTAACCCCCTCATCTCCAGAATCAGCCTAGTGAATCATCTCTGTACCCCCTCCAAAGCTAGTATATCCTTCCTTAAGTTAGGTGACCAAAACTGCACGCAGTACTCCAGGTGCGGCCTCACCAATACCCTGTACATTTGCAGCAGGACCTCCCTGCTTTTGTACTCCATCCCTCTCACAATGAAGGCCAACATTCCATTCGCCTTCCTGATTACCTGCTGCACCTGCAAACTAACTTTTTGGGATTCATGCACAAGGACGCCCAGGTCCCTCTGCACCGCAGCATGTTGTAATTTCTCCCCATTCAAATAATATTCCCTTCTCCTGTTTTTTTTCCAAGGTGGATGATCTCACATTTTCCGACATTATATTCCATCTGCCAAACCTTAGCCCATTCGCTTAACCTATCTAAATCTCTTTGCAGCCTCTCTGTGTCCTGTACACAACCCGCTTTCCCACTAATCTTTGTGTCATCTGAAAATGTTGTTACACTACACTCTGTCCCCTCTTCCAGGTCATCTATGTATATTGTAAATAGTTTTATTCCCAGCACCAATCCCTGTGGCACACCACTAACCACTGATTTCCAACCTGAAAAGGACCCATTTATCCCGACTCTCTGCTTTCTGTTAGCTAGCCAATTCTCTATCCATGCTAATACATTTCCTCTGACTCCGCGTACCTTTATCTTCTGCCTTTTGTGTGGCACTTTATCGAATGCCTTTTGGAAATCTAAATACACCACATCCATCGGTATACCTCTGTCCACCATGCTTGTTATATCCTCAAAGAATTCCAATAAATTAGTTAAACATGATTTCCCCTTCATGAATCCATGCTGCGTCTGCTTGATTGCACTATTCCTATCTAGATGTCCTGTTATTTCTTCCTTAATGATAGCTTCAAGCATTTTCCCCACTACAGATGTTAAACTAACCGGCCTATCATTACCTGCCTTTTGTCTGCCAAGGGGGCATGCAACACACCACAATAAACTCAGCGACCTGGTTAGGGTGGTACTGTAGGCTGCCGCCAGTCTGGTCCAGGCATCTGAAGCACTGCTTTCGGACTCCAATTGTCTTTTCGACGATGTTTCGTGTCGCTATCTGGCTTTCATTGTAATGCTTCTCTGCTTCAGTGATGGGATTACGCAGAGGGGTCACCAGCCAACTGGAAAGGCCATATCCCTTAACCCCCAGCACCCAACCGTGACCTTCTGGCTGATTGACAAACAGGTCAGCGATAGCACTCTCACGCAGGATGTGCGCATCATGGATGCTGCCAGGAAATGTAGCATTTACTGTCATGATTATTTGCATATGGTCGACAACAAGCTGCACATTTCGGGAGTGAAACCCCTTTCTGTTATGAAACACTTCCGTGTTCTTTAAGGGGACTTTCAGGGCAATGTGCGTGCAGTCTATTGAAGTCTGCTATTCTCGAGAAACCCAAAGCCTTCCCAGTCTGTGCCTCCCTGGTCATAGGGAAACTTATAAAGTCCATCCTGTGAGCGTAAAGGTCTTCAGTCACCTGCCGAATGCAGCAGTGTGTGGCGTGCTGAGAGATATGACAGATGTCGCCAGCTGAAGCCTGAAAAGTTCCCGAAGAGTAGAAGGCTAGGACAGCAGGAACCTTAACCTCAACGGACAGTGCAGTTCTGATGGTGCTCGAAGGCTGAATATCCACCTTGATGAGCTGGCAGATCTCATCAATGAGCTCCTTAGATACACGTTTTCTGTCAAGTTGAGGTAAGATTGCATTTCTTTGTACCTTCGTCGGCTGTACGCTCGCTTCCTCTGTCTCCTCTGTCTCTGTCTCCGCATTTCTCTGCCACCTCTTTGATTGATCCTTTCAGAAACCAACTTGTGAGCAGTTACGAGTAATGGTGCAGAAAGCATAGGCCCTATCACTATCAATAATTATTTTCAATTTTTATAAATGAACTTAAGGAGTGAATCTATTAAACTACTCTATGTATTCCATAAAAATGCCAAATCCATTGTAATGCTATTAAGAATATTTAAAAATCTGAGCAGATCTATCTATAAATCACTCACAACTATCTAACATGTCTTTTTGGCAGTCTCCCCCTTTCCTCCAATCTTCAAAATGGTGCCCGTAGTGCCCATTCCCTTCTGTAAGGCCAGGGAAAAGCAACTATTTCTCAGCGATGTTTTTGGCCTTACATCAGCCCAGCCTTGTGCCAACGATGTGCCGAAAGTTAGGATGGGCCTTGTGTGGACGATCAGCTCGGCGATTAGTTCGGCCAAGTGAGCCAAAACTTGGGGGCCTATTTTCTTGGCGATATTTCTGGCCCAGATTCCACTTTTTCCTGAAAATGGGTGATAGAGGTCCATTTTGGGTGATAGATGGACCTTAGATGGGCGATGTGAAGTGGAAAGTCTAACCCCATGATCCTGCTTTCTGCATCAGAAAATGTTGCCCCCTCGGCACCCCCCGCTCTCGTACCCATGCAACGACCGCATCTGCCTTCATCCCCCCAATGAGGCACCGACTAAGGAGCTCCTCGGTCAGGCACCATGGAGCTAGGAGGGGAAGGGGTAGAGGTGGGGGGAAGAAGGGGAGGGGGCAAGGAAAGTGAGATGCATGTCCGCAGGTGATGCCGATGTTATATCTCCATCTGGCTGTATGCAATTTATTGCAATGTATGGGGGCTAGGGACCATGCTCCTGCTTTGCCTTTGTATTCTGTGTTGTTGGACATGTTGAACATGTGATTTATGACAATGGTGGAAAAATGAGGTGTGGGCGGGGCTTGGCTGTTATTGCCTGTGATAGTTTTGATTTCAGACCAATATTGGTATAACATTTTTGTTATTGAACATAACCTTGTTGCGCATTGTCTCAGATAGCTGGACCATTACACATTGGCGATTCCTTAACATGAAAGGGTTAAATACAACTTAACATCAATCAACGTAAAGTTTAACGCACCAAGGTGATGGGCACCATTGATGTCTGAGCTGCACACACACAGCAGTGTGTCAGCGTTGTCACTCACATCAACGCTCTTTCAGGCAAATCATTCAGATATCAGCCACTCACGTAAGAGTGGTATTTTAAAAATGCCAGCTGCACTGCTCGCGTTCGTTCAGAGCCGTTCCACTTTTTGTGGGTGTTTTTTGGGTGAGCGATATTGTGGGTGATATGTGTGCGAGGTGGAGAAAGTGACGGTGGGCGATCTCCTGGGCGTTAGTTTCGCCAAATGTGCTCTTTACGACAAAAAAAAGTGGGCAGGTGGTACTATTGAATTTCGGCATTAATTCCGTGTGGAAAGTAAAGCTGGGTGATATTATGGGTGTTGATTTTGCCCATTCTGATGATTCCGCTCAAAAAAAATGGGTGGGCGATAATATTTTTTCCTGGCGTTAAGCACATGGGGAAAGTAATGCTCATCGATAAGTTTTCTAAAAATGCCACCAATTTCCGTTTTGTGCCAAAATGGGCGATATATGGGCGTTATACATCATTTCAGTGGTAAAATGGGCATTAAGTGGATGTTAAGCATGCAGAAAAAGTGGAGGTTCTAGCCCTATATACTTTAATTTGGGTATATGTTTGAAAGCGAAAGTTTTCCGTGGCTACGGGGAAACAGCAGGGAATAGAACGAATTGGATAGCCGTTTCAAAGAGTCAGTACAGGCACGATGGGCCGAATGGCCTCCTCCTGTGCCGTAGGATTCTATGATTCTAATTTAAAATGACACGGTAAACAGCTGATTGATGGAAATAAGTGGCAATCAACAATAAGAGGTCTTTTGGAACAGGATGCTGAATCATTGAGTATATTCATAACTGAGGCAGATAGAGTTTTTGCACTGTAGGGTAATCTTGGAAAGATATCGGCCATTCTTGCATCGTCGCTGGGTCACAATCCTGGAACTCCCTCCCTAACAGCACTGTGGGAGCACCTTCACCACACGGACTGCAGCGGTTCAAGAAGACGGCTCACCACCACCTTCTCAAGGGGCAATTAGGGATGGGCAATAAATGCTGGCAATAAATGCTTGCCAGCAACGTCCACAATCCATAAATTAATAAATAAAAAAATAATGGGATCGCGGAAAAGTGGAGTTGAGGTTGATCTTTTTGGATGATGAAGGCTCGAGGGGTCGAATGGCCTACTCCTAATTCTTAAGATCTTGTGTCTGTTCTAGAATGGCTCTTTGAGCCATCACAAAAAAACTTTCGAATTCAGACCAGAACAATGTGGCCTCAAGGAGGGTTAATAATATTGGGCCAACAGTTAAATAATTCTCCTTTGTGTATTTATCACAGGTAACCTGTCTCACATTTATTATGCTGCAGATGTTTACTTACACTCTTCATGATATCTTCCTGATTAAAACTTATATGTACGTCACTAAACGCCATATAATAACAGAGAGGTACAATGAAATATCAAAGTCACTGGCAGCAAAGGCAGTGTCTAATTTCAATATACTGCACACTATCAGTAGGCAGCGGGTCTTTCTGACAGGGTCTCTGATTTTCCTCTTTAAAGACGGTGTGATTTTATGCACTGTCGGAGTCCCTTTCTTTAATGGAGCACTCTGAGCAAGCATGGAGTCAGTCTTGCCCGGTGATGAACTCAATAAGGCTTTCCTGTCTAGAAGAGCTGGAGAGAGAGAGAGATTAAGTATGGTGGGGGGTGGGGGGAGACTGTTGGGGGGGAGGAGAGTCTGGGGCAGAGAGAGAGACTGGGGTGGGGGGAGAAGAGGCTTGGGGCGGTGGGTGGGGAGAGAGATTGGGGGCGTAGAGAGAGCCAGGGGCACAGGGAGAAGAGAGAATGGGGGTAGAGAGAGAGACAGGCAGAGAGAGAGAGAGAGACTTGGGTGAGAGAGATAAACTGGGGGAGATAGAGAGAGACTGGGGCAGAGAGAGAGAGAGACTGGAGGGAGAGAGAGAGACTGGGGGGAGAGAGAGAAAGACTGGGGGGAGAGAGAGAGAAAGGGAAAGAGAGAAAGAGAGAGACTGGGGGGAAAGACTGGGAGAGAGAGAGACTGGGGGGAAGAGAGAAAGTGACTGGGGGGAGAGACTGGGGCATAGAGAGAGACTGGGAGAGAGAGAGAGACTGGGGCAGAGAGAGAGAGAGAGAGAGAGTGGGGGAAGAAAGAGACTGAGGGGGAGGGAGAGATTGGGGCAGAGAGAGAGAGAGACTGGGGCAGAGAGAGAGAGAGACTGGAGGAGAGAAAGACTGGGGGGGAGAGTTGGGGGCAGCGACAGAAAGACTGGGGGAGAGCGAGAGACAGGGGCAGAGAGAGAGACTGGGGGGAGACATAGAGACTGCGGGGTGAGTGAGAGACTGGGGGTGTCATGTATATATGCTTGGGGTTACTAGCCACCAGGTGGCGCCACTGTCGAAGGTCATTGGGCTGTACGCACGTGTGTGCGGCCCAGGTATAAAAGGCCAGCCATCATGTAATGTAATCACTTTGGGCCCTAATAAAGCAGAGCCAGGTTTGTACCTGTGTTAGTTTACAGTATTCAGTCTATCGAGTTATTACATACGTAACATTTGGTGACGAGGTAACTTAAGAACCTTCGCATGCAAAAATGAGCACAATTGGAATACTGGAGAGATTTGTGGAGGAAGAGGACTGGGCAGATTTTGTAGCTCGCCTGGACCAGTACTTCGTGGCAAACAAAATGGAGGAACTCACTGACGCAGTTAGGTGCAGGGGGGCGGTCTTCCTCACGGTTTGCGGTCCGAAAATCTATGGACTCACAAAGAATCTTCCCTCGCCTGCAAATCCAATGGACAAGGACTATGAGGAATTGTGTGCTCTGGTACGTGACCATCTCAAACCAGAAGAAGGCATCATCATCCCACGATATCGATTCGACAAGCATGTTCATTCTGAGGGCCAGGATGTGTCGGAATTCGTTGCCGACCTAAGATGTCTAGCTGGACCGTGTAAGTTTGAAAATGCATTGGGAGACATGCTGCAGGACTGCTTTGTAATTGGCATCAACCACGAGGTGATCCTGCATAAGCTACTGGCGGCGGAGATGCTGGATTTGAGCTCGGCCATCACAATTGCCCAGGCATGCATGACAACGGACAAAAACTTAAAGCAAATATCAGCGAAAAATCGGAACACGGCAAGTACTATAAACAAGATTTTATCATTGTTTGGAAGAGTTGCATATGGCAGGGCCTACTCGACTGCGTATGCGAAACCTGTGGCTGCCACAGTCCGCCAATGGGAATGAATCCGATTTCACCGTGTTGGCGGTAATCATTGGCCTCATCAGTGCCGGTTTAAACAGTACATTTGTGAAGACTATTTGAGACTGGGGCATCTCCAGTGCATGTGTCCGCAACTGAACAAACGTGCTGTGATACACCACGTGGAGGATGATAACCAGTATAGCGCGGATCCGAATATGCAATCCGAGATACCAGAATAGGAAGTGTATGGACTGTATTCGTTCCTAACAAAGAGCCAACCGATAATGATTAATGTGAAGCTTAACGATGTGCCAGAACCGATGCAATTGAACATGGGTGCGAGTCAATCAATAATGAGCCAGGGGACATTCGACAAGCTGTGGGATACTAAGGCTGTCAGGCCTAAGCTGAGTCCAGAGTCAATGCCAAGTTGCGTACGTACACTAAAGAACTCATAACGGTGATTGGCAGTGCATTAATCAAGGTGTCGTATGATGGTGTGGTTCACGATTTATCGTTATGGATTGTTCCAGGCAATGGTCCAACGCTGTTTGGCAGGAATTGGCTAGAAAAAAATCAAATGGAATTGGAACGATATCAAAGCGTTGTCGTCGGAGGATGATACTCCACGTGCTCAAGTGCTGAGCAAGTTTCCCTCGCTGTTTGAACCAGGCATCGACAATTTCACGGGAGCCAAGGTGCAGATCCACGTGTCTCGGATGCAAGAACCATCCATCATAAAGCTCGGGCAGTTCTGTACACGATGAGGGAGAAAGTCGAAATCGAATTGGACAGACTCCAGTGTGAAGGGGTCATATCACCGGTCGAATTTAATGAATGGGCGAGCCCCATTGTTCCTGTGTTGAAGAGTGATGGCACTGTCAGGAGTTGTGGACACTACAAGGTTACGATCAACCGAGTTTTGAAATAGGATCAATACCCGTTACCGAAGGCTGATGACCGTTTGCAACGCTAGCCGGGGGGAAGTAATTCATGAAACTGGATCTGACGTCAGTCTACATGACAGGAACTGGTCAAGACATCGAAGAAACTTATGTGCATCAACACTCAGAAAGGACTGTTTATCTACAATAGGTGTCCTTTCGGAACTCGCTCGGCTGTAGCCATATTTCAGAAGAACATGGAGAGTCTACTGAAGTCCATCCTTAGAACCGTCGTGTTCCAAGATGACATGCTGGTCACAGGTCATGACACCACCAAACATTTGAACAACCTGGAAGAGGTACTACATCGTCTGGACAAAGTGGGACTCAGACTGAAACATTCAAAGTGCGATTTCATGGCACCGGAAGTCGAATTCCTGGGGAGGAAAATTGCTGCTGACGGTATCAGGCCTATGGTCAAAAAACCAAGGCCATCAAAAATGCACCCAAGCCTCAGAATGTGACGGAGCTGCATTCATTCCTTGGTCTACTCAACTACTTCGGTAATTTCTTACCTCGATTGAGCACCTTATTAGAGTCACTGCACATGCTGCTAAGAAAAGGCGACAAATGGGTTTGGGGTGCATCTCAAGACAGAGCCTTTGAGAAAGCTACTAATCTGCTTTGCTCTAACAAGCTGCTGGTACATTATGATCCATGTAAGCGTCTAGTATTGGCCTGTGATGCTTCGTAATATGGAGTTGGTTGCGTGCTCCAACAAGCTAATGAGTCGGGTAAACTACAACCTGTTGCATTTGCTTCTAAAAGTTTGTCAAAGGCGGAAAGAGCCTACAGCATGGTAGAAAAAGAAGCATTAGCCTGTGTGTATGGGGTTAAAAAGATGCATCAGTACCTGCTGGTCTTCGGTTTGAACTGGAAACAGATCACAAGCCACTCATTTCATTGTTTTCGGAAAACAAATGTATCAATACCAATGCATCATCCTGCATCCAGAGGTGGGCGCTGACATTATCTACCTATGATTATGTCATTCGCCATAGACCTGGCACCGAGAATTGTGCCGATGCACTGAGCTGTCTGCCGTTGCCTACACCGGAGGTGGAGATGCCATAACCTGCAGACCTACTGTTGGTTATGAATGCTTTTGAAAGTGAAGGAACCGCTGAGGGCTCAACAAGTTAAGACCTGGACCAGCCAGGACCCGATATTATCAGTTGTGAAACATTGTGTCCTTAGTGGTGATTGGTCTGCCATACCCAAGCAAATGGGTGATGAGACCAAACCTTACCACCATCGCAAAGACGAACTATCCATTTAGTAAGATTGTTTACTGTGGGGTAATCGTGTTATGCCGAAGAAAGGCAGAGAGAAATTTGTGCGTGATCTACATAGCATGCATCCCGGTATTGTCATGGTGAAAGCCATTGCCAGGTCTCATGTATGGTGGCCTGGAATTGACTCTGATCTGGAATCATGTGTGCATCAATGCAACACTTGCATGCAGCTAAATAATGCACCAGCGGAATCGCCGCTGAGTCTGTGGTTATGGCCATTTAAACCATGGTCCAGGATCCACATCGACTTTGCAGGTCCCTTCCTGGGAAAGATGTTTTTAGTTGTGGTAGATAGAGTGTATAATCATGTCATCCAGTACATCCACAGCTACCATTGAGAGCCTTCGTGTCATGTTTGCCACTCATGGTCTGCCCGACATTGTTGTAAGCAACAACGGACCTTGCTTCACTAGTCTGGAGTTTCAAGAGTTCATGAAACTCAATGGTATCAAACATGTAAGGTCAGCACCATTCAAACCTGCATCTAATGGACAAGCAGAGCGTGCTGTCCAAACCATCAAGCAGAGTATGAAACGTGTAACTCAAGGTTCACTGCAGACTCGCTTGTCATGCATATTGCTTAGTTACAGGACAAGACCCCACACGCTTACCGGGGTCCCCGCTGTTGAACTATTGATAAAGAGAGGTCTCAAGACCAGGCTCTCTATTGTCCACCCTGACTTGAACAATCATGTTGAATACAGATGTCAAAGTCAGCAGTTAGGTTTCATGATCATGCTGCTGTGTCACGCGACATTTCCTGTGGATGTACTAAATTGTGGTCAAGGTCCCAAGTTGGTCGCCGATACTGTTACGGCCAAGGAGGGCAACAGAGTGTTTATCGTCAAGCTCAAGGATGGGCAAACATGCAGGAAACATGTCGATCAGATAAAGCTGCAGCACATGGATGAACCGGAACAGTCTGAGGAAGATACGATCAGTGACCAACCAACCTACCCTCAGTCATCAGAGGACTCCGTATCATCAGTGAATCCGGACTTTCAATTCCTGACATGGTTATCACCACTCCCATCAGATCGGCGACCCAGCCCCCAGTCAGAACAGGCTCAGAACTCTCGCCCACGCTGGAGTTGAACTGAGACGATCAACTGGGGAGCGGAAAGCCCCGGACCGCCTCAATTTGTAAAAAGAATGTTACTAATATCTTAAAGGGGGATATTGTCATGTATGTATGCTTGGGGTTACTCGCCACCAGGTGGCGCCACTGTCGAAGGTCATTGGGCTGTACGCACATTTGTGCGGCCCAAGTATAAAAGGCAAGCCAGCATGTAATGTAAACACTTTGGGCCCTAATAAAGCAGAGCCAGGTTTGTACCTGTGTTAGTTTACAGTATTCAGTCTATCGAGTTATTACATACGTAACAGGGGCTGAGAGAGAGACTAGGGAGAGAGAAAGAGACTGGGGCAGAGTGAGCGACTGGGGCGGAGAGAGAGAACATAAGAACCTAGGAACATAAGAAATAGGAGGAGGAGTAGGGCATTTGGGCCTCGAGCCTGCTCCGCCATTTAATAAGATCATGGCTGATCTGATCATGGACTCAGCTCCACTTCCCTGCCCGTTCCCATAACCCTTTATTCCCTTATCGCTCAAAAATCTGTCTATCTCTGCCTTAAATATTATTAATGACATAGAAACATAGAAAATAGATGCAGGAGTCGGTCATTTGGCCCTTGGAGACTGCACCGCCATTCAATAAGATCATGGCTGATGATGTGGAATCTATATGGGTAGAGCTGCAGAATACCAAAGGGCAAAAAACGTTAGTGGGAGTTGTGTACAGACCTCCAAACAGTAGTAGTGATGTTGGGGAGGGCATCAAACATGAAATTAGGGGTGCATGCAATAAAGGTGCAGCAGTTATAATGGGTGACTTTAATATGCATATAGATTGGGTTAACCAAACTGGAAGCAATACGGTGGAGGAGGATTTCCTGGAGTGCATAAGGGATGGTTTTCTAGACCAATATGTCGAGGAACCAACTAGGGGGGAGGCCATCTTAGACTGGGTGTTGTGTAATGAGAGAGGATTAATTAGCAATCTCGTTGTGCGAGGCCCCTTGGGGAAGAGTGACCATAATATGGTGGAATTCTGCATTAGGATGGAGAATGAAACAGTTAATTCAGAGACCATGGTCCAGAACTTAAAGAAGGGTAACTTTGAAGGTATGAGGCGTGAATTGGCTAGGATAGATTGGCGACTGATACTGAAGGGGTTGACTGTGGATGGGCAATGGCAGACATTTAGAGACCGCATGAATGAACTACAACAATTGTACATTCCTGTCTGTCGTAAAAATAAAAAAGGGAAGGTGGCTCAACCGTGGCTATCAAGGGAAATCAGAGATAGTATTAAAGCCAAGGAAGTGGCATACAAATTGGCCAGAAATAGCAGCGAACCCGGGGACTGGGAGAAATTTAGAACTCAGCAGAGGAGGACAAAGGGTTTGATTAGGGCAGGGAAAATGGAGTATGAGAAGAAGCTTGCAGGGAACATTAAGACGGATTGCAAAAGTTTCTATTGATATGTAAAGAGAAAAAGGTTAGTAAAGACACACGTAGGTCCCCTGCAGTCAGAATCAGGGGAAGTCATAACGGGGAACAAAGAAATGGCGGACCAATTGAACAAGTACTTTGGTTCGGTATTCACTGAGGAGGACACAAACAACCTTCCGGATATAAAAGGGGTCAGAGGGTCTAGTAAGGAGGAGGAACTGAGGGAAATCCTTATTAGTCGGGAAATTGTGTTGGGGAAATTGATGGGATTGAAGGCCGATAAATCCCCAGGACCTGATGGACTGCATCCCAGAGTACTTAAGGAGGTGGCCTTGGAAATAGTGGATGCATTGACAGTCATTTTCCAACATTCCATTGACTCTGGATCAGTTCCTATGGAGTGGAGGGTAGCCAATGTAACCCCACTTTTTAAAAAAGGATGGAGAGAGATAACAGGGAATTATAGACCGGTCAGCCTGACATCGGTAGTGGGTAAAATGATGGAATCAATTATTAAGAACGTCATAGCAGTGCATTTGGAAAGAGGTGATATGATAGGTCCAAGTCAGCATGGATTTGTGAAAGGGAAATCATGCTTGACAAATCTTCTGGAATTTTTTGAGGATGTTTCCAGTAGAGTGGACAAGGGAGAACCAGTTGATGTGGTATATTTGGACTTTCAGAAGGCTTTCGACAAGGTCCCACACAAGAGATTAATGTGCAAAGTTAAAGCACATGGGATTGGGGGTAGTGTGCTGACATGGATTGAGAACTGGTTGTCAGACAGGAAGCAAAGAGTAGGAGTAAATGGGGACTTTTCAGAATGGCAGGCAGTGACGAGTGGGGTACCGCAAGGTTCTGTGCTGGGGCCCCAGCTGTTTACATTGTACATTAATGATTTAGACGAGGGGATTAAATGTAGTATCTCCAAGTTTGCAGATGACACTAAGTTGGGTGGCAGTGTGAGCTGCGAGGAGGATGCTATGAGGCTGCAGAGCGACTTGGATAGGTTAGGTGAGTGGGCAAATGCATGGCAGATGAAGTATAATGTGGATAAATGTGAGGTTATCCACTTTGGTGATAAAAACAGAGAGACAGACTATTATCTGAATGGGGACAGATTAGGAAAAGGGGAGGTGCAAAGAGACCTGGGTGTCATGGTACATCAGTCATTGAAGGTTGGCATGCAGGTACAGCAGGCGGTTAAGAAAGCAAATGGCATGTTGGCCTTCATAGCGAGGGGATTTGAGTACAGGGGCAGGGAGGTGTTGCTACAGTTGTACAGGGCCTTGGTGAGGCCACACCTGGAGTATTGTGTACAGTTTTGGTTTCTTAACCTGAGGAAGGACATTCTTGCTATTGAGTGAATGCAGCGAAGGTTCACCAGACTGATTCCCGGGATGGCGGGACGGACCTATCAAGAAAGACTGGATCAACTGGGCTTGTATTCACTGGAGTTCAGAAGAATGAGAGGGGACCTCATAGAAACGTTTAAAATTCTGACGGGGTTAGACAGATTAGATGCAGGAAGAATGTTCCCAATGTTGGGGAAGTCCAGAACCAGGGGACACAGTCTAAGGATAAGGGGTAAGCCATTTAGGACCGAGATGAGGAGGAATTTCTTCACCCAGAGAGTGGTGAACCTGTGGAATTCTCTACCACAGAAAGTTGTTGAGGCCAATTCACTCAATATATTCAAAAAGGAGTTAGATGAAGTCCTTACTACTAGGGGGATCAAGGGGTATGGTGAGAAAGCAGGAATGGGGTACTGAAGTTGCATGTTCAGCCATGAACTCATTGAATGGCGGTGCAGGCTAGAAGGGCCGAATGGCCTACTCCTGCACCTATTTTCTTTGTTTCTATGTTTCTATGTTTCACCTCAGTACCCCTTTCCTGCTTTCTCTCTATACCCCTTGATCCCTTTAGCCATAAGGGCCATATCTAACTCACTCTTGAATATATCAACAACTCACTGCGGTAGGGAATTCCACAGGTTAACAACTCTCTGAGTGAAGAAGTTTCTCCTCATCTCAGTCCTAAATGGCTTACCGCTTATCCTTAGACTGTGTCCCCTGGTTCTGGACTTCCCCAACATCGGGAACATTCTTCCTGTATCTAACCTGTCCAGTCCCGTGAGAATTTTATATGTTTCCACGAGATCTCCTCTCATCCTTCTAAACTCCAGTGAATGAAGGCCCAATCGATCCAATCTCTCCTCATATGTCAGTCCAGCCATCCCGGGAATCAGTCTGGTGAATCTTCGCTGCACTCCCTCAATAGCAAGAACGTCCTTCCTCAGATTAGGAGACCAAAACTGAACACAATATTTCAGGTGTGGCCTCACCAAGGCCCTGTACAACTGCAGTAAGACCACCCTGCTCCTATAATCAAAACACCTAGCTATGAAGGCCAACATCCCATTTGCCTTCTTCATTGCCTGCTGTCCCTGCATGCCAACTTTCAATGACTGATGAACCATGACACCCAGGTCTCATTGCACCTCCCCTTTTCTTAATCTGCCGCCATTCAGATAATATTCTGCCTTCGTGTTATTGTCCCCACAGTGGATAACCTCACATTTATCCACATTATACTGCATCCGCCATGCATTTGCCCTCTCACCTAACCTGTCCAAGTCACCCTGCAGCCTCTTAGCATCCTCCTCACAGCTCACATCGCCACCCAGTTTAGTGTCATCTGCAAACTTGGAGATATTACACTCAATTCCTTCATCTAAATCATTCATGTATATTGTAAATAGCTAGGGTCCCAGCACTGAGCCCTGCAGCACCCCACTAGTCACTGCCTGCCATTCTGAAAAGGACTCATTTATCCCGACTCTCAGTTCTCTATCCACATCAGTACATTACCCCCAATACCATGTGCTTTAATTTTGCACACCAATCTATTGTGTGGACGTTGTCAAATGCCCTTTGAAAGTCCAAATACACACATCCACTGGTTCTCCCTTGTTCACTCTACTAGTTACATCTTAAAAAATTCCAGAAAATTTGTCAAGCATGATTTCCCTTTCATAAATCCATGTTGACTTGGACCGATCCTGTCACTGCTTTCCAAATGCACTGTTATTTCTTCTTTAATAATTTATTCCATCATTTTCCCCACTACTGATGTCAGGCTAATTACCCATT
Source organism: Pristiophorus japonicus (assembly GCF_044704955.1). NCBI lineage: Eukaryota > Metazoa > Chordata > Chondrichthyes > Pristiophoridae > Pristiophorus > Pristiophorus japonicus. The sequence goes on along the minus strand of NC_091994.1, from coordinate 61,212,886 downwards.
TTCTCTCTCCCTCCTTTTTTAAAAAGTGGTCTTACATTAGCCATCCTCCAATCCATAGGAACTGATCCAGAGTCGATAGACTGTTGGAAAATAATCACCAATGCATCCATTATTTCTAGGGCCACTTCCTTAAGTACTCTGGGATGAAGACTATCAGGCCCCAGGGATTTATCGGCCTTCAATCCCATCAATTTCCCTAACACAATTTCCCGAACACAATAAGGATATCCTTCAGTTCCTCCTTCTCACTAGACCCTCGGTCCCCTAGTACTTCCGGAAGGTTATTTGTGTCGTCCTTCGTGAAGACATATTTGTTCAACTGGTCTGCCATTTCTTTGTTCCCCATTATAAATTCACCTGAATCTGCCTGCAAGGGACCTACATTTGTCTTCACTAATCTGGGGCAGAGAATTCCACCAATTTATAATCCTCTGAGAGAAGAAATTCCTCCTCATCTGAGTTTTAAATGGGCAGCCACTTATTCTGAGACTTTGTCCCCTAGTTTTAGTTTCCTCTATGAGTGGAAATATCCTCTCTGTATCCACCTTGTCGAGCCCCCTCATTATCTTATATGTTTCGATAAGATCAACTCTCATGGGCTAGATTTTCCATCGTGATCGCCAGTTACCGCCCATTTAACTGCTGCATTTGAGTTTCATGCCCATATTTGAATATAAATGGAAACTAACGCCCGATTATTGCCCATTTATTGCTGGCGGAACTTTTGGTATACAATTACCGCCGGGAATGAGCTGAACCGCCCGCCCATATATTTTTTTTTAAATTCTGACATCATCACTTGTGCACCACCCAGAAGACTGCTTATAACGGAAACTAACACCCAAATACCGCCTAGATTATCGGCAGGCGCTATTTTTGGCATTTCGTCCATATACTGCCCACATGATCGCTCGCCCAAAAAGACGCTGAAGAAAAGCTGCACTGACCTGACTTTAACCCAGCGGTATAGACACCATTTTGTAAATCAGAGGACTTTTCATAAAAGGTTGCTTCAAGTTCATGGGAGTAATTTTTCAGTGCTTTTAAGATGGTTTTTAAATGTCTTGACAACCATCTAATCATATTGTGGTGAATTTTGATTTTTTTATTGCATTTTTAGAGAACAGTTTAATAATTTTGAAGACATATAAATAGCGCATTTAGTAGTAGTAAACTTCTCAGCTGGTATTGATGACTACTGACATGCTGCAAACTAGAGATGGGAGAATGTTTATTGAAGAGCATTATGTGCCCAATCAAAGAGGTGGCAGACTGCTGAGGAGGTGGAACCTTACACCCAATGCACTTGTAGGGATTACCGGTCATACCTGGACTTGTCCGATAATACATGCCTTTGGAGGCTGTGCTTCCGAAAGGAGGTCATCAGTGAGATATGCCAGCTAGTTAATGGAGATCTGCAGCCTAACAGCACCATCAGGACCACACTGTCCACTGAGGTTAAGTTTACTGACGCACTTTCCTTCTACGCATCGTGCTCCTGTCATGCCTCAGCTTGCGACATTTGCGATATCTCTCAGCACGCTATACATTGCTCCATTCAACAGGTGACTGAAGCCCGTTATGCATGCAGGATGGACTTTATAAACATCCCGATGACCAGGGAGGCACAGATTGAGAGGGCTTTAGGTTTCTCGAGAATAGCAAACTTCGCCAAGGTGCAGGGAGCAATAGACCATGCGCACATCACTCTGAGAGCAGCTTTCAGGATGCGGAGGTGTTTCGGAACCAAAAAGGATTCCACTTCCTGAATGTGCAGCTTGTTGGCAGTAAATGCAAAATTTCCAGGGAGCATCCATGATGCTCACATCTTGCATGAGAGCACTGTCTCTGACCCGTTTAAGAGTCAGCCACAATGTCACAATTGGATGCTGGGGGATAAGCTGGCTGATGACACCCCTGTGAAAGACTCAGACAGAAACCAAGAAGAGCTACAATGAAAGCCACATAGCCACACGCAATATCATCGAAAAGACAATTGGAGTGCTTAAGCAGCTTACAATCACACCCTGAGCAGGTCAATCAGTTCATTGTGGTGTGCTGTATGTTGCATAACTTAGCTATCAGGAGGGGACAAGAATTGCCAGATGGGACTGCCAGTCCACCTCAGGAGAGAGGAGAGGCAGAAGAGAAGGACGAGGAGGTGGATGAGGAATTCAGGGAGGACAATCAGGCTGGTGTTAAAGCCATGCCCCCACCCCACCCTAGACCGCAGGGAAAGCCCTGTGGTAGTTAGGTAGCTGCAAGTCTGTTGCGTCAGCAGCTCTTAAATGAACACTTTGCATTACGTTGGTGACAGTTACAGTTACATAAGTCAAACCCTCATCTCCGGAATCAACCTAGTGAACCTTCTCTGAACAGCCTCCATTGCAAGTATATCCTTCCTGAAATACAGAGACCAAAACTGTACACAGCACTCTAGGTGTGGCCTTAACAATACCCTGTACAGTTGTAGCAGGACTTTTCTGCTTTTATACTCTATCCCCCTTGCAATAAAGGCCAACATTCCATTGGCCTTCCTGATTACTTGCTGTACCTGCATACTAACATTTTGTGTTTCATGCACAAGGACCCTCACGGCCCTCTATACTGCAGCACTTTGCAATTTTTCTCCATTTAAATTATAATTTGCTTTTCTATTTTTTATGCCAAAGTGGATAACCTCACATTTTCCCACATTATACTCCATCTGCCAAATTTTTGCCCAATCACTTAGCCTGTCTATATCCCTTTGCAGACTTCTTGTGTCCTCCTCACAGTTTGCTTTCCCATCCATCTTTGTATCATCAGCAAGCTTGGCAACATTACACGGTCCCTTCATCAAAGTCATTAATGTAGATTGTAAATAGTTGAGGCCCCAGCACCAATCCCTGCGGCTCCCCACTAGTTACGCTTTGCCAACCAGTCTCTGTTTTCTGTTAGTTAGCCAATAAAGCCATCATAAAACCATGCAGGCTCTGCTTGATTGAATCATGCTTTTCCAAATGTCCTGCTACTGTTTCCTTAATAATGGAATCCAATATTTTTCCAATGACAAATGTTAGGCTAACTGGGGGAGAGAGAGAGAGAATAGGGCAAGAGAGAGAGAGACTGGGGCAGAGAGAGAGAGAGGGAGAGAGAGAGAGAGACTGGGGTGAGAGAGAGAGACAGGGGTGGCGAGAGACTGCGGCAGAGAGAGTAAGAAACTGGGCGGGAGAGAGAGACTGGGGCAGAGAGAAAGAGAGATGGGGGCAGACACAGAGAGAGAGAAACTGGGGCAGAGAGAGAGAGAGGGAGGGAAAGAGAGACTGAGGGGAGAGTGACTAGGGAGAGCGAGAGAGAGAGACAGAGAGAGACTGGGGAGAGAAGGAGAGACTAAGGGATCAGAGAGACTGGGAAGAGAGATAGACTGGGGTAGAGGGCGACTGGGGATAGAGAGAGAGAGAATGGGAGAGAGAGAGACTGGGGGGGACAGAGTGACTGGTGGATAGACTGGGAGAGAGTGAGACTGGGGGGAGCGGGAGAGGAGAGAGAGAGAGACTGCGGAGAGAGGGTCTGGGGATAGAGAGAGAGAGAATGGGGAGAGAGAGAGACTGGGGGGACAGAGAGAGGAGAGAGAGAGAGACTGGGGAGAGGGGGACTGGGGATAGAGAGCGCGACTGCGGGGTAGAGAGACTGGGGGGAGAGAGAGAGAGATTGGGGGGAAGAGTGACTAGGGAGGGAGAGAAAGAGACTCGGGAGAGAGCGACTGGGGAGAGAGCAAGACTGGGGGAGGAAGAGAAACTGGGCGAGAGAGAGAGAGACAGTGGGGAGAGCGATTGGGGATAGAGAGAGAGAGAGAATGGGAAGAGAGAGAGAGATTGGGGGGACAGAGAGACTGGTGGAGAGATAGACTGGGAGAGAGTGAGACTGGGGGGAGAGAGAGAAAGACAGGGGCAGAGAGAGAGTGAAACTCGGGGAGACAGAGCCAGAGAGAAAGAGAGACTGGGGAGAGGGAGAGAGACAGAGGGACTGCGGGAGAGAGAGAGATGGGGATAGAGAGAGAGTGAGGGAGGGACTGGGAATCAGAGAGAGACTGGGAGAGAGAAAGTGAGAGACTGGGGGAGAGAGAGAGAGAGACTGGGGAGAAGGAGAGTGACAGAGAGACTGAGAGAGAGAAAGAGAGAGACTGGGGAGAAGGAGAGTGACAGAGAGACTGAGAGAGAGAGAGAGAGACTGGGGGAGAGAGAGAGAGAGAGACTGGGGAGAAGGAGAGTGACAGAGAGACTGGGGGAGAGAGAGAGAGAGACTGGGGAGAAGGAGAGTGACAGAGAGACTGAGAGAGAGAGAGAGAGATTGGGGGAGAGGGAAAGGCTGGGGCAGAGAGCGACTGGGGATAAAGAGAGAGAGAATGGGGAGAGAGAGAGAGAGACTGGGGAGAGAGGGACTGGGGAGAGAGAGAGCGAATGAGGAGAGAGAGAGAGACTGGGGGGAGGGAGAGAGAGAGATTGGAGGAAGAGTGACTAGGGAGTGAGTGAAAAAGACTGGGGAGAGAGCGACTGGGGAGAGAGCGACTGGGGATAGTAATGTGTCCTTACTATACAGTATAAATGCACATGAGGCCCATTCTTGAGAGAAGGTCACTCTGTGACCAGTCACCTTTATTAGCAAGACCTCAAGTGATGAAGGTGAGTGGAGCTTCCCCTTTTATACCTGCAAGTCCAGGTTAGGAGTGTCTCCCACAAGTTCACTCCCTTGTAGTCAATGTTTTCAAGGTGTCCAACTAGGTCAGCTTATACATGGGTTACAATGATAGTTGAATACATGACATCACCTCCCCCCCAAAGTCTTATTCGGATCACAGGTTAAGTCTCTCTGGTGGTTTATGCTCCCTTATAGAGCGCCTGAGTTGGGGCTCCGGTTGTTGAGCACTGACCTGAGTGTCTGCTGTTTGTGGTGCCTCAGGCCTGTCCGGACTGCCCACAGTGGCTGGGCTCTCCTCCACTTGGTTCCGGTGTTCGGTAACCTGTGTTGGAGTAAACTCGACGTAATGTTCTTCCTCTGCTTCTTCTATGGCGTTGCTGAACCTCCACGTGTTTGCGCCAGATTAGTCCATTGGTAAGTTAACTACCAAAACGCTATTCCCCTCTTTGGCAATCACAGTGCCTGCAAGCCATTTGGGCCCTGCAGCGTAATTAAGGACAAAAACAGGGTCATTGACATTAAAATATCGTGCTCTCGCATTCCTGTCATGGTAGTCACATTGTGACTGATGCCTGCTCTCAACAATTTCTTTCATCGTAGGGTGTAAAGGGATAACCTGGTTTTGAGCATCCTTTTCATTAGCAGCTCTGCAGGTGGAACCCCTTTGAGCGAGTGAGGTCGAGATCTATTGCCAACAGGAGGCGTGATAAGCGGCTTTGTAGGGAACCCCCTTGGATTCTGAGCATCCACTGTTTGATTATCTGCACTGCCCGTTCCGCTGGCCGTTTGAGGCCGGCTTGAACGGTGCCGTTCTGACATGGTTGATTCCATTGCCTGCCATGAAGTCCTGGAATTCAGTGCTTATGAAGCACGGGCCATTGTCGCTGACCAAGACATTCGGTAGACCATGGGCGGCGAACATTGCCCGTAGACTTTCTACCGTGGCAGAGGATGTGCTTGAATTTAAAATGGCACACTCAATCCACTTGGAGTAGGCGTCCACTACAACCAAAAACATTTTTCCCATGAAAGGACCTGTGTAGTCCACATGGATGTATGACCATGACTTGGCGGGCCAGGACCAGGGGCTAAGGGGGGCTTCCCTGGGTGTATTGCCCAGCTGAGCACACGTGTTGCACCTGCGAACACAAAGTTCCACGTTTGCATCTATCCCTGGCCACCAAACGTGTGACCTGGCAACTGCCTTCATCATGACAATGCCCGGGTGCTCATTGTGGAGTTCTCTGATAGACACCTCTCTGCCCATCTGGAGCATGACTACTCGGTTTCCCCACAGTAGGCAATCGGCCTGAATCAAGAGTTCATCCTTGCACCTATGAAACGGTTTAAATTCCTCAGGGCATGCCCCGTATGTGGCTGCCCAGTCCCCATTCAGGACACATTTCTTAACTAAAGATAGTAGCGGGTCTTTATTTGTCCAGACTTTAATCTAACGGGCTGTTACAGGTGAGCCTTTCCTTTCAAAAACTTCAACAGCCATGACCATCTCAGCATCATGCTCAGTTGCCCCCTCAGTGGTGGCTAGTGAGAGCCTGCTGAGTGCATCGGCGCAGTTTTCAGTGCCCGGTCTGTGCAGAATTGTGCAGTCATAGGCGGCTAACGTAAGTGCCCACCTCTGTATGTGCGCCGATGCATTCACATTTATGGCCTTGTTGTCGGCCAAAAGGGACGTTAGGGGTTTGTGATCTGTCTCCAGCTCAAACTTCCTGCCAAACAGGTACTGGTGCATTTTTTTTATTGCATATACACATGCTAGTGTTTCCTTTTCTACCATCCTGTAGCCCCTTTCTGTCTGGAACAGACTTCTGGAGGCATAAGCTACCGGTTGTAACTGACCATTGGCATTCACATGCTGCAACACACACCCGACCCCATAGGACGACGCATCGCACGTTAAAGCAAGTTTCTTACACGGGTCATAAAACGTTAGCAGTTTGTTGGAGCAAAACAAATTGTGTGCTCTATCAAAAGCCTTTTCCTGGTGTCCCCCCAGACCCAATCACGACCTTTGCATGGGAGCACGTGTAGCAGCTCTAACAGCGTGCTCAATTTGGGAAGACAGTTACCAAAATAGTTCAGGAGCCCCAGGAACGAACGCAGCTCCGTCGTGTTATGGGGTCTGGGTGCTCTCTGGATCACTTCCGTTTTGGACGCAGTAGGTCTGATCCCGTCTGCTGCTACCCTCCTCCCCAGGAATTCTATCTCTGGAGCTAAGAAGACGCACTTCGCCTTTTTCAGTCGCAGCCTTACCCGGTCCAGTCTGCATAGCACCTCCTCCAGGTTGTGGAGGTGTTCTTCAGTATGGCGACACGTGATGAGAATGTCGTCTTGAAAAACCACCGTCCTTGGAATCGACTTGAGGAGGCTTTCCATATTTCGCTGAAAGATCACGGCAGCCGAACGAATCCCGAACGGACATCTGTTATACTCAAACAACCCCTTGTGTGTCGTGATGGTGGTCAGCTTCTTCGACTCACTCATCAGCTCCTGGGTCATGTAAGCTGAGGTCAGGTCCAATTTTGAAAAAAATTTGCCACCGGATAGCGTCGCAAAGAGGACCTCCACTCTCGGTAGCAGGTACTGGTCTTGGAGTGATACCCGATTGATGGTGGTCTTGTAATCGCCACATATCCTGACTGACCCATCTGTCTTGATCACCGGCACGAATGGGCTCGCCCAGTCACTGAATTCGACTGGCGAGATGATGCCTTCCCTCAGCAGACGGTCCAATTCGCATTCTATGTTTTCCGACATCACGTACGGCACCGCTCTGGCCCTGTGGTGTACTGGCCTGGCGTCCGGGTTCAGGGGAATCACTAGCTTGGCCCCCATGAAAGTGCCGATGCCGGGTTGAAATAATGTCAAATTTATCCAGGACCTGTGAGCATGATACTCGCTCCACAGAGGAAATTGCATTGACATCGCCCCATTTCCAGTTCATGACAGCAAGCCAACTCCTCCCCAGTAGTGCGGGATCATCCCCCGGGACAATCCAGAGTGGCAACCTGTTCTCCGAATCTTTGTGGGTCACAACTACCTTGGTGCTGCCTAGCACCGGAATGATCTCCTTTGTATATGTCCATAGCTGTGCGTCAATCGGCAATAATTTTGGCCTCCTGGCCTTGGACACTGTTAGCGTGAATGTTTTCTCAGAAGAATCACTCAACACTCAGAGTCGGTTCCAACGCCAATGCGGCCTTTATTTTTACCGGCGGGGAGGAAGCCTCAGGACTGGATCCAGGCACTTCTCTCCGCCGAACAAAGAAATTCATCGATATTTATATGTTTTACAATAGTTCTTTACAGTTACTCAGCCCACTTCGGCTGGACACAATCCAATCATAATGATTATTGATTACATATAGGTTTCTTTAACCCAATAGAATTCCCCTGATACCTCAGGGGCTGTATGTTCGTTTTTTGTCAGCTTGGGCTGATTAATGACCTCGTTATGTGAGGTGGGCACCCCCCCCCCCCCCCCCCCCCCCGCCTTATCTCTGTTCCTCGGGCTCTGCTGTGTGAAGTCCTTAATCGAAGGACATTCCACATCAGGTACTATAATGGTTTGTTGTAGTTATCTTGTCTCAAGTGAGTGAGCCAAGGCATTCCCGGTAGTGGGCCTCACAGGGTCATTGCTCGGTCAGCCCCAGTTCATTACTTGACTAACTGAGTTCCCATCATGCTTGGGCAGCCATTTTATATGTGGCCACTTTAAACCTATATGAGTTTAGATATATTCAGCAGGTGCCTAATGCCTACAACAATTCCCTCCTTTCGGTAAAGGGATGAGTCCTAGTCCCCCTTTAACCGACCGCCCTACTTTTATTAGATTTTGTACACGGCCCGGTACTCCCTGCCTCAACGTGCTGGCCAGCCACGCGGTTTCAGGAGCCCCGGTTGCTTAAATCAAATTGACAAAGGCCAAATCCTCCTGCCCCTTTATTAGACAGGCTTGTTTAGTATTTGGGGACGGTCATGGGTCCCTCTTCGTTGTGCGTGGTGTCTGCATGCCTGGCAGGCCATTACGCCCCATGTTATTGCTAAGATCAATTGTATCCCAACCACTATGTGTGAAATTATTTGAATCCAAGGATGGATGTTCACATTTATTCCCCAGTCCTAGACCTTTCTCCACCAACTCTGACTTTGTAAGTCTACATCGATATCTTCTTCCAGTACTTTGATTTTAGTTTGCAGTTGGTGGTAGAGCTTTATGGATTGACCCACCCTGAGCCTCAATTCTCGTAATACTTCGGTTAGATGTGGGATAGGGACCTGATCTGGCTCGTCATAATCCTGCAAATGATCGTGGAGCTGATCGGTTACATCAATAACTTCGGGCTTCCGGCGCCTAACCTGGGTAATATGCGCTTGCCCGATCGCGACAGGTCGTAGCGGCGCAAAGCAAAAGTTCGGCTGTGGTATTGGGCACTGCAGATCATTATACTGGTATGAACGCTCTGTGGTAGAGACGCAGTATCTTCCCTTCCCTCCATAGCCTGCCCTCGCGAAGTGCCTGTGTGCGAGCACTATTTCTAGTACACATCCGTCGGTTCGATTAAACCCGCACTCGTCTAGCTCTCCTCAGCCTACCGGGTGAGGGCATACTGTGATCTCCCCCCTTTGCTTGCATTCTGTTCGGGAAATTCCAGTAAGTATGTCGTTTTGACGAACGGCGGAGGTGGTGGTCAGATAGTAATGTATGGAGACATTTTCCCGTATTACTCCGATATTCTCTAGTTGGTACAGGGGGAACGGCCCTGAGTCCGGCGTGGCTATAGGGATCATCAGGACTATCCCTATCCCAATATTCCTACCCATCTGGCAATCTGGAATCGTTGGGTATACTCGGGTCAGTCCCTTCAGAGTACAATTATCCAGTGTCCCCCTCTGTTTAGCCAACTGAGCTAAATGTGAACTGTCTATCCAATCGGGTACCTCCCCGCGTTGGATCTGTTCGAGATTGTGGCGGATCTGTCCCACCATCCACAGACCATAAGCGTGACAGAGTAGCCCCTGTCTTTGCTTTCCGGTATCTTCTCTTTCTCTATCAAGAGGTGATTGATGGTTTTGGCGTGAGCTTCCAGGACTGAGATGCCATCCAACTGGATTTCGACACCCTCCTTTCCTAGGTTGGCTTGGTCTTCCTGGTTTTGCTCCACCCTTTCTAATAACCCCTTCATCACCCCTCTAAGCTGTTCCACCCTCTTGTTTAATCCTTGTATGTCTATCGAGTTTACTACGGAGGTCCCTGTATTGAAGCTGGTAGCAACATCATTAACTATTCCCCTCTTTATCCTGGGGGCTGACCCCTGTCCCCGGAATCTACTGGCACCCATTGCATCGGCAGCCTGCTGCATTACAACTTTACTTGTTACATTGTACATTTTCCTTGACTGTTCTATACAGTATTCCGGCATCTGGATGCCTGAAATATTGATCAGGACAGGCACAATTTCATGTTTAACATTATCATACAATAATTCCCCTTCGTTGTACATTACAATCCCATTTTCTGGTCCCTTAGTAGTTATGGGACAAGGTAGTTCCTCGGGCAATGTAGTGGTTCTTATGGGGCGCGGTGTCGGAGGGGGTGAGAAGCATACATACAATGATATTGCAGCCGCCCCCACCTCCTCGTAGTACCCACACAGCCCCACTCCCTTTTTGCGGATGACTGATTGCTGGGACTGTCCCGGAGGTGCGCAAATTATGCCGAAAGTACATTCATCGGGCCCTTTGACATCCCTCCGTTTAATGCGGCTGCTCCTTATACCCGTGGAGCACTGTACACATACCCGGTTCTTATTAGGATTTACTTGTAACCATGCATTAAAATAAGTCCTGTTCTTGCTCCAATCCTTGGCTGCTGGGATGCACATTCCATCCGTTAAGTTAAACAAGACTCCATAGTTCATGTAGTTGTTTATTTCCTGAGTGCGCTGCAATCCGTTGGTATCATCCAGTGTTTGCGTGGATCTTGAGGTTCCCAGTATCATGAGTCCCCAGAGTCGAAGTCACCACTTCGGTCCCATCTTGGTGAGTGTTTTATCTGAAAATTTTAAACAGATAGCCTGGTCGTCATCAGGTGTTAGGTTCTGGTCTACTTGTGTCGCTGTCACTCTGTGGAATCGAAGGTAAGGATTAGGTTAACCATATTCTTTATAGTCGTACCATCTCTATCACTTCATGTCCCTGTCTGGGCTGCCGTCGGTTTTGCGTTTGAGCCTGCTGTGCTCGAGCCTGCACGATGATCCATCTAAATATTATCCAAACTCCAATCAACACCAATGCCACCATTATTCCTCCAAACATCACTGTCTGCTTTACCGTTAGGTTGGGTTTGTGGACTACACCTACCCACCGTGGGGTACATTGGCTCTATTGCCATAGGTGTTGGTGCTATGGCTGCGCACTGCACTATCCATCTAGTCCCGTTTTTTAAAACATCTCTTCCAGCCTGTTTATCTTAGCTTTTAACTCTTGACCAGCTAGTTCCGTTTTATTTTTATTCTGAATATCCCACCATTTCCTCTGTCTGTCAGGTGAGTCTTCTTTATTTTATTAAGAAATCCAAATTAATAATGTCCAGTATAAAACAGCTGTCAATGGAAAGGGTTAACTCCTTTACAGGTTTGTAAGAAGGCCTGATGTCATTACGTGACTTCACGTAATCATCCGAAAAATTCTTTTTTTTTTAAGTCTTTGTGCCTTCAAAACTTGCTTAGAAATTAGGAATCCGTTAAAACAGCAGAAATCATTGGTAAAGTGGTCATAATAAAAATCTTCTCATCAGGAAAGACAGCATTTTAGATTAAACTCCAATTTTTTCTTAACTTCTAATTCAAGTACTTGCCAAAGAATTTTTTTTTTAATTGATTTAAAACGAGACCATTTTTAATAGCTATTTTGTTTGCTGAAATTCAATTTTTTTTTTTAATTTCTCTCTCAGCACAAAATCTAAACTTCTGTGCCAGTTCCATTTTTTCTTTCTGTGCTGAGTTCGCATAGCTTAGATCTTTTCTTCCAGTTATTTTCATACATTCCAACATTTCGTTTTTTTTTTACGGTCCATCTCAGTATTTTGCTCTGCCTTCTCTTAATATCTCAAAATCCCAATTCAAATTTTGTAATTTCAATCTTTATTTAAAACTCTTTTTTTTGAGCTAGAAGCTTTTTTTTTAAAGGCATTCTTTATCTCATTCCTAGACTAAATTTATGTCTTTAGATATATTCAGCAGGTGCCTAATGTCTACAACAGACACCCACAACCTTTTGAACTGTTTGATACTCATCAGGGACTGGCTGGCCCCCGTGTCTAGCTCCATTAATACTGGGATGCCATTGAGGAGCACTTTCATCATTATCGGTGGAGTCCTGGTATATGAACTGTATATGTGCTCCACATGAACTCGCTGAACTTCAGCTTCCAGCAATTTCCCCCAGTATTCATTTGGCCTTGTAAGGCTTACACCTGGCCCGTACTCCTCGTACATCAACCTGGCTGCAGGCTTCCTGCACTTACGCACCAAGTGACCGCTGACGTTGCACTTTCTGCAGGTATATTGCTGATATGTGCAAGCTCTGGCTGGGTGTTTGCCTCTACACCTCCAGCATAAGCTGGAGGTCCCATTGTTGGAAACAAAAGGTCCATTACCAGTCGATCGTCTCTGACTGTCTCTGTAACTGTCCGTAAGTGCACAATTAACAGGTGTTGATGGCCCCATTACTGACCACATTGTCCATTGCGATGGCATGAATCACCATTCAGCTAGCCATTGTCTTTGTTGAATTCCCCCCTTTGGATTTGACTACATGCTGGGGCATGTCCGATTGCCCTTGTCTGCCGAGAGAACTATGTGCCACGTTAACAATGTTGACTCCCTGGTCGTTTGCCGCATTTGAGCCAAGATTTTTGTCATACATCATTCTGGTCTCTTCCTCCCCTGAGATAAATGTCTGGGCTATCAGAGCCGCCGCTTCTAAGGTCAAGTCTTTGGTCTCAATCAGTTTCCTGAAAACCCCAGCTTGCCCGATGCCCTCAATAAAAAAGTCTCGCAGCATCTCCGCTCTGCATGCACCTGTGAACTTACATAGGCTCGCCAGTCGCTGGAGATCTGCCATGAAGTTTGGAACGCTTTGCCCTTCTCACCGTCGGTGCGTGTAAAACTGGTGTCTCGCCATGTGCATGCTGCTCGCCGGTTTAAGGTGTTCCCCGATCAACTTACTGGGCTCTTCGAATGTCTTGTCCGCCGGCTTCTCTGGCGCTAGAAGGTCCTTCATCAGGGAGTACGTTCTGGATCCACAAACCGTCAGGAGATGAGCCCTGCGTTTGTCGGCCGAATCCTGTCCCAACCATTCCTTAGTGACAAAACTTTGCTGTAATCTCTCAATAAAGTCATCCCAATCATCACCAACACAGTACCTCTCTTCTGTGCTGCTAGTAGCCATGCTCGCATGGTTTAAATCCCAGTTTCTCGTCGCCAATGATATGTCCTTACTATACAGTATAAATGCACATGAGGTCCATACTTGAGAGAAGGTCACTCTGTGACCAGTCACCTTTATTACCAAAACCTCAAGTGATGACGGTGGGTGGAGCTTCCCCTTTTATACATGTAAGTCCAGGTTAGGGATGTTTCCCACAAGTTCACCCCCTTGTGGTCAATGTTCTCAAGGTGTACAACTTAGATCAGCTTATGCATGGGTTAGAATGATAGTTGAATATATGACAGATAGAAAGAGAGAGAGAATGGGGAGAGAGAGAGATTGGGGAGACAGGGAGACTGGTGGAGAGATAGACTGGGAGAGAGTGAAACTGGGGGGGGGTGATAGAGAGACAGGGACAGAGAGAGAGAGAGAGAGAGAGATAGACTGGGAGAGAGATAGACTCGGGGAGAGAGAGATACTGGGGCAGAGAGAGATAGAGACTGGGGAGAGGGAGAGAGACAGAGAGACTGCGGGAGAGAGAGAGATGGGGGTAGAGAGAGAGAGGGAGAGACTGGGGAACAGAAAGAGACTGGAAGAGAGAAAGAGGGAGATTGGGGAGAGAGAGAGAGACTGAGAGAGAGATAGAGAGACTGGGGGAGAGAGAAAGGCTGGAGCAGAGAGAGATGGGAGAGAGAGAGAGAGAGACTGGGGAACAGATTGAGACTGGGAGAGAGAGACTGGGCGAGATAGATTGGGGAGAGGGAGAGAGACAGAGAGATTGGGAGAGAAATAGAAAGACTGGGGGAGAGAGAAACACTGGGGCAGAGAGAGATGTGGGGGGGGGGGGGGAGAGAGAGAGAGAGACTGGTGGATAGAAAGAGACTGGGAGAGACAAAGAGAGAGACTGGGGAGAGGGAGAGACACAGAGAGACAGAGAGAGATAGAGAGACTGGGGGAGAGAGAGAAATGGGGGAAGAGACAGAGAGAGAGAGAGAGAGAGAGAGAGAGACTGGGGAACAGAGAGGGACTGGGAGAGAGAGAGAGAGAGACTGGGGCAGAGAGATTGGGGAGAGGGAGAGAGACCGAGAGACTGGGGGAGAGAGAAAGGCTGGGGCAGAGAGAGAGATGGGGGGGAGAGAGAGAGAGAGAGAGAGAGAGTCTTCGGAACAGAGAGAGACTGGGAGAGAGAGGGAGAGAGATTGCAGAGAGGAAGAGAGACAGAGAGACTGGGGGAGAGAGAAAGGCTGGGGCAGAGAGAGAGATGGGGGAGAGAGAGAGAGAGAGAGAGACTGGGGAACAGATTGAGACTGGGAGAGAGAGAGAGAGAGAGAAACTAGGGCAGAGAGATTGGGGAGAGGGAGAGAGACACAGAGACTGGGAGAGAATTAGAGAGACTGGGGGAGAGAAACACTGGGGCAGAGAGAGATGGTGGAGAGAGAGAAAGAGAGAGATTGGGGGACAGAAAGAGAGAAGGACGGAGAGAGAGAGAGAGACTGGGGGAGGGAAAGAGACTGGGGGAAAGAAAGAGAGAGACAGAGAGAGACGGCGGGGAGCGAGAGAGAGAGACTGGGGGGTGAGAGAGAGACTGAGAGGAGAGAGACTGGAACAGAGAGAAAGAGAGACGGGTGGAGAGAGAGGGATTGATGCAGAGAGAGAGAGTCTGTTTGAGAGAAAGAGACTGTGGGGGAAGAGAGAGAGAGAGAGACAGAGAGAGATTGAGGGGAAAGAGAGACAAGGGGAAAGAGAGAGAGAGAGAGAGACGGGCAGAGAGGGACTGGGGAGAGAGAAAGCGACTGAGGAGAGAGAAAGAGCGAGTCTGGGGTGCGAAAGATTGAGGCGAGAGAGAGAGAGATTGGGGGAAGAGTGACTAGGGGGAGAGGGAGAAAGAGACTTGGGAGCGAGTGACTGGGGAGAGAGCAAGACTGGGAGAGGAAGAGAAACTGGGCGAGAGAGAGAGAGAGGCAGGGGAGAGAAGGAGAGGCTAAGGGTAGAGAGAGATTGGGGTGAGAGATAGACTTGGGCAGAGAGCGACTATGGATAGAGAGAGGGAGAATGGGGAGAGAGAGGGATTGGGGGGACAGAGAGGCTAATGGAGAGTTAGACTGGGAGAGAGTGATATTGGGGGGAGAGAGACAGAGAATGGGGAGAGAGAGAGAGACTGGTGGGACAGAGAGAGACTGGGGGAAAGAGAGAGAGAATGGGAGAGAGAGAGAGACTGGGGAGAGAGAGAGAGAGACTGGGGTAGAGACTGAGGGGAGAGAGAGAGACTGGGGCAAGAGAAAGAGGGAGATACTGTGGAAGAGAGAGAGAGACTGGGTGGAGAGAAAGACTGGGGCAGAGTGAGGGAAAGATGGGGAGAGAGAGAGAGAGAGAGAGAGAGAGAGAGATAAACTGGAGTAAAGAGAGAAAGAGTGGGGGGAGAGAGAGAGAGAGACAGGGGCAGAGGGAGAGAGAGACTGGGGAGAGACTGAGAGACAGAGAGACTGCAGGAGAGAGAGAGATGGGGATAGAGAGAGAGAGAGAGAGGGAGAGACTGGGGAACAGAAAGAGACTGGGAGAGAGAAAGAGAGAGACTGGGGGATAGAGAGAGAGAGAGACTGGGGAGAGGGAGAGAGACAGAGAGGCTGGGAGAGATAGAGAGACTGGGGGAGAGAGAAAGGCTGGGGCAGAGAGAGAGAGATGGGGAGAGAGAGAGAGAGACTGGGGAACAGATTGAGACTGGGAGAAAGAGAGAGAGACTGGGGGAGAGAGATTGGGGAGATGGAGAGAGACAGAGAGACTGGGGGAGAGAGAAAGGCTGGGGCAGAGAGATTGGGGAGAACGAGAGAGACAGAGAGACTGGGAGAGAGATAGAGAGACTGAGGGAGAGAGAAACACTGGGACAGAGAGAGATGGGGGGGAGAGAGAGAGAGAGAGAGCGACTAGGGAACAGAGAGAGACTGGGAGTAAGAGAGAGAGAGACTGGGAGAGAGAGAGAGGGAGAGAAGGGGATAGAGAGAGAGACAGGGGAGAGAGAGAGACTGGGGAAAAATGAGAGAGAGAGACAGAGCGAGACTGCGGGGAATGAGAGAGAGAGAGAGAATGTCGGGTGAGAGAGAGACTGAGAGGAGAAAGACTGGGACATGGGATAGAGAGAAAGAGAGACTCGGGGGAGAGAGAGTGATTGGGGCAGAGAGAAAGAGTCTGGCGGAGAGAGAGAGACTGTGGGGGAAGAGAGAGAGAGGGAGAGAGAGGCTGTGGAGAGAGGGACTGACGAGAGAGTGATTAAGGAGAGAAAAAGAGCGAGTCTGGGGTGCATAAGACTGGGGAGAGAGAGAGAGAGAAAGATTGGGGGTAGAGTGACTAGGGGAGAGAGAGAAAGAGACTCGGGTGTGAGCGACTGGAGAGAAAGCAAGACTGGGAGAGGAAGAGAAACTGGGTGAGAGAGAGAGAGAGACAGGGGAGAGAAGGAGAGACTAAGGATAGAAAGAGATTGGGGGGAGAGATAGACTGGTGCAGAGAGCGACTGTGGATAGACAGAGAGAATGGGGAGAGAGAGGGATTGGGGGAACAGAGATAATGGTGGAGAGATAGACTTGGAGAGAGTGATACTGGGGGGAGAGAGACAGAGAATGGGGGAGAGAGAGAGACTGGTGGTGTCATGTATCTCACACTACTGCATATAACTGTATCTTACCATGCTATACATGACTATAACTAGATATGACCTGTAACCGCAAGCATACTTTACCACCAGGGGTGCACTTGCAGGAGACACTGCATACCTGTTCCACACAGGTATATAAAGGCAGGTCTCAGGCAAGTGCGGCACTCGAGAGCTGTGAAATAAAGGTGCAGGTCCAGAGTGACCTTGACTTCAACATGTGCCTCGTGTAAGTCTGCACTGCAGGGTCAGGACTTTACTGTGGCAACGAGTTACGGGATCACAGAATCCACAGAATGGCTACCAACGGCTCAGATGAGAAATACAACGCTGGAGACAATTGGGAGGACTTCATAGAAAGGCTCCAGCAAAGCTTTGTGACCAAAGACTGGTTGGGTGACGATAAGGCAGACAAGAAAAGAGCCCATCTCTTGACCAGCTGTGGCTTGAAAACATACGCCTTAATGAAGGATCTGCTGGCACCCGAGAAACCAGCAAGCAAGTCGTTTGAGGAGTTGAGCACACTGGTGAGAGACCACCTGAAGCCAGCGAGCAGCCTACACATGGCCAGACAGAGGTTCTACAACTATAGACGCTGTGTGGGCCAGAGCATACCCGACTTCATGGCGGAACTTCGGAGGCTGGCTAGTTTATGTGATTCTCCGATGAACTAAGGAGAGAAGTACTGAGAGACTTTGTTATTGAAGGAATAGGCCATGCAGACATATTCCGAAAGCTTATAGAGACCAAGAACTTGACCCTAGAGGCAGCAGCACTGGTTGCACAGACATTCTTGGCAGGAGAAGAAGAAACGAGGTTGATCTATACTGCGGGTACGACAACTAACGAAACATCGGAACAAAGGGTTCACAGTGTGAAACGAGCCGCGACCCCCACACACAGACAAAGGCAGGAGAGCAGGCCCTCAACAGCAGGCAGTGGCGCCAGAAGCCATCAAGAGCCACTGCCTGCTGTTCACACCTCATCAACCCACAATGCGAGCAATCAACTACAGACTGAGAGAAGCTCAAGAGAGATCAGCCAGACACAGCTCATCCTTCAGAAACAATGGAAGCGGTCTGTGCTGGAGATGTGGGGGAAGGCACTCATCAAGGGGATGTCGATTTCAGCATGCTGTTTGCAGAAACTGCAACTATACAGGGCATCTGGCTCGCATGTGCAGAAAAACAGCAGCTCGGCTGGTATACAAATCGGAAGGGTCGGAAAGCGGACCAGAAGACGGTGGGGCCAGTGCCCGGGACGCCGAGGTATAGCGGGTCAACACGATCAATGTCCACTGTTCTTACAAGAAGACGCCTCCAATAATGATGAGGGTCCTACTCAACGTGATACCCATCAACATGGAGCTGGATACGGGAGCGAGTCAATCTCTCATGAACGCCCAACAATTTGAACAGCACAAAAACAACAGACCAAAACTCACAAGGATCGACACCAAACTAAGGACCTATACCAAAGAAATCGTCCCAGTCCTTGGCAGCGCCATGCTCTCAGTCACACACAAAGGGACGGTGAACCGACTTCCCCTGTGGATTGTCCCCGGAGACCTCCCAGCATTGTTGGGGAGAAGCTGTCTGGCAAAACTAAATTGGAAATGGGTTCATGTTCACGCCAGAGGACGGACCTCCTGCTCAACAGTTCTAAGTCAGTTTGAATATCTCTTTCAGCCAGTTGTGGGCACCTTCAAAGGGGCTAAAGTTAAAATCTACATCACACAGGTAGCCAGACCGGTCCATCACAAAGCTAGAGGTGTGCCTTGTGTGATGAGGGAAAAGATTGAACACGAACTGGACCGGCTTCCGCAGGAAGGCATTATCTCACCCGTGGAATTTAGCGACTGGGTAAGTCCCATCGTCCCCGTCATGAAGCCTGATGGATCCGTACGAATCTGTGGGGATTACAAGTCTACCATAAACAGAGTCTACCTACAGGACCAATACCCGCTGCCCAGAGCGGAGGACTTATTTGCCACATTGGCTGGAGGAAAACTTTTCCCGAAACTAGATCTCACATTTCTGTATATGACGCAAGAACTGACCGAAGAGTCTAAGCTACTCACCACCATCAACACACATTGAGGCCTTTTTATGTACAATCGATGCCCATTCGGCATCAGGTGGGCAGCTGCTATATTCCAGCGGAACATGGAGAGTCTGCTCAAGTCCATCCCAGGGACGGTTGTGTTTCAAGATGACATACTCATCACGGACAGGGACATCTCCACAATTTGGAGGAAGTACTAAGTCGATTGGATCGGATAGGCCTAAGATTTAAGAAATCCAAGTGTCTGTTTCTCGCGCCCAAGGTTGAATTTTTGGGCAGAAGGATTGCCGCTGATGGAATCCACCCAACAGAATCCAAAACCGAAGCAATTTGCCTGGCACCCAAGCCCCGGAATGTCTCGGAACTGCGCGCCTTTCTCGGGCTACTCAATTACTTTGGGAACTTTATGTAGAACTTGAGCATGCTGCTGGAGCCTCTCCATGTGCTACTCAGAAAGGGGTGCGATTGGTTTTGGGGGGACACCCAAGAACGCGCCTTCAATAAGGCACGCAACCTTCTATGTTCCAACAGTGTTTTAGCCTTTTTTGACCCAGATAAAAAGCTAGTTCTTACATGTGATGCGTCAGCGTACGGGGTCGGGTGCGTTTTACAGCATGTCAATGATGCAGGTAAATTACAACCCATTGCTTATGCCTCCAGGTCACTTTCGCGGGCGGAGCGCGGGCATGGTATGGTTGAGATGGAGGCACTCATGTGTGTGTATGGTGTCAAAAAGATGCACCAATACCTTTTCGGGGCCAAGTTCGCGTTAGAAACCGACCACAAACCCCTCACATCCCTGCTATCCGAGCGCAAGGCAATAAACGGCAACGCCTCGGAGCGCATTCAGCGGTGGTCACTCATGCTGGCGACTTACGACTACACGATAAGCACAGACCAGGCACAGACAACTGTACCGACGCGCTTAGCAGGCTACCCCTGGTGACCACGGAAGGGTCTGACGAACAGGACTGTGAGATGGTCATGGCAATCAATGCCTTTGAATCCACAGGTTCGCCCATGACAGCTCTCCAAATCAGAGCCTGGACGAACAGCGACCCCACGTTATCCTTTGTCAAAAGATGTGTTTTAACTGGTGACTGGGCAAAGGCTCGCGATGCTTGCCCCGAGGAGATCAAACCTTTCCATAGGCGCATGCATGAACTATCACTACAGGCAGACTGCCTGATGTGGGGCAGCCGAGTAGTTATGCCCTTGCGAGGCAGAGAGGCATTTGTCCGGGAGCTCCACCGCGAGCACCCGGGGATCATCCTTATGAGGGCCATAGCCAGATCCCACGTCTGGTGGCCTGGCATTGACGCGGACTTGGAGCTCTGCGTCCGGCGGTGCACCATTTGTGCCCAACTCAGTAATGCCCCCAGGGAGGCCCTCCTAAGCCCCTGGCCTTGGCCCACCAAACCGTGGTCGCGGGTGCATGTAGACTATGCGGGCCCATTCATGGGCAAAATGTTCCTCGTAGTCGTCGATGCATTTTCAAAGTGGATCGAGTGCACCATTTTAAACTCGAGCACCACCTCCACCACTGTGGAGAGCCTTAGAACCATGTTTGCAATGCACGGAATTCCTGACATATTGGTCAGTGATACTGGTCCGTGCTTCACCAGCGCAGAATTCCAAGATTTTATAGTTGACCACGGCATAAATCACGCCGGCCTCCAATAGCCAGGCAGAGCGAGCAGTACAAATCGTTAAACAAGGCATGCTAAAAATCCAAGGTCCCACACTGCAGAGCCACCTGTCGCGACTGCTGCTGGCATACAGATCTCGTCCGCATTCATTGACTGGGGTTCCCCCCGCGCAACTATTGATGAAACGGACCTTAAAGACCAGGCTCTTGTTAATCATCCCAGACATGCATGAAATTGTTGAGGCAAAGCGCCGGAAGCTAACTGAGTACCATGACCGAAATTCGAGGGGGAGGTGGAATGAGATAGGGGACAAAGTGTTTGTGCTAAACTATGGCAGGGGTCCCAAATGACTTGCAGGGACAGTAACAGGCAAGGAAGGAAACAGGCTACTGGTGGTACAAATGGACAATGGCAAAACCTGCCGGAGGCATGTAGAGCAAGTAAAAAGTAGATTCACCAACAACACTGCAGAACCAGAAGCAGACTACAATGTGGAACTCACACCACACCTGGTGGACAGACAGAGGGAACAACCTGAGGAAAGGGCAGTCTCAACAGACAGCACAGGTGAGATACCAGCAATCATACTGAATGAAACAGACTGCCCAGGCGAGATACCAGCAATCACACCGAAAGAAAAACAGGCACCAAGGCAAACAACTGAACCACAACTAAGACGCGCCACACGAGAGCGTAGACCACCTGAGAGACTGAATCTATAAAGACAATAAGACCTTGGGGGAGGGTGATGTCATATATGTCACACTACTGTATATAACTCTATCTTACCATGCTATACATGACTGTAACTAGATATGACCTGTAACCACAAGCATACTTTACCACCAGGGATGCACTTGCAGGAGACACTGTTATATATCTGTTCCACACAGATATATAAAGGCAGGTCTCAGGCAAGTGTGGCACTCGAGAGCTGTGAAATAAAGGTCCAGAGTTATCTTGACTTCAGCATGTGCCTCGTGTAAGTCTGTACTGCAGGGTCAGGACTTTACAGGTGGAACAGAGAGAGACTTGGGGAAAGGGAGAGAGAATGGGAGAGAGAGAGAGAGGGGGACAGAGAGAGAGACTGGGGGAGAGAGACTGAGTGGAGAGAGAGAGAGAGAGAGAGAGAGACTGGGGCAAGAGAAAGAGAGAGATACTGAGGAAGAGAGAGAGAGACTGGGTGGATAGAAGGACTGGAGCAGAGAGAGAGAAAGATGGGGAGAGAGAGAGAGAGAGAGAGATTGGAGCGGGGGAGAGAGAGACAGGAGCAGAGGGAGAGCGAGAGAGACTGGGAGAGAGATAGACTCAGGGGGAGAGAGAGACTGGGGCAGAGAGAGAGAGAGACTGGGGAGAGGGAGAGAGACAGAGAGACTGCGGGAGAGAGAGAGATGGGGATAGAGAGAGAGAGAGGGAGCGACTGGGGAACAGAGAGAGACTGGGAGAGAGAAAGATAGAGACTGGGGAACAGAGAGAGAGAGAGAGAGAGAGAGACTGGGGAGAGGGAGAGAGACAGAGAGACTGCGGGAGAGAGAGAGATAGAGAGACTGCGGGAGAGAGAGAGGGACTGGGGAGAGGGAGAGAGACAGAAAAATTGCGGCAGAGAGAGAGAGAGACTGGGGAGAGGGAGAGAGACAGAGAGACTGTGGGAGAGAGAGATAGAGAGACTGGGAGTGGAGGAGAGAAAGGCTGGGGCAGATAGAGACATGAGGGAGAGGGAGAGAGAGAGAGACTGGGGGACAGAGAGTGACTGGGAGTGAGAGCGAGCGAGAGAGAGAGACTGTGGGAGAGAGAGAGAGACAGAGAGAGAATGGGGGAGAGAGAGAGCGAGATTGGGGGAGAGAGATATTGGGGGAAAGAGAGAGAGAGAGAGAAAGAGAGAGAGAGAGACAGAGAGAGAAACTGCGCGGAGCGAGAGCAAAAGAGAGACTGGGAGAGAGAGAGATTGAGTGGAGAGAGAGACTGCGGCAGAATGAGACTGCGGATAGAGAGAGAGAGAATGGGGAGAGAGAGGGATTTGGGGGAACAGAGAGACTGGTGGAGAGATAGACTGGGAGAGAGTGATATTGGAGGGAGAGAGACAGCGAATGGGGGAGAGAGAGAGACTGATGGGACAGAGAGAGACTGGGGAAAGAGAGAGAGAATGGAGAGAGAGAGACTGGGGGGAGAGAGAGCGACTGGGTGAAGAGACTGAGGGGAGAGAGAGAGAGACTGTGGGAGAGAGAGAGAGACTGGGTGGAGAGAAAGACTGGGGCAGAGAGAGATAAAGATGGGGAGAGAGACAGAGAGAGAGACTGGGTATAGAGAGAAAGACTAGGAGGAGAGAGAGAGAGACAGGGGCAGAAGGCGAGCGAGAGAGACTGGGAGAGAGATAGACTCAGGAAGAGAAAGAGTCTGGGGCAGAGAGAGAGAGAGACTGGGGAGAGGGAGAGTGATATGGCCATACTATACAGTACAAATGCACACGAGGCCCATACTTGAGAGAAGATCACTCTGTGACCAGTAACCTTTATTCCAGCACTGAAGTGATGAAGGTGGGTGGAGCTTCCCCTTTTATACCTGAAAATCTAGCTTAGGAGTGTCTCCCACAAGTTCACCACCTAGTGGTCAGTGTTCTCATGGAGTGCAACTTAGGTCAGTTTATACATGGATTACAATGATGGTTGAATACATGACATCACCCCCCCACCAAAGTCTTATTGGGATCACAGGTTAAGTCTCTCTGGTGGTTTACGCTCCCTTGTAGAGCGCCTGAGTTGGGACTCCGGTTGTTGGACGCTGGCCTGAGTGTCTGCTGTTTGCGATGCCTCAGGCCTGTCCAGACTGCCCACAGTGACTGGGCTCTCCTCCACTTGGTTCCGGTGTTTGGTCACCTGTGGTGGAGTCAACTCTACATCGTGTTCTTCCTCTGCTTCTTCTATGGCGTTGCTGAACCTCCTTTTTGTTGGATCCACGTGTTTGCGGCAGATTTCTCCATTGGTAAGTTTAACTACCAGAATCCTATTCCCCTCTTTGGCAATCACAGTGCCTGTGAGCCAGTTGGGCCCCGCAGGGTAGTTGAGGACAAAAACAGGATAATTTACATCAATACCTCGCACCCTTGCATTCCTGTCATGGTAGTCACATTGTGACCGGCGCCTGCTCTCAAAAATTTCT
This sequence comes from Pristiophorus japonicus, assembly GCF_044704955.1. Taxonomy (NCBI): domain Eukaryota; kingdom Metazoa; phylum Chordata; class Chondrichthyes; family Pristiophoridae; genus Pristiophorus; species Pristiophorus japonicus. The sequence goes on along the minus strand of NC_091994.1, from coordinate 61,189,243 downwards.
TTCATGGTGGGGTGTATGTGGGATAACCTGGTTTTGAGCGTCTTTTTCATTAGCAGCTCTGCGGGTGGAACCCCTGTGAGCGAGTGTGGTCAGGATCTATTGTCAACAGGAGGCATGATAAGCGGCTTTGTAGGAAACCCCATTGGATTCTGAGCATCCCCTGTTTGATTATCTGCACTGCTCGTTCTGCCTGGCCGTTTGAGGCCGGCTTGAACGGTGCCGTTCTGACATAGTTGATACCATTTCCTGCCATGAAGTCCTGGAACTCAATGCTTGTAAAGCACGGGCCATTGTCGCTGACCAAGACGTCCGGTAGAACATGGGCGGCGAACTTTGCTCGTAGACTTTCTACCGTGGCAGAGGATGTGCTTGAATTGAGAATGTCACACTCGATCCATTTGGAGTAGGCGTCTACTACAACCAAAAACATTTTTCCCATGAAAGGACCTGTGTAGTCCACATGGATGCGTGACCATGGCTTGGCGGGCTAGGACCAGGGGCTAAGGGGGGCTTCCCTGGGTGCATTGCCCAGCTGGGCACACGTGTTGCACCTGCGAACACAAAGTTCCAGGTCTGCATCTATCCCAGGCCACCAAATGTGTGACCTGGCAATTGCCTTCATCATGACAATGCCCGGGTGCTCCTTGTGGAGTTCTCAGATGAATGCCTCTCTGCTCATCTGGGGCATGACTACTCGGTTCCCCCATAGTAGGCAATCGGCCTGAATCGAGAGTTCATCCTTGCGCCTGTGAAATGGTTTAAATTCCTCAGAGCATGCCCCATTCGTGGCTGTCCAGTCCCCATTCAGGACTCATTTCTTGACTAAAGACAGTAGCAGGTCCTTATTTATTCAGACTTTAATCTGACGGGCTGTCATGGGTGAGCCTTCGCTTTTGAAAGCTTCAACAGCCATGACCATCTCAGCAGCATGCTCGGTTGCCCCCAAGGTGTTGGCTAGTGGGAGCCTGCTGAGTACATCGGCGCAGTTTTCAGTGCCCGGTCTGTGCCGAATTGCGTAGTCATAGGCGGCTAACGTGAGTGCCCACCTCTGTATGCGGACCGACACATTTGCATTTATGGCCTTGTTGTCGGCCAAAAGGGACGCAAGAGGTTTGTGATCTGTCTCCAGCTCAAATTTCCTACCACACAGGTACTGGTGCATTTCTTTTACTGCATATACACATGCAAGTGCTTCCTTTTCTACCATCCCGTAGCCCCTTTCTGCCTGGGACAGACTTCTGGAGGCAGAAGCTACCGGCTGTAACTGACCCTTGGCATTAACATGCTGCAACACACACCCGACCCCATAGGACGACGCATCGCACATTAAAACAAGTTTCTTACATGGGTCATATAGCGTTAACAGATTGTTGGAGCATAACAAATTCCGTGCTCTATCAAAAGCCCTTTCCTGGCTGTCCCCCCAGACCCAATCGTGACCTTTGCGTAGGAGCCACGTGTAGTGGCTCTAACAGTGTGCTCAGTTTGGGAAGAAAGTTACCAAAATAGTTCAGGAGCCCCAGCAACGAACGCAGCTCCGTCGTGTTACGGGGTCTGGGTGCTCTTTGGATCGCTTCCGTTTTGGACGCAGTAGGTCTGATCCCATCTGCTGCTACCCTCATCCCCAGGAATTCTACCTCTGGAGCTAAGAAGACGCACTTCGCCTTTTTCAGTCGCAGACCTACCCAGTCTGCGTAGCACTTCCTCTGGGTTGTGGAGGTGTTCTTCAGTATCACGACCCGTGATGAGAATGTCGTCTTGAAAAACCCCAGTCCTTGGAATCGACTTGAGGAGACTTTCCATATTTTGTTGAAAGATCGCAGCGGCCAAGCAAATCCTGAACGGACATCTGTTGTACTCAAACAACCCCTTGTGTGTTGTGATGTTGGTCAGCTTCTTCGACTCAATCGCCAGCTCCTGGGTCATGTAAGCTGAGATCAGGTCCAATTTTGAAAAAAGTTTGCCACCGGATAGCGTCGCAAAGAGGTCTTCCGCTCTCGGTAGCAGGTACTGGTCTTGGAGTGACAGCCGATTGATGGTGGCCTTGTAATCACCACATATCCTGACTGACCCATCCGCCTTTAGCACCGGCACAATCGGGCTTGCCCAGTCATTGAATTCGACTGGCGAGATGATGTCTTCCCTCAGCAGGCGGTCCAATTTGCATTCTATCTTTTCCCGCATCACGTACGACATCACTCTGGCCTTGTGGTGTACTGGCCTGGCGTCCGGGTTTATGTGAATCACTACCTTGGTCCCCATGTAAGTGCTAATGCCAGGTTGAAATAATGAGTCAAATTTGTCCAGGACCTGTGAGCATGATATTCGCTCCACAGAAGAAATTGCATTGACATCACCCCATTTCCAGTTCATGACAGCAACCAACTCGTCCCCAGTAGTGTGGGACCATACCCCGGGACAATCCAGAGTGGCAATCTGTTCTCCGAATCTTTGTGGGTCATGACTACCATGGTGCTGCCTTTGTATATGTCCGTAGCAATGCGTCAATCGGCAATAATTTTGGCCTCCTGGCCTTGGACGCCCACAACTTATCGAACTGTTTGATACTCATCAGGTACTGGCTGGCCCCCGTGTCTAGCTCCATTGATACTGGGATGCCATTGAGGAGCACTTTCATCATTATCGGTGGCGTCCTGGTGTGCTCCACGTGAACTCGTTGAACTTCAGCTTCCAGCGATTTCCCCCAGTGTCTATTTGGCCTCGTAGGGCTTACATCAGGCCCGTCCTCCTCGTACATCAACCTGTCTGCAGGCTTCCTGCACATACATGTCAAGTGACCGCTGATGTTGCAATTTCTGCAGATATATTGCTGATACCTGCAAGCTCTGGCTGTGTGTTTGCCTCCACACCGCCAACATGAGCCGTTGTTGGAAACAAAAGGTCCATTACCAGTTGATTGTCTCTGACTGTCTCTGTAACTGTCTTTAAATGCACCATTGATAGGTGTTGATTGCCCCATTACTAGCCGCATTGTCCCTTGCGATGGCATGAATCGTTGTTCAGCTAGCCATTGTCTCTGTTGAGTTCCCCCTTTGGGTTCAACTACATGCTGGGGCATGTCCGATTGCCCCTGTCTGCCTCGAGAACTGTGTGCCGCGTTAACAATGTTGACTCTCTGTCCATTTGCTGCATTTAAACCAAGATTTTTGTCAAACATCATTCTGGTCTCTTCCTCCCCTGAGATGAATGTCTGGGCCATCAAAGCCGCCGTTTCCAGGGTCAATCAGTTTCCTGAAAACCCCAGCGTGCCTGATGCCCTCAATAAAAAAGTCTCGCAGCATCTCCGCTCTGCATGCATCTGGGAACTTATATAGGCTCGCCAGTCGCCGGAGGCCTGCCACGAAGTCTGGAATGCTTTGCCCTTCTCGCCGCCGGTGCGTGTAAAACCAGTGTCTCACCATGTGCACGCTGCTTGCCGGTTTAAGTGTTCCCCGAGCAACTTACTGAGCTCTTCAAATGTCTTTTCCGCCGGCTTCTCTGGCGCTAGAAGGTCCTTCATCGGGAGTACGTCCTGGATCCACAAACCGTCAGCAGATGAGCCCTGCATTTGTCGGCCGAATCCTGTCCCAGCCATTCCATAGTGATGAAACTTTGTTGTAGTCTCTCAATAAAATCGTCCCAATCATCACCAACACAGTACCTCTCGTCTGTGCTGCTAGTGCCCATGCTCGTGTGGTTTAAATCCCAGTTTCTCGTCACCAATGATATGTCCTTACTATGCAGTACAAATGCACACGAGGCCCATACTTGAGAGAAGGTCACTCTGTGACCAGTAACCTTTATTCCAGCACTGAAGTGATGAAGGTGGGTGGAGCTTCCCATTTTAGGTTAGGAGTCCAGGTTAGGAGTGTCTCCCACAAGTTCATCACCTAGTGGTCAGTGTTCTCACGGTGTACAACTTTGGTCAGTTTATACATGGATTACAATGACAGAGAGAGACAGGGAGACTGCAGGAGAGAGAGAGATGGGGGTAGAGAAAGGGAGAGACTGGGGACCAGAGAGAGACTGGAAGAGAGAGACTGGAGGAAAGAGAGAGAGAGAAAGAGAGACTGGGGAGAGAGATTGGGGAGAGGGAGAGAGACAGAGAGACTGGGAGAGAGTTAGAGAGACTGGGGGAGAGAGAAACACTCGAGCAGAGAAAGAGATGGGGGAAAGAGAGAGAAAGAGACTGGGGGACAGAGAAGGACTGGGACAGAGAGAAAGAGAGACTGGGGGAGAGAGAGCGTGATTGGGATAGAGAGAGAGAGAGTCTGCTGGAGAGAGAGACTGTGGGGGAAGAGAGAGAGAGAGAGAGAGATTGAGGGGAGAGGGACTGGGGAGAGAGAGAGAGCGACTGAGGAGAGTCTGGGGTGCGAAAGACTGGGGGGGGAGAGAGAGAGAGATTGGGGGGAGAGTGACTAGGGGGAGAGAGAGAAAGAGACTCGGGAGCGAGCGACTAGGGAGAGAGCAAGACTGGGAGAGGAAGAGAAACTGGGCGAAAGAGAGAGAGAGACAGGGGAGAGAAGGAGAGACTAAGGGTCGAGAGAGATTGGGGTGAGAGAGAGAGAAACTGGGGGAGAGAAAAAGGCTGGGGCAGAGAGAGATGGGGAGAGAGACAAAGAGAGAGAGAGAGAGAGAGAGACCGGAGAACCGAGAGAGACTGGGAGAGAGAGAGAGAGACTGGGGGAGAGAGATTGGGGAGAGGGAGAGCAACAGAGAGACTGGGGGAAAGAGAAAGGCTGGGGCACAGAGAGAGGTGGGGGAGAGAGAGAGAGAGACTGGGGGACAGAGAGAGACTGGTAGTGAGAGAGAGAGAGAGACTGGGAGAAAGAGAGAGAGAAGGGGGAAGAGAGAGAGAGAGACTGGGGGACAGAGAATGACTGGGACAGAGCGAAAGAGAGACTGGGGGGGAGAGAGAGGGATTGGGATAGAGAGAGAGAGTCTACGGGAGAGAGAGAGATTGGGGAGGGGGAGAGAAACAGAGAGACTGGGAGAGAGATAGAGAAACTGGGGGACAGAGAGAGACTGGGAGTGAGAGAGAGAGAGACTGGGAGAAAGAGAGAGAAAAGGGGGAGAGAGAGAGAGACTGGGAGAGAGAGCGAGACTGCGGGAAAGAGAGAGAGAGAGAGATTTAGAGAGAGACTGCGGGGAGCGAGAGAGAGAGAGATTGGAGGTGAGAAAGAGACTGAGAGGAGAGTGACTGGGACAGGGAGAAAGAGAGACTCCAGTGAGAGTGAGGGATTGGGGCAGAGAGAGAGTCTGTGTGAGAGAGAGAGACTGTGGGGGAAGAGAGAGAGAGAGAGATTGAGGGGAGAGAGAGACTAGGGGAAAGAGAGAGAGAGAGAGAGACAGAGAGAGAGAGAGAGAGAGTGACTGCGGGGAACGAGAGAGAGAGAGAGAGACTGGGGAGAGAGGGACTGGGGAGAGAGAGAGCGACTGAGGAGAGAGAAAGAGCAAATCTGGTGTGCGAAAAACTGGGGGGAGAGAGAGAGAGAGATTGGGGGGAGAGTGAGTAGGGGGAGAGAGAAAGAGACTCGGGAGCGAGCGACTGGGGAGAGAGCAAGACTGGGAGAGGAAAAGAAACTGGGTGAGAGAGATAGACAGGGGAGAGGAGAGACTAAGGGTAGAGAGAGATTGGGGGGGAGAGATAGACTGGGGCAGAGAGTGACTGATATGTCCTTACTATACAGTATAAATGCACACAAGGCCCAAACTTGAGAGAAGGTCACTCTGTGACCAGCTACTTTTATTACCAAGACCTCAAGAGACAGACAGTAGGTGGAGCTTCCCCTTTTATACATGAAAGTCCAGGCTAGGAGTGTCTCCCACAAGTTCACCCCCTGTAGTCAATGTTCTCAAGGTGTACAACTTAGGTCAGCTTAGACATGGGTTAAATGACAGTTGAATACATGACAGAGAGAAACAGAGAGACTGAGAGAGAAATAGAGCGACTGGGGGAGAGAGAAAGGCTGGGGCAGAGAGAGAGAAGGGGAGAGAGAGAACGAGACTGGGGACAGAGAGAGACTGGGAGTGAGAGCGAGAGAGAGAGTGAGTGGGGGAGATCGAGAAAGAGAGAGAGAGAGAGAGAAGGGGGAGAGAGAGAGAAAGAGAGAGAGATTGGGAGAGAGAGAGAGAGAGAGAGAGAGTGAGAGATGACTGAGGGGAGCGAGAGAGAAAGAGAGATTGTGGGGAGCGAGAGGGGCTGTGGCAGAGAGAGAGAGTCTGGGGGAGAGAGACAGACTGGGGGGAAGAAAGAGAGAGAGACTGAGGGGAGAGAGAGAGAGAGAAAGAGGAGAGAGAGAGCGAGTGGGAGGTGCGAGAGATTGGGGGGAGAGAGAGAACTTTGGGGGGAGAGTGATTCGGGAGAGAGAGACAGAGACTGGGGCGAGAGCGACTGGTGAGAGAGCAAGACTGGGAGAGGAAGAGAAACTGGGCGAGAAATAGAGAGACTGGGGGCAGTGCAACTGGGGATAGAGAGAGAGAGAGATTAGGGAGAGAAGGAGAGACTAAGGGAAGAGCTAAACTGGGGGGAGAGATAGACTGGGGCAGAGAGAGAGATGGGGGTAGAGAGAGATAGAGAGAGAGAGAGACTGGGGAACAGAGGGAGACTGGGAGAGAGAGAGAGACTCGGGTAGAGCGAGAGATGGGGGTAGAGAGAGAGCTGGGGGTAGAGAGAGAGTGAGAGACTGGGGAACATAGAGAGATGAGGATAGAGAGAGAGAGAGAGAGAGAGACTGGTGAAGAGAGAGAGACTGGGAGAGAGCGAGAGGCTGGGGCAGAGAGAGAGATGGGGGTAGGGAGAAGAGAGAGAGACTGGGGAACAGAGGGAGACTGGGAGAGAGAGAGAGAGAGGCTGGGGCAGAGAGAGAGATGGGGGTAGGGAGAGAGAGAGAGAGAGAGAAACTGGGGTAGATGGGAGTAGGGAGAGAGAGAGGGAGACTGGGGAACAAAGAGAGACTGAGCGAGAGAGAGGGAGAGACTGGGGAGAGAGAGAGTGACAGAGAGACTGAGGAAGAGAGAGACTGGGGGGAGAGAGAGGGAGTGGGGCAGAGAGAGAGAGTCTCGGGATAGAGAGAGACTGGGGGGAGAGAGAGAGAGAGAGAGAGAAAGACTGAGGGGAGAGAGAGAGAGAGCTTGGGGAGAGAGTGACTAGGGAACGAGGGAAAGAGACTGGTGAGAGAGCGACTGCAGAGAGAGCAAGACTGGGAGAGGAAGAGAAACAGTGAAAGAGAGAGAGAGAGAGACTGGAAGAGAGAAAGGGAGATTGGGGGGGGAGCGACTGGGGATAGAGAGAGAGAGAGACTGGGGAGATGAGAGATGAAGGGAAGAGAGAGACTGGGGGGAGAGATAGACTGGGGCAGAGAGCGATTGGGGATATAGAGAGAGAGAATGGGGAGAGAGAGATTGGGGGGACAGAGAGAGACTGGTGGAGAGATAGACTGGGAGAGAGTGAAACTGAGGGGAGAGAGACAGAGAATGGGGAGAGCGAGAGCCTGGGGGTACAGAGAGAGACAGGTGGAAAGAGAGAGAGAATGGGAGAGAGTGAGATGGGGGGGAGAGAGAGAGAGAGAGATTGAGGCAAGAGAAAGACAGAGATGCTGTGCACGAGAGAGAGAGAGACTGGGGGGAGAGAAAGACGGGCAGAGAGAGAGAAATATGGGGAGAGAGAGAGAGAGAGGGACTGGCGGATAGAGGGAGAGACTGGGTAGAGGGAGAGAGAGAGAGGGACTGGGGAGGGAGAGACTCACTGGGGAGAGAGGGAGAATGACTGGGGGGTGCGAGAGACTGGGGGCAGAGAAAATCTCCTTCCCTTTCTTAGGCATTACAACGCTATTGCCCCACAATATGCAATCTGCTTGAATAGACAGTTTGTCCTTGCGACGAATGTACGGTTTGGCCTCCTCGCACATTTGCTTAGGTATGGCAGACCAATCCCCTCTGAGGATGCAATCCTTTACCACCGATAATATCGGGTCCTGGCTGATCCAGGTCTTAACTTGTTGAGCCATGACAGGGGTACCTTCACTCTCAAAAGCATCCATGATTAACATTAAATCTGCCGGTTGTGGCGTTTCCACCTCCGGTGTGGGCAACGGCAACCGGCTCAAAGCATCGGCACAATTCTCTGTGCCAGGTCTGTGGCGAATGACATAATCATAGGTAGATAATGTCAGAGCCCACCTTTGGATGCGGGATGAAGCATTGGTATTGATACCTTTGCTCTCGGAAAACAACGAAATGAGCGGCTTGTGATCAGTCTCTAATTCGAACCTCAGACTGAACAGGTATTGATGCATCTTTTTTACACCGTACACACACGCTAAAGCTTCTTTTTCTACCATACTGTTAGCTCTTTCTGCTTTAGACAAACTTTTGGATGCAGACGCGGCAGGTTGACATGTCCCCGACTCATTGGCTTGTTGTAACACGCAACCAATTCCATATGATGATGCGTCACAGGCCAAAACTAAACATTTACGTGGGTCATAATGTACCAGCAGCTTGTTCGAACAAAGCAGATTGGTGGCTTTCTCGAAAGCTCTGTCTTGCAATGCGTCCCACACCCAGTTGTTGCCTTTTCTCAATAGCATGTGCAGTGGTTCAAGTAAGGTGCTCAATTTAGGTAGGAAGTTACCAAAGTAGTTGAGTAGACCCAGGAATGAACGCAGCTCCATCACGTTCTATGGCTTGGGTGCATTCTTGATGGCTTTAGTTTTGTTGTCAGTAGGTCTGATGCCATCAGTGGCGATTTTCCTCCCGAGGAATTCAACCTCTGGTGCCATGAAGTTGCACTTCCAACATTTAAGTCCAAACGCAGTAGAACCTCTTCCAGGTTATGCAGATGTTCCTTGGAGTCATGACCAGTGATCAGGATGTCATCTTGTACCAACATGACGGTCCTGGGAACGGACTTCAGTAGACTTTCCATATTCCTCTGGAATATTGCTGCAGCCGAGCGAATTCCAAATGGGCACCTGTGGTAAATAAACAGTCCTTTGTGCGTGTTAATGCATGTCAGTCTCTTCGACGTTTTGACCAGCTCCTGCGTCATATAGGTTGACGTCATGTCCAGTTTTGTGAATGACTTCCCTCCGGCTAGCATTGCAAACAAGTCATCAGCCTTCAGTAACGGGTACTGATCTTGTTTCGAAACCCTCTTGATCGTAGCCTTGTAGTCTCCACAGATTCTGACTGTGCCATCACTTTTCAGCACAGGAGCATTCGACCGGTGATATGATCCCTTCACGCTGGAGTCTGTCCAGTTCAATTTCGACTTCCTCCCTCATCATATACGACACTGCCCGAGCTTTATGATGGATGGCTCTTAGAAACATAGAAACATAGAAACATAGAAATTTACAACACAGAAGGAGGCTATTTCGGTCCATCGTGTCTGCGCCGGCCGACAAAGAGCCGCACGGCCCTCGGTCAGCAGCCCTAAAGGTTACAAACTGTTGGGGGAAAACCCCGAGGTAGAAATAAATTTACTCCGAGACTACGTTAGAGCGCTTGAAAACACACACAGTTTGTTACATACAAGGATCCAGGGGAGTTGCAAAGGCTACAACTCAATTTGGGATTACAAAAAATTAGTATTTAAAGCCGTAAACCGCAAAGGTCACACGTTACTGCTTATCCATCTGTCATTGCAAAAAGGTCTACACAACAATCTTTTTCCGCCTTTGTCCGGGCTTACTTCCTCATCTTCGGCTAGCGTCTGGTGTTATTGGTTTCTTTTTTGCTCATTGTCTTGTGACCTTTTCGCAATTGCTTATCGCATTCTGTCATTAATTACATAAATGCAGGCACAGCAATTTTGCACTACCCTTCAATCCCTCATTTGGCCAAAATTTTTCATGTACATATTTCTAGGCCAACGTATACCCGGTCTTCATGCAGAAATTGATGATGTGATGTGCCAATTCCTGAGCCCCGGGGTCACCACTCCGGGTCCAGGTTCCCATCTCCTGTCGCACCTCATTCTGCTGCTTGTAAAACCTCATCATCTAGGTGTTTTGGCCGTGTGTACGCCACCTTCTGAGACACCGCTAGATTCTCGTAGTTTGAGGGTGCTCAATAGTAAAGATGACAGTGCTTTGCTTATACAACATCTAAGTAACATACATAGGCAATTTAGCATTATTACCACCACCACAAGGGTAACCAGGCCTTGGATTAGTGACGTTCCCATAGATCCTAACTACCCTGAGAACCAGTCCCACAACGTGGAGGCTGGTGATTGCTTAAGCTTTTGAACCTCTTCTTGGATATGCTCTGCCAGATTGGTAATTTCTTCCGAGCTATCCGGGATGTATGGACAACATTCGGCCCCGATGAGGGCACAGGTTCCCCCTTTTTCTGTCAACACATAGTCAAGGGCCATCCGATTTTGCAGAGCTACTGTGCGGAGGGCCACCATCTCTGCATTAACCTTAACTAGGGCTTCAGCTGTATTGTTGGCCACCTGTTCCAGAACGGAAGCCATGTTAATGGATTCCCTTGCCAATTTACCCGCTCCATACCAGGGAAACGCAATGGCCCAGAATCTTTCAGTCTCCGTGATGACTCGTCTGGCTCTCTGGTAGAGGTCCTTCAGAGAACCCAGGTGCTACATGTAGGGTACGATATAAGCCAGATAACAAAAACCCGTCCATTCTCAGGGCAACCAGGGGTAAGCCCTGTGACCGCACACAAAATGAGTCCCATTGTAGGGCGTATACTTATTTATCGCTGTGGGGTCCCATTGAACCGAAAAGTCACCGTTTCCGTTTAATGACGGGAATATCACCCTACCCACTTCGGCAGGTAAGGTAAGGCTATATGTGCAGTTACTGTACCCTACAATAGGATCTTCCGGTCGTCCCTGCCTTATGAGACATAGCCCCCCTCCCTGTCCCTTCTTACACCTTGTTCTCAGGAACGGTGGTAGATAGGAATCGTTATAGGTTGATCGTCTCCACCCACTACACTGTTCTGGATTATATCCATGACTTTTAAGTTTTATTATGATGCTGCCATCTGCCTCTATGACATAAGAGCCAACGCGTGTGGATCCTGTTCTAACTCCAAACATCCAGCTGGCCATCTCATTATCACTAAATGGGATTGATTGAAGGGGGATTCCTTCCTCCGAGTGTGTGGGGACATGGGCACATGGGACAACAGCTGGCAACATTGGCTTTCTTGGCAAAGGTGTAGGACATGTACAAAAAGGTGTTCACATACAACTCTCTCTTGGTCCGTGGGGGTACTCTGGCCTGAGTCCTCCCTCGGCTACATATTACAATCACACAAAAAACCAAACTGCACATAATATCGCGTAACACATTCATCTTGGATCGTCTTTATTTCTTCCGCGTTTTCTGCCAATGCGTCCGCCTTCAGTTTCCTAGAATGTGTATGAAGACAGGTTTATTTGTTTTGTTTGCTTGTGCTGGGATCGTTGGATTCATATTCTTTGAGCTGAGACCAATGTTTCCATCGGCCAACCCCACCCATATCTATCCAGGCGCACGTATCTCCACAAATTAGGACTTCAAATGGGCCAGACCAATGGGGAGCAAACCCAGTTCGTCCTGGCAGACATTTTACCATTCTCTTCACGCCTACCTACGGGACCTCCCCCTGGTCCTCCAATTCCTTCTGTTCGTCCCTGCCAGCTTGCCGTTCCCTCACTTCCTTCCTCAATTCCTTCAGTTGCTTACTCAGTTCCAAGACGTACTTTCTAATCCGATCCCTCAGGGGTCCTACGTCGGATCCCCCAGTTATGATTCCTTCCGGCAGGTGCATCGCCCTGCCTGTCATCAACTCATGGAGTTAATCCTGTCACTCAGTTAGGAGTTGCCCTTTGTCTCATCAAGATTGTGGGTAGTAAATCCGCCCAAGCTTGTCCTGTCTCTTGGATGGCTTTTGCTAGGGCTGTTTTAAGTGTCCTGTTCATACGTTCTACCATCCCAGAGCTTTGCAGGTGGTAGGGAATATGAAACTTCTGTCTAATACCCAACATAGCACACACCTCTTTCATTATTTGTCCGATAAAATGGGTTCCCTGGTCAGAATCAATTTGGATAGGGATGCCCCAACGTGGGATTACTTCCTCTGCCAATATTCAGACCACCGTGATTACGGTGCAGTTTCGCGTGGCGAACGCTTCTACCCACCACATAAACTGATCTATTATTACTAGACAGTATTTCTTGCCCCTTGAGGATGGTAAAGGTCACGTGAAGTCTATCTGTATACATTCCCACGGCCCCCTTGGTCATGGTTGGTGAGCCATTCTAACCTTATCGGCCTTTCCTGGGTTGTGCTGGGCACACGTGACACATTGCTGACAGTACTTAAGCTACGTCCCATCCCATTCCTGGCCACCACCAATCCCCAGTTATGTTTGTTATCATGACGTTCCGTCCGACATGACTGATGCCATGGTGTAGTTCCATGAGCATTTGTCTAATACAAGCCGGGGCTATCACCTTCCCATCTTTCCTCCATATGAAGTCGTCACCCTGGCTCTCTCCTTTTGTGTCCCAATCTTTCTTTTCTTCATCATTATATCGGCATGTAATCTCACAATGTCTATATCTTCCCTGGTAATGATACTACATACAACTTCTTCCTGCACTTCTAAGAATATACTTGCTTCCTGTGTCGCTTTATCCGCTGCTTCATTGCCCCGTTGGACACTGTTTACTACTTTCTGGTGAACCTTAACCTTGATCACTGCTGCCTCTGCGGGTTTACTGGCGGTGACTAATAGTAGTCTGATTCGGCCCTCGTGTTTGATAGCCTCCCCGCCCGAAGTGACGAACCCTCTCCTTGCCCAGGCAGTCATGTCGTCATGGACTACCCCGAAGGCATAGCGGCTATCCGTATATATATTTGCCCGCTGGCCTTCGGCCAGTTGGAGGGCTTCAGTCAGGGCAGTGAGTTCAGCTACTTGGGCCGACAGTCCTCCATCTAACCTTCCCTTTCGGACAGTGTTTAGCGCTTCGTCTACCACCGCCCATCCCGTATGCGGGATCCCCTGGATATATTTCCGGGACCCATCCACGTACAGGATCAGCTCGGGGTTTTCATGGGGAATCTCACTTATGTGTCCCGGTGAGTCCTCCCATTCCTGTGACTGGCACTCATGAGGCTCACCCCCGGATAAGAAGCCCTCTGCTGGGTTCTCCCCCGTGTCTCGTACAATTTTTGCGGACCCATCTAAGGGAAGTAATACTGCTTCTCATTTGGCCCGGCGGACGTTGGACATGTAGCACAATTTCCCGGTGTTGAGCATTTCCACCAAGGTATGTTTGGTATGTAGTATAACCTCCCCTGTCATTACTACTGGCTCACTAACTTTCACCGCCCACATAGCGCAGTCCAAGGCTGCTACACATCTTGACAGACCTTCTGCCACGGGCAACTGTTGGGTGGAATATTTCGCTACTGGGCGGGCTCGGTCTCCATGCATTTGAGTAACTACTGCTCCGTAAAACCCGCCCTCGTTTTCACAATGAATGTGAAACGGTGCTTTCATATTTGGCAGTCCTGGGCCTGGTGCCGACATCAGGACGTCCTTTATTTGGTCGTATGCTGTTTCTTGTTCCGGGCCCCACTCCACACTTTCTAGAGCTGGTTTTCCTCCTTTAACTAGTCTCTGTATGGGTTCCGCGATTGCTGTGAAGTTGGCTATAAAGTTCCTACAGTAGTTAAAGAGTCCTAATACCTTACACACTCCTCGGACCGTTTTCGGTCAGGGCATAATGCGAATTGCTTCCTTTCTGTCGTGGGGCATTGTTTTTGTCCCCTGCGACAGATGGTGTCCCAAGTACTGTACGTCCTTCAATCCGATCTGAGCTTTCTTGGGGTTTACCTTAAATCCCGTTTTCTGTAAGGCTTCTAGGTTTTCTATTAGAGCCCCCATATGTCCTCTCTCATCCTCTGAGGCAATCAACAGATCGTCCACATATTGGAGGATGGTCCTTCGGTAGGGGGCTAAATCTACGGTCTCCAAGGCTCGACTCATAGTTTGGTGAAATATGGCCGGGCTGTTGTGAAAACCCTGGGGCACTCGTGTCCAAGTGTACTGCCTATCCCCGACCGTGAATGCGAATTTATCTTGGGACTCCTGGGCTAATGGTATGGACCAAAATCCATTAGCTATATCTAAGACCGTGAATATTTTATGTTCTGGTTTCAGTCCATTAAATATGGTCTCTGGGCTTGCTACAATGGGGTGCTGGTGGGGAGTTACTTTATTTAACGCCGTATAGTCTAGGGTGAATCGGTATGACCCATCTGGTTTCTTTACGTGCCAGGTTGGCGAGTTCATGGTGCTTTCGGCTTCCCGAAGGACACCACTCCGCAAGAGCTCCTGCACTATCTGTTTTATGGCCTCTCGGGCTTCAGGTTTAATGGGGTATTGCTTATGAGGAGGGTGTTCGGGCCCAGGAATGACCACTGGCTTGATCTTCACCAGCCCACAATCCTGCTTTGATTGAGCCCACACTTCCCTCATTTGTTCACATAATGGGCTGTAGTCTCCTGCTGTATCCCAATCTCGGGTGAGAAGTTGCACACTTCTGACCTTTGCGTGATTGTGCAAATTAGTCTGTTCCCCGTAAGTCGTGATTTTGCGTCCTCCCTTATTTCTCCAAACTATTCTCTTATTCTGTGGGTCTATTACTGCCCCTAACTGTTCCAGGAGGTCGATCCCCAATATGGTCCCTTCTGCATTTGGGCAAACATAAAATTGTGCCGGGATCAGAATACCGACTATCTCCAATAGAATCACTTCACTCTGGTGGGCTTTGGTGGCAAATCCTCCCACGCCAGTTATATGGACCACATGTTTAGTGGTGGGTAAGGGAATATCTGTCAGAGATACCGATGCTCCGGTATCCACTAACATATCACACTGCCGGCCCCCTAACAGCGCTGTTATGTGAATACGCGGATCCTCTCGCTGCCCCACAGGGGCCGCTGGCCTTCAGTATCTTCCTAAGTCCCTCAGCGCTGTGATTCGCTGCTGTCGGTTCATCTCCTCTACTCTAAGGCCTGACTGACTATTTCTTTTCTCCTTGGGCACCCAACATTTATCAGTGGCATGTCCCTTTTTCCCGCAATTGTCACATCGGACGGTTGGTCTTTTGAGGCCCCTACAGTCGGTGGCAAAATGACCCGTCTTGCCACAGGTGTAGCATTCCCCTCGACCCGCACTCTTACTACTCTTAGCCGCGGCCACTTCTTGTTTTATTCCCCCAGAGTTAATGTGGCATGCCCACTGTCAGCTTGGTCATCGGTGTCCGTGACTACCACCCCCATTTTTAAGATCTTTTGATGGTCGGCTGAAAGGCCGTCCTTAAATATTTTCATGAAGACTGGGTCATCTCTGTTCGGGGCCGCCTGTCCTGAGGATTCTTGGTATTGGACCCATAACCTCTCTCCGTAGTCATTGGCGTTTTCTCCCTTTTCTGACGGGTCTGCATTATCAATCCCCAATTTGAAGTGGATGCTCCCATTAAGGCCTGTACAGCCTGGACGAACCCCGTTCTGGCAGAGTCCCGTTGTACCCTTGTGGCACCCACAGCAGGTATCCATGTGCTGTCACTGTGACGGGGTGCTAGCCCTGTCCACCGGTCCTTTGGACACTTAGCCCAAACTATTTGGTGGACATTTCGCTCATGCATATCGTGGATCTCATACAATTCTTCTAACTTTTGCCAAAATTCTACATTTCTCTTCAGGTGGTTGTAGACTCCCCAAATCCTGATTCATCACTTGTTTCTCTGTGGGGGTGAAAGTGTAGTATTGGTATCGGGGGTTCCCTCCCTGTACCCTAAGAGGGGCTGCCCTTTCTGTATTTACTGAATTTGACCCTTCCATCTCGGTCTCCTCACCAAAGGGAGGAGCCGAGGCCACTACTGCGGCAACATAAGTCGGAGGGAGGTCATAATCTGATCCCCACACTTGCCGGTTTGTTCATACCGCTCTCTCCATTTCTTATTCTCGGCTTCTGTCTCCTTAATTTTCCCTACTAATGTTTGGTTTTACTTTGTAACACACATAACTGATATACTAAAAGTACTCCGGCTTTCTTTGCCTTTTTCTATTTCTGTTTCTCCCACCAATTCTTTTGCTCCTTGGGGACAACCGAGGGATCCCCCCCGTCTTTAATCATTTTATCTATTAAGCTCTTCTGGTCGTCTGCATCGAACCTACTAAGGGACCCTCCCGGCCCCCATTCAAGGTCTTCCCCCGACGCCATTATGTGATCTAATCTTCCCTCGCTTCCTCTGCGAATGAGTCACGCGGGCCTTCTTCTACTCCATCACTTATTTATTGCGATGGAATTATCCCTCAACTCTCCCACCAGTTCCTGCGTATCACACAGTCACTCACAGGTTTCCGCCATCACTTTGTCCTCCCGGTGTTCCCTTCGACCTTAATCCTTGGCATCACGTGGGCCATTTGCCCTCTTAATTCCGGCTCAAGTTAGGTGATTGAGATAGTTTGTGACAATTGAAGTGATGGGGACACTCGTTTCTCTTACACACCACTTATCTTACTTATATTCTACTTTATTTCTACTCACTGTGTCTGTTATCAAACCTCTCCGAGTCTCACTTGTTCATTGGGTGTGTAGCAGCCTCACGCCTGCTGGTTCGACGTTTCAGTTTTTGGGATGTCGTGAAATTCGACCTTACCCCTGTACGTTCGAGTCTCAGTCAGGAGGGCTTACCGGTACACCCTTCTCGCAGCACCAAAACTGTTGGGGGAAAACCCCGAGATAGAAATAAATCTACTCCAAGACTACATTAGGGAGTTTGAAAACACACACAGTTTATTACAGACAAGGATCCAGGGGAGTTGCAAAGGCTACAACTCAATTTGGGATTATAAAAAAATGAGTATTTTAAGCTGTTAACCGCAAAGGTCACTCGTCACTGCTTATCCATCTGTCATTGCAAAAAGGTCTACACAACAATCTTTTTCCGCCTTTGTCCGGGCTTACTTCCTCATCTTCGGCCAGCGTCTGGTGTTATTGGCTTCTTTCTTGCTCATCGTCTTGTGACCTTTTCGCAATTGCTTATCTCATTCTGTCATTAATTACATAAATACAAGCACAGCAATTTTGCACTACCATGGTTAACCCTTCAATACAAACCCATGAACAATAACGGAAAGGCAAAGAGCACCCAGCCCAACCAGTCTGCCCCACACTACTGCAACACCCCTTGCACTAAAAACATCTTCACTCCACCCCAACCGGAGTCATGTGATCTCCTGGGAGAGGCAAAAACTAGATTAAAACCCAGACCAATTTAGGGAGAAAAAAATCTGGGAAAATTCCTCTCCGACGATCAAAACTAGTTCAGCAGATCACCCTGGCCGTTTTCGATTCCCTGCAGTACTTATCTGCGCCGACCAACAAAAGGTCATCCAGTCCAGTCCCAATTATCAGCTCTAGGTCCGTTACCCTGCAGGTTACTGCACTTTAAGTGCCCATCCAACCATCTCTTAAAAGTGGTGAGAGTTTCTGCATCCACCACTCTTCCAGGCAGCGAGTTCCAGATCCCCACAACCCTCTGTGTAAAGAAGCCCCCCTCAAATCCCCTCTAAATTCCACCAACCACCTTAAAACTATGCCCCCTCATAATAGCCCACTCCACCAAAGGAAATAGACCCTTACTATTCACTATATCCAGGCCCCTCAATATTTTATACACCTCAATGAGGTCTCCTCTCAATCTCCTCTGTTCCAATGAAATCAAACCCAGCCTATCCATAACTAAGATTCTCCATTCCAGGCAGCATCCTAGTAAATCTCCTCTGCACCCTCTCTAGTGTAATCATGACCTTCCTATAATATGGTAACGAGAACTGCATGCAGTACTCCAGCTGTGGCCTAACCAAAGTATTATACAATTTAAGCATAACCTCCCTGCTCTTATATTCTATGCCTTGGCCAATAAAGGCAAGCATTCCGTATGCCTTCTTAACCACCTTATCCACCTAGCCTGCTACTTTCAGGGATCTGTGGACAAATACTCCAAGGTCCCTTTGTTCATCTACACTATTAAGTGGCCTACCGCTTAATGTGTATACCCTTTCCTTATTAGCCCTCCCAAAGTGCATCACCTCACACTTCTCTGAATTAAATTCCATTTGCCGCTGCTCTGCCCATATGACCAGTAGATTGATATCCTCCTGCAGTCCATGACTTTCCTCTTCATTATTAACCACACAGCCAATTTTAGTGTCGTCTGCAAACTTCTTAATCATACTCCCTATATTCAAATCTAAATCATTGATATATACCACAAAAAACAAGGGACCAGTTCTGAGTCCTGCAGAACCCCACTGGAAACATCCTTCCAGTCACAAAGACATATATCAATCATTACCCTTTGCTTCCTACCTCCAAGCCAATTTTTTAATCCAACTTGCCACTTTGCCCTGGATCCCATGGGCTTTATGTTCATGACCAGTCTACCATGTGGGACCTTATCAAAAGCTTTGCTATAAAGTCCATATATACTACATCGTACGCACTACCCTCATCGACCCTCTTAGTTACCTTCTCAAAAAATTCAATCAGGTTAGTCAAATACGATCTTACCTTAACAAATCCGTGCTGACTGTCCCTAATTAATACTTGACTATCCAAATACAGATTTATCCTGTCTTTCAAGAATTTTTCCAATAATTTTCCCACCACTGAGGTTAGGCTCACAGGCCTGTGATTACTCGGCCTATCCCTTTTTCCCTTCTTAAACAAGGGTACTACATTAGCAGTCCTCCAATCCTCCAGCACCAAGCCCATATCCAAAGAGGACTGGAAAATGATGGTCAAGGCCTCTGCTATTTCCTCTTTTACTTCGCTCAACAATCTGGAATGCATTTCATCCAGGCCTGGGAACTTATCCACTTTCAAAGCTGCTAAGCCCTTCAATACTTCCTCTCTCACTATATTTATTTCATCCAGAATATCACACTCCTCCTCGATAGCAGTATCTGCATTACCTCTTTCCTTTGTAAAAACAGATGCAAAGTATTTGTTAAGAACCCGACCAACATCTTCTGCCTCCTCAAAAAGATTATCCTCATGGTCTCTAAAAGGCCAGACCCTTTCTTTAGTTACCCTCTTACTCTTAATATATTTATAGAACATCTTAGGGTTTTCCTTAATTTTACTAGCTAAGAATTTCTCGTGCTCTCTCTTAGCATTCCTAATATCCTTTTTAATTTTACCTCTTATCTTTCTCTATTCCTCTAAAGGTTGTAAAGTAGTTAGCTGTTGATATGTGACATAAGCGTCCCTTTTTTTCTTAATCCTCCCCTGCAGGTCCCGAGACATCCAGGGGGCTCTAGAATTATTTTTTACAGCTTTTTTCTTTAAGGGCACATGTTTGGCCTGACCCTTCCGGATCTCCTCCTTGAATGCCTCCCACTTTTCCAACGCTGATTTATCCACAAGTAGCTGTTTCCAGTCCACTATGGCCAAATCACTCCTTAACTTAGCAAAATTAACTTTTCCCCAATTCAGAACTTTTATTCAGGCTTATTCTTGTCCTTATCCATAACCAACTTGAATCTAACTGAATTATAGTCACTGGCACCCAAGTGCTCCCCACTAATACCCCTTCAACCTGCCCAGCTTCATTCCCCAAATCTAAATCCAAGACCACCCCCTCTCGTGTTGGGCTAGCTACATACTAAATAAAAAAGTTCTCTTGAATGCATCTCAAGAATTCTGTATCCTCTATACCCTTCACACTAAATTTGTCCCAATCAATATTTGGATAGTTAAAATCCCCCACTATTACTACCCTGTGGTTTTTGGACTTCACAGCAATTTGCCAACGTATTTGCTCCTCCATCTCCCTCCCACTGTTTGGGGGTCTGTAATACACGCCTCGCAGTGTGATCACCCCTTTTTTATTTTCCAATTCGACCCAAATGGCCTCATTTAATAATCCCTCTAACATATCATCCCTCCTCACCGCTGTAATAGTTTCTTTAATCAGTAACGCAACCCCCCCGCTCCCCTTTTACCCCCCTCTGTATCTTGTCAAAAAATCCTGTAACCAGGAATATTGATCTGCTAAACCTGCCCCTCTTTCAGCCATGTCTCTGTAATGGCTACAATGTCATACTGCCCAGTGTCTACCTGTGCTCTCAGCTCATCCACCTTATTCGCTATACTCCTTGCATTAAAATATATACCATTCAGCACAGGAAGACCTCCTTGCTTACTACTTACCCCTGTTTCCTCTGTCTTACAGATTCACTTTCTAGATTATTGCTATCCAACTCCTGCTTTACTTCCTTCCCTTTTGAATTTGTTCTCAGGTTCCCATCCCCCTGCCAAGCTAGTTTAAACTCTCCCCAACAGCACGAGCAAAACTCCCCGCGAGGATATTGGTCCTGACGCTGTTGAGGTGCAACCCGTCCGTTTTGTACAAGTCCCATCTCCCCCAGAAGCGGTCCCAATGCCTCAAGAATTTAAAGCCCTCCCTCCGACACCAATTTTCCAGCCACGTGTTCATCCTCTCTATCCTTCTATTCTTGTACTCATTAGCACGTGGCACCGGTAGTAACCCGGAGATTACTACCTTTGAGGTCCGAACCGTTAATTTTCTTCCTAGCTGCCTAAATTCTTCCTATAGGACCACATCCCTCATTTTACCTATGTCGTTGGTCCTGATATGGACCACGATCTCTCGCTGTTTTACCTTCCCCCCGCCCCCCAGGATGCCCTGCGTCCGCTCTGACATCCTTGACCCTGGCACCAGGGAGGCACAAAACCATTCAGGAGTCACGTCTACAGCCGCAGAAACGGCTGTCTGTTCCCCTGTCTGTAGAATCCTCTATCACTGGGGCTCTTTTGTTCTTCGTCCCGCCCCCATGGGGCCTTGGAATTGGCTCTGCCTGCACTCCCCAGAGGCACCATCGTCCTGACCGATACTCAGAAGTGAATATCGGACTCGGGGGGTCTCCTGTGCTACCTGCCTAGCACACTTACTATGTCTGGTGGTCACCCACTTCCCCTCCACCTGCATGCCTTTAAGCTGCGGGGTGACCACCTCCTGAAGCGTGCTACCCACGTAGGTCTCAGCTTCGCGGATGCATCATATTGACTCCATCCATAGCTCCAGCTCCGAAACACGGAGCTCCATTAGTTGAAGCTGGAGACACCTCCTGCACACTTGGTTGTCTCGGCTGTGCAAAGTGTCCAGGACTTTCCACATGCCGCAGGATGTGCACTCCACGGACTGAACTGTACTGCCATCCCTCGAGTTAACCTTATCTAGTTTAAAATCGACTTAAAAAGAAATAGAGAAAAGAGAGCTACTTACCAACTCACCTCAATGACCTCCCGGCCTCCAAACTCCCGGCCTCCGAACTCCCGACTCTCTGACCTCAGGGCCTACCGACTCACCGACCTCAGGGACTACCGACTCACTGACCTCAGGGCCTACCGACTCACTGACCTCAGGGCCTACCGACTCACTGACCTCAGGGCCTACCGACTCACCGACCTAGTGCCTACTGACTCACTGACCTCAGGGCCTTCAGGCTCGCCGTCCTCAGGGCCTTCAGGCTCGCCGACCTCAGGGCCTACCGACTCTCCGACCTCAGGGCCTTCAGGCTCGCCGTCCTCAGGGCCTACCGACTCACCGACCTCAGGGCCTACCGACTCACCGACCTCAGGGCTTACTGACTCACCGACCTAGGGCCTACTGACTCACCGACCTCAGGACCTACCGACTCACCGACCTCAGGGTCTACCGACTCACTGACCTCAGGGCCTACCGACTCACTGACCTCAGGGCCAACCGACTCACCGACCTCAGGGTCTACCGACTCACTGACCTCAGGGCCTACCGACTCACCGACCTCAGGTCCTACCGACACACCGACCTCAGGGTCTACCGACTCACCGACCTCAGGGCCTACTGACTCACCGACCTCAGGGCCTACCTACTCACCGACCTCAGGGTCTACCTACTCACCGACCTAGGGCCTACTGACTCACCGACCTCAGGGTCTACCGACTCACCGACCTCAGGGCCTACCGACTCACCGATCTCAGGTCCTACCGACTCACCGACCTCAGGGTCTACCTACTCACCGACCTAGGGCCTACTGACTCACCGACCTCAGGACCTACCGACTAACCGACCTCAGGGTCTACTGACTCACCGACCTCAGGGCCTACCGACTCACTGACCTCAGGGCCTACCGACTCACCGACCTCAGGGCCTACCGACTCACCGAACTAGGGCCTACCGACTCACCGACCTCAGGACCTAACGACTCACCGAACTCAGGACCTACCGACTCACCGACCTCAGGGCCTTCAGGCTCGCCGACCTCAGGGCCTACCGACTCATCGACCTCAGGACCTACCGACTCACCGACCTCAGGGCCTACCGACTCACCGACCTCAGGGCCTTCAGGCTCGCCGACCTCAGGGCCTACCGAATCACTGACCTCAGGGCCTACCGACTCATTGACCTCAGGGTCTACCGACTCACCGACCTCAGGGCCTACCGACTCACCGACCTCAGGGCATACCGACTCACTGACCTCAGGGCCTACCGACTCACCGACCTCAGGACCTACCGACTCACTGACATCAGGGCCTACCGACTCACTGACCTCAGGGTCTACCGAATCACCGACCTCAGGGCCGACCGACTCACCGACCTCAGGGCCTACCGACTCACCGACCTCAGGGCCTACCGAATCACCGACTTCAGGGCCTACTGACTCACCGACCTCAGGGCCTACCGACTCACCGACCTCAGGGCCTACCGACTCACCGATCTCAGGACCGACCGACTCACCGACCTCAGGGCCTACCGACTCACTGACCTCAGGACCTACTTACTCACCGACCTCAGGAACTACTGACTCACCGACCTCAGGGCCTACCGACTCACCGACCTCAGGACCTACCGACTCACCGACCTCAGGGCCTACCGACTCACCGACCTCAGGGCCTACCGACTCGCCGACCTCAGGGTCTACCGACTCACCGACCTCAGGGCCTACCGACTCACCGACCTCAGGGTCCACCGACTCACCGACCTCAGGGCTTACCGACTCACCGACCTCAGGACCTACCTACTCACCGACCTAGGGCCTACTGACTCACCGACCTCAGGACCTACCGACTCACCGACCTCAGGGTCTACCGAATCACTGACCTCAAGGCCTACCGACTCAATGATCTCAGGGCCTACCGACTCACCGACCTAGGGCCTACTGACTCACCGACCTCAGGACCTACCGACTCACCGACCTCAGGACCTACCTACTCACCGACCTAGGGCCTAATGACTCACCGACCTCAGGACCTACCGACTCACCGACCTAGGGCCTACTGACTCACCGACCTCAGGACCTACCGACTCACTGACATCAGGGCCTATCGAATCACCGACCTCAGGGCCTACAGACTCACTGACCTCAGGACCTACCGACTCACTGACATCAGGGCCTATCGAATCACCGACCTCAGGACCTACCGAACCACCGACCTCACGGCCTACCGACTCACCGACCTCAGGGCCTATCGAATCGCCGACCTCAGGGCCTACTGACTCACCGACCTCAGGGCCTACCGACTCACCGACCTCAGGGCCTACCGACTCACCGACCTCAGGGCCTACCTACTCACTGACCTCATGGCCTACCGACTCACCGACCTCAGGGCCTCCCGACTCACCGACCTCAGGACCTACCGACTCACCGACCTCAGGACCTACCGACTCACTGATCTCAGAACCTACCGACTCACCGACCTCAGGGCCTACCTACTCACCGACCTAGGGCCTACCGACTCACCGACCTCAGGGTCCACACACTCGCCGACCTCAGGGCCTACCGACTCACCGACATCAGGACCTACCGACTCACCGACCTCAGGGCCCACCCACTCGCCGACCTCAGGGCCTACCGACTCACTGACCTCAGGACCTACCGACTCACCGACCTCTGGGCCTACCGACTCACCGACCTCAGGACCTACCAACTCACCGAACTCAGGGCCTGCCTACTCACCGACCTCAGGACCTACCGACTGACCGACCTCAGGGCCTCCCGACTCACTGACCTCAGGGACTACCGACTCACCGACCTCAGGGCCTACCGACTCACCGACCTCAGGACCTACCGACTCACCGACCTCAGGGCCTACCGACTCACTGACCTCAGGGTCTACCTACTCACAGACCTCAGGGCCTACCGACTCACCGACCTCAGGGCCTACCGACTCACTGACCTCAGGGCCTACCGACTCAGCGACCTCAGGGCCTACCGGCTTACCGACCTCACGGCCTACCGATTCAATGACCTCAGGGCCTACCGACTCACCGACCTCAGGTCCTGCCGACTCACCGACCCCAGGGCCTACCGACTCACGGACCTTAGGGCCTACCGACACACCGACATCAGGGCCTACAGACTCACCGACCACAGGGCCTACCGACTCACCGACATCAGGGCCTACTGACTCACCGACCTCAGGGCCTACCGACTCACTGACATCAGGGCCTACCGACTCACTGACCTCAGGGCCTACTGACTCACCGACCTCAGGGCCTACCGACTCACCGACCTCAGGGCCTACCGACTCACCGACCTCAGGGCCTACCGACTCACCGACCTGAGGACCTACCAACTCACTGACATCAGGGCCTACCGACTCACCGACCTCAGGGTCTACCGACTCACCGAACTCAGGGCATACCGACTCACCGACCTCAGGACCTACCGACTCACTGACATCAGGGCCTATCGAATCACCGACCTCAGGGCCTACAGACTCACTGACCTCAGGACCTACCGACTCACTGACATCAGGGCCTATCGAATCACCGACCTCAGGACCTACCGAACCACCGACCTCAGGGCCTACCGACTCACCGACCTCAGGGCCTATCGAATCACCGACCTCAGGGCCTACTGACTCACCGACCTCAGGGCCTACCGACTCACCGACCTCAGGGCCTACCGACTCACCGACCTCAGGGCCTACCTACTCACCGACCTCATGGCCTACCGACTCACCGACCTCAGGGCCTACCGACTCACCGACCTCAGGACCTACCGACTCACCGACCTCAGGACCTACCGACTCACTGATCTCAGAACCTACCGACTCACCGACCTCAGGGCCTACCTACTTACCGACCTAGGGCCTACCGACTCACCGACCTCAGGGTCCACACACTCGCCGACCTCAGGGCCTACCGACTCACCGACATCAGGACCTACCGACTCACCGACCTCAGGGCCCACCCACTCGCCGACCTCAGGGCCTACCGACTCACTGACCTCAGGACCTACCGACTCACCGACCTCTGGGCCTACCGACTCACCGACCTCAGGACCTACCAACTCACCGAACTCAGGGCCTGCCTACTCACCGACCTCAGGACCTACCGACTGACCGACCTCAGGGCCTCCCGACTCACTGACCTCAGGGACTACCGACTCACCGACCTCAGGGCCTATCGACTCACCGACCTCAGGGCTTACCGACTCACCGACCTCAGGACCTACCTACTCACCGACCTCAGGACCTACCGACTCACCGACCTCAGGACCTACCTACTCACCGACGTAGGGCCTACTGACTCACCGACCTCAGGACCTACCGACTCACCAACCTGGGGCCTACTGACTCACCGACCTCAGGACCTACCGTCTCACCGACCTCAGGGTCTACCGACTCACCGACCTCAGGGCCTACCGACTCACCGACCTCAGGGCCTACCGACTCACTGACCTAGGGCCTACCGACTCACCGACCTCAGGGCCTACCGACTCACCGACCTCAGGGCCTTCAGGCTCGCCGACCTCAGGGCCTACCGACTCACCGACCTCAGGGCTTACCGACTCACTGACCTCAGGATCTACTGACTCACCGACCTCAGGGCCTACCGACTCACTGACATCAGGGCCTATCGAATCACCGACCTCAGGGCCTACAGACTCACTGACCTCAGGACCTACCGACTCACTGACATCAGGACCTATCGAATCACCGACCTCAGGACCTACCGAACCACCGACCTCAGGGCCTACCGACTCACCGACCTCAGGGCCTATCGAATCACCAACCTCAGGACCTACTGACTCACCGACCTCAGGGCCTACCGACTCACCGACCTCAGGACCTACCGACTCACCGACTTCAGGGCCTACCGACTCACCGAACTCAGGGCCTACCGACTCACCGAACTCAGGACCTGCCTACTCACCGACCTCAGGACCTACCGACTCACCGACCTCAGGACCTACCGACTCACCGACCTCAGGGCTTACCGACTCACCGACCTCAGGACCTGCCTACTCACCGACCTCAGGACCTACCGACTCACCGACCTCAGGACCTACCTACTCACCGACGTAGGGCCTACTGACTCACCGACCTCAGGACCTACCGACTCACCGACCTGGGGCCTACTGACTCACCGACCTCAGGACCTACCGTCTCACCGACCTCAGGGTCTACCGACTCACCGACCTAAGGGCCTACCGACTCACCGACCTGAGGGCCTACCGACTCACTGACCTCAGGGCCTACCGACTCACCGACCTCAGGGCCTACCTACTCACCGACCTCAGGGCCTACCGACTCACCGACCTCAGGGCCTACCGACTCACCGACCTTGGGCCTACCGACTCACCGACCTCAGGGCCTACCGACTCACCGACCTCAGGGCCTTCAGGCTCGCCGACCTCAGGGCCTACCGACTCACCGACCTCAGGGCTTACCGACTCACTGACCTCAGGATCTACTGACTCACCGACCTCAGGGCCTACCGACTCACCGACCTCAGGGCCTACAGACTCACCGACCTCAGGGTCTACCGACTCACCGACCTCAGGGCCTACCGACTCACCGACCTCAGGGCCTACCGACTCACCGACCTCAGGGCCTACTGACTAACCGACCTCAGGACCTACCGACTCACTGACCTCAGGGTCTACCGACTCAACGAACTCAGGGCCTACCGACTCACCGACCTCAGGACCTACCGACTCACTGACATCAGGGCCTATCGAATCACCGACCTCAGGGCCAACTGACTCACCGACCTCAGGGCCCACCGACTCACCGACCTCAGGACCTACCGAATCACTGACCTCAGGACCTACCGACTCACCGACTTCAGGGCCTACCGACTCACCGACCTCAGGGCCTACTGACTCACCGACCTCAGGACCGACTGACTCACCGACCTCAGGACCTACCGATTCACCGACCTCAGGGCCTACCGACTCACCGACCTCAGGGCTTACCGACTCACCGACCTCAGGGCCTACCGACTCACCGACCTCAGGGCCTACAGATTCACCGACCTCAGGGCCTTCCGACTCACCGACCTCAGGGCCTACCGACTCACCGACCTCAGGGCCTACCGACTCACCGACCTGAGGACCTACCGCTTCACTGACATCAGGGCCTACCGACTCACTGACCTCAGGGTCTACCGACTCACCGAACTCAGGGCATACCGACTCACCAACCTCAGGACCTACCGACTCACTTACATCAGGGCCTATCGAATCACCGACCTCAGGGCCTACAGACTCACTGACCTCAGGACCTACCGACTCACTGACATCAGGACCTATCGAATCACCGACCTCAGGACCTACCGAACCACCGACCTCAGGGCCTACCGACTCACCGACCTCAGGGCCTATCGAATCACCGACCTCAGGGCCTACTGACTCACCGACCTCAGGGCCTACCGACTCACCGACCTCAGGACCTACCGACTCACCGACTTCAGGGCCTACCGACTCACCGAACTCAGGGACTACCGACTCACCGAACTCAGGGCCTACAGACTCACTGACCTCAGGGTCTACCGACTCACCGACCTCAGGGCCTAATGACTCACCGACCTCAGGGCCTTCCGACTCACCGACCTCAGGGCCTACCGACTCACCGACCTCAGGGCCTACCGACTCACCGACCTCAGGGCCTACTGACTCACCGACCTCAGGGCCTACCGACTCACCGACCTCAGGACCTACCGACTCACCGACTTCAGGGCCTACCGACTCACCGACCTCAGGACCTACCGACTCACCGACCTCAGGACCTACTGACTCACCGACCTCAGCAACTACCGACTCTCCGAACTCAGGACCTACCGACTCACCGACCTCAGGGCCTACCGACTCACCGACCTAAGGGCCTACCGACTCACCGACCTCAGGGCCTACCGACTCAATGACCTCAGGACCTACCGACTCACCGAACTCAGGACCTACCGACTCACCGACCTCAGGGCCTACCAACTCACCGAACTCAGGGCCTACCGACTCACCGACCTCAGGGCCTACAGACTCACCGACCTCAGGGCCTACCGACTCACCGACCTCAGGACCTACCGACTCACCGACCTCAGGGCCTACCGACTCACTGACCTCAGGGTCTACCTACTCACAGACCTCAGGGCCTACCGACTCACCGACCTCAGGGCCTACCGACTCACTGACCTCAGGGCCTACCGACTCAGCGACCTCAGGGCCTACCGGCTTACCGACCTCACGGCCTACCGACTCACCGACATCAGGGCCTACTGACTCACCGACCTCAGGGCCTACCGACTCACTGACATCAGGGCCTACCGACTCACTGACCTCAGGGCCTACTGACTCACCGACCTCAGGGCCTACCGACTCACCGACCTCAGGGCCTACCGTCTCACCGACCTCAGGGCCTACCGACTCACCGACCTGAGGACCTACCGACTCACTGACATCAGGGCCTACCGACTCACTGACCTCAGGGTCTACCGACTCACCGAACTCAGGGCATACCGACTAACCGACCTCAGGACCTACCGACTCACTGACATCAGGGCCTATCGAATCACCGACCTCAGGGCCTACAGACTCACTGACCTCAGGACCTACCGACTCACTGACATCAGGGCCTATCGAATCACCGACCTCAGGACCTACCGAACCACCGACCTCAGGGCCTACCGACTCACCGACCTCAGGGCCTATCGAATCACCGACCTCAGGGCCTACTGACTCACCGACCTCAGGGCCTACCGACTCACTGACCTCAGGGCCTACCGACTCACCGACCTCAGGGCCTACCTACTCACTGACCTCATGGCCTACCGACTCACCGACCTCAGGGCCTCCCGACTCACCGACCTCAGGACCTACCGACTCACCGACCTCAGGACCTACCGACTCACTGATCTCAGAACCTACCGACTCACCGACCTCAGGGCCTACCTACTCACCGACCTAGGGCCTACCGACTCACCGACCTCAGGGTCCACACACTCGCCGACCTCAGGGCCTACCGACTCACCGACATCAGGACCTACCGACTCACCGACCTCAGGGCCCACCCACTCGCCGACCTCAGGGCCTACCGACTCACTGACCTCAGGACCTACCGACTCACCGACCTCTGGGCCTACCGACTCACCGACCTCAGGACCTACCAACTCACCGAACTCAGGGCCTGCCTACTCACCGACCTCAGGACCTACCGACTGACCGACCTCAGGGCCTCCCGACTCACTGATCTCAGGGACTACCGACTCACCGACCTCAGGGCCTACCGACTCACCGACCTCAGGACCTACCGACTCACCGACCTCAGGGCCTACCGACTCACTGACCTCAGGGTCTACCTACTCACAGACCTCAGGGCCTACCGACTCACCGACCTCAGGGCCTACCGACTCACTGACCTCAGGGCCTAACGACTCAGCGACCTCAGGGCCTACCGGCTTACCGACCTCATGGCCTACCGATTCAATGACCTCAGGGCCTACCGACTCACCGACCTCAGGTCCTGCCGACTCACCGACCCCAGGGCCTACCGACTCACGGACCTCAGGGCCTACCGACACACCGACATCAGGGCCTACAGACTCACCGACCACAGGGCCTACCGACTCACCGACATCAGGGCCTACTGACTCACCGACCTCAGGGCCTACCGACTCACTGACATCAGGGCCTACCGACTCACTGACCTCAGGGCCTACTGACTCACCGACCTCAGGGCCTACCGACTCACCGACCTCAGGGCCTACCGACTCACCGACCTCAGGGCCTACCGACTCACCAACCTGAGGACCTACCAACTCACTGACATCAGGGCCTACCGACTCACTGACCTCAGGGTCTACCGACTCACCGAACTCAGGGCATACCGACTCACCGACCTCAGGACCTACCGACTCACTGACATCAGGGCCTATCGAATCACCGACCTCAGGGCCTACAGACTCACTGACCTCAGGACCTACCGACTCACTGACATCAGGGCCTATCGAATCACCGACCTCAGGACCTACCGAACCACCGACCTCAGGGCCTACCGACTCACCGACCTCAGGGCCTATCGAATCACCGACCTCAGGGCCTACTGACTCACCGACCTCAGGGCCTACCGACTCACCGACCTCAGGGCCTACCGACTCACCGACCTCAGGGCCTACCTACTCACCGACCTCATGGCCTACCGACTCACCGACCTCAGGGCCTACCGACTCACCGACCTCAGGACC
The DNA here is from genome assembly GCF_044704955.1 of Pristiophorus japonicus. Taxonomy (NCBI): domain Eukaryota; kingdom Metazoa; phylum Chordata; class Chondrichthyes; family Pristiophoridae; genus Pristiophorus; species Pristiophorus japonicus. The sequence continues at coordinate 61,158,668 of NC_091994.1, read as the reverse complement.
TACCGACTCACCGACCTCAGGACCTACCGACTCACTGATCTCAGAACCTACCGACTCACCGACCTCAGGGCCTACCTACTCACCGACCTAGGGCCTACCGACTCACCGACCTCAGGGTCCACACACTCGCCGACCTCAGGGCCTACCGACTCACCGACATCAGGACCTACCGACTCACCGACCTCAGGGCCCACCCACTCGCCGACCTCAGGGCCTACCGACTCACTGACCTCAGGACCTACCGACTCACCGACCTCTGGGCCTACCGACTCACCGACCTCAGGACCTACCAACTCACCGAACTCAGGGCCTGCCTACTCACCGACCTCAGGACCTACCGACTGACCGACCTCAGGGCCTCCCGACTCACTGACCTCAGGGACTACCGACTCACCGACCTCAGGGCCTACCGACTCACCGACCTCAGGGCTTACCGACTCACCGACCTCAGGACCTACCTACTCACCGACCTCAGGACCTACCGACTCACCGACCTCAGGACCTACCTACTCACCGACGTAGGGCCTACTGACTCACCGACCTCAGGACCTACCGACTCACCGACCTGGGGCCTACTGACTCACCGACCTCAGGACCTACCGTCTCACCGACCTCAGGGTCTACCGACTCACCGACCTCAGGGCCTACCGACTCACCGACCTCAGGGCCTACCGACTCACTGACCTAGGGCCTACCGACTCACCGACCTCAGGGCCTACCGACTCACCGACCTCAGGGCCTTCAGGCTCGCCGACCTCAGGGCCTACCGACTCACCGACCTCAGGGCTTACCGACTCACTGACCTCAGGATCTACTGACTCACCGACCTCAGGGCCTACCGACTCACCGACCTCAGGGCCTACCGACTCACCGACCTCAGGGTCTACCGACTCACCGACCTCAGGGCCTACCGACTCACCGACCTCAGGGCCTACCAACTCACCGACCTCAGGGCCTACCGACTAACCGACCTCAGGACCTACCGACTCACTGACATCAGGGCCTACCGACTCACTGACATCAGGGTCTACCGACTCACCGAACTCAGGGCCTACCGACTCACCGACCTCAGGACCTACCGACTCACTGACATCAGGGCCTATCGAATCACCGACCTCAGGGCCTACTGACTCACCGACCTCAGGGCCTACCGACTCACCGACCTCAGGACCTACCGAATCACGGACCTCAGGGCCTACTGACTCACCGACCTCAGGGCCTATCGAATCACCGACCTCAGGGCCTACTGACTCACCGACCTCAGGACCGACTGACTCACCGACCTCAGGACCTACCGATTCACCGACCTCAGGGCCGACCGACTCACCGACCTCAGGACCTACCGACTCACTGACCTCAGGGCCTACAGACTCACCGACCTCAGGACCTAACGACTCACCGACCTCAGGACCTACCGACTCACCGACCTCAGCACCTACCGACTCTCCGACCTCAGGACCTACCGACTCACCGACCTCAGGGCCTACCGACTCACCGACCTCAGGGCCTACCGACTCACCGACCTCAGGGCCTACCTATTCACCGACCTCAGGGCCTACTGACTCACCGACCTCAGGGCATACCGACTCACCGACCTCAGGGCCTACCGACTCACCGACCTCAGGGCCTACCGAATCAATGACCTCAGGACCTACCGACTCACTGACCTCAGGACCTACCGACTCACCGACCTCAGGGCCTACCGACTCACCGAACTCAGGGCCTACCGACTCACCGACCTCAGGGCCTACCGACTCACCGACCTCAGGACCTACCGACTCACCGACCTCAGGACCTATCGACTCACTGACCTCAGGACCTAACGACTCACCGACCTCAGGGCCTACAGACTCACCGACCTCAGTGCCTACCGACTCACCGACCTCAGGGCCTACCGACTCACCGACCTCAGGGCCGACCGACTAACCGACCTCAGGACCTACCGACTCACTGACATCAGGGCCTACCGACTCACTGACCTCAGGGTCTACCGACTCACCGAACTCAGGACCTACCGACTCACCGACCTCAGGACCTACCGACTCACTGACATCAGGGCCTATCGAATCACCGACCTCAGGGCCTACCGAATCACCGACCTCAGGGCCTACTGACTCACCGACCTCAGGGCCTACCGACCCTCCGACCTCAGGACCTACCGAATCACGGACCTCAGGGGCTACTGACTCACCGACCTCAGGGCCTACTGACTCACCGACCTCAGGACCGACTGACTCACCGACCTCAGGACCTACCGATTAACCGACCTCAGGGCCAACCGACTCACCGACCTCAGGACCTACCGACTCACTGACCTCAGGGCCTACAGACTCACGGACCTCAGGACCTAACGACTCACCGACCTCAGGACCTACCGGCTCACCGACCTCAGCACCTACCGACTCTCCGACCTCAGGACCTACCGACTCACCGACCTCAGGGCCTACCGACTCACCGACCTCAGGGCCTACCGACTCACCGACCTCAGGGCCAACCTATTCACCGACCTCAGGGCCTACCGACTCACTGACCTCAGGGCCTACCGACTCACCGACCTCAGGGCCTACCGACTCACTGACCTCAGGACCTACCGACTCACCGACCTCAGGGCCTACCGACTCACCGAACTCAGGGCCTACCGACTCACCGACCTCAGGGCCTACCGACTCACCGACCTCAGGACCTACCGACTCACCGAACTCAGGGCCTACCGACTCACCGAACTCAGGACCTGCCTACTCACCGACCTCAGGACCTACCGACTCACCGACCTCAGGACCTACCGACTCACCGACCTCAGGGCTTACCGACTCACCGACCTCAGGACCTGCCTACTCACCGACCTCAGGACCTACCGACTCACCGACCTCAGGACCTACCTACTCACCGACGTAGGGCCTACTGACTCACCGACCTCAGGACCTACCGACTCACCGACCTGGGGCCTACTGACTCACCGACCTCAGGACCTACCGTCTCACCGACCTCAGGGTCTACCGACTCACCGACCTAAGGGCCTACCGACTCACCGACCTGAGGGCCTACCGACTCACTGACCTCAGGGCCTACCGACTCACCGACCTCAGGGCCTACCTACTCACCGACCTCAGGGCCTACCGACTCACCGACCTCAGGGCCTACCGACTCACCGACCTTGGGCCTACCGACTCACCGACCTCAGGGCCTACCGACTCACCGACCTCAGGGCCTTCAGGCTCGCCGACCTCAGGGCCTACCGACTCACCGACCTCAGGGCTTACCGACTCACTGACCTCAGGATCTACTGACTCACCGACCTCAGGGCCTACCGACTCACCGACCTCAGGGCCTACAGACTCACCGACCTCAGGGTCTACCGACTCACCGACCTCAGGGCCTACCGACTCACCGACCTCAGGGCCTACCGACTCACCGACCTCAGGGCCTACTGACTAACCGACCTCAGGACCTACCGACTCACTGACCTCAGGGTCTACCGACTCAACGAACTCAGGGCCTACCGACTCACCGACCTCAGGACCTACCGACTCACTGACATCAGGGCCTATCGAATCACCGACCTCAGGGCCAACTGACTCACCGACCTCAGGGCCCACCGACTCACCGACCTCAGGACCTACCGAATCACTGACCTCAGGACCTACCGACTCACCGACTTCAGGGCCTACCGACTCACCGACCTCAGGGCCTACTGACTCACCGACCTCAGGACCGACTGACTCACCGACCTCAGGACCTACCGATTCACCGACCTCAGGGCCTACCGACTCACCGACCTCAGGGCTTACCGACTCACCGACCTCAGGGCCTACCGACTCACCGACCTCAGGGCCTACAGATTCACCGACCTCAGGGCCTTCCGACTCACCGACCTCAGGGCCTACCGACTCACCGAACTCAGGGCCTACCGACTCACCGACCTCAGGGCCTACCGACTCACCGACCTCAGGACCTACCGACTCACCGAACTCAGGGCCTACCGACTCACCGAACTCAGGACCTGCCTACTCACCGACCTCAGGACCTACCGACTCACCGACCTCAGGACCTACCGACTCACCGACCTCAGGGCTTACCGACTCACCGACCTCAGGACCTGCCTACTCACCGACCTCAGGACCTACCGACTCACCGACCTCAGGACCTACCTACTCACCGACGTAGGGCCTACTGACTCACCGACCTCAGGACCTACCGACTCACCGACCTGGGGCCTACTGACTCACCGACCTCAGGACCTACCGTCTCACCGACCTCAGGGTCTACCGACTCACCGACCTAAGGGCCTACCGACTCACCGACCTGAGGGCCTACCGACTCACTGACCTCAGGGCCTACCGACTCACCGACCTCAGGGCCTACCTACTCACCGACCTCAGGGCCTACCGACTCACCGACCTCAGGGCCTACCGACTCACCGACCTTGGGCCTACCGACTCACCGACCTCAGGGCCTACCGACTCACCGACCTCAGGGCCTTCAGGCTCGCCGACCTCAGGGCCTACCGACTCACCGACCTCAGGGCTTACCGACTCACTGACCTCAGGATCTACTGACTCACCGACCTCAGGGCCTACCGACTCACCGACCTCAGGGCCTACAGACTCACCGACCTCAGGGTCTACCGACTCACCGACCTCAGGGCCTACCGACTCACCGACCTCAGGGCCTACCGACTCACCGACCTCAGGGCCTACTGACTAACCGACCTCAGGACCTACCGACTCACTGACCTCAGGGTCTACCGACTCAACGAACTCAGGGCCTACCGACTCACCGACCTCAGGACCTACCGACTCACTGACATCAGGGCCTATCGAATCACCGACCTCAGGGCCAACTGACTCACCGACCTCAGGGCCCACCGACTCACCGACCTCAGGACCTACCGAATCACTGACCTCAGCACCTACCGACTCACCGACTTCAGGGCCTACCGACTCACCGACCTCAGGGCCTACTGACTCACCGACCTCAGGACCGACTGACTCACCGACCTCAGGACCTACCGATTCACCGACCTCAGGGCCTACCGACTCACCGACCTCAGGGCTTACCGACTCACCGACCTCAGGGCCTACCGACTCACCGACCTCAGGGCCTACAGATTCACCGACCTCAGGGCCTTCCGACTCACCGACCTCAGGGCCTACCGACTCACCGACCTCAGGGCCTACCGACTCACCGACCTGAGGACCTACCGCTTCACTGACATCAGGGCCTACCGACTCACTGACCTCAGGGTCTACCGACTCACCGAACTCAGGGCATACCGACTCACCAACCTCAGGACCTACCGACTCACTTACATCAGGGCCTATCGAATCACCGACCTCAGGGCCTACTGACTCACCGACCTCAGGGCCTACCGACTCACCGACCTCAGGACCTACCGACTCACCGACTTCAGGGCCTACCGACTCACCGAACTCAGGGACTACCGACTCACCGAACTCAGGGCCTACAGACTCACTGACCTCAGGGCCTACCGACTCACCGACCTCAGGGCCTAATGACTCACCGACCTCAGGGCCTTCCGACTCACCGACCTCAGGGCCTACCGACTCACCGACCTCAGGGCCTACCGACTCACCGACCTCAGGGCCTACTGACTCACCGACCTCAGGGCCTACCGACTCACCGACCTCAGGACCTACCGACTCACCGACTTCAGGGCCTACCGACTCACCGACCTCAGGACCTACCGACTCACCGACCTCAGGACCTACTGACTCACCGACCTCAGCAACTACCGACTCTCCGAACTCAGGACCTACCGACTCACCGACCTCAGGGCCTACCGACTCACCGACCTAAGGGCCTACCGACTCACCGACCTCAGGGCCTACCGACTCAATGACCTCAGGACCTACCGACTCACCGAACTCAGGACCTACCGACTCACCGACCTCAGGGCCTACCAACTCACCGAACTCAGGGCCTACCGACTCACCGACCTCAGGGCCTACAGACTCACCGACCTCAGGGCCTACCGACTCACCGACCTCAGGACCTACCGACTCACCGACCTCAGGGCCTACCGACTCACTGACCTCAGGGTCTACCTACTCACAGACCTCAGGGCCTACCGACTCACCGACCTCAGGGCCTACCGACTCACTGACCTCAGGGCCTACCGACTCAGCGACCTCAGGGCCTACCGGCTTACCGACCTCACGGCCTACCGACTCACCGACATCAGGGCCTACTGACTCACCGACCTCAGGGCCTACCGACTCACTGACATCAGGGCCTACCGACTCACTGACAACAGGGCCTACTGACTCACCGACCTCAGGGCCTACCGACTCACCGACCTCAGGGCCTACCGTCTCACCGACCTCAGGGCCTACCGACTCACCGACCTGAGGACCTACCGACTCACTGACATCAGGGCCTACCGACTCACTGACCTCAGGGTCTACCGACTCACCGAACTCAGGGCATACCGACTAACCGACCTCAGGACCTACCGACTCACTGACATCAGGGCCTATCGAATCACCGACCTCAGGGCCTACAGACTCACTGACCTCAGGACCTACCGACTCACTGACATCAGGGCCTATCGAATCACCGACCTCAGGACCTACCGAACCACCGACCTCAGGGCCTACCGACTCACCGACCTCAGGGCCTATCGAATCACCGACCTCAGGGCCTACTGACTCACCGACCTCAGGGCCTACCGACTCACCGACCTCAGGGCCTACCGACTCACCGACCTCAGGGCCTACCTACTCACTGACCTCATGGCCTACCGACTCACCGACCTCAGGGCCTACCGACTCACCGACCTCAGGACCTACCGACTCACCGACCTCAGGACCTACCGACTCACTGATCTCAGAACCTACCGACTCACCGACCTCAGGGCCTACCTACTCACCGACCTAGGGCCTACCGACTCACCGACCTCAGGGTCCACACACTCGCCGACCTCAGGGCCTACCGACTCACCGACATCAGGACCTACCGACTCACCGACCTCAGGGCCCACCCACTCGCCGACCTCAGGGCCTACCGACTCACTGACCTCAGGACCTACCGACTCACCGACCTCTGGGCCTACCGACTCACCGACCTCAGGACCTACCAACTCACCGAACTCAGGGCCTGCCTACTCACCGACCTCAGGACCTACCGACTGACCGACCTCAGGGCCTCCCGACTCACTGATCTCAGGGACTACCGACTCACCGACCTCAGGGCCTACCGACTCACCGACCTCAGGACCTACCGACTCACCGACCTCAGGGCCTACCGACTCACTGACCTCAGGGTCTACCTACTCACAGACCTCAGGGCCTACCGACTCACCGACCTCAGGGCCTACCGACTCACTGACCTCAGGGCCTACCGACTCAGCGACCTCAGGGCCTACCGGCTTACCGACCTCATGGCCTACCGATTCAATGACCTCAGGGCCTACCGACTCACCGACCTCAGGTCCTGCCGACTCACCGACCCCAGGGCCTACCGACTCACGGACCTCAGGGCCTACCGACACACCGACATCAGGGCCTACAGACTCACCGACCACAGGGCCTACCGACTCACCGACATCAGGGCCTACTGACTCACCGACCTCAGGGCCTACCGACTCACTGACATCAGGGCCTACCGACTCACTGACCTCAGGGCCTACTGACTCACCGACCTCAGGGCCTACCGACTCACCGACCTCAGGGCCTACCGACTCACCGACCTCAGGGCCTACCGACTCACCGACCTGAGGACCTACCAACTCACTGACATCAGGGCCTACCGACTCACTGACCTCAGGGTCTACCGACTCACCGAACTCAGGGCATACCGACTCACCGACCTCAGGACCTACCGACTCACTGACATCAGGGCCTATCGAATCACCGACCTCAGGGCCTACAGACTCACTGACCTCAGGACCTACCGACTCACTGACATCAGGGCCTATCGAATCACCGACCTCAGGACCTACCGAACCACCGACCTCAGGGCCTACCGACTCACCGACCTCAGGGCCTATCGAATCACCGACCTCAGGGCCTACTGACTCACCGACCTCAGGGCCTACCGACTCACCGACCTCAGGGCCTACCGACTCACCGACCTCAGGGCCTACCTACTCACCGACCTCATGGCCTACCGACTCACCGACCTCAGGGCCTACCGACTCACCGACCTCAGGACCTACCGACTCACCGACCTCAGGACCTACCGACTCACTGATCTCAGAACCTACCGACTCACCGACCTCAGGGCCTACCTACTCACCGACCTAGGGCCTACCGACTCACCGACCTCAGGGTCCACACACTCGCCGACCTCAGGGCCTACCGACTCACCGACATCAGGACCTACCGACTCACCGACCTCAGGGCCCACCCACTCGCCGACCTCAGGGCCTACCGACTCACTGACCTCAGGACCTACCGACTCACCGACCTCTGGGCCTACCGACTCACCGACCTCAGGACCTACCAACTCACCGAACTCAGGGCCTGCCTACTCACCGACCTCAGGACCTACCGACTGACCGACCTCAGGGCCTCCCGACTCACTGACCTCAGGGACTACCGACTCACCGACCTCAGGGCCTACCGACTCACCGACCTCAGGGCTTACCGACTCACCGACCTCAGGACCTACCTACTCACCGACCTCAGGACCTACCGACTCACCGACCTCAGGACCTACCTACTCACCGACGTAGGGCCTACTGACTCACCGACCTCAGGACCTACCGACTCACCGACCTGGGGCCTACTGACTCACCGACCTCAGGACCTACCGTCTCACCGACCTCAGGGTCTACCGACTCACCGACCTCAGGGCCTACCGACTCACCGACCTCAGGGCCTACCGACTCACTGACCTAGGGCCTACCGACTCACCGACCTCAGGGCCTACCGACTCACCGACCTCAGGGCCTTCAGGCTCGCCGACCTCAGGGCCTACCGACTCACCGACCTCAGGGCTTACCGACTCACTGACCTCAGGATCTACTGACTCACCGACCTCAGGGCCTACCGACTCACCGACCTCAGGGCCTACCGACTCACCGACCTCAGGGTCTACCGACTCACCGACCTCAGGGCCTACCGACTCACCGACCTCAGGGCCTACCGACTCACCGACCTCAGGGCCTACCGACTAACCGACCTCAGGACCTACCGACTCACTGACATCAGGGCCTACCGACTCACTGACCTCAGGGTCTACCGACTCACCGAACTCAGGGCCTACCGACTCACCGACCTCAGGACCTACCGACTCACTGACATCAGGGCCTATCGAATCACCGACCTCAGGGCCTACTGACTCACCGACCTCAGGGCCTACCGACTCACCGACCTCAGGACCTACCGAATCACGGACCTCAGGGCCTACTGACTCACCGACCTCAGGGCCTATCGAATCACCGACCTCAGGGCCTACTGACTCACCGACCTCAGGACCGACTGACTCACCGACCTCAGGACCTACCGATTCACCGACCTCAGGGCCGACCGACTCACCGACCTCAGGACCTACCGACTCACTGACCTCAGGGCCTACAGACTCACCGACCTCAGGACCTAACGACTCACCGACCTCAGGACCTACCGACTCACCGACCTCAGCACCTACCGACTCTCCGACCTCAGGACCTACCGACTCACCGACCTCAGGGCCTACCGACTCACCGACCTCAGGGCCTACCGACTCACCGACCTCAGGGCCTACCTATTCACCGACCTCAGGGCCTACTGACTCACCGACCTCAGGGCATACCGACTCACCGACCTCAGGGCCTACCGACTCACCGACCTCAGGGCCTACCGAATCAATGACCTCAGGACCTACCGACTCACTGACCTCAGGACCTACCGACTCACCGACCTCAGGGCCTACCGACTCACCGAACTCAGGGCCTACCGACTCACCGACCTCAGGGCCTACCGACTCACCGACCTCAGGACCTACCGACTCACCGACCTCAGGACCTATCGACTCACTGACCTCAGGACCTAACGACTCACCGACCTCAGGGCCTACAGACTCACCGACCTCAGTGCCTACCGACTCACCGACCTCAGGGCCTACGGACTCACCGACCTCAGGGCCGACCGACTAACCGACCTCAGGACCTACCGACTCACTGACATCAGGGCCTACCGACTCACTGACCTCAGGGTCTACCGACTCACCGAACTCAGGACCTACCGACTCACCGACCTCAGGACCTACCGACTCACTGACATCAGGGCCTATCGAATCACCGACCTCAGGGCCTACCGAATCACCGACCTCAGGGGCTACTGACTCACCGACCTCAGGGCCTACTGACTCACCGACCTCAGGACCGACTGACTCACCGACCTCAGGACCTACCGATTAACCGACCTCAGGGCCAACCGACTCACCGACCTCAGGACCTACCGACTCACTGACCTCAGGGCCTACAGACTCACGGACCTCAGGACCTAACGACTCACCGACCTCAGGACCTACCGGCTCACCGACCTCAGCACCTACCGACTCTCCGACCTCAGGACCTACCGACTCACCGACCTCAGGGCCTACCGATTCACCGACCTCAGGGCCTACCGACTCACCGACCTCAGGGCCAACCTATTCACCGACCTCAGGGCCTACCGACTCACTGACCTCAGGGCCTACCGACTCACCGACCTCAGGGCCTACCGACTCACTGACCTCAGGACCTACCGACTCACCGACCTCAGGGCCTACCGACTCACCGAACTCAGGGCCTACCGACTCACCGACCTCAGGGCCTACCGACTCACCGACCTCAGGACCTACCGACTCACCGACCTCAGGGCCTACCGACTCACCGACCTCAGGACCTACCGACTCACCGACCTCAGGGCCTACAGACTCACCGACCTCAGTGCCTACCGACTCACCGACCTCAGGACCTACCGACTCACCGAAGTCAGGGCCTACCGACTCACGGACCTCAGGGCCTAACTACTCACTGACCTCAGGGCCTATCGACTCACCGACCTCAGGGCCTACCGACTCACTGACCTCAGGGCCTACCGACTCACCGACCTCAGGGCCTACCGACTCACTGACCTCAGGACCTACCGACTCACCGACCTCAGGGCCTACCGACTCACTGACCTTAGGGCCTACCTACTCACTGAACTCAGGGCCTACCGAATCACCGACCTCAGGGCCTACCGACTCACCGATCAGGGCCTACCGACTCACTGACCTCAGGACCTATCGATTCACCGACCTCAGGGCCGAATGACTCACTGACCTCAGGGCCTACCGACTCACCGACCTCAGGGCCTACCGACTCACCGACCTCAGGGCCTACCTACTCACCGACCTCAGGGCCTACCTACTCACCGACCTAAGAGTTTACCGACTCACTGACCTCAGGGCCTACCGACTCAACGACCTCAGGGCCTACCGACTCACTGACCTCAGGACCTATCGACTCACCGACCTCAGGGCCGACCGACTCACTGACCTCAGGACCTAACGACTCACCGACCTCAGTGCCTACCGACTCACCGACCTCAGGGCCTACCGACTCAACAACCTCAGGGCCTACCGACTCACCGACCTCAGGTCCTACCGACTCACCGACCTCAGGGCCTACCTACTCCCCGACCTCAGGGCCTACCTACCCACCGACCTCAGGGCCTACCGACTCACCGACCTCAGGGCCTACTGACTCACCGACCTCAGGGCCTACCGACTCACCGACCTCAGGGCTTACCGACTCACCGACCTCAGGGCCTACCGACTCACCGACCTCAGGGCCTACCGACTCACCGACCTCAGGGTCTTCCGACTCACCGACCTCAGGGCATACCGACTCATCGACCTCAGGACCTACCGACTCACTGACATCAGGGCCTATCGAATCACCGACCTCAGGGCCTACAGACTCACTGACCTCAGGACCTACCGACTCACTGACATCAGGACCTATCGAATCACCGACCTCAGGACCTACCGAACCACCGACCTCAGGGCCTACCGACTCACCGACCTCAGGGCCTATCGAATCACCGACCTCAGGGCCTACTGACTCACCGACCTCAGGGCCTACCGACTCACCGACCTCAGGACCTACCGACTCACCGACTTCAGGGCCTACTGACTCACCGAACTCAGGGCCTACCGACTCACCGAACTCAGGGCCTACAGACTCACTGACCTCAGGGCCTACCGACTCACCGACCTCAGGGCCTACCGACTCACCGACCTCAGGGCCTACTGACTCACCGAGCTCAGGGCCTTCCGACTCACCGACCTCAGGGCCTACCGACTCACCGACCTCAGGGCCTACCGACTCACCGACCTGAGGACCTACCGACTCACTGACATCAGGGCCTACCGACTCACTGACCTCAGGGTCTACCGACTCACCGAACTCAGGGCCTACCGACTCACCGACCTCAGGGCCTACCGACTCACCGACCTCAGGACCTACCGACTCACCGACCTCAGGACCTACCGACTCACTGACATCAGGACCTATCGAATCACCGACCTCAGGACCTACCGAACCACCGACCTCAGGGCCTACTGACTCACCGACCTCAGGGCCTATCGAATCACCGACCTCAGGGCCTACTGACTCACCGACCTCAGGGCCTACCGACTCACCGACCTCAGGACCTACCGACTCACCGACTTCAGGGCCTACTGACTCACCGAACTCAGGGCCTACCGACTCACCGAACTCAGGGCCTACAGACTCACTGACCTCAGGGCCTACCGACTCACCGACCTCAGGGCCTACCGACTCACCGACCTCAGGGCCTACTGACTCACCGACCTCAGGGCCTTCCGACTCACCGACCTCAGGGCCTACCGACTCACCGACCTCAGGGCCTACCGACTCACCGACCTGAGGACCTACCGACTCACTGACATCAGGGCCTACCGACTCACTGACCTCAGGGTCTACCGACTCACCGAACTCAGGGCCTACCGACTCACCGACCTCAGGGCCTACCGACTCACCGACCTCAGGACCTACCGACTCACCGACCTCAGGACCTACCGACTCACTGATCTCAGAACCTACCAACTCACTGACCTCAGGGCCTACCGACTCACCGACATCAGGACCTACCGACTCTCCGACCTCAGGGCCCACCCACTCGCCGACCTCAGGGCCTACCTAATCACTGACCTCAGGACCTACCGACTCACCGACCTCTGGGTCTACCGACTCACCGACCTCAGGGCCTACCGACTGACCGAGCTCAGGGCCTCCCGACTCACTGACCTCAGGGACTACCCACTCACCGACCTCAGGGCCTACCGATTCACCGACCTCAGGGCTTACGGACTCACCGACCTCAGGACCTACCGACTCACCGACCTCAGGACCTACCGACTCACCGACCTCAGGACCTACCCACTCACCGACGTAGGGCCTACTGACTCACCGACCTCAGGACCTACCGACTCACCGACCTGGGGCCTACTGACTCACCGACCTCAGGACCTACCGTCTCACCGACCTCAGGGTCTACCGACTCACCGACCTCAGGGCCTACCGACTCACCGACCTCAGGGCCTACCGACTCACTGACCTCAGGGCCTACCGACTCACCGACCTCAGGGCCTACCTACTCACCGACCTCAGGGCCTACCGACTCACCGACCTCAGGGCCTACTGACTCACCGACCTCAGGACCGACTGACTCACCGACCTCAGGACCTACCGATTCACCGACCTCAGGGCCTACCGACGCACCGACCTCAGGGCTTACCGACTCACCGACCTCAGGGCCTACCGACTCACCAACCTCAGGGCCTACAGATTTACCGACCTCAGGGCCTTCCGACTCACCGACCTCAGGGCCTACCGACTCACCGACCTCAGGGCCTTCCGACTCACCGACCTGAGGACCTACCGACTCACTGACATCAGGGCCTACCGACTCACTGACCTCAGGGTCTACCGACTCACCGAACTCAGGGCATACCGACTCACCGACCTCAGGACCTACTGACTCACTGACATCAGGGGCTATCGAATCACCGACCTCAGGGCCTACAGACTCACTGACCTCAGGACCTACCGACTCACTGACATCAGGACCTATCGAATCACTGACCTCAGGACCTACCTAACCACCGACCTCAGGGCCTACCGACTCATCGACCTCAGGGCCTATCGAATCACCGACCTCAGGGCCTACTGACTCACCGACCTCAGGGCCTACCGACTCACCGACCTCAGGACCTACCGACTCACCGACTTCAGGGCCTACCGACTCACCGAACTCAGGGCCTACCGACTCACCGAACTCAGGGCCTACAGACTCACTGACCTCAGGCCTACCGACTCACCGACCTCAGGGCCTACCGACTCACCGACCTCAGGGCCTACTGACTCACCGACCTCAGGGCCGTCCGACTCACCGACCTCAGGGCCTACCGACTCACCGACCTCAGGGCCTACCGACTCACCGACCTGAGGACCTACCGACTCACTGACATCAGGCCCTACCGACTCACTGACCTCAGGGTCTACCGACTCACCGACCTCTGGGCCTACCGACTCACCGACCTCAGGGCCTACCAACTCACCGAACTCAGGGCCTGCCTACTCACCGACCTCAGGACCTACCGACTGACCGACCTCAGGGCCTCCCGACTCACTGACCTCAGGGACTACCGACTCACCGACCTCAGGGCCTACCGACTCACCGACCTCAGGGCTTACCGACTCACCGACCTCAGGACCTACCTACTCACCGACCTCAGGACCTACCGACTCACCGACCTCAGGACCTACCTACTCACCGACGTAGGGCCTACTGACTCACCGACCTCAGGACCTACCGACTCACCGACCTGGGGCCTACTGACTCACCGACCTCAGGACCTACCGTCTCACCGACCTCAGGGTCTACCGACTCACCGACCTCAGGGCCTACCGACTCACCGACCTCAGGGCCTACCGACTCACTGACCTCAGGGCCTACCGACTCACCGACCTCAGGGCCTACCTACTCACCGACCTCAGGGCCTACCAACTCACCGACCTCAGGGCCTACCGACTCACCGACCTAGGGCCTACCGACTCACCGACCTCAGGGCCTACCGACTCACCGACCTCAGGGCCTTCAGGCTCGCCGACCTCAGGGCCTACCGACTCACCGACCTCAGGGCTTACCGACTCACTGACCTCAGGATCTACTGACTCACCGACCTCAGGGCCTACCGTCTCACCGACCTCAGGGCCTACCGACTCACCGACCTCAGGGTCTACCGACTCACCGACCTCAGGGCCTACCGACTCACCGACCTCAGGGCCTACCGACTCACCGACCTCAGGGCCTACTGACTAACCGACCTCAGGACCTACCGACTCACTGACATCAGGGCCTACCGACTCACTGACCTCAGGTTCTACCGACTCAACGAACTCAGGGCCTACCGACTCACCGACCTCAGGACCTACCGACTCACTGAACTCAGGACCGACTGACTCACCGACCTCAGGACCTACCGATTCACCGACCTCAGGGCCTACCGACTCACCGACCTCAGGGCTTACCGACTCACCGACCTCAGGGCCTACCGACTCACCGACCGCAGGGCCTACCGACTCACTGACCTCAGGGCCTACAGATTCACCGACCTCAGGGCCTTCCGACTCACCGACCTCAGGGCCTACCGACTCACCGACCTCAGGGCCTACCGAATCACCGACCTGAGGACCTACCGACTCACTGACATCAGGGCCTACCGACTCACTGACCTCAGGGTCTACCGACTCACCGAACTCAGGGCATACCGACTCACCGACCTCAGGACCTACCGACTCACTTACATCAGGGCCTATCGAATCACCGACCTCAGGGCCTACAGACTCACTGACCTCAGGACCTACCGACTCACTGACATCAGGACCTATCGAATCCCCGACCTCAGGACCTACCGAACCACCGACCTCAGGGCCTACCGACTCACCGACCTCAGGGCCTATCGAATCACCGACCTCAGTGCCTACTGACTCACCGACCTCAGGGCCTACCGACTCACCGACCTCAGGACCTACCGACTCACCGACTTCAGGGCCGACCGACTCACCGAACTCAGGGCCTACCGACTCACCGAACTCAGGGCCTACAGACTCACTGACCTCAGGGCCTACCGACTCACCGACCTCAGGGCCTACCGACTCACCGACCTCAGGGCCTACTGACTCACCGACCTCAGGGCCTTCCGACTCACCGACCTCAGGGCCTACCGACTCACCGACCTCAGGGCCTACCGACTCACCGACCTGAGGACCTACCGACTCACTGACATCAGGGCCTACCGACTCACTGACCTCAGGGTCTACCGACTCACCGAACTCAGGGCATACCGACTCACTGACCTCAGGACCTACCGACTCACTGACATCAGGGCCTATCGAATCACCAACCTCAGGGCCTACAGACTCACTGACCTCAGGACCTACCGACTCACTGACATCAGGGCCTATCGAATCACCGACCTCAGGACCTACCGAACCACCGACCTCAGGGCCTACCGACTCACCGACCTCAGGGCCTATCGAATCACCGACCTCAGGGCCTACTGACTCACCGACCTCAGGGCCTACCGACTCACTGACCTCAGGACCTACCGACTCACCGACTTCAGGGCCTACCGAATCACCGACCTCAGGACCTACCGACTTACCGACCTCAGGACCTACCGACTCACCGACCTCAGCAACTACCGACTCTCCGACCTCAGGACCTACCGACTCACCGACCTCAGGGCCTACCGACTCACCGACCTCAGGGCCTACCGACTCACCGACGTCAGGGCCTACCGACTCAATGACCTCAGGACCTACCGACTCACTGACCTCAGGACCTACCGACTCACTGACATCAGGGCCTACCGACTCACTGACCTCAGGTTCTACCGACTCAACGAACTCAGGGCCTACCGACTCACCGACCTCAGGACCTACCGACTCACTGAACTCAGGACCGACTGACTCACCGACCTCAGGACCTACCGATTCACCGACCTCAGGGCCTACCGACTCACCGACCTCAGGGCTTACCGACTCACCGACCTCAGGGCCTACCGACTCACGGACCTCAGGGCCTACCGACACACCGACATCAGGGCCTACCGACTCACCGACCTCAGGGCCTACCGACTCACCGACCTGAGGACCTACCAACTCACTGACATCAGGGCCTACCGACTCACTGACCTCAGGGTCTACCGACTCACCGAACTCAGGGCATACCGACTCACCGACCTCAGCACCTACCGACTCACTGACATCAGGGCCTATCGAATCACCGACCTCAGGGCCTACAGACTCACTGACCTCAGGACCTACCGACTCACTGACATCAGGGCCTATCGAATCACCGACCTCAGGACCTACCGAACCACCGACCTCAGGGCCTACCGACTCACCGACCTCAGGGCCTATCGAATCACCGACCTCAGGGCCTACTGACTCACCGACCTCAGGGCCTACCGACTCACCGACCTCAGGGCCTACCGACTCACCGACCTCAGGGCCTACCTACTCACCGACCTCATGGCCTACCGACTCACCGACCTCAGGGCCTACCGACTCACCGACCTCAGGACCTACCGACTCACCGACCTCAGGACCTACCGACTCACTGATCTCAGAACCTACCGACTCACCGACCTCAGGGCCTACCTACTCACCGACCTAGGGCCTACCGACTCACCGACCTCAGGGTCCACACACTCGCCGACCTCAGGGCCTACCGACTCATCGACATCAGGACCTACCGACTCACCGACCTCAGGGCCCACCCACTCGCCGACCTCAGGGCCTACCGACTCACTGACCTCAGGACCTACCGACTCACCGACCTCTGGGCCTACCGACTCACCGACCTCAGGACCTACCAACTCACCGAACTCAGGGCCTGCCTACTCACCGACCTCAGGACCTACCGACTGACCGACCTCAGGGCCTCCCGACTCACTGACCTCAGGGACTACCGACTCACCGACCTCAGGGCCTACCGATTCACCGACCTCAGGGCTTACCGACTCACCGACCTCAGGACCTACCTACTCACCGACCTCAGGACCTACCGACTCACCGACCTCAGGACCTACCTACTCACCGACGTAGGGCCTACTGACTCACCGACCTCAGGACCTACCGACTCACCGACCTGGGGCCTACTGACTCACCGACCTCAGGACCTACCATCTCACCGACCTCAGGGTCTACCGACTCATCGACCTCAGGGCCTACCGACTCACCGACCTCAGGGCCTATCGAATCACCGACCTCAGGGCCTACCGAATCACCGACCTCAGGGCCTACTGACTCACCGACCTCAGGGCCTACCGACCCACCGACCTCAGGACCTACCGAATCACGGACCTCAGGGGCTACTGACTCACCGACCTCAGGGCCTACTGACTCACCGACCTCAGGACCGACTGACTCACCGACCTCAGGACCTACCGATTAACCGACCTCAGGGCCAACCGACTCACCGACCTCAGGGCCTACCGACTCACTGACCTCAGGGCCTACCGACTCACCGACCTCAGGGCCTACCTACTCACCGACCTCAGGGCCTACCGACTCACCGACCTCAGGGCCTACTGACTCACCGACCTCAGGACCGACTGACTCACCGACCTCAGGACCTACCGATTCACCGACCTCAGGGCCTACCGACGCACCGACCTCAGGGCTTACCGACTCACCGACCTCAGGGCCTACCGACTCACCAACCTCAGGGCCTACAGATTTACCGACCTCAGGGCCTTCCGACTCACCGACCTCAGGGCCTACCGACTCACCGACCTCAGGGCCTTCCGACTCACCGACCTGAGGACCTACCGACTCACTGACATCAGGGCCTACCGACTCACTGACCTCAGGGTCTACCGACTCACCGAACTCAGGGCATACCGACTCACCGACCTCAGGACCTACTGACTCACTGACATCAGGGGCTATCGAATCACCGACCTCAGGGCCTACAGACTCACTGACCTCAGGACCTACCGACTCACTGACATCAGGACCTATCGAATCACTGACCTCAGGACCTACCGAACCACCGACCTCAGGGCCTACCGACTCATCGACCTCAGGGCCTATCGAATCACCGACCTCAGGGCCTACTGACTCACCGACCTCAGGGCCTACCGACTCACCGACCTCAGGACCTACCGACTCACCGACTTCAGGGCCTACCGACTCACCGAACTCAGGGCCTACCGACTCACCGAACTCAGGGCCTACAGACTCACTGACCTCAGGCCTACCGACTCACCGACCTCAGGGCCTACCGACTCACCGACCTCAGGGCCTACCGACTCACCGACCTCAGGGCCTACAGATTCACCGACCTCAGGGCCTTCCGACTCACCGACCTCAGGGCCTACCGAATCACCGACCTGAGGACCTACCGACTCACTGACATCAGGGCCTACCGACTCACTGACCTCAGGGTCTACCGACTCACCGACCTCAGGACCAACCGACTCACCGACTTCAGGGCCTACCGACTCACCGACCTCAGGACCTACCGACTCACCGACCTCAGGACCTACCGACTCACCGACCTCAGCAACTACCGACTCTCCGTCCTCAGGACCTACCGAATCACCGACCTCAGGGCCTACCGACTCACCGACCTCAGGGCCTACCGACTCACCGACCTCAGGGCCTACCGACTCAATGACCTCAGGACCTACCGACTCTCCGACCTCAGGGCCGACCGACGCACCGACCTCAGGGCTTACCGACTCACCGACCTCAGGGCCTACCGACTCACCAACCTCAGGGCCTACAGATTCACCGACCTCAGGGCCTTCCGACTCACCGACCTCAGGGCCTACCGACTCACCGACCTCAGGGCCTACCGACTCACCGACCTGAGGACCTACCGACTCACTGACATCAGGCCCTACCGACTCACTGACCTCAGGGTCTACCGACTCACCGACCTCTGGGCCTACCGACTCACCGACCTCAGGGCCTACCAACTCACCGAACTCAGGGCCTGCCTACTCACCGACCTCAGGACCTACCGACTGACCGACCTCAGGGCCTCCCGACTCACTGACCTCAGGGACTACCGACTCACCGACCTCAGGGCCTACCGACTCACCGACCTCAGGGCTTACCGACTCACCGACCTCAGGACCTACCTACTCACCGACCTCAGGACCTACCGACTCACCGACCTCAGGACCTACCTACTCACCGACGTAGGGCCTACTGACTCACCGACCTCAGGACCTACCGACTCACCGACCTGGGGCCTACTGACTCACCGACCTCAGGACCTACCGTCTCACCGACCTCAGGGTCTACCGACTCACCGACCTCAGGGCCTACCGACTCACCGACCTCAGGGCCTACCGACTCACTGACCTCAGGGCCTACCGACTCACCGACCTCAGGGCCTACCTACTCACCGACCTCAGGGCCTACCAACTCACCGACCTCAGGGCCTACCGACTCACCGACCTAGGGCCTACCGACTCACCGACCTCAGGGCCTACCGACTCACCGACCTCAGGGCCTTCAGGCTCGCCGACCTCAGGGCCTACCGACTCACCGACCTCAGGGCTTACCGACTCACTGACCTCAGGATCTACTGACTCACCGACCTCAGGGCCTACCGTCTCACCGACCTCAGGGCCTACCGACTCACCGACCTCAGGGTCTACCGACTCACCGACCTCAGGGCCTACCGACTCACCGACCTCAGGGCCTACCGACTCACCGACCTCAGGGCCTACTGACTAACCGACCTCAGGACCTACCGACTCACTGACATCAGGGCCTACCGACTCACTGACCTCAGGTTCTACCGACTCAACGAACTCAGGGCCTACCGACTCACCGACCTCAGGACCTACCGACTCACTGAACTCAGGACCGACTGACTCACCGACCTCAGGACCTACCGATTCACCGACCTCAGGGCCTACCGACTCACCGACCTCAGGGCTTACCGACTCACCGACCTCAGGGCCTACCGACTCACCGACCGCAGGGCCTACCGACTCACTGACCTCAGGGCCTACAGATTCACCGACCTCAGGGCCTTCCGACTCACCGACCTCAGGGCCTACCGACTCACCGACCTCAGGGCCTACCGAATCACCGACCTGAGGACCTACCGACTCACTGACATCAGGGCCTACCGACTCACTGACCTCAGGGTCTACCGACTCACCGAACTCAGGGCATACCGACTCACCGACCTCAGGACCTACCGACTCACTTACATCAGGGCCTATCGAATCACCGACCTCAGGGCCTACAGACTCACTGACCTCAGGACCTACCGACTCACTGACATCAGGACCTATCGAATCCCCGACCTCAGGACCTACCGAACCACCGACCTCAGGGCCTACCGACTCACCGACCTCAGGGCCTATCGAATCACCGACCTCAGTGCCTACTGACTCACCGACCTCAGGGCCTACCGACTCACCGACCTCAGGACCTACCGACTCACCGACTTCAGGGCCGACCGACTCACCGAACTCAGGGCCTACCGACTCACCGAACTCAGGGCCTACAGACTCACTGACCTCAGGGCCTACCGACTCACCGACCTCAGGGCCTACCGACTCACCGACCTCAGGGCCTACTGACTCACCGACCTCAGGGCCTTCCGACTCACCGACCTCAGGGCCTACCGACTCACCGACCTCAGGGCCTACCGACTCACCGACCTGAGGACCTACCGACTCACTGACATCAGGGCCTACCGACTCACTGACCTCAGGGTCTACCGACTCACCGAACTCAGGGCATACCGACTCACTGACCTCAGGACCTACCGACTCACTGACATCAGGGCCTATCGAATCACCAACCTCAGGGCCTACAGACTCACTGACCTCAGGACCTACCGACTCACTGACATCAGGGCCTATCGAATCACCGACCTCAGGACCTACCGAACCACCGACCTCAGGGCCTACCGACTCACCGACCTCAGGGCCTATCGAATCACCGACCTCAGGGCCTACTGACTCACCGACCTCAGGGCCTACCGACTCACTGACCTCAGGACCTACCGACTCACCGACTTCAGGGCCTACCGAATCACCGACCTCAGGACCTACCGACTTACCGACCTCAGGACCTACCGACTCACCGACCTCAGCAACTACCGACTCTCCGACCTCAGGACCTACCGACTCACCGACCTCAGGGCCTACCGACTCACCGACCTCAGGGCCTACCGACTCACCGACGTCAGGGCCTACCGACTCAATGACCTCAGGACCTACCGACTCACTGACCTCAGGACCTACCGACTCACTGACATCAGGGCCTACCGACTCACTGACCTCAGGTTCTACCGACTCAACGAACTCAGGGCCTACCGACTCACCGACCTCAGGACCTACCGACTCACTGAACTCAGGACCGACTGACTCACCGACCTCAGGACCTACCGATTCACCGACCTCAGGGCCTACCGACTCACCGACCTCAGGGCTTACCGACTCACCGACCTCAGGGCCTACCGACTCACGGACCTCAGGGCCTACCGACACACCGACATCAGGGCCTACCGACTCACCGACCTCAGGGCCTACCGACTCACCGACCTGAGGACCTACCAACTCACTGACATCAGGGCCTACCGACTCACTGACCTCAGGGTCTACCGACTCACCGAACTCAGGGCATACCGACTCACCGACCTCAGCACCTACCGACTCACTGACATCAGGGCCTATCGAATCACCGACCTCAGGGCCTACAGACTCACTGACCTCAGGACCTACCGACTCACTGACATCAGGGCCTATCGAATCACCGACCTCAGGACCTACCGAACCACCGACCTCAGGGCCTACCGACTCACCGACCTCAGGGCCTATCGAATCACCGACCTCAGGGCCTACTGACTCACCGACCTCAGGGCCTACCGACTCACCGACCTCAGGGCCTACCGACTCACCGACCTCAGGGCCTACCTACTCACCGACCTCATGGCCTACCGACTCACCGACCTCAGGGCCTACCGACTCACCGACCTCAGGACCTACCGACTCACCGACCTCAGGACCTACCGACTCACTGATCTCAGAACCTACCGACTCACCGACCTCAGGGCCTACCTACTCACCGACCTAGGGCCTACCGACTCACCGACCTCAGGGTCCACACACTCGCCGACCTCAGGGCCTACCGACTCATCGACATCAGGACCTACCGACTCACCGACCTCAGGGCCCACCCACTCGCCGACCTCAGGGCCTACCGACTCACTGACCTCAGGACCTACCGACTCACCGACCTCTGGGCCTACCGACTCACCGACCTCAGGACCTACCAACTCACCGAACTCAGGGCCTGCCTACTCACCGACCTCAGGACCTACCGACTGACCGACCTCAGGGCCTCCCGACTCACTGACCTCAGGGACTACCGACTCACCGACCTCAGGGCCTACCGATTCACCGACCTCAGGGCTTACCGACTCACCGACCTCAGGACCTACCTACTCACCGACCTCAGGACCTACCGACTCACCGACCTCAGGACCTACCTACTCACCGACGTAGGGCCTACTGACTCACCGACCTCAGGACCTACCGACTCACCGACCTGGGGCCTACTGACTCACCGACCTCAGGACCTACCATCTCACCGACCTCAGGGTCTACCGACTCATCGACCTCAGGGCCTACCGACTCACCGACCTCAGGGCCTATCGAATCACCGACCTCAGGGCCTACCGAATCACCGACCTCAGGGCCTACTGACTCACCGACCTCAGGGCCTACCGACCCACCGACCTCAGGACCTACCGAATCACGGACCTCAGGGGCTACTGACTCACCGACCTCAGGGCCTACTGACTCACCGACCTCAGGACCGACTGACTCACCGACCTCAGGACCTACCGATTAACCGACCTCAGGGCCAACCGACTCACCGACCTCAGGACCTACCGACTCACTGACCTCAGGGCCTACAGACTCACGGACCTCAGGACCTAACGACTCACCGACCTCAGGGCCTACCGATTCACCGACCTCAGGGCTTACCGACTCACCGACCTCAGGACCTACCTACTCACCGACCTCAGGACCTACCTACTCACCGACCTCAGGACCTACCGACTCACCGACCTCAGGACCTACCTACTCACCGACGTAGGGCCTACTGACTCACCGACCTCAGGACCTACCGACTCACCGACCTGGGGCCTACTGACTCACCGACCTCAGGACCTACCATCTCACCGACCTCAGGGTCTACCGACTCATCGACCTCAGGGCCTACCGACTCACCGACCTCAGGGCCTATCGAAACACCGACCTCAGGGCCTACCGAATCACCGACCTCAGGGCCTACTGACTCACCGACCTCAGGGCCTACCGACCCACCGACCTCAGGACCTACCGAATCACGGACCTCAGGGGCTACTGACTCACCGACCTCAGGGCCTACTGACTCACCGACCTCAGGACCGACTGACTCACCGACCTCAGGACCTACCGATTAACCGACCTCAGGGCCAACCGACTCACCGACCTCAGGACCTACCGACTCACTGACCTCAGGGCCTACAGACTCACGGACCTCAGGACCTAACGACTCACCGACCTCAGGACCTACCGGCTCACCGACCTCAGCACCTACCGACTCTCCGACCTCAGGACCTACCGACTCACCGACCTCAGGGCCTACCGACTCACCGACCTCAGGGCCTACCGACTCACCGACCTCAGGGCCTACCTATTCACCGACCTCAGGGCCTACCGACTCACTGACGTCAGGGCCTACCGACTCACCGACCTCAGGGCCTACCGACTCACTGACCTCAGGACCTACCGACTCACCGACCTCAGGGCCTACCGACTCACTGAACTCAGGGCCGACCGACTCACCGACCTCAGGGCCTACCGACTCACCGACCTCAGGACCTACCGACTCACCGACTTCAGGGCCTACCGACTCACCGAACTCAGGGCCTACCGACTCACCGAACTCAGGGCCTACAGACTCACTGACCTCAGGGCCTACCGACTCACCGACCTCAGGGCCTACCGACTCACCGACCTCAGGGCCTACTGACTCACCGACCTCAGGGCCGTCCGACTCACCGACCTCAGGGCCTACCGACTCACCGACCTCAGGGCCTACCGACTCACCGACCTGAGGACCTACCGACTCACTGACATCAGGCCCTACCGACTCACTGACCTCAGGGTCTACCGACTCACCGACCTCTGGGCCTACCGACTCACCGACCTCAGGGCCTACCAACTCACCGAACTCAGGGCCTGCCTACTCACCGACCTCAGGACCTACCGACTGACCGACCTCAGGGCCTCCCGACTCACTGACCTCAGGGACTACCGACTCACCGACCTCAGGGCCTACCGACTCACCGACCTCAGGGCTTACCGACTCACCGACCTCAGGACCTACCTACTCACCGACCTCAGGACCTACCGACTCACCGACCTCAGGACCTACCTACTCACCGACGTAGGGCCTACTGACTCACCGACCTCAGGACCTACCGACTCACCGACCTGGGGCCTACTGACTCACCGACCTCAGGACCTACCGTCTCACCGACCTCAGGGTCTACCGACTCACCGACCTCAGGGCCTACCGACTCACCGACCTCAGGGCCTACCGACTCACTGACCTCAGGGCCTACCGACTCACCGACCTCAGGGCCTACCTACTCACCGACCTCAGGGCCTACCAACTCACCGACCTCAGGGCCTACCGACTCACCGACCTAGGGCCTACCGACTCACCGACCTCAGGGCCTACCGACTCACCGACCTCAGGGCCTTCAGGCTCGCCGACCTCAGGGCCTACCGACTCACCGACCTCAGGGCTTACCGACTCACTGACCTCAGGATCTACTGACTCACCGACCTCAGGGCCTACCGTCTCACCGACCTCAGGGCCTACCGACTCACCGACCTCAGGGTCTACCGACTCACCGACCTCAGGGCCTACCGACTCACCGACCTCAGGGCCTACCGACTCACCGACCTCAGGGCCTACTGACTAACCGACCTCAGGACCTACCGACTCACTGACATCAGGGCCTACCGACTCACTGACCTCAGGTTCTACCGACTCAACGAACTCAGGGCCTACCGACTCACCGACCTCAGGACCTACCGACTCACTGAACTCAGGACCGACTGACTCACCGACCTCAGGACCTACCGATTCACCGACCTCAGGGCCTACCGACTCACCGACCTCAGGGCTTACCGACTCACCGACCTCAGGGCCTACCGACTCACCGACCGCAGGGCCTACAGATTCACCGACCTCAGGGCCTTCCGACTCACCGACCTCAGGGCCTACCGACTCACCGACCTCAGGGCCTACCGAATCACCGACCTGAGGACCTACCGACTCACTGACATCAGGGCCTACCGACTCACTGACCTCAGGGTCTACCGACTCACCGAACTCAGGGCATACCGTCTCACCGACCTCAGGACCTACCGACTCACTTACATCAGGGCCTATCGAATCACCGACCTCAGGGCCTACAGACTCACTGACCTCAGGACCTACCGACTCACTGACATCAGGACCTATCGAATCACCGACCTCAGGACCTACCGAACCACCGACCTCAGGGCCTACCGACTCACCGACCTCAGGGCCTATCGAATCACCGACCTCAGTGCCTACTGACTCACCGACCTCAGGGCCTACCGACTCACCGACCTCAGGACCTACCGACTCACCGACTTCAGGGCCGACCGACTCACCGAACTCAGGGCCTACCGACTCACCGAACTCAGGGCCTACAGACTCACTGACCTCAGGGCCTACCGACTCACCGACCTCAGGGCCTACCGACTCACCGACCTCAGGGCCTACTGACTCACCGACCTCAGGGCCTTCCGACTCACCGACCTCAGGGCCTACCGACTCACCGACCTCAGGGCCTACCGACTCACCGACCTGAGGACCTACCGACTCACTGACATCAGGGCCTACCGACTCACTGACCTCAGGGTCTACCGACTCACCGAACTCAGGGCATACCGACTCACTGACCTCAGGACCTACCGACTCACTGACATCAGGGCCTATCGAATCACCAACCTCAGGGCCTACAGACTCACTGACCTCAGGACCTACCGACTCACTGACATCAGGGCCTATCGAATCACCGACCTCAGGACCTACCGAACCACCGACCTCAGGGCCTACCGACTCACCGACCTCAGGGCCTATCGAATCACCGACCTCAGGGCCTACTGACTCACCGACCTCAGGGCCTACCGACTCACTGACCTCAGGACCTACCGACTCACCGACTTCAGGGCCTACCGAATCACCGACCTCAGGACCTACCGACTTACCGACCTCAGGACCTACCGACTCACCGACCTCAGCAACTACCGACTCTCCGACCTCAGGACCTACCGACTCACCGACCTCAGGGCCTACCGACTCACCGACCTCAGGGCCTACCGACTCACCGACCTCAGGGCCTACCGACTCAATGACCTCAGGACCTACCGACTCACCGACCTCAGGACCTACCGACTCACTGACATCAGGGCCTACCGACTCACTGACCTCAGGTTCTACCGACTCAACGAACTCAGGGCCTACCGACTCACCGACCTCAGGACCTACCGACTCACTGAACTCAGGACCGACTGACTCACCGACCTCAGGACCTACCGATTCACCGACCTCAGGGCCTACCGACTCACCGACCTCAGGGCTTACCGACTCACCGACCTCAGGGCCTACCGACTCACGGACCTCAGGGCCTACCGACACACCGACATCAGGGCCTACCGACTCACCGACCTCAGGGCCTACCGACTCACCGACCTGAGGACCTACCAACTCACTGACATCAGGGCCTACCGACTCACTGACCTCAGGGTCTACCGACTCACCGAACTTAGGGCATACCGACTCACCGACCTCAGCACCTACCGACTCACTGACATCAGGGCCTATCGAATCACCGACCTCAGGGCCTACAGACTCACTGACCTCAGGACCTACCGACTCACTGACATCAGGGCCTATCGAATCACCGACCTCAGGACCTACCGAACCACCGACCTCAGGGCCTACCGACTCACCGACCTCAGGGCCTATCGAATCACCGACCTCAGGGCCTACTGACTCACCGACCTCAGGGCCTACCGACTCACCGACCTCAGGGCCTACCGACTCACCGACCTCAGGGCCTACCGACTCACCGACCTCATGGCCTACCGACTCACCGACCTCAGGGCCTACCGACTCACCGACCTCAGGACCTACCGACTCACCGACCTCAGGACCTACCGACTCACTGATCTCAGAACCTACCGACTCACCGACCTCAGGGCCTACCTACTCACCGACCTAGGGCCTACCGACTCACCGACCTCAGGGTCCACACACTCGCCGACCTCAGGGCCTACCGACTCATCGACATCAGGACCTACCGACTCACCGACCTCAGGGCCCACCCACTCGCCGACCTCAGGGCCTACCGACTCACTGACCTCAGGACCTACCGACTCACCGACCTCTGGGCCTACCGACTCACCGACCTCAGGACCTACCAACTCACCGAACTCAGGGCCTGCCTACTCACCGACCTCAGGACCTACCGACTGACCGACCTCAGGGCCTCCCGACTCACTGACCTCAGGGACTACCGACTCACCGACCTCAGGGCCTACCGATTCACCGACCTCAGGGCTTACCGACTCACCGACCTCAGGACCTACCTACTCACCGACCTCAGGACCTACCGACTCACCGACCTCAGGACCTACCTACTCACCGACGTAGGGCCTACTGACTCACCGACCTCAGGACCTACCGACTCACCGACCTGGGGCCTACTGACTCACCGACCTCAGGACCTACCGTCTCACCGACCTCAGGGTCTACCGACTCATCGACCTCAGGGCCTACCGACTCACCGACCTCAGGGCCTATCGAATCACCGACCTCAGGGCCTACCGAATCACCGACCTCAGGGCCTACTGACTCACCGACCTCAGGGCCTACCGACCCACCGACCTCAGGACCTACCGAATCACGGACCTCAGGGGCTACTGACTCACCGACCTCAGGGCCTACTGACTCACCGACCTCAGGACCGACTGACTCACCGACCTCAGGACCTACCGATTAACCGACCTCAGGGCCAACCGACTCACCGACCTCAGGACCTACCGACTCACTGACCTCAGGGCCTACAGACTCACGGACCTCAGGACCTAACGACTCACCGACCTCAGGACCTACCGGCTCACCGACCTCAGCACCTACCGACTCTCCGACCTCAGGACCTACCGACTCACCGACCTCAGGGCCTACCGACTCACCGACCTCAGGGCCTACCGACTCACCGACCTCAGGGCCTACCTATTCACCGACCTCAGGGCCTACCGACTCACTGACCTCAGGGCCTACCGACTCACCGACCTCAGGGCCTACCGACTCACTGACCTCAGGACCTACCGACTCACCGACCTCAGGGCCTACCGAATCACCGACCTGAGGACCTACCGACTCACTGACATCAGGGCCTACCGACTCACTGACCTCAGGGTCTACCGACTCACCGAACTCAGGGCATACCGACTCACCGACCTCAGGACCTACCGACTCACTTACATCAGGGCCTATCGAATCACCGACCTCAGGGCCTACAGACTCACTGACCTCAGGACCTACCGACTCACTGACATCAGGACCTATCGAATCACCGACCTCAGGACCTACCGAACCACCGACCTCAGGGCCTACCGACTCACCGACCTCAGGGCCTATCGAATCACCGACCTCAGTGCCTACTGACTCACCGACCTCAGGGCCTACCGACTCACCGACCTCAGGACCTACCGACTCACCGACTTCAGGGCCGACCGACTCACCGAACTCAGGGCCTACCGACTCACCGAACTCAGGGCCTACAGACTCACTGACCTCAGGGCCTACCGACTCACCGACCTCAGGGCCTACCGACTCACCGACCTCAGGGCCTACTGACTCACCGAACTCAGGGCCTTCCGACTCACCGACCTCAGGGCCTACCGACTCACCGACCTCAGGGCCTACCGACTCACCGACCTGAGGACCTACCGACTCACTGACATCAGGGCCTACCGACTCACTGACCTCAGGGTCTACCGACTCACCGAACTCAGGGCATACCGACTCACCGACCTCAGGGCCTACCGACTCACCGACCTCAGGGCCTACCGACTCACCGACCTGAGGACCTACCGACTCACTGACCTCAGGACCTACCGACTCACTGACATCAGGGCCTATCGAATCACCAACCTCAGGGCCTACAGACTCACTGACCTCAGGACCTACCGACTCACTGACATCAGGGCCTATCGAATCACCGACCTCAGGACCTACCGAACCACTGACCTCAGGGCCTACCGACTCACCGACCTCAGGGCCTATCGAATCACCGACCTCAGGGCCTACTGACTCACCGACCTCAGGGCCTACCGACTCACTGACCTCAGGACCTACCAACTCACCGACTTCAGGGCCTACCGAATCACCGACCTCAGGACCTACCGACTTACCGACCTCAGGACCTACCGACTCACCGACCTCAGCAACTACCGACTCTCCGACCTCAGGACCTACCGACTCACCGACCTCAGGGCCTACCGACTCACCGACCTCAGGGCCTACCGACTCACCGACCTCAGGACCTACCGACTCACCGACCTCAGGGCCTACCAACTCACCGAACTCAGGGCCTACCGACTCACCGACCTCAGGGCCTACAGACTCACCGACCTCAGGGCCTACCGACTCACCGACCTCAGGACCTACCGACTCACCGACCTCAGGGCCTACCGACTCACTGACCTCAGGGTCTACCTACTCACAGACCTCAGGGCCTACCGACTCACCGACCTCAGGGCCTACCGACTCACTGACCTCAGGGCCTACCGACTCAGCGATCTCAGGGCCTACCGGCTTACCGACCTCACGGCCTACCGATTCAATGACCTCAGGGCCTACCGACTCACCGACCTCAGGTCCTGCCGACTCACCGACCCCAGGGCCTACCGACTCACGGACCTCAGGGCCTACCGACACACCGACATCAGGGCCTACCGACTCACCGACCTCAGGGCCTACCGACTCACCGACCTGACGACCTACCAACTCACTGACATCAGGGCCTACCGACTCACTGACCTCAGGGTCTACCGACTCACTGACATCAGGGCCTATCGAATCACCGACCTCAGGGCCTACAGACTCACTGACCTCAGGACCTACCGACTCACTGACATCAGGGCCTATCGAATCACCGACCTCAGGACCTACCGAACCACCGACCTCAGGGCCTACCGACTCACCGACCTCAGGGCCTATCGAATCACCGACCTCAGGGCCTACTGACTCACCGACCTCAGGGCCTACCGACTCACCGACCTCAGGGCCTACCGACTCACCGACCTCAGGGCCTACCTACTCACCGACCTCATGGCCTACCGACTCACCGACCTCAGGGCCTACCGACTCACCGACCTCAGGACCTACCGACTCACCGACCTCAGGACCTACCGACTCACTGATCTCAGAACCTACCGACTCACCGACCTCAGGGCCTACCTACTCACCGACCTAGGGCCTACCGAACCACCGACCTCAGGGCCTACCGACTCACCGACCTCAGGGCCTATCGAATCACCGACCTCAGGGCCTACTGACTCACCGACCTCAGGGCCTACCGACTCACCGACCTCAGGGCCTACCGACTCACCGACCTCAGGGCCTACCGACTCATCGACATCAGGACCTACCGACTCACCGACCTCAGGGCCCACCCACTCGCCGACCTCAGGGCCTACCGACTCACTGACCTCAGGACCTACCGACTCACCGACCTCTGGGCCTACCGACTCACCGACCTCAGGACCTACCAACTCACCGAACTCAGCGCCTGCCTACTCACCGACCTCAGGACCTACCGACTGACCGACCTCAGGGCCTCCCGACTCACTGACCTCAGGGACTACCGACTCACCGACCTCAGGGCCTACCGATTCACCGACCTCAGGGCTTACCGACTCACCGACCTCAGGACCTACCTACTCACCGACCTCAGGACCTACCGACTCACCGACCTCAGGACCTACCTACTCACCGACGTAGGGCCTACTGACTCACCGACCTCAGGACCTACCGACTCACCGACCTGGGGCCTATTGACTCACCGACCTCAGGACCTACCGTCTCACCGACCTCAGGGTCTACCGACTCATCGACCTCAGGGCCTACCGACTCACCGACCTCAGGGCCTATCGAATCACCGACCTCAGGGCCTACCGAATCACCGACCTCAGGGCCTACTGACTCACCGACCTCAGGGCCTACCGACACACCGACCTCAGGACCTACCGAATCACGGACCTCAGGGGCTACTGACTCACCGACCTCAGGGCCTACTGACTCACCGACCTCAGGACCGACTGACTCACCGACCTCAGGACCTACCGATTAACCGACCTCAGGGCCAACCGACTCACCGACCTCAGGACCTACCGACTCACTGACCTCAGGGCCTACAGACTCACGGACCTCAGGACCTAACGACTCACCGACCTCAGGACCTACCGGCTCACCGACCTCAGCACCTACCGACTCTCCGACCTCAGGACCTACCGACTCACCGACCTCAGGGCCTACCGACTCACCGACCTCAGGGCCTACCGACTCACCGACCTCAGGGCCTACCTATTCACCGACCTCAGGGCCTACCGACTCACTGACCTCAGGGCCTACCGACTCACCGACCTCAGGGCCTACCGACTCACTGACCTCAGGACCTACCGACTCACCGACCTCAGGGCCTACCGACTCACTGAACTCAGGGCCGACCGACTCACCGACCTCAGGGCCTACCGACTCACCGACCTCAGGACCTACCGACTCACCGACCTCAGGGCCTACCGACTCACCGACCTCAGGACCTACCGACTCACCGACCTCAGGGCCTACAGACTCACCGACCTCAGTGCCTACCGACTCACCGACCTCAGGACCTACCGACTCACCGAAGTCAGGGCCTACCGACTCACGGACCTCAGGGCCTACCTACTCACTGACCTCAGGGCCTATCGACTCACCGACCTCAGGGCCTACCGACTCACTGACCTCAGGGCCTACCGACTCACCGACCTCAGGGCCTACCGACTCACTGACCTCAGGACCTACCGACTCACCGACCTCAGGGCCTACCGACTCACTGACCTTAGGGCCTACCTACTCACTGAACTCAGGGCCTACCGACTCACCGACCTCAGGGCCTACCGACTCACTGACCTCAGGGCCTACCGACTCACCGACCTCAGGGCCTACCGACTCACTGACCTCAGAGCCTACCGACGCAATGACCTCAGGGCCTACCGAATCACCGACCTCAGGGCCTACCGACTCACCGACCTCAGGGCCTACCGACTCACTGACCTCAGGACCTATCGATTCACCGACCTCAGGGCCGAATGACTCACTGACCTCAGGGCCTACCGACTCACCGACCTCAGGGCCTACCTACTCACCGACCTCAGGGCCTACCTACTCACCGACCTAAGAGTTTACCGACTCACTGACCTCAGGGCCTACCGACTCAACGACCTCAGGGCCTACCGACTCACTGACCTCAGGACCTATCGACTCACCGACCTCAGGGCCGACCGACTCACTGACCTCAGGACCTAACGACTCACCGACCTCAGTGCCTACCGACTCACCGACCTCAGGGCCTACCGACTCAACAACCTCAGGGCCTACCGACTCACCGACCTCAGGTCCTACCGACTCACCGACTTCAGGGCCTACATACTCCCCGACCTCAGGGCCTACCTACCCACCGACCTCAGGGCCTACCGACTCACCGACCTCAGGGCCTACTGACTCACCGACCTCAGGGCCTACCGACTCACCGACCTCAGGGCTTACCGACTCACCGACCTCAGGGCCTACCGACTCACCGACCTCAGGGCCTACAGATTCACCGACCTCAGGGCCTTCCGACTCACCGACCTCAGGGCCTACCGACTCACCGACCTCAGGGCCTACCGACTCACCGACCTGAGGACCTACCGACTCACTGACATCAGGGCCTACCGACTCACTGACCTCTGGGTCTACCGACTCACCGACCTCAGGGCCTACCGACTGACCGAGCTCAGGGCCTCCCGACTCACTGACCTCAGGGACTACCCACTCACCGATCTCAGGGCCTACCGATTCACCGACCTCAGGGCTGACGGACTCACCGACCTCAGGACCTACCGACTCACCGACCTCAGGACCTACCGACTCACCGACCTCAGGCCCTACCCACTCACCGACGTAGGGCCTACTGACTCACCGACCTCAGGACCTACCGACTCACCGACCTGGGGCCTACTGACTCACCGACCTCAGGACCTACCGTCTCACCGACCTCAGGGTCTACCGACTCACCGACCTCAGGGCCTACCGACTCACCGACCTCAGGGCCTACCGACTCACTGACCTCAGGGCCTACCGACTCACCGACCTCAGGGCCTACCTACTCACCGACCTCAGGGCCTACAGACTCACCGACCTCAGGGCCTACCGACTCACTGACATCAGGACCTATCGAATCACCGACCTCAGGGCCTACCGACTCACCGACCTCAGGGCCTT
The DNA here is from genome assembly GCF_044704955.1 of Pristiophorus japonicus. NCBI lineage: Eukaryota > Metazoa > Chordata > Chondrichthyes > Pristiophoridae > Pristiophorus > Pristiophorus japonicus. The sequence continues at coordinate 61,123,984 of NC_091994.1, read as the reverse complement.
CCGACTCACCGACCTGAGGACCTACCGACTCACTGACATCAGGGCCTACCGACTCACTGACCTCAGGGTCTACCGACTCACCGAACTCAGGGCATACCGACTCACCGACCTCAGTACCTACTGACTCACTGACATCAGGACCTACCGAACCACCGACCTCAGGGCCTACCGACTCATCGACCTCAGGGCCTATCGAATCACCGACCTCAGGGCCTACTGACTCACCGACCTCAGGGCCTACCGACTCACCGACCTCAGGACCTACCGACTCACCGACTTCAGGGCCTACCGACTCACCGAACTCAGGGCCTACCGACTCACCGAACTCAGGGCCTACAGACTCACTGACCTCAGGGCCTACCGACTCACCGACCTCAGGGCATACCGACTCACCGACCTCAGGGCCTACTGACTCACCGACCTCAGGGCCGTCCGACTCACCGACCTCAGGGCCTACCGACTCACCGACCTCAGGGCCTACCGACTCACCGACCTGAGGACCTACCGACTCACTGACATCAGGCCCTACCGACTCACTGACCTCAGGGTCTACCGACTCACCGACCTCTGGGCCTACCGACTCACCGACCTCAGGGCCTACCGACTCACCGAACTCAGGGCCTGCCTACTCACCGACCTCAGGACCTACCGACTGACCGACCTCAGGGCCTCCCGACTCACTGACCTCAGGGACTACCGACTCACCGACCTCAGGGCCTACCGACTCACCGACCTCAGGGCTTACCGACTCACCGACCTCAGGACCTACCTACTCACCGACCTCAGGACCTACCGACTCACCGACCTCAGGACCTACCTACTCACCGACGTAGGGCCTACTGACTCACCGACCTCAGGACCTACCGACTCACCGACCTGGGGCCTACTGACTCACCGACCTCAGGACCTACCGTCTCACCGACCTCAGGGTCTACCGACTCACCGACCTCAGGGCCTACCGACTCACCGACCTCAGGGCCTACCGACTCACTGACCTCAGGGCCTACCGACTCACCGACCTCAGGGCCTACCTACTCACCGACCTCAGGGCCTACCAACTCACCGACCTCAGGGCCTACCGACTCACCGACCTAGGGCCTACCGACTCACCGACCTCAGGGCCTACCGACTCACCGACCTCAGGGCCTTCAGGCTCGCCGACCTCAGGGCCTACCGACTCACCGACCTCAGGGCTTACCGACTCACTGACCTCAGGATCTACTGACTCACCGACCTCAGGGCCTACCGTCTCACCGACCTCAGGGCCTACCGACTCACCGACCTCAGGGTCTACCGACTCACCGACCTCAGGGCCTACCGACTCACCGACCTCAGGGCCTACCGACTCACCGACCTCAGGGCCTACTGACTAACCGACCTCAGGACCTACCGACTCACTGACATCAGGGCCTACCGACTCACTGACCTCAGGTTCTACCGACTCAACGAACTCAGGGCCTACCGACTCACCGACCTCAGGACCTACCGACTCACTGAACTCAGGACCGACTGACTCACCGACCTCAGGACCTACCGATTCACCGACCTCAGGGCCTACCGACTCACCGACCTCAGGGCCTACAGATTCACCGACCTCAGGGCCTTCCGACTCACCGACCTCAGGGCCTACCGACTCACCGACCTCAGGGCCTACCGAATCACCGACCTGAGGACCTACCGACTCACTGACATCAGGGCCTACCGACTCACTGAGCTCAGGGTCTACCGACTCACCGAACTCAGGGCATACCGACTCACCGACCTCAGGACCTACCGACTCACTTACATCAGGGCCTATCGAATCACCGACCTCAGGGCCTACAGACTCACTGACCTCAGGACCTACCGACTCACTGACATCAGGACCTATCGAATCACCGACCTCAGGACCTACCGAACCACCGACCTCAGGGCCTACCGACTCACCGACCTCAGGGCCTATCGAATCACCGACCTCAGTGCCTACTGACTCACCGACCTCAGGGCCTACCGACTCACCGACCTCAGGACCTACCGACTCACCGACCTCAGGGCCTACCGACTCACCGACCTCAGGGCCTACTGACTCACCGACCTCAGGGCCTTCCGACTCACCGACCTCAGGGCCTACCGACTCACTGACCTCAGGACCTACCGACTCACCGACCTCAGGGCCTACTGACTCACCGACTTGAGGACCTACCGACTCACTGACATCAGGGCCTACCGACTCACTGACCTCAGGGTCTACCGACTCACCGAACTCAGGGCATACCGACTCACTGACCTCAGGACCTACCGACTCACTGACATCAGGGCCTATCGAATCACCAACCTCAGGGCCTACAGACTCACTGACCTCAGGACCTACCGACTCACTGACATCAGGGCCTATCGAATCACCGACCTCAGGACCTACCGAACCACCGACCTCAGGGCCTACCGACTCACCGACCTCAGGGCCTATCGAATCACCGACCTCAGGGCCTACTGACTCACCGACCTCAGGGCCTACCGACTCACTGACCTCAGGACCTACCGACTCACCGACTTCAGGGCCTACCGAATCACCGACCTCAGGACCTACCGACTCACCGACCTCAGGACCTACCGACTCACCGACCTCAGCAACTACCGACTCTCCGACCTCAGGACCTACCGACTCACCGACCTCAGGGCCTACCGACTCACCGACCTCAGGGCCTACCGACTCACCGACCTCAGGGCCTACCGACTCAATGACCTCAGGACCTACAGACTCACCGACCTCAGGACCTACCGACTCACCGACCTCAGGGCCTACCAACTCACCGAACTCAGGGCCTACCGACTCACCGACCTCAGGGCCTACAGACTCACCGACCTCAGGGCCTACCGACTCACCGACCTCAGGACCTACCGACTCACCGACCTCAGGGCCTACCGACTCACTGACCTCAGGGTCTACCTACTCACAGACCTCAGGGCCTACCGACTCACCGACCTCAGGGCCTACCGACTCACTGACCTCAGGGCCTACCGACTCAGCGATCTCAGGGCCTACCGGCTTACCGACCTCACGGCCTACCGATTCAATGACCTCAGGGCCTACCGACTCACCGACCTCAGGTCCTGCCGACTCACCGACCCCAGGGCCTACCGACTCACGGACCTCAGGGCCTACCGACACACCGACATCAGGGCCTACAGACTCACCGACCACATGGCCTACCGACTCACCGACATCAGGGCCTACTGACTCACCGACCTCAGGGCCTACCGACTCACTGACATCAGGGCCTACCGACTCACTGACCTCAGGGCCTACTGACTCACCGACCTCAGGGCCTACCGACTCACTGACATCAGGACCTATCGAATCACCGACCTCAGGACCTACCGAACCACCGACCTCAGGGCCTACCGACTCACCGACCTCAGGGCCTATCGAATCACCGACCTCAGGGCCTACTGACTCACCGACTTCAGGGCCTACCGACTCACCGACCTCAGGACCTACCGACTCACCGACTTCAGGGCCTACTGACTCACCGAACTCAGGGCCTACCGACTCACCGAACTCAGGGCCTACAGACTCACTGACCTCAGGGCCTACCGACTCACCGACCTCAGGGCCTACCGACTCACCGACCTCAGGGCCTACTGACTCACCGACCTCAGGGCCTTCCGACTCACCGACCTCAGGGCCTACCGACTCACCGACCTCAGGGCCTACCGACTCACCGACCTGAGGACCTACCGACTCACTGACATCAGGGCCTACCGACTCACTGACCTCAGGGTCTACCGACTCACCGAACTCAGGGCCTACCGACTCACCGACCTCAGGGCCTACCGAATCACCGACCTCAGGACCTACCGACTCACCGACCTCAGGACCTACCGACTCACTGATCTCAGAACCTACCGACTCACTGACCTCAGGGCCTACCGACTCACCGACATCAGGACCTACCGACTCTCCGACCTCAGGGCCCACCCACTCGCCGACCTCAGGGCCTACCTAATCACTGACCTCAGGACCTACCGACTCACCGACCTCTGGGTCTACCGACTCACCGACCTCAGGGCCTACCGACTGACCGAGCTCAGGGCCTCCCGACTCACTGACCTCAGGGACTACCCACTCACCGACCTCAGGGCCTACCGATTCACCGACCTCAGGGCTTACGGACTCACCAACCTCAGGACTTACCGACTCACCGACCTCAGGACCTACCCACTCACCGACCTCAGGACCTACCCACTCACCGACGTAGGGCCTACTGACTCACCGACCTCAGGACCTACCGACTCACCGACCTGGGGCCTACTGACTCACCGACCTCAGGACCTACCGTCTCACCGACCTCAGGGTCTACCGACTCACCGACCTCAGGGCCTACCGACTCACCGACCTCAGGGCCTACCGACTCACTGACCTCAGGGCCTACCGACTCACCGACCTCAGGGCCTACCTACTCACCGACCTCAGGGCCTACCGACTCACCGACCTCAGGGCCTACTGACTCACCGACCTCAGGACCGACTGACTCACCGACCTCAGGACCTACCGATTCACCGACCTCAGGGCCTACTGACGCTCCGACCTCAGGGCTTACCGACTCACCGACCTCAGGGCCTACAGATTCACCGACCTCAGGGCCTTCCGACTCACCGACCTCAGGGCCTACCGACTCACCGACCTCAGGGCCTTCCGACTCACCGACCTGAGGACCTACCGACTCACTGACATCAGGGCCTACCGACTCACTGACCTCAGGGTCTACCGACTCACCGAACTCAGGGCATACCGACTCACCGACCTCAGGACCTACTGACTCACTGACATCAGGGCCTATCGAATCACCGACCTCAGGGCCTACAGACTCACTGACCTCAGGACCTACCGACTCACTGACATCAGGACCTATCGAATCACCGACCTCAGGACCTACCGAACCACCGACCTCAGGGCCTACCGACTCATCGACCTCAGGGCCTATCGAATCACCGACCTCAGGGCCTACTGACTCACCGACCTCAGGGCCTACCGACTCACCGACCTCAGGACCTACCGACTCACCGACTTCAGGGCCTACCGACTCACCGAACTCAGGGCCTACCGACTCACCGAACTCAGGGCCTACAGACTCACTGACCTCAGGGCCTACCGACTCACCGACCTCAGGGCCTACCGACTCACCGACCTCAGGGCCTACTGACTCACCGACCTCAGGGCCGTCCGACTCACCGACCTCAGGGCCTACCGACTCACCGACCTCAGGGCCTACCGACTCACCGACCTGAGGACCTACCGACTCATTGACATCAGGCCCTACCGACTCACTGACCTCAGGGTCTACCGACTCACCGACCTCTGGGCCTACCGACTCACCGACCTCAGGGCCTACCAACTCACCGAACTCAGGGCCTGCCTACTCACCGACCTCAGGACCTACCGACTGACCGACCTCAGGGCCTCCCGACTCACTGACCTCAGGGACTACCGACTCACCGACCTCAGGGCCTACCGACTCACCGACCTCAGGGCTTACCGACTCACCGACTTCAGGACCTACCTACTCACCGACCTCAGGACCTACCGACTCACCGACCTCAGGACCTACCTACTCACCGACGTAGGGCCTACTGACTCACCGACCTCAGGACCTACCGACTCACCGACCTGGGGCCTACTGACTCACCGACCTCAGGACATACCGTCTCACCGACCTCAGGGTCTACCGACTCACCGACCTCAGGGCCTACCGACTCACCGACCTCAGGGCCTACCGACTCACTGACCTCAGGGCCTACCAACTCACCGACCTCAGGGCCTACCTACTCACCGACCTCAGGGCCTACCAACTCACCGACCTCAGGGCCTACCGACTCACCGACCTAGGGCCTACCGACTCACCGACCTCAGGGCCTACCGACTCACCGACCTCAGGGCCTTCAGGCTCGCCGACCTCAGGGCCTACCGACTCACCGACCTCAGGGCTTACCGACTCACTGACCTCAGGATCTACTGACTCACCGAACTCAGGGCCTACCGACTCACCGACCTCAGGACCTACCGACTCACTGAACTCAGGACCGACTGACTCACCGACCTCAGGACCTACCGATTCACCGACCTCAGGGCCTACCGACTCACCGACCTCAGGGCTTACCGACTCACCGACCTCAGGGCCTACCGACTCACCGACCTCAGGGCCTACAGATTCACCGACCTCAGGGCCTTCTGACTCACCGACCTCAGGGCCTACCGACTCACCGACCTCAGGGCCTACCGAATCACCGACCTGAGGACCTACCGACTCACTGACATCAGGGCCTACCGTCTCACTGAGCTCAGGGTCTACCGACTCACCGAACTCAGGGCATACCGACTCACCGACCTCAGGACCTACCGACTCACTTACATCAGGGCCTATCGAATCACCGACCTCAGGGCCTACAGACTCACTGACCTCAGGACCTACCGACTCACTGACATCAGGACCTATCGAATCACCGACCTCAGGACCTACCGAACCACCGACCTCAGGGCCTACCGACTCACCGACCTCAGGGCCTATCGAATCACCGACCTCAGTGCCTACTGACTCACCGACCTCAGGGCCTACCGACTCACCGACCTCAGGACCTACCGACTCACCGACCTCAGGGCCTACCGACTCACCGACCTCAGGGCCTACTGACTCACCGACCTCAGGGCCTTCCGACTCACCGACCTCAGGGCCTACCGACTCACCGACCTCAGGGCCTACCGACTCACCGACTTGAGGACCTACCGACTCACTGACATCAGGGCCTACCGACTCACTGACCTCAGGGTCTACCGACTCACCGAACTCAGGGCATACCGACTCACTGACCTGAGGACCTACCGACTCACTGACATCAGGGCCTATCGAATCACCAACCTCAGGGCCTACAGACTCACTGACCTCAGGACCTACCGACTCACTGACATCAGGGCCTATCGAATCACCGACCTCAGGACCTACCGAACCACCGACCTCAGGGCCTACCGACTCACCGACCTCAGGGCCTATCGAATCACCGACCTCAGGGCCTACTGACTCACCGACCTCAGGGCCTACCGACTCACTGACCTCAGGACCTACCGACTCACCGACTTCAGGGCCTACCGAATCACCGACCTCAGGACCTACCGACTCACCGACCTCAGGACCTACCGACTCACCGACCTCAGCAACTACCGACTCTCCGACCTCAGGACCTACCGACTCACCGACCTCAGGGCCTACTGACTCACCGACCTCAGGGCCTACCGACTCACCGACCTCAGGGCCTACCGACTCAATGACCTCAGGGCCTACCGACTCACCGACCTCAGGACCTACCGACTCACCGACCTCAGGGCCTACCGACTCACTGACCTCAGGGTCTACCTACTCACAGACCTCAGGGCCTACCGACTCACCGACCTCAGGGCCTACCGACTCACTGACCTCAGGGCCTACCGACTCAGCGATCTCAGGGCCTACCGGCTTACCGACCTCACGGCCTACCGATTCAATGACCTCAGGGCCTACCGACTCACCGACCTCAGGTCCTGCCGACTCACCGACCCCAGGGCCTACCGACTCACGGACCTCAGGGCCTACCGACACACCGACATCAGGGCCTACAGACTCACCGACCATAGGGCCTACCGACTCACCGACATCAGGGCCTACTGACTCACCGACCTCAGGGCCTACCGACTCACTGACATCAGGGCCTACCGACTCACTGACCTCAGGGCCTACTGACTCACAGACCTCAGGGCCTACCGACTCACCGACCTCAGGGCCTACCGACTCACCGACCTCAGGGCCTACCGACTCAGCGACCTGAGGACCTACCGACTCACTGACATCAGGGCCTACCGACTCACCGACCTCAGGGCCTACCTACTCACCGACCTCATGGCCTACCGACTCACCGACCTCAGGGCCTACCGACTCACCGACCTCAGGACCTACCGACTCACCGACCTCAGGACCTACCGACTCACTGATCTCAGAACCTACCGACTCACCGACCTCAGGGCCTACCTACTCACCGACCTAGGGCCTACCGACTCACCGACCTCAGGGTCCACACACTCGCCGACCTCAGGGCCTACCGACTCACCGACATCAGGACCTACCGACTCACCGACCTCAGGGCCCACCCACATCGCCGACCTCAGGGCCTACCGACTCACTGACCTCAGGACCTACCGACTCACCGACCTCTGGGCCTACCGACTCACCGACCTCAGGGCCTACCAACTCACCGAACTCAGGGCCTGCCTACTCACCGCCCTCAGGACCTACCGACTGACCGACCTCAGGGCCTCCCGACTCACTGACCTCAGGGACTACCGACTCACCGACCTCAGGGCCTACCGACTCACCGACCTCAGGGCTTACCGACTCACCGACCTCAGGACCTACCTACTCACCGACCTCAGGACCTACCGACTCACCGACCTCAGGACCTACCTACTCACCGACGTAGGGCCTACTGACTCACCGACCTCAGGACCTACCGACTCACCGACCTGGGGCCTACTGACTCACCGACCTCAGGATCTACCGTCTCACCGACCTCAGGGTCTACCGACTCACCGACCTCAGGGCCTACCGACTCACCGACCTCAGGGCCTACTGACTCACTGACCTCAGGGCCTACCGACTCACCGACCTCAGGGCCTACCTACTCACCGACCTCAGGGCCTACCGACTCACCGACCTCAGGGCCTACCGACTCACCGACCTAGGGCCTACCGACTCACCGACCTCAGGGCCTACCGACTCACCGACCTCAGGGCCTTCAGGCTCGCCGACCTCAGGGCCTACCGACTCACCGACCTCAGGGCTTACCGACTCACTGACCTCAGGATCTACTGACTCACCGACCTCAGGGCCTACCGACTCACCGACCTCAGGGCCTACCGACTCACCGACCTCAGGGTCTACCGACTCACCGACCTCAGGGCCTACCGACTCACCGACCTCAGGGCCTACCGACTCACCGACCTCAGGGCCTACCGACTAACCGACCTCAGGACCTACCGACTCACTGACATCAGGGCCTACCGACTCACTGACCTCAGGGTCTACCGACTCACCGAACTCAGGGCCTACCGACTCACCGACCTCAGGACCTACCGACTCACTGACATCAGGGCCTATCGAATCACCGACCTCAGGGCCTACTGTCTCACCGACCTCAGGGCCTACCGACTCACCGACCTCAGGACCTATCGAATCACGGACCTCAGGGCCTACTGACTCACCGACCTCAGGACCTCACGACTCACCGACCTCAGGACCTACCGACTCACCGACCTCAGCACCTACCGACTCTTTGACCTCAGGACCTACCGACTCACCGATCTCAGGGCCTACCGACTCACCGACCTCAGGGCCTACCGACTCACCGACCTCAGGGCCTACCTATTCACCGACCTCAGGGCCTATCGACTCACCGACCTCAGGGCCTACCGACTCACCGACCTCAGGGCCTACCGACTCACCGACCTCAGGGCCTACCGAATCAATGACCTCAGGACCTACCGACTCACTGACCTCAGGACCTACCGACTCACCGACCTCAGGGCCTACCGACTCACCGAACTCAGGGCCTACCGACTCACCGACCTCAGGGCCTACCGACTCACCGACCTCAGGACCTACCGACTCACCGACCTCAGGGCCTACAGACTCACTGACCTCAGGACCTACCAACTCACCGACCTCAGGGCCTACAGACTCACTGACCTCAGTGCCTACCGACTCACCGATCTCAGGACCTACCGACTCACCGACGTCAGGGCCTACCGACTCACGGACCTCAGGGCCTACCGACTCACTGACCTCAGGGCCTATCGACTCACCGACCTCAGGGCCTACTGACTCACTGACCTCAGGGCCTACCGACTCACCGACCTCAGGGCCTACCGACTCACTGACCTCAGGACCTACCGACTCACCGACCTCAGGGCCTACCGACTCACTGACCTCAGGGCCTACCTACTCACTGAACTCAGGGCCTACCGACTCACCGACCTCAGGGCCTACCGACTCACTGACCTCAGGGCCTACCGACTCACCGACCTCAGGGCCTACCGACTCACTGACCTCAGAGCCTACCGACTCACTGACCTCAGGACCTACCAACTCACCGACCTCAGGGCCTACAGACTCACCAACCTCAGTGCCTACCGACTCACCGACCTCAGGACCTACCGACTCACCGACGTCAGGGCCTACCGACTCACGGACCTCAGGGCCTACCTACTCACTGACCTCAGGGCCTATCGACTCACCGACCTCAGGGCCTACCGACTAACTGACCTCAGGGCCTACCGACTCACCGACCTCAGGCCCTACCGACTCACTGACCTCAGGACCTACCGACTCACCGACCTCAGGGCCTACCGACTCACTGACCTCAGGGCCTACCTACTCACTGAACTCAGGGCCTACCGACTCACCGACCTCAGGGCCTACCGACTCACTGACCTCAGGGCCTACCGACTCACCGACCTCAGGGCCTACCGACTCACTGACCTCAGAGCCTACCGACTCAATGACCTCAGGGCCTACCGACTCACCGACCTCAGGGCCTTCAGGCTCGCCAACCTCAGGGCCTACCGACTCACCGACCTCAGGGCTTACCGACTCACTGACCTCAGGATCTACTGACTCACCGAACTCAGGGCCTACCGACTCACCGACCTCAGGACCTACCGACTCACTGAACTCAGGACCGACTGACTCACCGACCTCAGGACCTACCGATTCACCGACCTCAGGGCCTACCGACTCACCGACCTCAGGGCTTACCGACTCACCGACCACAGGGCCTACCGACTCACCGACCTCAGGGCCTACAGATTCACCGACCTCAGGGCCTTCTGATTCACCGACCTCAGGGCCTACCGACTCACCGACCTCAGGGCCTACCGAATCACCGACCTGAGGACCTACCGACTCACTGACATCAGGGCCTACCGTCTCACTGAGCTCAGGGTCTACCGACTCACCGAACTCAGGGCATACCGACTCACCGACCTCAGGACCTACCGACTCACTTACATCAGGGCCTATCGAATCACCGACCTCAGGGCCTACAGACTCACTGACCTCAGGACCTACCGACTCACTGACATCAGGACCTATCGAATCACCGACCTCAGGACCTACCGAACCACCGACCTCAGGGCCTACCGACTCACCGACCTCAGGGCCTATCGAATCACCGACCTCAGTGCCTACTGACTCACCGACCTCAGGGCCTACCGACTCACCGACCTCAGGACCTACCGACTCACCGACCTCAGGGCCTACCGACTCACCGACCTCAGGGCCTACTGACTCACCGACCTCAGGGCCTTCCGACTCACCGACCTCAGGGCCTACCGACTCACCGACCTCAGGGCCTACCGACTCACCGACTTGAGGACCTACCGACTCACTGACATCAGGGCCTACCGACTCACTGACCTCAGGGTCTACCGACTCACCGAACTCAGGGCATACCGACTCACTGACCTCAGGACCTACCGACTCACTGACATCAGGGCCTATCGAATCACCAACCTCAGGGCCTACAGACTCACTGACCTCAGGACCTACCGACTCACTGACATCAGGGCCTATCGAATCACCGACCTCAGGACCTACCGAACCACCGACCTCAGGGCCTACCGACTCACCGACCTCAGGGCCTATCGAATCACCGACCTCAGGGCCTACTGACTCACCGACCTCAGGGCCTACCGACTCACTGACCTCAGGACCTACCGACTCACCGACTTCAGGGCCTACCGAATCACCGACCTCAGGACCTACCGACTCACCGACCTCAGGACCTACCGACTCACCGACCTCAGCAACTACCGACTCTCCGACCTCAGGACCTACCGACTCACCGACCTCAGGGCCTACCGACTCACCGACCTCAGGGCCTACCGACTCACCGACCTCAGGGCCTACCGACTCAATGACCTCAGGACCTACCGACTCACCGACCTCAGGACCTACCGACTCACCGACCTCAGGGCCTACCAACTCACCGAACTCAGGGCCTACCGACTCACCGACCTCAGGGCCTACAGACTCACCGACCTCAGGGCCTACCGACTCACCGACCTCAGGACCTACCGACTCACCGACCTCAGGGCCTACCGACTCACTGACCTCAGGGTCTACCTACTCACAGACCTCAGGGCCTACCGACTCACCGACCTCAGGGCCTACCGACTCACTGACCTCAGGGCCTACCGACTCAGCGATCTCAGGGCCTACCGGCTTACCGACCTCACGGCCTACCGATTCAATGACCTCAGGGCCTACCGACTCACCGACCTCAGGACCTACCGACTCACCGACCTCAGGAGCTACCGACTCACCGACCTCAGCAACTACCGACTCTCCGTCCTCAGGACCTACCGAATCACCGACCTCAGGGCCTACCGACTCACCGACCTCAGGGCCTACCGACTCACCGACCTCAGGGCCTACCGACTCAATGACCTCAGGACCTACCGACTCTCCGACCTCAGGGCCGACCGACGCACCGACCTCAGGGCTTACCGACTCACCGACCTCAGGGCCTACCGACTCACCAACCTCAGGGCCTACAGATTCACCGACCTCAGGGCCTTCCGACTCACCGACCTCAGGGCCTACCGACTCACCGACCTCAGGGCCTTCCGACTCACCGACCTGAGGACCTACCGACTCACTGACATCAGGGCCTACCGACTCACTGACCTCAGGGTCTACCGACTCACCGAACTCAGGGCCTACCGACTCACCGACCTCAGGACCTACCGACTCACTGACATCAGGGCCTATCGAATCACCGACCTCAGGGCCTACTGTCTCACCGACCTCAGGGCCTACCGACTCACCGACCTCAGGACCTATCGAATCACGGACCTCAGGGCCTACTGACTCACCGACCTCAGGACCTCACGACTCACCGACCTCAGGACCTACCGACTCACCGACCTCAGCACCTACCGACTCTTTGACCTCAGGACCTACCGACTCACCGACCTCAGGGCCTACCGACTCACCGACCTCAGGGCCTACCGACTCACCGACCTCAGGGCCTACCTATTCACCGACCTCAGGGCCTATCGACTCACCGACCTCAGGGCCTACCGACTCACCGACCTCAGGGCCTACCGACTCACCGACCTCAGGGCCTACCGAATCAATGACCTCAGGACCTACCGACTCACTGACCTCAGGACCTACCGACTCACCGACCTCAGGGCCTACCGACTCACCGAACTCAGGGCCTACCGACTCACCGACCTCAGGGCCTACCGACTCACCGACCTCAGGACCTACCGACTCACCGACCTCAGGGCCTACAGACTCACTGACCTCAGGACCTACCAACTCACCGACCTCAGGGCCTACAGACTCACTGACCTCAGTGCCTACCGACTCACCGATCTCAGGACCTACCGACTCACCGACGTCAGGGCCTACCGACTCACGGACCTCAGGGCCTACCTACTCACTGACCTCAGGGCCTATCGACTCACCGACCTCAGGGCCTACTGACTCACTGACCTCAGGGCCTACCGACTCACCGACCTCAGGGCCTACCGACTCACTGACCTCAGGACCTACCGACTCACCGACCTCAGGGCCTACCGACTCACTGACCTCAGGGCCTACCTACTCACTGAACTCAGGGCCTACCGACTCACCGACCTCAGGGCCTACCGACTCACTGACCTCAGGGCCTACCGACTCACCGACCTCAGGGCCTACCGACTCACTGACCTCAGAGCCTACCGACTCACTGACCTCAGGACCTACCAACTCACCGACCTCAGGGCCTACAGACTCACCAACCTCAGTGCCTACCGACTCACCGACCTCAGGACCTACCGACTCACCGACGTCAGGGCCTACCGACTCACGGACCTCAGGGCCTACCTACTCACTGACCTCAGGGCCTATCGACTCACCGACCTCAGGGCCTACCGACTAACTGACCTCAGGGCCTACCGACTCACCGACCTCAGGCCCTACCGACTCACTGACCTCAGGACCTACCGACTCACCGACCTCAGGGCCTACCGACTCACTGACCTCAGGGCCTACCTACTCACTGAACTCAGGGCCTACCGACTCACCGACCTCAGGGCCTACCGACTCACTGACCTCAGGGCCTACCGACTCACCGACCTCAGGGCCTACCGACTCACTGACCTCAGAGCCTACCGACTCAATGACCTCAGGGCCTACCGACTCACCGACCTCAGGGCCTACCGACTCACCGACCTCAGGGCCTACCGACTCACGGACCTCAGGGCCTACCGACTCACCGACATCAGGGCCTACAGACTCACCGACCACAGGGCCTACCGACTCACCGACATCAGGGCCTATTGACTCACCAACCTCAGGGCCTACCGACTCACTGACATCAGGGCCTACCGACTCACTGACCTCAGGGCCTACTGACTCACCGACCTCAGGGCCTACCGACTCACTGACCTCAGGACCTATCGATTCACCGACCTCAGGGCCGAATGACTCACTGACCTCAGGGCCTACCGACTCACCGACCTCAGGGCCTACCGACTCACCGACCTCAGGGCCTACCTACTCACCGACCTCAGGGCCTACCTACTCACCGACCTAAGAGTTTACCGACTCACTGACCTCAGGGCCTACCGACTCAACGACCTCAGGGCCTACCGACTCACTGACCTCAGGAGCTATCGACTCACCGACCTCAGGGCCGACCGACTCACTGACCTCAGGACCTAACGACTCACCGACCTCAGTGCCTACCGACTCACCGACCTCAGGGCCTACCGACTCAACAACCTCAGGGCCTACCGACTCACCGACCTCAGGTCCTACTGACTCACCGACCTCAGGGCCTACCTACTCCCCGACCTCAGGGCCTACCTACCCACCGACCTCAGGGCCTACCGACTCACCGACCTCAGGGCCTACCGACTCACCGACCTCAGGGCCTACCGACTCACCGACCTCAGGGCTTACCGACTCACCGACCTCAGGGCCTACCGACTCACCGACCTCAGGGCCTACAGATTCACCGACCTCAGGGCCTTCCGACTCACCGACCTCAGGGCCTACCGACTCACCGACCTCAGGGCCTACCGACTCACCGACCTGAGGACCTACCGATTCAATGACATCAGGGCCTACCGACTCACTGACCTCAGGGTCTACCGACTCACCGAACTCAGGGCATACCGACTCACCGACCTCAGGACCTACCGACTCACTGACATCAGGGCCTATCGAATCACCGACCTCAGGGCCTACCTATTCACCGACCTCAGGGCCTATCGACTCACCGACCTCAGGGCCTACCGACTCACCGACCTCAGGGCCTACCGACTCACCGACCTCAGGGCCTACCGAATCAATGACCTCAGGACCTACCGACTCACTGACCTCAGGACCTACCGACTCACCGACCTCAGGGCCTACCGACTCACCGAACTCAGGGCCTACCGACTCACCGACCTCAGGGCCTACCGACTCACCGACCTCAGGACCTACCGACTCACCGACCTCAGGGCCTACAGACTCACTGACCTCAGGACCTACCAACTCACCGACCTCAGGGCCTACAGACTCACTGACCTCAGTGCCTACCGACTCACCGATCTCAGGACCTACCGACTCACCGACGTCAGGGCCTACCGACTCACGGACCTCAGGGCCTACCTACTCACTGACCTCAGGGCCTATCGACTCACCGACCTCAGGGCCTACTGACTCACTGACCTCAGGGCCTACCGACTCACCGACCTCAGGGCCTACCGACTCACTGACCTCAGGACCTACCGACTCACCGACCTCAGGGCCTACCGACTCACTGACCTCAGGGCCTACCTACTCACTGAACTCAGGGCCTACCGACTCACCGACCTCAGGGCCTACCGACTCACTGACCTCAGGGCCTACCGACTCACCGACCTCAGGGCCTACCGACTCACTGACCTCAGAGCCTACCGACTCACTGACCTCAGGACCTACCAACTCACCGACCTCAGGGCCTACAGACTCACCAACCTCAGTGCCTACCGACTCACCGACCTCAGGACCTACCGACTCACCGACGTCAGGGCCTACCGACTCACGGACCTCAGGGCCTACCTACTCACTGACCTCAGGACCTACCTACTCACCGACCTCAGGACCTACCGACTCACCGACCTCAGGACCTACCTACTCACCGACGTAGGGCCTACTGACTCACCGACCTCAGGACCTACCGACTCACCGACCTGGGGCCTACTGACTCACCGACCTCAGGATCTACCGTCTCACCGACCTCAGGGTCTACCGACTCACCGACCTCAGGGCCTACCGACTCACCGACCTCAGGGCCTACCGACTCACTGACCTCAGGGCCTACCGACTCACCGACCTCAGGGCCTACCTACTCACCGACCTCAGGGCCTACCGACTCACCGACCTCAGGGCCTACCGACTCACCGACCTAGGGCCTACCGACTCACCGACCTCAGGGCCTACCGACTCACCGACCTCAGGGCCTTCAGGCTCGCCGACCTCAGGGCCTACCGACTCACCGACCTCAGGGCTTACCGACTCACTGACCTCAGGATCTACTGACTCACCGACCTCAGGGCCTACCGACTCACCGACCTCAGGGCCTACCGACTCACCGACCTCAGGGTCTACCGACTCACCGACCTCAGGGCCTACCGACTCACCGACCTCAGGGCCTACCGACTCACCGACCTCAGGGCCTACCGACTAACCGACCTCAGGACCTACCGACTCACTGACATCAGGGCCTACCGACTCACTGACCTCAGGGTCTACCGACTCACCGAACTCAGGGCCTACCGACTCACCGACCTCAGGACCTACCGACTCACTGACATCAGGGCCTATCGAATCACCGACCTCAGGGCCTACTGTCTCACCGACCTCAGGGCCTACCGACTCACCGACCTCAGGACCTATCGAATCACGGACCTCAGGGCCTACTGACTCACCGACCTCAGGACCTCACGACTCACCGACCTCAGGACCTACCGACTCACCGACCTCAGCACCTACCGACTCTTTGACCTCAGGACCTACCGACTCACCGACCTCAGGGCCTACCGACTCACCGACCTCAGGGCCTACCGACTCACCGACCTCAGGGCCTACCTATTCACCGACCTCAGGGCCTATCGACTCACCGACCTCAGGGCCTACCGACTCACCGACATCAGGGCCTACCGACTCACCGACCTCAGGGCCTACCGAATCAATGACCTCAGGACCTACCGACTCACTGACCTCAGGACCTACCGACTCACCGACCTCAGGGCCTACCGACTCACCGAACTCAGGGCCTACCGACTCACCGACCTCAGGGCCTACCGACTCACCGACCTCAGGACCTACCGACTCACCGACCTCAGGGCCTACAGACTCACTGACCTCAGGACCTACCAACTCACCGACCTCAGGGCCTACAGACTCACTGACCTCAGTGCCTACCGACTCACCGATCTCAGGACCTACCGACTCACCGACGTCAGGGCCTACCGACTCACGGACCTCAGGGCCTACCTACTCACTGACCTCAGGGCCTATCGACTCACCGACCTCAGGGCCTACTGACTCACTGACCTCAGGGCCTACCGACTCACCGACCTCAGGGCCTACCGACTCACTGACCTCAGGACCTACCGACTCACCGACCTCAGGGCCTACCGACTCACTGACCTCAGGGCCTACCTACTCACTGAACTCAGGGCCTACCGACTCACCGACCTCAGGGCCTACCGACTCACTGACCTCAGGGCCTACCGACTCACCGACCTCAGGGCCTACCGACTCACTGACCTCAGAGCCTACCGACTCACTGACCTCAGGACCTACCGACTCACCGACCTCAGGGCCTACAGACTCACCAACCTCAGTGCCTACCGACTCACCGACCTCAGGACCTACCGACTCACCGACGTCAGGGCCTACCGACTCACGGACCTCAGGGCCTACCTACTCACTGACCTCAGGGCCTATCGACTCACCGACCTCAGGGCCTACCGACTAACTGACCTCAGGGCCTACCGACTCACCGACCTCAGGCCCTACCGACTCACTGACCTCAGGACCTACCGACTCACCGACCTCAGGGCCTACCGACTCACTGACCTCAGGGCCTACCTACTCACTGAACTCAGGGCCTACCGACTCACCGACCTCAGGGCCTACCGACTCACTGACCTCAGGGCCTACCGACTCACCGACCTCAGGGCCTACCGACTCACTGACCTCAGAGCCTACCGACTCAATGACCTCAGGGCCTACCGACTCACCGACCTCAGGGCCTACCGACTCACCGACCTCAGGGCCTACCGACTCACGGACCTCAGGGCCTACCGACTCACCAACATCAGGGCCTACAGACTCACCGACCACAGGGCCTACCGACTCACCGACATCAGGGCCTATTGACTCACCGACCTCAGGGCCTACCGACTCACTGACATCAGGGCCTACCGACTCACTGACCTCAGGGCCTACTGACTCACCGACCTCAGGGCCTACCGACTCACTGACCTCAGGACCTATCGATTCACCGACCTCAGGGCCGAATGACTCACTGACCTCAGGGCCTACCGACTCACCGACCTCAGGGCCTACCGACTCACCGACCTCAGGGCCTACCTACTCACCGACCTCAGGGCCTACCTACTCACCGACCTAAGAGTTTACCGACTCACTGACCTCAGGGCCTACCGACTCAACGACCTCAGGGCCTACCGACTCACTGACCTCAGGAGCTATCGACTCACCGACCTCAGGGCCGACCGACTCACTGACCTCAGGACCTAACGACTCACCGACCTCAGTGCCTACCGACTCACCGACCTCAGGGCCTACCGACTCAACAACCTCAGGGCCTACCGACTCACCGACCTCAGGTCCTACTGACTCACCGACCTCAGGGCCTACCTACTCCCCGACCTCAGGGCCTACCTACCCACCGACCTCAGGGCCTACCGACTCACCGACCTCAGGGCCTACCGACTCACCGACCTCAGGGCCTACCGACTCACCGACCTCAGGGCTTACCGACTCACCGACCTCAGGGCCTACCGACTCACCGACCTCAGGGCCTACAGATTCACCGACCTCAGGGCCTTCCGACTCACCGACCTCAGGGCCTACCGACTCACCGACCTCAGGGCCTACCGACTCACCGACCTGAGGACCTACCGATTCAATGACATCAGGGCCTACCGACTCACTGACCTCAGGGTCTACCGACTCACCGAACTCAGGGCATACCGACTCACCGACCTCAGGACCTACCGACTCACTGACATCAGGGCCTATCGAATCACCGACCTCAGGGCCTACAGACTCACTGACCTCAGGACCTACCGACTCACTGACATCAGGGCCTATCGAATCACCGACCTCAGGACCTACCGAACCACCGACCTCAGGGCCTACCGACTCACCGACCTCAGGGCCTATCGAATCACCGACCTCAGGGCCTACTGACTCACCGACCTCAGGGCCTACCGACTCACCGACCTCAGGACCAACCGACTCACCGACTTCAGGGCCTACCGACTCACCGACCTCAGGACCTACCGACTCACCGACCTCAGGAGCTACCGACTCACCGACCTCAGCAACTACCGACTCTCCGTCCTCAGGACCTACCGAATCACCGACCTCAGGGCCTACCGACTCACCGACCTCAGGGCCTACCGACTCACCGACCTCAGGGCCTACCGACTCAATGACCTCAGGACCTACCGACTCTCCGACCTCAGGGCCGACCGACGCACCGACCTCAGGGCTTACCGACTCACCGACCTCAGGGCCTACCGACTCACCAACCTCAGGGCCTACAGATTCACCGACCTCAGGGCCTTCCGACTCACCGACCTCAGGGCCTACCGACTCACCGACCTCAGGGCCTTCCGACTCACCGACCTGAGGACCTACCGACTCACTGACATCAGGGCCTACCGACTCACTGACCTCAGGACCTACCGACTCACCGACCTCAGGGCCTACCGACTCACTGACCTCAGGGCCTACCTACTCACTGAACTCAGGGCCTACCGACTCACCGACCTCAGGGCCTACCGACTCACTGACCTCAGGGCCTACCGACTCACCGACCTCAGGGCCTACCGACTCACTGACCTCAGAGCCTACCGACTCACTGACCTCAGGACCTACCAACTCACCGACCTCAGGGCCTACAGACTCACCAACCTCAGTGCCTACCGACTCACCGACCTCAGGACCTACCGACTCACCGACGTCAGGGCCTACCGACTCACGGACCTCAGGGCCTACCTACTCACTGACCTCAGGGCCTATCGACTCACCGACCTCAGGGCCTACCGACTAACTGACCTCAGGGCCTACCGACTCACCGACCTCAGGCCCTACCGACTCACTGACCTCAGGACCTACCGACTCACCGACCTCAGGGCCTACCGACTCACTGACCTCAGGGCCTACCTACTCACTGAACTCAGGGCCTACCGACTCACCGACCTCAGGGCCTACCGACTCACTGACCTCAGGGCCTACCGACTCACCGACCTCAGGGCCTACCGACTCACTGACCTCAGAGCCTACCGACTCAATGACCTCAGGGCCTACCGACTCACCGACCTCAGGGCCTACCGACTCACCGACCTCAGGGCCTACCGACTCACGGACCTCAGGGCCTACCGACTCACCGACATCAGGGCCTACAGACTCACCGACCACAGGGCCTACCGACTCACCGACATCAGGGCCTATTGACTCACCGACCTCAGGGCCTACCGACTCACTGACATCAGGGCCTACCGACTCACTGACCTCAGGGCCTACTGACTCACCGACCTCAGGGCCTACCGACTCACTGACCTCAGGACCTATCGATTCACCGACCTCAGGGCCGAATGACTCACTGACCTCAGGGCCTACCGACTCACCGACCTCAGGGCCTACCGACTCACCGACCTCAGGGCCTACCTACTCACCGACCTCAGGGCCTACCTACTCACCGACCTAAGAGTTTACCGACTCACTGACCTCAGGGCCTACCGACTCAACGACCTCAGGGCCTACCGACTCACTGACCTCAGGTGCTATCGACTCACCGACCTCAGGGCCGACCGACTCACTGACCTCAGGACCTAACGACTCACCGACCTCAGTGCCTACCGACTCACCGACCTCAGGGCCTACCGACTCAACAACCTCAGGGCCTACCGACTCACCGACCTCAGGTCCTACTGACTCACCGACCTCAGGGCCTACCTACTCCCCGACCTCAGGGCCTACCTACCCACCGACCTCAGGGCCTACCGACTCACCGACCTCAGGGCCTACCGACTCACCGACCTCAGGGCCTACCGACTCACCGACCTCAGGGCTTACCGACTCACCGACCTCAGGGCCTACCGACTCACCGACCTCAGGGCCTACAGATTCACCGACCTCAGGGCCTTCCGACTCACCGACCTCAGGGCCTACCGACTCACCGACCTCAGGGCCTACCGACTCACCGACCTGAGGACCTACCGATTCAATGACATCAGGGCCTACCGACTCACTGACCTCAGGGTCTACCGACTCACCGAACTCAGGGCATACCGACTCACCGACCTCAGGACCTACCGACTCACTGACATCAGGGCCTATCGAATCACCGACCTCAGGGCCTACAGACTCACTGACCTCAGGACCTACCGACTCACTGACATCAGGGCCTATCGAATCACCGACCTCAGGACCTACCGAACCACCGACCTCAGGGCCTACCGACTCACCGACCTCAGGGCCTATCGAATCACCGACCTCAGGGCCTACTGACTCACCGACCTCAGGGCCTACCGACTCACCGACCTCAGGACCAACCGACTCACCGACTTCAGGGCCTACCGACTCACCGACCTCAGGACCTACCGACTCACCGACCTCAGGAGCTACCGACTCACCGACCTCAGCAACTACCGACTCTCCGTCCTCAGGACCTACCGAATTACCGACCTCAGGGCCTACCGACTCACCGACCTCAGGGCCTACCGACTCACCGACCTCAGGGCCTACCGACTCAATGACCTCAGGACCTACCGACTCTCCGACCTCAGGGCCGACCGACGCACCGACCTCAGGGCTTACCGACTCACCGACCTCAGGGCCTACCGACTCACCAACCTCAGGGCCTACAGATTCACCGACCTCAGGGCCTTCCGACTCACCGACCTCAGGGCCTACCGACTCACCGACCTCAGGGCCTTCCGACTCACCGACCTGAGGACCTACCGACTCACTGACATCAGGGCCTACCGACTCACTGACCTCAGGGTCTACCGACTCACCGAACTCAGGGCATACCGACTCACCGACCTCAGGACCTACTGACTCACTGACATCAGGGCCTATCGAATCACCGACCTCAGGGCCTACAGACTCACTGACCTCAGGACCTACCGACTCACTGACATCAGGACCTATCGAATCACCGACCTCAGGACCTACCGAACCACCGACCTCAGGGCCTACCGACTCATCGACCTCAGGGCCTATCGAATCACCGACCTCAGGGCCTACTGACTCACCGACCTCAGGGCCTACCGACTCACCGACCTCAGGACCTACCGACTCACCGACTTCAGGGCCTACCGACTCACCGAACTCAGGACCTACCGACTCACCGAACTCAGGGCCTACAGACTCACTGACCTCAGGGCCTACCGACTCACCGACCTCAGGGCCTACCGACTCACCGACCTCAGGGCCTACTGACTCACCGACCTCAGGGCCGTCCGACTCACCGACCTCAGGGCCTACCGACTCACCGACCTCAGGGCCTACCGACTCACCGACCTGAGGACCTACCGACTCACTGACATCAGGGCCTACCGACTCACTGACCTCAGGGTCTACCGACTCACCGACCTCTGGGCCTACCGACTCACCGACCTCAGGGCCTACCAACTCACCGAACTCAGGGCCTGCCTACTCACCGACCTCAGGACCTACGTACTGACCGACCTCAGGGCCTCCCGACTCACTGACCTCAGGGACTACCGACTCACCGACCTCAGGGCCTACCGACTCACCGACCTCAGGGCTTACCGACTCACCGACCTCAGGACCTACCTACTCACCGACCTCAGGACCTACCGACTCACCGACCTCAGGACCTACCTACTCACCGACGTAGGGCCTACTGACTCACCGACCTCAGGACCTACCGACTCACCGACCTGGGGCCTACTGACTCACCGACCTCAGGACCTACCGTCTCACCGACCTCAGGGTCTACCGACTCACCGACCTCAGGGCCTACCGACTCACCGACCTCAGGGCCTACCGACTCACTGACCTCAGGGCCTACCGACTCACCGACCTCAGGGCCTACCTACTCACCGACCTCAGGGCCTACCAACTCACCGACCTCAGGGCCTACCGACTCACCGACCTAGGGCCTACCGACTCACCGACCTCAGGGCCTACCGACTCACCGACCTCAGGGCCTTCAGGCTCGCCGACCTCAGGGCCTACCGACTCACCGACCTCAGGGCTTACCGACTCACTGACCTCAGGATCTACTGACTCACCGACCTCAGGGCCTACCGTCTCACCGACCTCAGGGCCTACCGACTCACCGACCTCAGGGTCTACCGACTCACCGACCTCAGGGCCTACCGACTCACCGACCTCAGGGCCTACCGACTCACCGACCTCAGGGCCTACTGACTAACCGACCTCAGGACCTACCGACTCACTGACATCAGGGCCTACCGACTCACTGACCTCAGGTTCTACCGACTCAACGAACTCAGGGCCTACCGACTCACCGACCTCAGGACCTACCGACTCACTGAACTCAGGACCGACTGACTCACCGACCTCAGGACCTACCGATTCACCGACCTCAGGGCCTACCGACTCACCGACCTCAGGGCCTACCGACTCACCGACCTCAGGGCCTACAGATTCACCGACCTCAGGGCCTTCCGACTCACCGACCTCAGGGCCTACCGACTCACCGACCTCAGGGCCTACCGAATCACCGACCTGAGGACCTACCGACTCACTGACATCAGGGCCTACCGACTCACTGACCTCAGGGTCTACCGACTCACCGACCTCAGGACCAACCGACTCACCGACTTCAGGGCCTACCGACTCACCGACCTCAGGACCTACCGACTCACCGACCTCAGGACCTACCGACTCACCGACCTCAGCAACTACCGACTCTCCGTCCTCAGGACCTACCGAATCACCGACCTCAGGGCCTACCGACTCACCGACCTCAGGGCCTACCGACTCACCGACCTCAGGGCCTACCGACTCAATGACCTCAGGACCTACCGATTCACCGACCTCAGGGCCTACCGACGCACCGACCTCAGGGCTTACCGACTCACCGACCTCAGGGCCTACCGACTCACCAACCTCAGGGCCTACAGATTCACCGACCTCAGGGCCTTCCGACTCACCGACCTCAGGGCCTACCGACTCACCGACCTCAGGGCCTTCCGACTCACCGACCTGAGGACCTACCGACTCACTGACATCAGGGCCTACCGACTCACTGACCTCAGGGTCTACCGACTCACCGAACTCAGGGCATACCGACTCACCGACCTCAGGACCTACTGACTCACTGACATCAGGGCCTATCGAATCACCGACCTCAGGGCCTACAGACTCACTGACCTCAGGACCTACCGACTCACTGACATCAGGACCTATCGAATCACCGACCTCAGGACCTACCGAACCACCGACCTCAGGGCCTACCGACTCATCGACCTCAGGGCCTATCGAATCACCGACCTCAGGGCCTACTGACTCACCGACCTCAGGGCCTACCGACTCACCGACCTCAGGACCTACCGACTCACCGACTTCAGGGCCTACCGACTCACCGAACTCAGGGCCTACCGACTCACCGAACTCAGGGCCTACAGACTCACTGACCTCAGGGCCTACCGACTCACCGACCTCAGGGCATACCGACTCACCGACCTCAGGGCCTACTGACTCACCGACCTCAGGGCCGTCTGACTCACCGACCTCAGGGCCTACCGACTCACCGACCTCAGGGCCTACCGACTCACCGACCTGAGGACCTACCGACTCACTGACATCAGGCCCTACCGACTCACTGACCTCAGGGTCTACCGACTCACCGACCTCTGGGCCTACCGACTCACCGACCTCAGGGCCTACCAACTCACCGAACTCAGGGCCTGCCTACTCACCGACCTCAGGACCTACCGACTGACCGACCTCAGGGCCTCCCGACTCACTGACCTCAGGGACTACCGACTCACCGACCTCAGGGCCTACCGACTCACCGACCTCAGGGCTTACCGACTCACCGACCTCAGGACCTACCTACTCACCGACCTCAGGACCTACCGACTCACCGACCTCAGGACCTACCTACTCACCGACGTAGGGCCTACTGACTCACCGACCTCAGGACCTACCGACTCACCGACCTGGGGCCTACTGACTCACCGACCTCAGGACCTACCGTCTCACCGACCTCAGGGTCTACCGACTCACCGACCTCAGGGCCTACCGACTCACCGAACTCAGGGCCTACAGACTCACTGACCTCAGGGCCTACCGACTCACCGACCTCAGGGCCTACCTACTCACCGACCTCAGGGCCTACCAACTCACCGACCTCAGGGCCTACCGACTCACCGACCTAGGGCCTACCGACTCACCGACCTCAGGGCCTACCGACTCACCGACCTCAGGGCCTTCAGGCTCGCCGACCTCAGGGCCTACCGACTCACCGACCTCAGGGCTTACCGACTCACTGACCTCAGGATCTACTGACTCACCGACCTCAGGGCCTACCGTCTCACCGACCTCAGGGCCTACCGACTCACCGACCTCAGGGTCAACCGACTCACCGACCTCAGGGCCTACCGACTCACCGACCTCAGGGCCTACCGACTCACCGACCTCAGGGCCTACTGACTAACCGACCTCAGGACCTACCGACACACTGACATCAGGGCCTACCGACTCACTGACCTCAGGTTCTACCGACTCAACGAACTCAGGGCCTACCGACTCACCGACCTCAGGACCTACCGACTCACTGAACTCAGGACCGACTGACTCACCGACCTCAGGACCTACCGATTCACCGACCTCAGGGCCTACCGACTCACCGACCTCAGGGCCTACCGACTCACCGACCTCAGGGCCTACAGATTCACCGTCCTCAGGGCCTTCCGACTCACCGACCTCAGGGCCTACCGACTCACCGACCTCAGGGCCTACCGAATCACCGACCTCAGGACCTACCGACTCACTGACATCAGGGCCTACCGACTCACTGACCTCAGGGTCTACCGACTCACCGAACTCAGGGCATACCGACTCACCGACCTCAGGACCTACCGACTCACTTACATCAGGGCCTATCGAATCACCGACCTCAGGGCCTACAGACTCACTGACCTCAGGACCTACCGACTCACTGACATCAGGACCTATCGAATCACCGACCTCAGGACCTACCGAACCACCGACCTCAGGGCCTACCGACTCACCGACCTCAGGGCCTATCGAATCACCGACCTCAGTGCCTACTGACTCACCGACCTCAGGGCCTACCGATTCACCGACATCAGGACCTACCGACTCACCGACTTCAGGGCCGACCGACTCACCGAACTCAGGGCCTACCGACTCACCGAACTCAGGGCCTACAGACTCACTGACCTCAGGGCCTACCGACTCACCGACCTCAGGGCCTACCGACTCACCGACCTCAGGGCCTACTGACTCACCGACCTCAGGGCCTTCCGACTCACCGACCTCAGGGCCTACCGACTCACCGACCTCAGGGCCTACCGACTCACCGACCTGAGGACCTACCGACTCACTGACATCAGGGCCTACCGACTCACTGACCTCAGGGTCTACCGACTCACCGAACTCAGGGCATACCGACTCACTGACCTCAGGACCTACCGACTCACCGACCTCAGGACCTACCGACTCACTGACATCAGGGCCTATCGAATCACCAACCTCAGGGCCTACAGACTCACTGACCTCAGGACCTACCGACTCACTGACATCAGGGCCTATCGAATCACCGACCTCAGGACCTACCGAACCACCGACCTCAGGGCCTACCGACTCACCGACCTCAGGGCCTATCGAATCACCGACCTCAGGGCCTACTGACTCACCGACCTCAGGGCCTACCGACTCACTGACCTCAGGACCTACCGACTCACCGACTTCAGGGCCTACCGAATCACCGACCTCAGGGCCTACCGAACCACCGACCTCAGGGCCTACCGACTCACCGACCTCAGGGCCTACCGACTCACCGACCTCAGGGCTTACCGACTCACCGACCTCAGGGCCTACCGACTCACCGACCTCAGGGCCTACAGATTCACCGACCTCAGGGCCTTCCGACTCACCGACCTCAGGGCCTACCGACTCACCGACCTCAGGGCCTACCGACTCACCGACCTGAGGACCTACCGATTCAATGACATCAGGGCCTACCGACTCACTGACCTCAGGGTCTACCGACTCACCGAACTCAGGGCATACCGACTCACCGACCTCAGGACCTACCGACTCACTGACATCAGGGCCTATCGAATCACCGACCTCAGGGCCTACAGACTCACTGACCTCAGGACCTACCGACTCACTGACATCAGGGCCTATCGAATCACCGACCTCAGGACCTACCGAACCACCGACCTCAGGGCCTACCGACTCACCGACCTCAGGGCCTATCGAATCACCGACCTCAGGGCCTACTGACTCACCGACCTCAGGGCCTACCGACTCACCGACCTCAGGACCAGCCGACTCACCGACTTCAGGGCCTACCGACTCACCGACCTCAGGACCTACCGACTCACCGACCTCAGGACCTACCGACTCACCGACCTCAGCAACTACCGACTCTCCGTCCTCAGGACCTACCGAACCACCGACCTCAGGGCCTACCGACTCACCGACCTCAGGACCTACCGACTCACCGACCTCAGCAACTACCGACTCTCCGTCCTCAGGGCCTACCGACTCACCGACCTCAGGGCCTACCGACTCACCGACCTCAGGGCCTACCGACTCAATGACCTCAGGACCTACCGACTCTCCGACCTCAGGGCCTACCGACGCACCGACCTCAGGGCTTACCGACTCACCGACCTCAGGGCCTACCGACTCACCAACCTCAGGGCCTACAGATTCACCGACCTCAGGGCCTTCCGACTCACCGACCTCAGGGCCTACCGACTCACCGACCTCAGGGCCTTCCGACTCACCGACCTGAGGACCTACCGACTCACTGACATCAGGGCCTACCGACTCACTGACCTCAGGGTCTACCGACTCACCGAACTCAGGGCATACCGACTCACCGACTTCAGGACCTACTGACTCACTGACAACAGGGCCTAACGAATCACCGACCTCAGGGCCTACCGAATCACCGACCTGAGGACCTACCGACTCACTGACATCAGGGCCTACCGACTCACTGACCTCAGGGTCTACCGACTCACCGACCTCAGGACCAACCGACTCACCGACTTCAGGGCCTACCGACTCACCGACCTCAGGACCTACCGACTCACCGACCTCAGGACCTACCGACTCACCGACCTCAGCAACTACCGACTCTCCGTCCTCAGGACCTACCGAATCACCGACCTCAGGGCCTACCGACTCACCGACCTCAGGGCCTACCGACTCACCGACCTCAGGGCCTACCGACTCAATGACCTCAGGACCTACCGATTCACCGACCT
The DNA here is from genome assembly GCF_044704955.1 of Pristiophorus japonicus. Taxonomy (NCBI): domain Eukaryota; kingdom Metazoa; phylum Chordata; class Chondrichthyes; family Pristiophoridae; genus Pristiophorus; species Pristiophorus japonicus. The sequence goes on along the minus strand of NC_091994.1, from coordinate 61,095,165 downwards.
CAGGGCCTACCGACGCACCGACCTCAGGGCTTACCGACTCACCGACCTCAGGGCCTACCGACTCACCAACCTCAGGGCCTACAGATTCACCGACCTCAGGGCCTTCCGACTCACCGACCTCAGGGCCTACCGACTCACCGACCTCAGGGCCTTCCGACTCACCGACCTGAGGACCTACCGACTCACTGACATCAGGGCCTACCGACTCACTGACCTCAGGGTCTACCGACTCACCGAACTCAGGGCATACCGACTCACCGACCTCAGGACCTACTGACTCACTGACATCAGGGCCTATCGAATCACCGACCTCAGGGCCTACAGACTCACTGACCTCAGGACCTACCGACTCACTGACATCAGGACCTATCGAATCACCGACCTCAGGACCTACCGAACCACCGACCTCAGGGCCTACCGACTCATCGACCTCAGGGCCTATCGAATCACCGACCTCAGGGCCTACTGACTCACCGACCTCAGGGCCTACCGACTCACCGACCTCAGGACCTACCGACTCACCGACTTCAGGGCCTACCGACTCACCGAACTCAGGGCCTACCGACTCACCGAACTCAGGGCCTACAGACTCACTGACCTCAGGGCCTACCGACTCACCGACCTCAGGGCATACCGACTCACCGACCTCAGGGCCTACTGACTCACCGACCTCAGGGCCGTCTGACTCACCGACCTCAGGGCCTACCGACTCACCGACCTCAGGGCCTACCGACTCACCGACCTGAGGACCTACCGACTCGCTGACATCAGGCCCTACCGACTCACTGACCTCAGGGTCTACCGACTCACCGACCTCTGGGCCTACCGACTCACCGACCTCAGGGCCTACCAACTCACCGAACTCAGGGCCTGCCTACTCACCGACCTCAGGACCTACCGACTGACCGACCTCAGGGCCTCCCGACTCACTGACCTCAGGGACTACCGACTCACCGACCTCAGGGCCTACCGACTCACCGACCTCAGGGCTTACCGACTCACCGACCTCAGGACCTACCTACTCACCGACCTCAGGACCTACCGACTCACCGACCTCAGGACCTACCTACTCACCGACGTAGGGCCTACTGACTCACCGACCTCAGGACCTACCGACTCACCGACCTGGGGCCTACTGACTCACCGACCTCAGGACCTACCGTCTCACCGACCTCAGGGTCTACCGACTCACCGACCTCAGGGCCTACCGACTCACCGAACTCAGGGCCTACAGACTCACTGACCTCAGGGCCTACCGACTCACCGACCTCAGGGCCTACCTACTCACCGACCTCAGGGCCTACCAACTCACCGACCTCAGGGCCTACCGACTCACCGACCTAGGGCCTACCGACTCACCGACCTCAGGGCCTACCGACTCACCGACCTCAGGGCCTTCAGGCTCGCCGACCTCAGGGCCTACCGACTCACCGACCTCAGGGCTTACCGACTCACTGACCTCAGGATCTACTGACTCACCGACCTCAGGGCCTACCGTCTCACCGACCTCAGGGCCTACCGACTCACCGACCTCAGGGTCAACCGACTCACCGACCTCAGGGCCTACCGACTCACCGACCTCAGGGCCTACCGACTCACCGACCTCAGGGCCTACTGACTAACCGACCTCAGGACCTACCGACACACTGACATCAGGGCCTACCGACTCACTGACCTCAGGTTCTACCGACTCAACGAACTCAGGGCCTACCGACTCACCGACCTCAGGACCTACCGACTCACTGAACTCAGGACCGACTGACTCACCGACCTCAGGACCTACCGATTCACCGACCTCAGGGCCTACCGACTCACCGACCTCAGGGCCTACCGACTCACCGACCTCAGGGCCTACAGATTCACCGTCCTCAGGGCCTTCCGACTCACCGACCTCAGGGCCTACCGACTCACCGACCTCAGGGCCTACCGAATCACCGACCTGAGGACCTACCGACTCACTGACATCAGGGCCTACCGACTCACTGACCTCAGGGTCTACCGACTCACCGAACTCAGGGCATACCGACTCACCGACCTCAGGACCTACCGACTCACTTACATCAGGGCCTATCGAATCACCGACCTCAGGGCCTACAGACTCACTGACCTCAGGACCTACCGACTCACTGACATCAGGACCTATCGAATCACCGACCTCAGGACCTACCGAACCACCGACCTCAGGGCCTACCGACTCACCGACCTCAGGGCCTATCGAATCACCGACCTCAGTGCCTACTGACTCACCGACCTCAGGGCCTACCGATTCACCGACATCAGGACCTACCGACTCACCGACTTCAGGGCCGACCGACTCACCGAACTCAGGGCCTACCGACTCACCGAACTCAGGGCCTACAGACTCACTGACCTCAGGGCCTACCGACTCACCGACCTCAGGGCCTACCGACTCACCGACCTCAGGGCCTACTGACTCACCGACCTCAGGGCCTTCCGACTCACCGACCTCAGGGCCTACCGACTCACCGACCTCAGGGCCTACCGACTCACCGACCTGAGGACCTACCGACTCACTGACATCAGGGCCTACCGACTCACTGACCTCAGGGTCTACCGACTCACCGAACTCAGGGCATACCGACTCACTGACCTCAGGACCTACCGACTCACCGACCTCAGGACCTACCGACTCACTGACATCAGGGCCTATCGAATCACCAACCTCAGGGCCTACAGACTCACTGACCTCAGGACCTACCGACTCACTGACATCAGGGCCTATCGAATCACCGACCTCAGGACCTACCGAACCACCGACCTCAGGGCCTACCGACTCACCGACCTCAGGGCCTATCGAATCACCGACCTCAGGGCCTACTGACTCACCGACCTCAGGGCCTACCGACTCACTGACCTCAGGACCTACCGACTCACCGACTTCAGGGCCTACCGAATCACCGACCTCAGGGCCTACCGAACCACCGACCTCAGGGCCTACCGACTCACCGACCTCAGGGCCTACCGACTCACCGACCTCAGGGCTTACCGACTCACCGACCTCAGGGCCTACCGACTCACCGACCTCAGGGCCTACAGATTCACCGACCTCAGGGCCTTCCGACTCACCGACCTCAGGGCCTACCGACTCACCGACCTCAGGGCCTACCGACTCACCGACCTGAGGACCTACCGATTCAATGACATCAGGGCCTACCGACTCACTGACCTCAGGGTCTACCGACTCACCGAACTCAGGGCATACCGACTCACCGACCTCAGGACCTACCGACTCACTGACATCAGGGCCTATCGAATCACCGACCTCAGGGCCTACAGAATCACTGACCTCAGGACCTACCGACTCACTGACATCAGGGCCTATCGAATCACCGACCTCAGGACCTACCGAACCACCGACCTCAGGGCCTACCGACTCACCGACCTCAGGGCCTATCGAATCACCGACCTCAGGGCCTACTGACTCACCGACCTCAGGGCCTACCGACTCACCGACCTCAGGACCAGCCGACTCACCGACTTCAGGGCCTACCGACTCACCGACCTCAGGACCTACCGACTCACCGACCTCAGGACCTACCGACTCACCGACCTCAGCAACTACCGACTCTCCGTCCTCAGGACCTACCGAACCACCGACCTCAGGGCCTACCGACTCACCGACCTCAGGACCTACCGACTCACCGACCTCAGCAACTACCGACTCTCCGTCCTCAGGGCCTACCGACTCACCGACCTCAGGGCCTACCGACTCACCGACCTCAGGGCCTACCGACTCAATGACCTCAGGACCTACCGACTCTCCGACCTCAGGGCCTACCGACGCACCGACCTCAGGGCTTACCGACTCACCGACCTCAGGGCCTACCGACTCACCAACCTCAGGGCCTACAGATTCACCGACCTCAGGGCCTTCCGACTCACCGACCTCAGGGCCTACCGACTCACCGACCTCAGGGCCTTCCGACTCACCGACCTGAGGACCTACCGACTCACTGACATCAGGGCCTACCGACTCACTGACCTCAGGGTCTACCGACTCACCGAACTCAGGGCATACCGACTCACCGACTTCAGGACCTACTGACTCACTGACAACAGGGCCTAACGAATCACCGACCTCAGGGCCTACAGACTCACTGACCTCAGGACCTACCGACTCACTGACATCAGGACCTATCGAATCACCGACCTCAGGACCTACCGAACCACCGACCTCAGGGCCTACCGACTCATCGACCTCAGGGCCTATCGAATCACCGACCTCAGGGCCTACTGACTCACCGACCTCAGGGCCTACCGACTCACCGACCTTAGGACCTACCGACTCACCGACTTCAGGGCCTACCGACTCACCGAACTCAGGGCCTACCGACTCACCGAACTCAGGGCCTACAGACTCACTGACCTCAGGGCCTACCGACTCACCGACCTCAGGGCCTACCGACTCACCGACCTCAGGGCCTACCGACTCACCGACCTGAGGACCTACCGACTCACTGACATCAGGGCCTACCGACTCACTGACCTCAGGGTCTACCGACTCACCGACCTCTGGGCCTACCGACTCACCGACCTCAGGGCCTACCAACTCACCGAACTCAGGGCCTGCCTACTCACCGACCTCAGGACCTACCGACTGACCGACCTCAGGGCCTCCCGACTCACTGACCTCAGGGACTACTGACTCACCGACCTCAGGGCCTACCGACTCACCGACCTCAGGGCTTACCGACTCACCGACCTCAGGACCTACCTACTCACCGACCTCAGGACCTACCGACTCACCGACCTCAGGACCTACCTACTCACCGACGTAGGGCCTACTGACTCACCGACCTCAGGACCTACCGACTCACCGACCTGGGGCCTACTGACTCACCGACCTCAGGACCTACCGTCTCACCGACCTCAGGGTCTACCGACTCACCGACCTCAGGGCCTACCGACTCACCGACCTCAGGGCCTACCGACTCACTGACCTCAGGGCCTACCGACTCACCGACCTCAGGGCCTACCTACTCACCGACCTCAGGGCCTACCAACTCACCGACCTCAGGGCCTACCGACTCACCGACCTAGGGCCTACCGACTCACTGACCTCAGGGCCTACCGACTCACCGACCTCAGGGCCTACCGTCTCACCGACCTCAGGGCCTACCGACTCACCGACCTCAGGGTCTACCGACTCACCGACCTCAGGGCCTACCGACTCACCGACCTCAGGGCCTACCGACTCACCGACCTCAGGGCCTACTGACTAACCGACCTCAGGACCTACCGACTCACTGACATCAGGGCCTACCGACTCACTGACCTCAGGTTCTACCGACTCAACGAACTCAGGGCCTACCGACTCACCGACCTCAGGACCTACCGACTCACTGAACTCAGGACCGACTGACTCACCGACCTCAGGACCTACCGATTCACCGACCTCAGGGCCTACCGACTCACCGACCTCAGGGCTTACCGACTCACCGACCTCAGGGCCTACCGACTCACCGACCTCAGGGCCTACAGATTCACCGACCTCAGGGCCTTCCGACTCACCGACCTCAGGGCCTACCGACTCACCGACCTCAGGGCCTACCGAATCACCGACCTGAGGACCTACCGACTCACTGACATCAGGGCCTACCGACTCACTGACCTCAGGGTCTACCGACTCACCGAACTCAGGGCATACCGACTCACCGACCTCAGGACCTACCGACTCACTTACATCAGGGCCTATCGAATCACCGACCTCAGGGCCTACAGACTCACTGACCTCAGGACCTACCGACTCACTGACATCAGGACCTATCGAATCACCGACCTCAGGACCTACCGAACCACCGACCTCAGGGCCTACCGACTCACCGACCTCAGGGCCTATCGAATCACCGACCTCAGTGCCTACTGACTCACCGACCTCAGGGCCTACCGACTCACCGACATCAGGACCTACCGACTCACCGACTTCAGGGCCGACCGACTCACCGAACTCAGGGCCTACCGACTCACCGACCTCAGGGCCTACCGACTCACTGACCTCAGGGCCTACCGACTCACCGACCTCAGGGCCTACCTACTCACCGACCTCAGGGCCTACCAACTCACCGACCTCAGGGCCTACCGACTCACCGACCTAGGGCCTACCGACTCACCGACCTCAGGGCCTACCGACTCACCGACCTCAGGGCCTTCAGGCTCGCCGACCTCAGGGCCTACCGACTCACCGACCTCAGGGCTTACCGACTCACTGACCTCAGGATCTACTGACTCACCGACCTCAGGGCCTACCGTCTCACCGACCTCAGGGCCTACCGACTCACCGACCTCAGGGTCTACCGACTCACCGACCTCAGGGCCTACTGACTAACCAACCTCAGGACCTACCGACTCACTGACATCAGGGCCTACCGACTCACTGACCTCAGGTTCTACCGACTCAACGAACTCAGGGCCTACCGACTCACCGACCTCAGGACCTACCGACTCACTGAACTCAGGACCGACTGACTCACCGACCTCAGGACCTACCGATTCACCGACCTCAGGGCCTACCGACTCACCGACCTCAGGGCCTACCGACTCACCGACCTCAGGGCCTACAGATTCACCGACCTCAGGGCCTTCCGACTCACCGACCTCAGGGCCTACCGAATCACCGACCTGAGGACCTACCGACTCACTGACATCAGGGCCTACCGACTCACTGACCTCAGGGTCTACCGACTCACCGACCTCAGGACCAACCGACTCACCGACTTCAGGGCCTACCGACTCACCGACCTCAGGACCTACCGACTCACCGACCTCAGGACCTACCGACTCACCGACCTCAGCAACTACCGACTCTCCGTCCTCAGGACCTACCGAATCACCGACCTCAGGGCCTACCGACTCACCGACCTCAGGGCCTACCGACTCACCGACCTCAGGGCCTACCGACTCAATGACCTCAGGACCTACCGACTCTCCGACCTCAGGGCCGACCGACGCACCGACCTCAGGGCTTACCGACTCACCGACCTCAGGGCCTACCGACTCACCAACCTCAGGGCCTACAGATTCACCGACCTCAGGGCCTTCCGACTCACCGACCTCAGGGCCTACCGACTCACCGACCTCAGGGCCTTCCGACTCACCGACCTGAGGACCTACCGACTCACTGACATCAGGGCCTACCGACTCACTGACCTCAGGGTCTACCGACTCACCGAACTCAGGGCATACCGACTCACCGACCTCAGGACCTACTGACTCACTGACATCAGGGCCTATCGAATCACCGACCTCAGGGCCTACAGACTCACTGACCTCAGGACCTACCGACTCACTGACATCAGGACCTATCGAATCACCGACCTCAGGACCTACCGAACCACCGACCTCAGGGCCTACCGACTCATCGACCTCAGGGCCTATCGAATCACCGACCTCAGGGCCTACTGACTCACCGACCTCAGGGCCTACCGACTCACCGACCTCAGGACCTACCGACTCACCGACTTCAGGGCCTACCGACTCACCGAACTCAGGGCCTACCGACTCACCGAACTCACGGCCTACAGACTCACTGACCTCAGGGCCTACCGACTCACCGACCTCAGGGCCTACCGACTCACCGACCTCAGGGCCTACTGACTCACCGACCTCAGGGCCGTCCGACTCACCGACCTCAGGGCCTACCGACTCACTGACCTCAGGGCCTACCGACTCACCGACCTGAGGACCTACCGACTCACTGACATCAGGGCCTACCGACTCACTGACCTCAGGGTCTACCGACTCACCGACCTCTGGGCCTACCGACTCACCGACCTCAGGGCCTACCAACTCACCGAACTCAGGGCCTGCCTACTCACCGACCTCAGGACCTACCGACTGACCGACCTCAGGGCCTCCCGACTCACTGACCTCAGGGACTACCGACTCACCGACCTCAGGGCCTACCGACTCACCGACCTCAGGGCTTACCGACTCACCGACCTCAGGACCTACCTACTCACCGACCTCAGGACCTACCGACTCACCGACCTCAGGACCTACCTACTCACCGACGTAGGGCCTACTGACTCACCGACCTCAGGACCTACCGACTCACCGACCTGGGGCCTACTGACTCACCGACCTCAGGACCTACCGTCTCACCGACCTCAGGGTCTACCGACTCACCGACCTCAGGGCCTACCGACTCACCGACCTCAGGGCCTACCGACTCACTGACCTCAGGGCCTACCGACTCACCGACCTCAGGGCCTACCTACTCACCGACCTCAGGGCCTACCAACTCACCGACCTCAGGGCCTACCGACTCACCGACCTAGGGCCTACCGACTCACCGACCTCAGGGCCTACCGACTCACCGACCTCAGGGCCTTCAGGCTCGCCGACCTCAGGGCCTACCGACTCACCGACCTCAGGGCTTACCGACTCACTGACCTCAGGATCTACTGACTCACCGACCTCAGGGCCTACCGTCTCACCGACCTCAGGGCCTACCGACTCACCGACCTCAGGGTCTACCGACTCACCGACCTCAGGGCCTACCGACTCACCGACCTCAGGGCCTACCGACTCACCGACCTCAGGGCCTACTGACTAACCGACCTCAGGACCTACCGACTCACTGACATCAGGGCCTACCGACTCACTGACCTCAGGTTCTACCGACTCAACGAACTCAGGGCCTACCGACTCACCGACCTCAGGACCTACCGACTCACTGAACTCAGGACTGACTGACTCACCGACCTCAGGACCTACCGATTCACCGACCTCAGGGCCTACCGACTCACCGACCTCAGGGCCTACCGACTCACCGACCTCAGGGCCTACAGATTCACCGTCCTCAGGGCCTTCCGACTCACCGACCTCAGGGCCTACCGACTCACCGACCTCAGGGCCTACCGAATCACCGACCTGAGGACCTACCGACTCACTGACATCAGGGCCTACCGACTCACTGACCTCAGGGTCTACCGACTCACCGAACTCAGGGCATACCGACTCACCGACCTCAGGACCTACCGACTCACTTACATCAGGGCCTATCGAATCACCGACCTCAGGGCCTACAGACTCACTGACCTCAGGACCTACCGACTCACTGACATCAGGACCTATCGAATCACCGACCTCAGGACCTACCGAACCACCGACCTCAGGGCCTACCGACTCACCGACCTCAGGGCCTATCGAATCACCGACCTCAGTGCCTACTGACTCACCGACCTCAGGGCCTACCGATTCACCGACATCAGGACCTACCGACTCACCGACTTCAGGGCCGACCGACTCACCGAACTCAGGGCCTACCGACTCACCGAACTCAGGGCCTACAGACTCACTGACCTCAGGGCCTACCGACTCACCGACCTCAGGGCCTACCGACTCACCGACCTCAGGGCCTACTGACTCACCGACCTCAGGGCCTTCCGACTCACCGACCTCAGGGCCTACCGACTCACCGACCTCAGGGCCTACCGACTCACCGACCTGAGGACCTACCGACTCACTGACATCAGGGCCTACCGACTCACTGACCTCAGGGTCTACCGACTCACCGAACTCAGGGCATACCGACTCACTGACCTCAGGACCTACCGACTCACTGACATCAGGGCCTATCGAATCACCAACCTCAGGGCCTACAGACTCACTGACCTCAGGACCTACCGACTCACTGACATCAGGGCATATCGAATCACCGACCTCAGGACCTACCGAACCACCGACCTCAGGGCCTACCGACTCACCGACCTCAGGGCCTATCGAATCACCGACCTCAGGGCCTACTGACTCACCGACCTCAGGGCCTACCGACTCACTGACCTCAGGACCTACCGACTCACCGACTTCAGGGCCTACCGAATCACCGACCTCAGGGCCTACCGAACCACCGACCTCAGGGCCTACCGACTCACCGACCTCAGGGCCTACCGACTCACCGACCTCAGGGCTTACCGACTCACCGACCTCAGGGCCTACCGACTCACCGACCTCAGGGCCTACAGATTCACCGACCTCAGGGCCTTCCGACTCACCGACCTCAGGGCCTACCGACTCACCGACCTCAGGGCCTACCGACTCACCGACCTGAGGACCTACCGATTCAATGACATCAGGGCCTACCGACTCACTGACCTCAGGGTCTACCGACTCACCGAACTCAGGGCATACCGACTCACCGACCTCAGGACCTACCGACTCACTGACATCAGGGCCTATCGAATCACCGACCTCAGGGCCTACAGACTCACTGACCTCAGGACCTACCGACTCACTGACATCAGGGCCTATCGAATCACCGACCTCAGGACCTACCGAACCACCGACCTCAGGGCCTACCGACTCACCGACCTCAGGGCCTATCGAATCACCGACCTCAGGGCCTACTGACTCACTGACCTCAGGGCCTACCGACTCACCGACCTCAGGACCAGCCGACTCACCGACTTCAGGGCCTACCGACTCACCGACCTCAGGACCTACCGACTCACCGACCTCAGGACCTACCGACTCACCGACCTCAGCAACTACCGACTCTCCGTCCTCAGGACCTACCGAACCACCGACCTCAGGGCCTACCGACTCACCGACCTCAGGGCCTACCGACTCACCGACCTCAGGGCCTACCGACTCAATGACCTCAGGACCCACCGACTCTCCGACCTCAGGGCCTACCGACGCACCGACCTCAGGGCCTACAGATTCACCGACCTCAGGGCCTTCCGACTCACCGACCTCAGGGCCTACCGACTCACCGACCTCAGGGCCTTCCGACTCACCGACCTGAGGACCTACCGACTCACTGACATCAGGGCCTACCGACTCACTGACCTCAGGATCTACTGACTCACCGACCTCAGGGCCTACCGACTCACCGACCTCAGGACCTACCGACTCACTGACATCAGGGCCTATCGAATCACCGACCTCAGGGCCTACAGACTCACTGACCTCAGGACCTACCGACTCACTGACATCAGGGCCTATCGAATCACCGACCTCAGGACCTACCGAACCACCGACCTCAGGGCCTACCGACTCACCGACCTCAGGGCCTATCGAATCACCGACCTCAGGGCCTACTGACTCACTGACCTCAGGGCCTACCGACTCACCGACCTCAGGACCAGCCGACTCACCGACTTCAGGGCCTACCGACTCACCGACCTCAGGACCTACCGACTCACCGACCTCAGGACCTACCGACTCACCGACCTCAGCAACTACCGACTCTCCGTCCTCAGGACCTACCGAACCACCGACCTCAGGGCCTACCGACTCACCGACCTCAGGGCCTACCGACTCACCGACCTCAGGGCCTACCGACTCAATGACCTCAGGACCCACCGACTCTCCGACCTCAGGGCCTACCGACGCACCGACCTCAGGGCTTACCGACTCACCGACCTCAGGGCCTACCGACTCACCAACCTCAGGGCCTACAGATTCACCGACCTCAGGGCCTTCCGACTCACCGACCTCAGGGCCTACCGACTCACCGACCTCAGGGCCTTCCGACTCACCGACCTGAGGACCTACCGACTCACTGACATCAGGGCCTACCGACTCACTGACCTCAGGGTCTACCGACTCACCGAACTCAGGGCATACCGACTCACCGACTTCAGGACCTACTGACTCACTGACAACAGGGCCTATCGAATCACCGACCTCAGGGCCTACAGACTCACTGACCTCAGGACCTACCGACTCACTGACATCAGGACCTATCGAATCACCGACCTCAGGACCTACCGAACCACCGACCTCAGGGCCTACCGACTCATCGACCTCAGGGCCTATTGAATCACCGACCTCAGGGCCTACTGACTCACCGACCTCAGGGCCTACCGACTCACCGACCTCAGGACCTACCGACTCACCGACTTCAGGGCCTACCGACTCACCGAACTCAGGGCCTACCGACTCACCGAACTCAGGGCCTACAGACTCACTGACCTCAGGGCCTACCGACTCACCGACCTCAGGGCCTACCGACTCACCGACCTCAGGGCCTACCGACTCACCGACCTGAGGACCTACCGACTCACTGACATCAGGGCCTACCGACTCACTGACCTCAGGGTCTACCGACTCACCGACCTCTGGGCCTACCTACTCACCGACCTCAGGGCCTACCAACTCACCGAACTCAGGGCCTGCCTACTCACCGACCTCAGGACCTACCGACTGACCGACCTCAGGGCCTCCCGACTCACTGACCTCAGGGACTACTGACTCACCGACCTCAGGGCCTACCGACTCACCGACCTCAGGGCTTACCGACTCACCGACCTCAGGACCTACCTACTCACCGACCTCAGGACCTACCGACTCACCGACCTCAGGACCTACCTACTCACCGACGTAGGGCCTACTGACTCACCGACCTCAGGACCTACCGACTCACCGACCTGGGGCCTACTGACTCACCGACCTCAGGACCTACCGTCTCACCGACCTCAGGGTCTACCGACTCACCGACCTCAGGGCCTACCGACTCACCGACCTCAGGGCCTACCGACTCACTGACCTCAGGGCCTACCGACTCACCGACCTCAGGGCCTACCTACTCACCGACCTCAGGGCCTACCAACTCACCGACCTCAGGGCCTACCGACTCACCGACCTAGGGCCTACCGACTCACCGACCTCAGGGCCTACCGACTCACCGACCTCAGGGCCTTCAGGCTCGCCGACCTCAGGGCCTACCGACTCACCGACCTCAGGGCTTACCGACTCACTGACCTCAGGATCTGCTGACTCACCGACCTCAGGGCCTACCGTCTCACCGACCTCAGGGCCTACCGACTCACCGACCTCAGGGTCTACCGACTCACCGACCTCAGGGCCTACCGACTCACCGACCTCAGGGCCTACCGACTCACCGACCTCAGGGCCTACTGACTAACCGACCTCAGGACCTACCGACTCACTGACATCAGGGCCTACCGACTCACTGACCTCAGGTTCTACCGACTCAACGAACTCAGGGCCTACCGACTCACCGACCTTAGGACCTACCGACTCACTGAACTCAGGACCGACTGACTCACCGACCTCAGGACCTACCGATTCACCGACCTCAGGGCCTACCGACTCACCGACCTCAGGGCTTACCGACTCACCGACCTCAGGGCCTACCGACTCACCGACCTCAGGGCCTACAGATTCACCGACCTCAGGGCCTTCCGACTCACCGACCTCAGGGCCTACCGACTCACCGACCTCAGGGCCTACCGAATCACCGACCTGAGGACCTACCGACTCACTGACATCAGGGCCTACCGACTCACTGACCTCAGGGTCTACCGACTCACCGAACTCAGGGCATACCGACTCACCGACCTCAGGACCTACCGACTCACTTACATCAGGGCCTATCGAATCACCGACCTCAGGGCCTACAGACTCACTGACCTCAGGACCTACCGACTCACTGACATCAGGACCTATCGAATCACCGACCTCAGGACCTACCGAACCACCGACCTCAGGGCCTACCGACTCACCGACCTCAGGGCCTATCGAATCACCGACCTCAGTGCCTACTGACTCACCGACCTCAGGGCCTACCGACTCACCGACATCAGGACCTACCGACTCACCGACTTCAGGGCCGACCGACTCACCGAACTCAGGGCCTACCGACTCACCGAACTCAGGGCCTACAGACTCACTGACCTCAGGGCCTACCGACTCACCGACCTCAGGGCCTACCGACTCACCGACCTCAGGGCCTACTGACTCACCGACCTCAGGACCTTCCGACTCACCGACCTCAGGGCCTACCGACTCACCGACCTCAGGGCCTACCGACTCACCGACCTGAGGACCTACCGACTCACTGACATCAGGGCCTACCGACTCACTGACCTCAGGGTCTACCGACTCACCGAACTCAGGGCATACCGACTCACTGACCTCAGGACCTACCGACTCACTGACATCAGGGCCTATCGAATCACCAACCTCAGGGCCTACAGACTCACTGACCTCAGGACCTACCGACTCACTGACATCAGGGCCTATCGAATCACCGACCTCAGGACCTACCGAACCACCGACCTCAGGGCCTACCGACTCACCGACCTCAGGGCCTATCGAATCACCGACCTCAGGGCCTACTGACTCACCGACCTCAGGGCCTACCGACTCACTGACCTCAGGACCTACCGACTCACCGACTTCAGGGCCTACCGAATCACCGACCTCAGGACCTACCGACTCACCGACCTCAGGACCTACCGACTCACCGACCTCAGCAACTACCGACTCTCCGACCTCAGGACCTACCGACTCACCGACCTCAGGGCCTACCGACTCACCGACCTCAGGGCCTACCGACTCACCGACCTCAGGGCCTACCGACTCAATGACCTCAGGACCTACCGACTCACCGACCTCAGGACCTACCGACTCACCGACCTCAGGGCCTACCAACTCACCGAACTCAGGGCCTACCGACTCACCGACCTCAGGGCCTACAGACTCACCGACCTCAGGGCCTACCGACTCACCTACCTCAGGACCTACCGACTCACCGACCTCAGGGCCTACCGACTCACTGACCTCAGGGTCTACCTACTCACAGACCTCAGGGCCTACCGACTCACCGACCTCAGGGCCTACCGACTCACTGACCTCAGGGCCTACCGACTCAGCGATCTCAGGGCCTACCGGCTTACCGACCTCACGGCCTACCGATTCAATGACCTCAGGGCCTACCGACTCACCGACCTCAGGTCCTGCCGACTCACCGACCCCAGGGCCTACCGACTCACGGACCTCAGGGCCTACCGACACACCGACATCAGGGCCTACAGACTCACCGACCACAGGGCCTACCGACTCACCGACATCAGGGCCTACTGACTCACCGACCTCAGGGCCTACCGACTCACTGACATCAGGGCCTACCGACTCACTGACCTCAGGGCCTACTGACTCACCGACCTCAGGGCCTACCGACTCACCGAACTCAGGGCCTACCGACTCACCGACCTCAGGGCCTACCGACTCACCGACCTGAGGACCTACCGACTCACTGACATCAGGGCCTACCGACTCACTGACCTCAGGGTCTACCGACTCACCGAACTCAGGGCATACCGACTCACCGACCTCAGGACCTACCGACTCACTGACATCAGGGCCTATCGAATCACCGACCTCAGGGCCTACAGACCCACTGACCTCAGGACCTACCGACTCACTGACATCAGGGCCTATCGAATCACCGACCTCAGGACCTACCGAACCACCGACCTCAGGGCCTACCGACTCACCGACCTCAGGGCCTATTGAATCACCGACCTCAGGGCCTACTGACTCACCGACCTCAGGGCCTACTGACTCACCGACCTCAGGGCCTACCGACTCACCGACCTCAGGGCCTAGCTACTCACCGACCTCATGGCCTACCGACTCACCGACCTCAGGGCCTACCGACTCACCGACCTCAGGACCTACCGACTCACGGACCTCAGGATCTACCGACTCACTGATCTCAGAACCTACCGACTCACCGACCTCAGGGCCTACCTACTCACCGACCTAGGGCCTACCGACTCACCGACCTCAGGGTCCACACACTCGCCGACCTCAGGGCCTACCGACTCACCGACATCAGGACCTACCGACTCACCGACCTCAGGGCCCACCCACTCGCCGACCTCAGGGCCTACCGACTCACTGACCTCAGGACCTACCGACTCACCGACCTCTGGGCCTACCGACTCACCGACCTCAGGGCCTACCAACTCACCGAACTCAGGGCCTGCCTACTCACCGCCCTCAGGACCTACCGACTGACCGACCTCAGGGCCTCCCGACTCACTGACCTCAGGGACTACCGACTCACCGACCTCAGGGCCTACCGACTCACCGACCTCAGGGCTTACCGACTCACCGACCTCAGGACCTACCTACTCACCGACCTCAGGACCTACCGACTCACCGACCTCAGGACCTACCTACTCACCGACGTAGGGCCTACTGACTCACCGACCTCAGGACCTACCGACTCACCGACCTGGGGCCTACTGACTCACCGACCTCAGGACCTACCGTCTCACCGACCTCAGGGTCTACCGACTCACCGACCTCAGGGCCTACCGACTCACCGACCTCAGGGCCTACCGACTCACTGACCTCAGGGCCTACCGACTCACCGACCTCAGGGCCTACCTACTCACCGACCTCAGGGCCTACCGACTCACCGACCTCAGGGCCTACCGACTCACTGACCTAGGGCCTACCGACTCACCGACCTCAGGGCCTACCGACTCACCGACCTCAGGGCCTTCAAGCTCGCCGACCTCAGGGCCTACCGACTCACCGACCTCAGGGCTTACCGACTCACTGACCTCAGGATCTACTGACTCACCGACCTCAGGGCCTACTGACTCACCGACCTCAGGGCCTACCGACTCACCGACCTCAGGGTCTACCGACTCACCGACCTCAAGGCCTACCGACTCACCGACCTCAGGGCCTACCGACTTACCGACCTCAGGGCCTACCGACTAACCGACCTCAGGACCTACCGACTCACTGACATCAGGGCCTACCGACTCACTGACCTCAGGGTCTACCGACTCACCGAACTCAGGGCCTACCGACTCACCGACCTCAGGACCTACCGACTCACTGACATCAGGGCCTATCGAATCACCGACCTCAGGGCCTACTGACTCACCGACCTCAGGGCCTACCAACTCACCGACCTCAGGAC
Organism: Pristiophorus japonicus; assembly: GCF_044704955.1. Taxonomy (NCBI): domain Eukaryota; kingdom Metazoa; phylum Chordata; class Chondrichthyes; family Pristiophoridae; genus Pristiophorus; species Pristiophorus japonicus. The sequence goes on along the minus strand of NC_091994.1, from coordinate 61,078,448 downwards.
CTATCGAATCACGGACCTCAGGGCCTACTGACTCACCGACCTCAGGGCCTATCGAATCACCGACCTCAGGGCCTACTGACTCACCGACCTCAGGACCGACTGACTCACCGACCTCAGGACCTACCGATTCACCGACCTCAGGGCCTACCGACTCACCGACCTCAGGACCTACCGACTCACTGACCTCAGGGCCTACAGACTCACCGACCTCAGGACCTCACGACTCACCGACCTCAGGACCTACCGACTCACCGACCTCAGCACCTACCGACTCTCCGACCTCAGGACCTACCGACTCACCGACCTCAGGGCCTACCGACTCACCGACCTCAGGGCCTACCGACTCACCGACCTCAGGGCCTACCTATTCACCGACCTCAGGGCCTATCGACTCACCGACCTCAGGGCCTACCGACTCACCGACCTCAGGGCCTACCGACTCACCGACCTCAGGGCCTACCGAATCAATGACCTCAGGACCTACCGACTCACTGACCTCAGGACCTACCGACTCACCGACCTCAGGGCCTACCGACTCACCGAACTCAGGGCCTACCGACTCACCGACCTCAGGGCCTACCGACTCACCGACCTCAGGGCATACCGACTCACCGACCTCAGGACCTACCGACTCACTGACATCAGGGCCTATCGAATCACCGACCTCAGGGCCTACAGACCCACTGACCTCAGGACCTACCGACTCACTGACATCAGGGCCTATCGATTCACCGACCTCAGGACCTACCGAACCACCGACCTCAGGGCCTACCGACTCACCGACCTCAGGGCCTATTGAATCACCGACCTCAGGGCCTACTGACTCACCGACCTCAGGGCCTACTGACTCACCGACCTCAGGGCCTACCGACTCACCGGCCTCAGGGCCTACCTACTCACCGACCTCATGGCCTACCGACTCACCGACCTCAGGGCCTACCGACTCACCGACCTCAGGACCTACCGACTCACCGACCTCAGGACCTACCGACTCACTGATCTCAGAACCTACCGACTCACCGACCTCAGGGCCTACCTACTCACCGACCTAGGGCCTACCGACTCACCGACCTCAGGGTCCACACACTCGCCGACCTCAGGGCCTACCGACTCACCGACATCAGGACCTACCGACTCACCGACCTCAGGGCCCACCCACTCGCAGACCTCAGGGCCTACCGACTCACTGACCTCAGGACCTACCGACTCACCGACCTCAGGGACTACCGACTCACCGACCTCAGGGCCTACCGACTCACCGACCTCAGGGCTTACCGACTCACCGACCTCAGGACCTACCTACTCACCGACCTCAGGACCTACCGACTCACCGACCTCAGGACCTACCTACTCACCGACGTAGGGCCTACTGACTCACCGACATCAGGACCTACCGACTCACCGACCTGGGGCCTACTGACTCACCGACCTCAGGACCTACCGTCTCACCGACCTCAGGGTCTACCGACTCACCGACCTCAGGGCCTACCGACTCACCGACCTCAGGGCCTACCGACTCACTGACCTCAGGGCCTACCGACTCACCGACCTCAGGGCCTACCTACTCACCGACCTCAGGGCCTACCGACTCACCGACCTCAGGGCCTACCGACTCACCGACCTAGGGCCTACCGACTCACCGACCTCAGGGCCTACCGACTCACCGACCTCAGGGCCTTCAGGCTCGCCGACCTCAGGGCCTACCGACTCACCGACCTCAGGGCTTACCGACTCACTGACCTCAGGATCTACTGACTCACCGACCTCAGGGCCTACCGACTCACCGACCTCAGGGCCTACCGACTCACCGACCTCAGGGTCTACCGACTCACCGAACTCAGGGCCTACCGACTCACCGACCTCAGGGCCTACCGACTCACCGACCTCAGGGCCTACCGACTAACCGACCTCAGGACCTACCGACTCACTGACATCAGGGCCTACCGACTCACTGAACTCAGGGTCTACCGACTCACCGAACTCAGGGCCTACCGACTCACCGACCTCAGGACCTACCGACTCACTGACATCAGGGCCTATCGAATCACCGACCTCAGGGCCTACTGACTCACCGACCTCAGGGCCTACCGACTCACCGACCTCAGGACCTATCGAATCACGGACCTCAGGGCCTACTGACTCACCGACCTCAGGGCTTATCGAATCACCGACCTCAGGGCCTACTGACTCACCGACCTCAGGACCGACTGACTCACCGACCTCAGGACCTACCGATTCACCGACCTCAGGGCCTACCGACTCACCGACCTCAGGACCTACCGACTCACTGACCTCAGGGCCTACAGACTCACCGACCTCAGGACCTCACGACTCACCGACCTCAGGACCTACTGACTCACCGACCTCAGCACCTACCGACTCTCCGACCTCAGGAGCTACCGACTCACCGACCTCAGGGCCTACCGACTCACCGACCTCAGGGCCTACCGACTCACCGACCTCAGGGCCTACCTATTCACCGACCTCAGGGCCTATCGACTCACCGACCTCAGGGCCTACCGACTCACCGACCTCAGGGCCTACCGACTCACCGACCTCAGGGCCTACCGAATCAATGACCTCAGGACCTACCGACTCACTGACCTCAGGACCTACCGACTCACCGACCTCAGGGCCTACCGACTCACCGACGTCAGGGCCTACCGACTCAGCGATCTCAGGGCCTACCGGCTTACCGACCTCACGGCCTACCGATTCAATGACCTCAGGGCCTACCGACTCACCGACCTCAGGTCCTGCCGACTCACCGACCCCAGGGCCTACTGACTCACGGACCTCAGGGCCTACCGACACACCGACATCAGGGCCTACAGACTCACCGACCACAGGGCCTACCGACTCACCGACATCAGGGCCTACTGACTCACCGACCTCAGGGCCTACCGACTCACTGACATCAGGGCCTACCGACTCACTGACCTCAGGGCCTACTGACTCACCGACCTCAGGGCCTACCGACTCACCGAACTCAGGGCCTACCGACTCACCGACCTCAGGGCCTACCGACTCACCGACCTGAGGACCTACCGACTCACTGACATCAGGGCCTACCGACTCACTGACCTCAGGGTCTACCGACTCACCGAACTCAGGGCATACCGACTCACCGACCTCAGGACCTACCGACTCACTGACATCAGGGCCTATCGAATCACCGACCTCAGGGCCTACAGACCCACTGACCTCAGGACCTACCGACTCACTGACATCAGGGCCTATCGAATCACCGACCTCAGGACCTACCGAACCACCGACCTCAGGGCCTACCGACTCACCGACCTCAGGGCCTATTGAATCACCGACCTCAGGGCCTACTGACTCACCGACCTCAGGGCCTACTGACTCACCGACCTCAGGGCCTACCGACTCACCGACCTCAGGGCCTAGCTACTCACCGACCTCATGGCCTACCGACTCACCGACCTCAGGGCCTACCGACTCACCGACCTCAGGACCTACCGACTCACCGACCTCAGGATCTACCGACTCACTGATCTCAGAACCTACCGACTCACCGACCTCAGGGCCTACCTACTCACCGACCTAGGGCCTACCGACTCACCGACCTCAGGGTCCACACACTCGCCGACCTCAGGGCCTACCGACTCACCGACATCAGGACCTACCGACTCACCGACCTCAGGGCCCACCCACTCGCCGACCTCAGGGCCTACCGACTCACTGACCTCAGGACCTACCGACTCACCGACCTCTGGGCCTACCGACTCACCGACCTCAGGGCCTACCAACTCACCGAACTCAGGGCCTGCCTACTCACCGCCCTCAGGACCTACCGACTGACCGACCTCAGGGCCTCCCGACTCACTGACCTCAGGGACTACCGACTCACCGACCTCAGGGCCTACCGACTCACCGACCTCAGGGCTTACCGACTCACCGACCTCAGGACCTACCTACTCACCGACCTCAGGACCTACCGACTCACCGACCTCAGGACCTACCTACTCACCGACGTAGGGCCTACTGACTCACCGACCTCAGGACCTACCGACTCACCGACCTGGGGCCTACTGACTCACCGACCTCAGGACCTACCGTCTCACCGACCTCAGGGTCTACCGACTCACCGACCTCAGGGCCTACCGACTCACCGACCTCAGGGCCTACCGACTCACTGACCTCAGGGCCTACCGACTCACCGACCTCAGGGCCTACCTACTCACCGACCTCAGGGCCTACCGACTCACCGACCTCAGGGCCTACCGACTCACTGACCTAGGGCCTACCGACTCACCGACCTCAGGGCCTACCGACTCACCGACCTCAGGGCCTTCAAGCTCGCCGACCTCAGGGCCTACCGACTCACCGACCTCAAGGCCTACCGACTCACCGACCTCAGGGCCTACCGACTTACCGACCTCAGGGCCTACCGACTAACCGACCTCAGGACCTACCGACTCACTGACATCAGGGCCTACCGACTCACTGACCTCAGGGTCTACCGACTCACCGAACTCAGGGCCTACCGACTCACCGACCTCAGGACCTACCGACTCACTGACATCAGGGCCTATCGAATCACCGACCTCAGGGCCTACTGACTCACCGACCTCAGGGCCTACCAACTCACCGACCTCAGGACCTATCGAATCACGGACCTCAGGGCCTACTGACTCACCGACCTCAGGGCCTATCGAATCACCGACCTCAGGGCCTACTGACTCACCGACCTCAGGACCGACTGACTCACCGACCTCAGGACCTACCGATTCACCGACCTCAGGGCCTACCGACTCACCGACCTCAGGACCTACCGACTCACTGACCTCAGGGCCTACAGACTCACCGACCTCAGGACCTCACGACTCACCGACCTCAGGACCTACCGACTCACCGACCTCAGCACCTACCGACTCTCCGACCTCAGGACCTACCGACTCACCGACCTCAGGGCCTACCGACTCACCGACCTCAGGGCCTACCGACTCACCGACCTCAGGGCCTACCTATTCACCGACCTCAGGGCCTATCGACTCACCGACCTCAGGGCCTACCGACTCACCGACCTCAGGGCCTACCGACTCACCGACCTCAGGGCCTACCGAATCAATGACCTCAGGACCTACCGACTCACTGACCTCAGGACCTACCGACTCACCGACCTCAGGGCCTACCGACTCACCGAACTCAGGGCCTACCGACTCACCGACCTCAGGGCCTACCGACTCACCGACCTCAGGGCATACCGACTCACCGACCTCAGGACCTACCGACTCACTGACATCAGGGCCTATCGAATCACCGACCTCAGGGCCTACAGACCCACTGACCTCAGGACCTACCGACTCACTGACATCAGGGCCTATCGAATCACCGACCTCAGGACCTACCGAACCACCGACCTCAGGGCCTACCGACTCACCGACCTCAGGGCCTATTGAATCACCGACCTCAGGGCCTACTGACTCACCGACCTCAGGGCCTACTGACTCACCGACCTCAGGGCCTACCGACTCACCGGCCTCAGGGCCTACCTACTCACCGACCTCATGGCCTACCGACTCACCGACCTCAGGGCCTACCGACTCACCGACCTCAGGACCTACCGACTCACCGACCTCAGGACCTACCGACTCACTGATCTCAGAACCTACCGACTCACCGACCTCAGGGCCTACCTACTCACCGACCTAGGGCCTACCGACTCACCGACCTCAGGGTCCACACACTCGCCGACCTCAGGGCCTACCGACTCACCGACATCAGGACCTACCGACTCACCGACCTCAGGGCCCACCCACTCGCAGACCTCAGGGCCTACCGACTCACTGACCTCAGGACCTACCGACTCACCGACCTCAGGGACTACCGACTCACCGACCTCAGGGCCTACCGACTCACCGACCTCAGGGCTTACCGACTCACCGACCTCAGGACCTACCTACTCACCGACCTCAGGACCTACCGACTCACCGACCTCAGGACCTACCTACTCACCGACGTAGGGCCTACTGACTCACCGACATCAGGACCTACCGACTCACCGACCTGGGGCCTACTGACTCACCGACCTCAGGACCTACCGTCTCACCGACCTCAGGGTCTACCGACTCACCGACCTCAGGGCCTACCGACTCACCGACCTCAGGGCCTACCGACTCACTGACCTCAGGGCCTACCGACTCACCGACCTCAGGGCCTACCTACTCACCGACCTCAGGGCCTACCGACTCACCGACCTCAGGGCCTACCGACTCACCGACCTAGGGCCTACCGACTCACCGACCTCAGGGCCTACCGACTCACCGACCTCAGGGCCTTCAGGCTCGCCGACCTCAGGGCCTACCGACTCACCGACCTCAGGGCTTACCGACTCACTGACCTCAGGATCTACTGACTCACCGACCTCAGGGCCTACCGACTCACCGACCTCAGGGCCTACCGACTCACCGACCTCAGGGTCTACCGACTCACCGAACTCAGGGCCTACCGACTCACCGACCTCAGGGCCTACCGACTCACCGACCTCAGGGCCTACCGACTAACCGACCTCAGGACCTACCGACTCACTGACATCAGGGCCTACCGACTCACTGAACTCAGGGTCTACCGACTCACCGAACTCAGGGCCTACCGACTCACCGACCTCAGGACCTACCGACTCACTGACATCAGGGCCTATCGAATCACCGACCTCAGGGCCTACTGACTCACCGACCTCAGGGCCTACCGACTCACCGACCTCAGGACCTATCGAATCACGGACCTCAGGGCCTACTGACTCACCGACCTCAGGGCCTATCGAATCACCGACCTCAGGGCCTACTGACTCACCGACCTCAGGACCGACTGACTCACCGACCTCAGGACCTACCGATTCACCGACCTCAGGGCCTACCGACTCACCGACCTCAGGACCTACCGACTCACTGACCTCAGGGCCTACAGACTCACCGACCTCAGGACCTCACGACTCACCGACCTCAGGACCTACTGACTCACCGACCTCAGCACCTACCGACTCTCCGACCTCAGGACCTACCGACTCACCGACCTCAGGGCCTACCGACTCACCGACCTCAGGGCCTACCGACTCACCGACCTCAGGGCCTACCTATTCACCGACCTCAGGGCCTATCGACTCACCGACCTCAGGGCCTACCGACTCACCGACCTCAGGGCCTACCGACTCACCGACCTCAGGGCCTACCGAATCAATGACCTCAGGACCTACCGACTCACTGACCTCAGGACCTACCGACTCACCGACCTCAGGGCCTACCGACTCACCGACGTCAGGGCCTACCGACTCACGGACCTCAGGGCCTACCTACTCACTGACCTCAGGGCCTATCGACTCACCGACCTCAGGGCCTACCGACTCACTGACCTCAGGGCCTACCGACTCACCGACCTCAGGGCCTACCGACTCACTGACCTCAGGACCTACCGACTCACCGACCTCAGGGCCTACCGACTCACTGACCTCAGGGCCTACCTACTCACTGAACTCAGGGCCTACCGACTCACCGACCTCAGGGCCTACCGACTCACTGACCTCAGGGCCTACCGACTCACCGACCTCAGGGCCTACCGACTCACTGACCTCAGAGCCTACCGACTCAATGACCTCAGGGCCTACCGACTCACCGACCTCAGGGCCTACCGACTCACCGACCTCAGGGCCTACCGACTCACGGACCTCAGGGCCTACCGACTCACCGACATCAGGGCCTACAGACTCACCGACCACAGGGCCTACCGACTCACCGACCTCAGGGCCTACCGACTCACTGACCTCAGGACCTATCGATTCACCGACCTCAGGGCCGAATGACTCACTGACCTCAGGGCCTACCGACTCACCGACCTCAGGGCCTACCGACTCACCGACCTCAGGGCCTACCTACTCACCGACCTCAGGGCCTACCTACTCACCGACCTAAGAGTTTACCGACTCACTGACCTCAGGGCCTACCGACTCAACGACCTCAGGGCCTACCGACTCACTGACCTCAGGAGCTATCGACTCACCGACCTCAGGGCCGACCGACTCACTGACCTCAGGACCTAACGACTCACCGACCTCAGTGCCTACCGACTCACCGACCTCAGGGCCTACCGACTCAACAACCTCAGGGCCTACCGACTCACCGACCTCAGGTCCTACCGACTCACCGACCTCAGGGCCTACCTACTCCCCGACCTCAGGGCCTACCTACCCACCGACCTCAGGGCCTACCGACTCACCGACCTCAGGGCCTACCGACTCACCGACCTCAGGGCCTACCGACTCACCGACCTCAGGGCTTACCGACTCACCGACCTCAGGGCCTACCGACTCACCGACCTCAGGGCCTACAGATTCACCGACCTCAGGGCCTTCCGACTCACCGACCTCAGGGCCTACCGACTCACCGACCTCAGGGCCTACCGACTCACCGACCTGAGGACCTACCGATTCAATGACATCAGGGCCTACCGACTCACTGACCTCAGGTTCTACCGACTCACCGAACTCAGGGCATACCGACTCACCGACCTCAAGACCTACCGACTCACTGACATCAGGGCCTATCGAATCACCGACCTCAGGGCCTACAGACTCACTGACCTCAGGACCTACCGACTCACTGACATCAGGGCCTATCGAATCACCAACCTCAGGACCTACCGAACCACCGACCTCAGGGCCTACCGACTCACCGACCTCAGGGCCTATCGAATCACCGACCTCAGGGCCTACTGACTCACCGACCTCAGGGCCTACCGACTCACCGACCTCAGGACCAACCGACTCACCGACTTCAGGGCCTACCGACTCACCGACCTCAGGACCTACCGACTCACCGACCTCAGGACCTACCGACTCACCGACCTCAGCAACTACCGACTCTCCGTCCTCAGGACCTACCGAATCACCGACCTCAGGGCCTACCGACTCACCGACCTCAGGGCCTACCGACTCACCGACCTCAGGGCCTACCGACTCAATGACCTCAGGACCTACCGACTCTCCGACCTCAGGACCTACCGACTCACCGACCTCAGGGCCTACCGACTCACCGAACTCAGGGCCTACCGACTCACCGAACTCAGGGCCTACAGACTCACTGACCTCAGGGCCTACCGACTCACCGACCTCAGGGCCTACCGACTCACCGACCTCAGTGCCTACTGACTCACCGACCTCAGGGCCTTCCGACTCACCGACCTCAGGGCCTACCGACTCACCGACCTCAGGGCCTACCGACTCACCGACCTGAGGACGTACCGACTCACTGACATCAGGGCCTACCGACTCACTGACCTCAGGGTCTACCGACTCACCGAACTCAGGGCATACCGACTCACCGCCCTCAGGACCTACCGACTCACTGACATCAGGGCCTATCGAATCACCAACCTCAGGGCCTACAGACTCACTGACCTCAGGACCTACCGACACACTGACATCAGGGCCTATCGAATCACCGACCTCAGGACCTACCGAACCACCGACCTCAGGGCCTACCGACTCACCGACCTCAGGGCCTATCGAATCACCGACCTCAGGGCCTACTGACTCACCGACCTCAGGGCCTACCGACTCACCGACCTCAGGACCTACCGACTCACCGACTTCAGGGCCTACCGACTCACCGACCTCAGGACCTACCGACTCACCGACCTCAGGACCTACCGACTCACCGACCTCAGCAACTACCGACTCTCCGACCTCAGGACCTACCGACTCACCGACCTCAGGGCCTACCGACTCACTGACCTCAGGGCCTACCGACTCACCGACCACAGGGCCTCCCGACTCAATGACCTCAGGACCTACCGACTCACCGACCTCAGGACCTACCGACTCACCGACCTCAGGGCCTACCGACTCACTGACCTCAGGGCCTACCGACTCAGCGACCTCAGGGCCTACCGACTTACCGACCTCACGGCCTACCGATTCAATGACCTCAGGGCCTACCGACTCACCGACCTCAGGTCCTGCCGACTCACCGACCTCAGGGCCTACCGACTCACGGACCTCAGGGCCTACCGACACACCGACATCAGGGCCTACAGACTCACCGACCACAGGGCCTACCGACTCACCGACATCAGGGCCTACTGACTCACCGACCTCAGGGCCTACCGACTCACTGACATCAGGGCCTACCGACTCACTGACCTCAGGGCCTACTGACTCACCGACATCAGGGCCTACTGACTCACCGACCTCAGGGCCTACCGACTCACCGACCTCAGGGCCTACTGACTCACCGACCTGAGGACCTACCGACTCACTGACATCAGGGCCTACCGACTCACTGACCTCAGGATCTACCGACTCACCGAACTCAGGGCATACCGACTCACCGACCTCAGGACCTACCGACTCACTGACATCAGGGCCTATCGAATCACCGACCTCAGGGCCTACAGACTCACTGACCTCAGGACCTACCGACTCACTGACATCAGGGCCTATCGAATCACCGACCTCAGAACCTACCGAACCAACGACCTCAGGGCCTACCGACTCACCGACCTCAGGGCCTATCGAATCACCGACCTCAGGGCCTACTGACTCACCGACCTCAGGGCCTACCGACTCACCGACCTCAGGGCCTACCGACTCACCGACCTCAGGGCCTACCGACTCAATGACCTCAGGACCTACCGACTCACCGACCTCAGGACCTACCGACTCACCGACCTCAGGGCCTACCGACTCACCGAACTCAGGGCCTACCGACTCACCGACCTCGGGGCCTACAGACTCACCGACCTCAGGGCCTACCGACTCACCGACCTCAGGACCTACCGACTCACCGACCTCAGGGCCTACCGACTCACTGACCTCAGGGCCTACCTACTCACAGACCTCAGGGCCTACCGACTCACCGACCTCAGGGCCTACCGACTCACTGACCTCAGGGCGTACCGACTCTCGGAACTCAGGGCCTACCGACTCACCGACCTCACGGCCTACCAATTCAATGACCTCAGGGCCTACCGACTCACCGACCTCAGGTCCTACCGACTCACCGACCTCAGGGCCTACCGACTCACGGACCTCAGGGCCTACAGACTCACCGACCACAGGGCCTACCGACTCACCGACATTAGGGCCTACTGACTCACCGACCTCAGGGCCTAACGACTCACTGACATCAGGGCCTACCGACTCACTGACCTCAGGGCCTACTGACTCACCGACCTCAGGGCCTACCGACTCACTGACCTCAGGGCCAACCGGCTCACTGACCCCAGGGCCTACCGACTCACCGACCTCAGGGCCTACCGACTTACCGACCTCAGGGCCTACGTACTCCCGGTCCTCAGGGCCTACCTACTCACCGACCTCAGGATCTACCGACTCACTGACCTCAGGGCCTACCGACTCACAGACCTCAGGGCCTACCGACTCACTGACCTCAGGACCTATCGACTCACCGACCTCAGGGCCGACCGACTCACTGACCTCAGGACCTACCGACTCATCGACCTCAGGGCCTACCGACTCACCGACCTCAGGTCCTGCCGACTCACCGACCTCAGGGCCTACCGACTCACGGACCTCAGGGCCTACCGACACACCGACATCAGGGCCTACAGACTCACCGACCACAGGGCCTACCGACTCACCGAAATCAGGGCCTACTGACTCACCGACCTCAGGGCCTACCGACTCACTGACATCAGGGCCTACCGACTCACTGACCTCAGGTCCTACTGACTCACCGACATCAGGGCCTACTGACTCACCGACCTCAGGGCCTACCGACTCACCGACCTCAGGGCCTACCGACTCACCGACCTGAGGACCTACCGACTCACTGACATCAGGGCCTACCGACTCACTGACCTCAGGATCTACCGACTCACCGAACTCAGGGCATACCGACTCACCGACCTCAGGACCTACCGACTCACTGACATCAGGGCCTATCGAATCACCGACCTCAGGGCCTACAGACTCACTGACCTCAGGACCTACCGACTCACTGACATCAGGGCCTATCGAATCACCGACCTCAGGACCTACCGAACCACCGACCTCAGGGCCTACCGACTCACCGACCTCAGGACCTACCGACTCACCGACCTCAGGACCTACCGACTCACCGACCTCAGCAACTACCGACTCTCCGTCCTCAGGACCTACCGAATCACCGACCTCAGGGCCTACCGACTCACCGACCTCAGGGCCTACCGACTCACCGACCTCAGGGCCTACCGACTCAATGACCTCAGGACCTACCGACTCTCCGACCTCAGGACCTACCGACTCACCGACCTCAGGGCCTACCGACTCACCGAACTCAGGGCCTACCGACTCACCGAACTCAGGGCCTACAGACTCACTGACCTCAGGGCCTACCGACTCACCGACCTCAGGGCCTACCGACTCACCGACCTCAGGGCCTACTGACTCACCGACCTCAGGGCCTTCCGACTCACCGACCTCAGGGCCTACCGACTCACCGACCTCAGGGCCTACCGACTCACCGACCTGAGGACCTACCGACTCACTGACATCAGGGCATACCGACTCACTGACCTCAGGGTCTACCGACTCACCGAACTCAGGGCATACCGACTCACCGCCCTCAGGACCTACCGACTCACTGACATCAGGGCCTATCGAATCACCAACCTCAGGGCCTACAGACTCACTGACCTCAGGACCTACCGACTCACTGACATCAGGGCCTATCGAATCACCGACCTCAGGACCTACCGAACCACCGACCTCAGGGCCTACCGACTCACCGACCTCAGGGCCTATCGAATCACCGACCTCAGGGCCTACTGACTCACCGACCTCAGGGCCTACCGACTCACCGACCTCAGGACCTACCGACTCACCGACTTCAGGGCCTACCGACTCACCGACCTCAGGACCTACCGACTCACCGACCTCAGGACCTACCGACTCACCGACCTCAGCAACTACCGACTCTCCGACCTCAGGACCTACCGACTCACCGACCTCAGGGCCTACCGACTCACTGACCTCAGGGCCTACCGACTCACCGACCACAGGGCCTCCCGACTCAATGACCTCAGGACCTACCGACTCACCGACCTCAGGACCTACCGACTCACCGACCTCAGGGCCTACCGAATCACCGAACTCAGGGCCTACCGACTCACCGACCTCAGGGCCTACAGACTCACCGACCTCAGGGCCTACCGACTCACCGACCTCAGGACCTACCGACTCACCGACCTCAGGGCCTACCGACTCACTGACCTCAGGGTCTACCTATTCACAGACCTCAGGGCCTACCGACTCACCGACCTCAGGGCCTACCGACTCACTGACCTCAGGGCCTACCGACTCAGCGACCTCAGGGCCTACCGACTTACCGACCTCACGGCCTACCGATTCAATGACCTCAGGGCCTACCGTCTCACCGACCTCAGGTCCTGCCGACTCACCGACCTCAGGGCCTACCGACTCACGGACATCAGGGCCTACCGACACACCGACATCAGGGCCTACAGACTCACCGACCACAGGGCCTACCGACTCACCGACATCAGGGCCTACTGACTCACCGACCTCAGGGCCTACCGACTCACTGACATCAGGGCCTACCGACTCACTGACCTCAGGGCCTACTGACTCACCGACATCAGGGCCTACTGACTCACCGACCTCAGGGCCTACCGACTCACCGACCTCAGGGCCTACCGACTCACCGACCTGAGGACCTACCGACTCACTGACATCAGGGCCTACCGACTCACTGACCTCAGGATCTACCAACTCACCGAACTCAGGGCATACCGACTCACCGACCTCAGGACCTACCGACTCACTGACATCAGGGCCTATCGAATCACCGACCTCAGGGCCTACAGACTCACTGACCTCAGGACCTACCGACTCACTGACATCAGGGCCTATCGAATCACCGACCTCAGGACCTACCGAACCACCGACCTCAGGGCCTACCGACTCACCGACCTCAGGGCCTATCGAATCACCGACCTCAGGGCCTACGGACTCACTGACCTCAGGGCCTACCGACTCACCGACCTCAGGGCCTACCGACTCACCGACCTCAGGGCCTACCGACTCAATGACCTCAGGACCTACCGACTCACCGACCTCAGGACCTACCGACTCACCGACCTCAGGGCCTACCGACTCACCGAACTCAGGGCCTACCGACTCACCGACCTCAGGGCCTACAGACTCACCGACCTCAGGGCCTACCGACTCACCGACCTCAGGACCTACCGACTCACCGACCTCAGGGCCTACCGACTCACTGACCTCAGGGCCTACCTACTCACAGACCTCAGGGCCTACCGACTCACTGACCTCAGGGCCTACCGACTCACTGACCTCAGGGCGTACCGACTCTCGGACCTCAGGGCCTACCGACTCACCGACCTCACGGCCTACCAATTCAATGACCTCAGGGCCTACCGACTCACCGACCTCAGGTCCTACCGACTCACCGACCTCAGGGCCTACCGACTCACGGACCTCAGGGCCTACAGACTCACTGACCACAGGGCCTACCGACTCACCGACATTAGGGCCTACTGATTCACCGACCTCAGGGCCTAACGACTCACTGACATCAGGGCCTACCGACTCACTGACCTCAGGGCCTACTGACTCACCGACCTCAGGGCCTACCGACTCACTGACCTCAGGGCCAACCGGCTCACTGACCCCAGGGCCTACCGACTCACCGACCTCAGGGCCTACCGACTCACCGACCTCAGGGCCTCCGTACTCACCGTCCTCAGGGCCTACCTACTCACCGACCTCAGGATCTACCGACTCACTGACCTCAGGGCCTACCGACTCACAGACCTCAGGGACTACCGACTCACTGACCTCAGGACCTATCGACTCACCGACCTCAGGGCCGACCGACTCACTGACCTCAGGACCTACCGACTCATCGACCTCAGGGCCTACCGACTCACCGACCTCAGGTCCTGCCGACTCACCGACCTCAGGGCCTACCGACTCACGGACCTCAGGGCCTACCGACACACCGACATCAGGGCCTACAGACTCACCGACCACAGGGCCTACCGACTCACCGAAATCAGGGCCTACTGACTCACCGACCTCAGGGCCTACCGACTCACTGACATCAGGGCCTACCGACTCACTGACCTCAGGGCCTACCGACTCAATGACCTCAGGACCTACCGACTCTCCGACCTCAGGACCTACCGACTCACCGACCTCAGGGCCTACCGACTCACCGAACTCAGGGCCTACCGACTCACCGAACTCAGGGCCTACAGACTCACTGACCTCAGGACCTACCGACTCACTGACATCAGGGCCTATCGAATCACCGACCTCAGGACCTACCGAACCACCGACCTCAGGGCCTACCGACTCACCGACCTCAGGGCCTATCGAATCACCGACCTCAGGGCCTACGGACTCACCGACCTCAGGGCCTACCGACTCACCGACCTCAGGGCCTACCGACTCACCGACCTCAGGGCCTACCGACTCAATGACCTCAGGACCTACCGACTCACCGACCTCAGGACCTACCGACTCACCGACCTCAGGGCCTACCGACTCACCGAACTCAGGGCCTACCGACTCACCGACCTCAGGGCCTACAGACTCACCGACCTCAGGGCCTACCGACTCACCGACCTCAGGACCTACCGACTCACCGACCTCAGGGCCTACCGACTCACTGACCTCAGGGCCTACCTACTCACAGACCTCAGGGCCTACCGACTCACCGACCTCAGGGCCTACCGACTCACTGACCTCAGGGCGTACCGACTCTCGGACCTCAGGGCCTACCGACTCACCGACCTCACGGCCTACCAATTCAATGACCTCAGGGCCTACCGACTCACCGGCCTCAGGTCCTACCGACTCACCGACCTCAGGGCCTACCGACTCACGGACCTCAGGGCCTACAGACTCACCGACCACAGGGCCTACCGACTCACCGACATTAGGGCCTACTGATTCACCGACCTCAGGGCCTAACGACTCACTGACATCAGGGCCTACCGACTCACTGACCTCAGGGCCTACTGACTCACCGACCTCAGGGCCTACCGACTCACTGACCTCAGGGCCAACCGGCTCACTGACCCCAGGGCCTACCGACTCACCGACCTCAGGGCCTACCGACTCACCGACCTCAGGGCCTACGTACTCACCGTCCTCAGGGCCTACCTACTCACCGACCTCAGGATCTACCGACTCACTGACCTCAGGGCCTACCGACTCACAGACCTCAGGGACTACCGACTCACTGACCTCAGGACCTATCGACTCACCGACCTCAGGGCCGACCGACTCACTGACCTCAGGACCTACCGATACATCGACCTCAGGGCCTACCGACTCACCGACCTCAGGTCCTGCCGACTCACCGACCTCAGGGCCTACCGACTCACGGATCTCAGGGCCTACCGACACACCGACATCAGGGCCTACAGACTCACCGACCACAGGGCCTACCGACTCACCGAAATCAGGGCCTACTGACTCACCGACCTCAGGGCCTACCGACTCACTGACATCAGGGCCTACCGACTCACTGACCTCAGGGCCTACTGACTCACCGACCTCAGGGCCTACCGACTCACTGACCTCAGGGCCTACCGACTCAATGACCTCAGGACCTACCGACTCTCCGACCTCAGGACCTACCGACTCACCGACCTCAGGGCCTACCGACTCACCGAACTCAGGGCCTACCGACTCACCGAACTCAGGGCCTACAGACTCACTGACCTCAGGACCTACCGACTCACCGAGCTCAGGGCCTACCGACTCACCGACCTCAGGGCCTACTGACTCACCGACCTCAGGGCCTTCCGACTCACCGACCTCAGGGCCTACCGACTCACCGACCTCAGGGCCTACCGACTCACCGACCTGAGGACCTACCGACTCACTGACATCAGGGCCTACCGACTCACTGACCTCAGGGTCTACCGACTCACCGAACTCAGGGCATACCGACTCACCGACCTCAGGACCTACCGACTCACTGACATCAGGGCCTATCGAATCACCAACCTCAGGGCCTACAGACTCACTGACCTCAGGACCTACCGACTCACTGACATCAGGGCCTATCGAATCACCGACCTCAGGACCTACCGAACCACCGAACTCAGGGCCTACCGACTCACCGACCTCAGGGCCTATCGAATCACCGACCTCAGGGCCTACTGACTCACCGACCTCAGGGCCTACCGACTCACCGACCTCAGGACCTACCGACTCACCGACTTCAGGGCCTACCGACTCACCGACCTCAGGACCTACCGACTCACCGACCTCAGGACCTACCGACTCACCGACCTCAGCAACTACCGACTCTCCGACCTCAGGACCTACCGACTCACCGACCACAGGGCCTCCCGACTCAATGACCTCAGGACCTACCGACTCACCGACCTCAGGACCTACCGACTCACCGACCTCAGGGCCTACCGAATCACCGAACTCAGGGCCTACGTACTCACCGTCCTCAGGGCCTACCTACTCACCGACCTCAGGATCTACCGACTCACTGACCTCAGGGCCTACCGACTCACAGACCTCAGGGCCTACCGACTCACTGACCTCAGGACCTATCGACTCACCGACCTCAGGGCCGACCGACTCACTGACCTCAGGACCTACCGACTCATCGACCTCAGGGCCTACCGACTCACCGACCTCAGGTCCTGCCGACTCACCGACCTCAGGGCCTACCGACTCACGGACCTCAGGGCCTACCGACACACCGACATCAGGGCCTACAGACTCACCGACCACAGGGCCTACCGACTCACCGAAATCAGGGCCTACTGACTCACCGACCTCAGGGCCTACCGACTCACTGACATCAGGGCCTACCGACTCACTGACCTCAGGGCCTACTGACTCACCGACATCAGGGCCTACTGACTCACCGACCTCAGGGCCTACCGACTCACCGACCTCAGGGCCTACCGACTCACCGACCTGAGGACCTACCGACTCACTGACATCAGGGCCTACCGACTCACTGACCTCAGGATCTACCGACTCACCGAACTCAGGGCATACCGACTCACCGACCTCAGGACCTACCGACTCACTGACATCAGGGCCTATCGAATCACCGACCTCAGGGCCTACAGACTCACTGACCTCAGGACCTACCGACTCACTGACATCAGGGCCTATCGAATCACCGACCTCAGGACCTACCGAACCACCGACCTCAGGGCCTACCGACTCACCGAACTCAGGACCTACCGACTCACCGACCTCAGGACCTACCGACTCACCGACCTCAGCAACTACCGACTCTCCGTCCTCAGGACCTACCGAATCACCGACCTCAGGGCCTACCGACTCACCGACCTCAGGGCCTACCGACTCACCGACCTCAGGGCCTACCGACTCAATGACCTCAGGACCTACCGACTCTCCGACCTCAGGACCTACCGACTCACCGACCTCAGGGCCTACCGACTCACCGAACTCAGGGCCTACCGACTCACCGAACTCAGGGCCTACAGACTCACTGACCTCAGGGCCTACCGACTCACCGACCTCAGGGCCTACCGACTCACCGACCTCAGGGCCTACTGACTCACCGACCTCAGGGCCTTCCGACTCACCGACCTCAGGGCCTACCGACTCACCGACCTCAGGGCCTACCGACCCACCGACCTGAGGACCTACCGACTCACTGACATCAGGGCCTACCGACTCACTGACCTCAGGGTCTACCGACTCACCGAACTCAGGGCATACCGACTCACCGCCCTCAGGACCTACCGACTCACTGACATCAGGGCCTATCGAATCACCAACCTCAGGGCCTACAGACTCACTGACCTCAGGACCTACCGACTCACTGACATCAGGGCCTATCGAATCACCGACCTCAGGACCTACCGAACCACCGACCTCAGGGCCTACCGACTCACCGACCTCAGGGCCTATCGAATCACCGACCTCAGGGCCTACTGACTCACCGACCTCAGGGCCTACCGACTCACCGACCTCAGGACCTACCGACTCACCGACTTCAGGGTCTACCGACTCACCGACCTCAGGACCTACCGACTCACCGACCTCAGGACCTACCGACTCACCGACCTCAGCAACTACCGACTCTCCGACCTCAGGACCTACCGACTCACCGACCTCAGGGCCTACCGACTCACTGACCTCAGGGCCTACCGACTCACCGACCACAGGGCCTCCCGACTCAATGACCTCAGGACCTACCGACTCACCGACCTCAGCAACTACCGACTCTCCGACCTCAGGACCTACCGACTCACTGACATCAGGGCCTACCGACTCACTGACCTCAGGGCCTACTGACTCACCGACATCAGGGCCTACTGACTCACCGACCTCAGGGACTACCGACTCACTGACCTCAGGACCTATCGACTCACCGACCTCAGGGCCGACCGACTCACTGACCTCAGGACCTACCGACTCATCGACCTCAGGGCCTACCGACTCACCGACCTCAGGTCCTGCCGACTCACCGACCTCAGGGCCTACCGACTCACGGACCTCAGGGCCTACCGACACACCGACATCAGGGCCTACAGACTCACCGACCACAGGGCCTACCGACTCACCGAAATCAGGGCCTACTGACTCACCGACCTCAGGGCCTACCGACTCACTGACATCAGGGCCTACCGACTCACTGACCTCAGGGCCTACCGACTCAATGACCTCAGGACCTACCGACTCTCCGACCTCAGGACCTACCGACTCACCGACCTCAGGGCCTACCGACTCACCGAACTCAGGGCCTACCGACTCACCGAACTCAGGGCCTACAGACTCACTGACCTCAGGACCTACCGACTCACTGACATCAGGGCCTATCGAATCACCGACCTCAGGACCTACCGAACCACCGACCTCAGGGCCTACCGACTCACCGACCTCAGGGCCTATCGAATCACCGACCTCAGGGCCTACGGACTCACCGACCTCAGGGCCTACCGACTCACCGACCTCAGGGCCTACCGACTCACCGACCTCAGGGCCTACCGACTCAATGACCTCAGGACCTACCGACTCACCGACCTCAGGACCTACCGACTCACCGACCTCAGGGCCTACCGACTCACCGAACTCAGGGCCTACCGACTCACCGACCTCAGGGCCTACAGACTCACCGACCTCAGGGCCTACCGACTCACCGACCTCAGGACCTACCGACTCACCGACCTCAGGGCCTACCGACTCACTGACCTCAGGGCCTACCTACTCACAGACCTCAGGGCCTACCGACTCACCGACCTCAGGGCCTACCGACTCACTGACCTCAGGGCGTACCGACTCTCGGACCTCAGGGCCTACCGACTCACCGACCTCACGGCCTACCAATTCAATGACCTCAGGGCCTACCGACTCACCGGCCTCAGGTCCTACCGACTCACCGACCTCAGGGCCTACCGACTCACGGACCTCAGGGCCTACAGACTCACCGACCACAGGGCCTACCGACTCACCGACATTAGGGCCTACTGATTCACCGACCTCAGGGCCTAACGACTCACTGACATCAGGGCCTACCGACTCACTGACCTCAGGGCCTACTGACTCACCGACCTCAGGGCCTACCGACTCACTGACCTCAGGGCCAACCGGCTCACTGACCCCAGGGCCTACCGACTCACCGACCTCAGGGCCTACCGACTCACCGACCTCAGGGCCTACGTACTCACCGTCCTCAGGGCCTACCTACTCACCGACCTCAGGATCTACCGACTCACTGACCTCAGGGCCTACCGACTCACAGACCTCAGGGACTACCGACTCACTGACCTCAGGACCTATCGACTCACCGACCTCAGGGCCGACCGACTCACTGACCTCAGGACCTACCGATACATCGACCTCAGGGCCTACCGACTCACCGACCTCAGGTCCTGCCGACTCACCGACCTCAGGGCCTACCGACTCACGGATCTCAGGGCCTACCGACACACCGACATCAGGGCCTACAGACTCACCGACCACAGGGCCTACCGACTCACCGAAATCAGGGCCTACTGACTCACCGACCTCAGGGCCTACCGACTCACTGACATCAGGGCCTACCGACTCACTGACCTCAGGGCCTACTGACTCACCGACCTCAGGGCCTACCGACTCACTGACCTCAGGGCCTACCGACTCAATGACCTCAGGACCTACCGACTCTCCGACCTCAGGACCTACCGACTCACCGACCTCAGGGCCTACCGACTCACCGAACTCAGGGCCTACCGACTCACCGAACTCAGGGCCTACAGACTCACTGACCTCAGGACCTACCGACTCACCGAGCTCAGGGCCTACCGACTCACCGACCTCAGGGCCTACTGACTCACCGACCTCAGGGCCTTCCGACTCACCGACCTCAGGGCCTACCGACTCACCGACCTCAGGGCCTACCGACTCACCGACCTGAGGACCTACCGACTCACTGACATCAGGGCCTACCGACTCACTGACCTCAGGGTCTACCGACTCACCGAACTCAGGGCATACCGACTCACCGACCTCAGGACCTACCGACTCACTGACATCAGGGCCTATCGAATCACCAACCTCAGGGCCTACAGACTCACCGACCTCAGCAACTACCGACTCTCCGACCTCAGGACCTACCGACTCACCGACCTCAGGGACTACCGACTCACTGACCTCAGGGCCTACCGACTCACCGACCTCAGGGCCTACTGACTCACCGACCTCAGGGCCTTCCGACTCACCGACCTCAGGGCCTACCGACTCACCGACCTCAGGGCCTACCGACTCACCGACCTGAGGACCTACCGACTCACTGACATCAGGGCCTACCGACTCACTGACCTCAGGGTCTACCGACTCACCGAACTCAGGGCATACCGACTCACCGACCTCAGGACCTACCGACTCACTGACATCAGGGCCTATCGAATCACCAACCTCAGGGCCTACAGAC
The DNA here is from genome assembly GCF_044704955.1 of Pristiophorus japonicus. Taxonomy (NCBI): domain Eukaryota; kingdom Metazoa; phylum Chordata; class Chondrichthyes; family Pristiophoridae; genus Pristiophorus; species Pristiophorus japonicus. Next base: position 61,056,516 of record NC_091994.1, on the reverse strand, counting down.
TCACTGACCTCAGGACCTACCGACTCACTGACATCAGGGCCTATCGAATCACCGACCTCAGGACCTACCGAACCACCGAACTCAGGGCCTACCGACTCACCGACCTCAGGGCCTATCGAATCACCGACCTCAGGGCCTACTGACTCACCGACCTCAGGGCCTACCGACTCACCGACCTCAGGACCTACCGACTCACCGACTTCAGGGCCTACCGACTCACCGACCTCAGGACCTACCGACTCACCGACCTCAGGACCTACCGACTCACCGACCTCAGCAACTACCGACTCTCCGACCTCAGGACCTACCGACTCACCGACCACAGGGCCTCCCGACTCAATGACCTCAGGACCTACCGACTCACCGACCTCAGGACCTACCGACTCACCGACCTCAGGGCCTACCGAATCACCGAACTCAGGGCCTACGTACTCACCGTCCTCAGGGCCTACCTACTCACCGACCTCAGGATCTACCGACTCACTGACCTCAGGGCCTACCGACTCACAGACCTCAGGGCCTACCGACTCACTGACCTCAGGACCTATCGACTCACCGACCTCAGGGCCGACCGACTCACTGACCTCAGGACCTACCGACTCATCGACCTCAGGGCCTACCGACTCACCGACCTCAGGTCCTGCCGACTCACCGACCTCAGGGCCTACCGACTCACGGACCTCAGGGCCTACCGACACACCGACATCAGGGCCTACAGACTCACCGACCACAGGGCCTACCGACTCACCGAAATCAGGGCCTACTGACTCACCGACCTCAGGGCCTACCGACTCACTGACATCAGGGCCTACCGACTCACTGACCTCAGGGCCTACTGACTCACCGACATCAGGGCCTACTGACTCACCGACCTCAGGGCCTACCGACTCACCGACCTCAGGGCCTACCGACTCACCGACCTGAGGACCTACCGACTCACTGACATCAGGGCCTACCGACTCACTGACCTCAGGATCTACCGACTCACCGAACTCAGGGCATACCGACTCACCGACCTCAGGACCTACCGACTCACTGACATCAGGGCCTATCGAATCACCGACCTCAGGGCCTACAGACTCACTGACCTCAGGACCTACCGACTCACTGACATCAGGGCCTATCGAATCACCGACCTCAGGACCTACCGAACCACCGACCTCAGGACCTACCGACTCACCGACCTCAGCAACTACCGACTCTCCGTCCTCAGGACCTACCGAATCACCGACCTCAGGGCCTACCGACTCACCGACCTCAGGGCCTACCGACTCACCGACCTCAGGGCCTACCGACTCAATGACCTCAGGACCTACCGACTCTCCGACCTCAGGACCTACCGACTCACCGACCTCAGGGCCTACCGACTCACCGAACTCAGGGCCTACCGACTCACCGAACTCAGGGCCTACAGACTCACTGACCTCAGGGCCTACCGACTCACCGACCTCAGGGCCTACCGACTCACCGACCTCAGGGCCTAATGACTCACCGACCTCAGGGCCTTCCGACTCACCGACCTCAGGGCCTACCGACTCACCGACCTCAGGGCCTACCGACCCACCGACCTGAGGACCTACCGACTCACTGACATCAGGGCCTACCGACTCACTGACCTCAGGGTCTACCGACTCACCGAACTCAGGGCCTACCGACTCAATGACCTCAGGACCTACCGACTCTCCGACCTCAGGGCCTATCGAATCACCAACCTCAGGGCCTACAGACTCACTGACCTCAGGGCCTACCGACTCACCGAACTCAGGGCCTACAGACTCACTGACCTCAGGGCCTACCGACTCACCGACCTCAGGGCCTACCGACTCACCGACCTCAGGGCCTACTGACTCACCGACCTCAGGGCCTTCCGACTCACCGACCTCAGGGCCTACCGACTCACCGACCTCAGGGCCTACCGACCCACCGACCTGAGGACCTACCGACTCACTGACATCAGGGCCTACCGACTCACTGACCTCAGGGTCTACCGACTCACCGAACTCAGGGCATACCGACTCACCGCCCTCAGGACCTACCGACTCACTGACATCAGGGCCTATCGAATCACCAACCTCAGGGCCTACAGACTCACTGACCTCAGGACCTACCGACTCACTGACATCAGGGCCTATCGAATCACCGACCTCAGGACCTACCGAACCACCGACCTCAGGGCCTACCGACTCACCGACCTCAGGGCCTATCGAATCACCGACCTCAGGGCCTACTGACTCACCGACCTCAGGGCCTACCGACTCACCGACCTCAGGACCTACCGACTCACCGACTTCAGGGTCTACCGACTCACCGACCTCAGGACCTACCGACTCACCGACCTCAGGACCTACCGACTCACCGACCTCAGCAACTACCGACTCTCCGACCTCAGGACCTACCGACTCACCGACCTCAGGGCCTACCGACTCACTGACCTCAGGGCCTACCGACTCACCGACCACAGGGCCTCCCGACTCAATGACCTCAGGACCTACCGACTCACCGACCTCAGCAACTACCGACTCTCCGACCTCAGGACCTACCGACTCACTGACATCAGGGCCTACCGACTCACTGACCTCAGGGCCTACTGACTCACCGACATCAGGGCCTACTGACTCACCGACCTCAGGGCCTACCGACTCACCGACCTCAGGGCCTACCGACTCACCGACCTGAGGACCTACCGACTCACTGACATCAGGGCCTACCGACTCACTGACCTCAGGATCTACCGACTCACCGAACTCAGGGCATACCGACTCACCGACCTCAGGACCTACCGACTCACTGACATCAGGGCCTATCGAATCACCGACCTCAGGGCCTACAGACTCACTGACCTCAGGACCTACCGACTCACTGACATCAGGGCCTATCGAATCACCGACCTCAGGACCTACCGAACCACCGACCTCAGGGCCTACCGACTCACCGACCTCAGGACCTACCGACTCACCGACCTCAGGACCTACCGACTCACCGACCTCAGCAACTACCGACTCTCCGTCCTCAGGACCTACCGAATCACCGACCTCAGGGCCTACCGACTCACCGACCTCAGGGCCTACCGACTCACCGACCTCAGGGCCTACCAACTCAATGACCTCAGGACCTACCGACTCTCCGACCTCAGGACCTACCGACTCACCGACCTCAGGGCCTACCGACTCACCGAACTCAGGGCCTACCGACTCACCGAACTCAGGGCCTACAGACTCACTGACCTCAGGGCCTACCGACTCACCGACCTCAGGGCCTACCGACTCACCGACCTCAGGGCCTACTGACTCACCGACCTCAGGGCCTTCCGACTCCCCGAACTCAGGGCCTACCGACTCACCGACCTCAGGGCCTACCGACTCACCGACCTGAGGACCTACCGACTCACTGACATCAGGGCCTACCGACTCACTGACCTCAGGGTCTACCGACTCACCGAACTCAGGGCATACCGACTCACCGCCCTCAGGACCTACCGACTCACTGACATCAGGGCCTATCGAATCACCAACCTCAGGGCCTACAGACTCACTGACCTCAGGACCTACCGACTCACTGACATCAGGGCCTATCGAATCACCGACCTCAGGACCTACCGAACCACCGACCTCAGGGCCTACCGACTCACCGACCTCAGGGCCTATCGAATCACCGACCTCAGGGCCTACTGACTCACCGACCTCAGGGCCTACCGACTCACCGACCTCAGGACCTACCGACTCACCGACTTCAGGGTCTACCAACTCACCGACCTCAGGACCTACCGACTCACCGACCTCAGGACCTACCGACTCACCGACCTCAGCAACTACCGACTCTCCGACCTCAGGACCTACCGACTCACCGACCTCAGGGACTACCGACTCACTGACCTCAGGGCCTACCGACTCACCGACCACAGGGCCTCCCGACTCAATGACCTCAGGACCTACCGACTCACCGACCTCAGGACCTACCGACTCACCGACCACAGGGCCTCCCGACTCAATGACCTCAGGACCTACCGACTCACCGACCTCAGGACCTACCGACTCACCGACCTCAGGGCCTACCGAATCACCGAACTCAGGGCCTACCGACTCACCGACCTCAGGGCCTACAGACTCACCGACCTCAGGGCCTACCGACTCACCGACCTCAGGACCTACCGACTCACCGACCTCAGGGCCTACCGACTCACTGACCTCAGGGTCTACCTATTCACAGACCTCAGGGCCTACCGACTCACCGACCTCAGGGCCTACCGACTCACTGACCTCAGGGCCTACCGACTCAGCGACCTCAGGGCCTGCCGACTTACCGACCTCACGGCCTACCGATTCAATGACCTCAGGGCCTACCGACTCACCGACCTCAGGTCCTGCCGAATCACCGACCTCAGGGCCTACCGACTCACGGACCTCAGGGCCTACCGACACACCGACATCAGGGCCTACAGACTCACCGACCACAGGGCCTACCGACTCACCGACATCAGGGCCTACTGACTCACCGACCTCAGGGCCTACCGACTCACTGACATCAGGGCCTACCGACTCACTGACCTCAGGGCCTACTGACTCACCGACATCAGGGCCTACTGACTCACCGACCTCAGGGCCTACCGACTCACCGACCTCAGGGCCTACCGACTCACCGACCTGAGGACCTACCGACTCACTGACATCAGGGCCTACCGACTCACTGACCTCAGGATCTACCGACTCACCGAACTCAGGGCATACCGACTCACCGCCTCAGGACCTACCGACTCACTGACATCAGGGCCTATCGAATCACCGACCTCAGGGCCTACAGACTCACTGACCTCAGGACCTACCGACTCACTGACATCAGGGCCTATCGAATCACCGACCTCAGGACCTACCGAACCACCGACCTCAGGGCCTACCGACTCACCGACCTCAGGGCCTATCGAATCACCGACCTCAGGGCGTACGGACTCACCGACCTCAGGGCCTACCGACTCACCGACCTCAGGGCCTACCGACTCACCGACCTCAGGGCCTACCGACTCAATGACCTCAGGACCTACCGACTCACCGACCTCAGGACCTACCGACTCACCGACCTCAGGGCCTACCGACTCACCGAACTCAGGGCCTACCGACTCACCGACCTCAGGGCCTACAGACTCACCGACCTCAGGGCCTACCGACTCACCGACCTCAGGACCTACCGACTCACCGACCTCAGGGCCTACCGACTCACTGACCTCAGGGCCTACCTACTCACAGACCTCAGGGCCTACCGACTCACCGACCTCAGGGCCTACCGACTCACTGACCTCAGGGCGTACCGACTCTCGGACCTCAGGGCCTACCGACTCACCGACCTCACGGCCTACCAATTCAATGACCTCAGGGCCTACCGACTCACCGACCTCAGGTCCTACCGACTCACCGACCTCAGGGCCTACCGACTCACGGACCTCAGGGCCTACAGACTCACCGACCACAGGGCCTACCGACTCACCGACATTAGGGCCTACTGATTCACCGACCTCAGGGCCTAACGACTCACTGACATCAGGGCCTACCGACTCACTGACCTCAGGGCCTACTGACTCACCGACCTCAGGGCCTACCGACTCACTGACCTCAGGGCCAACCGGCTCACTGACCCCAGGGCCTACCGACTCACCGACCTCAGGGCCTACCGACTCACCGACCTCAGGACCTACGTACTCACCGTCCTCAGGGCCTACCTACTCACCGACCTCAGGATCTACCGACTCACTGACCTCAGGGCCTACCGACTCACAGACCTCAGGGACTACCGACTCACTGACCTCAGGACCTATCGACTCACCGACCTCAGGGCCGACCGACTCACTGACCTCAGGACCTACCGACTCATCGACCTCAGGGCCTACCGACTCACCGACCTCAGGTCCTGCCGACTCACCGACCTCAGGGCCTACCGACTCACGGACCTCAGGGCCTACCGACTCACCGACCTCAGGGCCTACCGACTCACTGACATCAGGGCCTACCGACTCACTGACCTCAGGGCCTACTGACTCACCAACCTCAGGGCCTACCGACTCACTGACCTCAGGGCCTACCGACTCAATGACCTCAGGACCTACCGACTCTCCGACCTCAGGACCTACCGACTCACCGACCTCAGGGCCTACCGACTCACCGAACTCAGGGCCTACCGACTCACCGAACTCAGGGCCTACAGACTCACTGACCTCAGGACCTACCGACTCACTGACATCAGGGCCTATCGAATCACCGACCTCAGGACCTACCGAACCACCGACCTCAGGGCCTACCGACTCACCGACCTCAGGGCCTATCGAATCACCGACCTCAGGGCCTACGGACTCACCGACCTCAGGGCCTACCGACTCACCGACCTCAGGGCCTACCGACTCACCGACCTCAGGGCCTACCGACTCAATGACCTCAGGACCTACCGACTCACCGACCTCAGGACCTACCGACTCACCGACCTCAGGGCCTACCGACTCACCGAACTCAGGGCCTACCGACTCACCGACCTCAGGGCCTACAGACTCACCGACGTCAGGGCCTACCGACTCACTGACCTCAGGACCTACCGACTCACCGACCTCAGGGCCTACCGACTCACTGACCTCAGGGCCTACCTACTCACAGACCTCAGGGCCTACCGACTCACCGACCTCAGGGCCTACCGACTCACTGACCTCAGGGCGTACCGACTCTCGGACCTCAGGGCCTACCGACTCACCGACCTCACGGCCTACCAATTCAATGACCTCAGGGCCTACCGACTCACCGTCCTCAGGGCCTACCGACTCACTGACATCAGGGCCTACCGACTCACTGACCTCAGGGCCTACTGACTCACTGACCTCAGGGCCTACCGACTCACTGACCTCAGGGCCTACCGACTCAATGACCTCAGGACCTACCGACTCTCCGACCTCAGGACCTACCGACTCACCGACCTCAGGGCCTACCGACTCACCGAACTCAGGGCCTACCGACTCACCGAACTCAGGGCCTACAGACTCACTGACCTCAGGGCCTACCGACTCACCGAGCTCAGGGCCTACCGACTCACCGACCTCAGGGCCTACTGACTCACCGACCTCAGGGCCTTCCGACTCACCGACCTGAGGACCTACCGACTCACTGACATCAGGGCCTACCGACTCACTGACCTCAGGGTCTACCGACTCACCGAACTCAGGGCATACCGACTCACCGACCTCAGGACCTACCGACTCACTGACATCAGGGCCTATCGAATCACCAACCTCAGGGCCTACAGACTCACTGACCTCAGGACCTACCGACTCACTGACATCAGGGCCTATTGAATCACCGACCTCAGGACCTACCGAACCACCGACCTCAGGGCCTACCGACTCACCGACCTCAGGGCCTATCGAATCACCGACCTCAGGGCCTACTGACTCACCGACCTCAGGGCCTACCGACTCACCGACCTCAGGACCTACCGACTCACCGACTTCAGGGCCTACCGACTCACCGACCTCAGGACCTACCGACTCACCGACCTCAGGACCTACCGACTCACCGACCTCAGCAACTACCGACTCTCCGACCTCAGGACCTACCGACTCACCGACCACAGGGCCTCCCGACTCAATGACCTCAGGACCTACCGACTCACCGACCTCAGGACCTACCGACTCACCGACCTCAGGGCCTACCGAATCACCGAACTCAGGGCCTACCGACTCACCGACCTCAGGGCCTACAGACTCACCGACCTCAGGGCCTACCGACTCACCGACCTCAGGACCTACCGACTCACCGACCTCAGGGCCTACCGACTCACTGACCTCAGGGTCTACCTATTCACAGACCTCAGGGCCTACCGACTCACCGACCTCAGGGCCTACCGACTCACTGACCTCAGGGCCTACCGACTCAGCGACCTCAGGGCCTACCGACTTACCGACCTCACGGCCTACCGATTCAATGACCTCAGGGCCTACCGACTCACCGACCTCAGGTCCTGCCGACTCACCGACCTCAGGGCCTACCGACTCACGGACCTCAGGGTCTACCGACACACCGACATCAGGGCCTACAGACTCACCGACCACAGGGCCTACCGACTCACCGACATCAGGGCCTACTGACTCACCGACCTCAGGGCCTACCGACTCACTGACATCAGGGCCTACCGACTCACCGACCTCAGGGCCTACTGACTCACCGACATCAGGGCCTACTGACTCACCGACCTCAGGGCCTACCGACTCACCGACCTCAGGGCCTACTGACTCACCGACCTGAGGACCTACCGACTCACTGACATCAGGGCCTACCGACTCACTGACCTCAGGATCTACCGACTCACCGAACTCAGGGCATACCGACTCACCGACCTCAGGACCTACCGACTCACTGACATCAGGGCCTATCGAATCACCGACCTCAGGGCCTACAGACTCACTGACCTCAGGACCTACCGACTCACTGACATCAGGGCCTATCGAATCACCGACCTCAGGACCTACCGAACCACCGACCTCAGGGCCTACCGACTCACCGACCTCAGGGCCTATCGAATCACCGACCTCAGGGCCTACTGACTCACCGACCTCAGGGCCTACCGACTCACCGACCTCAGGGCCTACCGACTCACCGACCTCAGGGCCTACCGACTCAATGACCTCAGGACCTACCGACTCACCGACCTCAGGACCTACCGACTCACCGACCTCAGGGCCTACCGACTCACCGAACTCAGGGCCTACCGACTCACCGACCTCGGGGCCTACAGACTCACTGACCTCAGGGCCTACCGACTCACCGACCTCAGGACCTACCGACTCACCGACCTCAGGGCCTACCGACTCACTGACCTCAGGGCCTACCTACTCACAGACCTCAGGGCCTACCGAATCACCGACCTCAAGGCCTACCGACTCACTGACCTCAGGGCGTACCGACTCTCGGACCTCAGGGCCTACCGACTCACCGACCTCACGGCCTACCAATTCAATGACCTCAGGGCCTACCGACTCACCGACCTCAGGTCCTACCGACTCACCGACCTCAGGGCCTACCGACTCACGGACCTCAGGGCCTACAGACTCACCGACCACAGGGCCTACCGACTCACCGACATTAGGGCCTACTGACTCACCGACCTCAGGGCCTAACGACTCACTGACCTCAGGTCGTACCGACTCACCGACCTCAGGGCCTACCGACTCACCGACCTCACGGCCTACCAATTCAATGACCTCAGGGCCTACCGACTCACCGACCTCAGGTCCTATCGACTCACCGACCTCAGGGCCTACCGACTCACGGACCTCAGGGCCTACAGATTCACCGACCACAGGGCCTACCGACTCACCGACATCAGGGCCTACTGACTCACCGACCTCAGGGCCTAACGACTCACTGACATCAGGGCCTACCGACTCACTGACCTCAGGGCCTACTGACTCACCGACCTCAGGGCCTACCGACTCACTGACCTCAGGGCCAACCGACTCACTGACCCCAGGGCCTACCGACTCACCGACCTCAGGGCCTACCGACTCACCGACCTCAGGGCCTACGTACTCACCGTCCTCAGGGCCTACCTACTCACCGACCTCAGGATCTACCGACTCACTGACCTCAGGGCCTATCGACTCACAGACCTCAGGGCCTACCGACTCACTGACCTCAGGACCTATCGACTCACCGACCTCAGGGCCGACCGACTCACTGACCTCAGGACCTACCGACTCATCGACCTCAGGGCCTACAGACTCACCGACCTCAGGGCCTACCGACTCAACAACCTCAGGGCCTACCGACTCACCGACCTCAGGGCCTACCTACTCACCGACCTCAGTATCTACCGACTCACCGACCTCAGGGCCTACCGACTCACCGACCTCAGGGCCTACCGACTCACCGACCTCAGGGCTTACCGACTCACTGACCTCAGGGCCTACTGACTCACCGACCTCAGGGCCTACCGACTCACCGACCTCAGGGCGTACCGACTCACTGACCTCAGGACCTACCGACTCACCGACCTCAGGGCCTACCGACTCACTGACCTCAGGACCTACCGACTCACCGACCTCAGGGCCTCCCGACTCACAGACCTCAGCGCCTACCTACTCACCGACCTCAGGACCTACCTACTCACTGACCTCAGGGCCTACCGACTCACCGACCTCAGGGCTTACCGACTCACCGACCTCAGGGCCTAACTACTCACCGACCTCAGGGACTACCGACTCACCGACCTCAGGCCTACCGACTCACCGACCTCAGGGACTACCGACTCACCGACCTCAGGGCCTACCTATTCACCGACCTCAGGATCTACCTACTCACTGACCTCAGGACCTACCGACTCACAGACCTCAGGGCCTACCGACTCACCGACCTCAGGGCCTACAGACTCACTGACCTCAGGGCCTATCGACTGAATGACCTCAGGGCCTACCAACTCACCGACCTCAGGATCTACCGACACAATAACCTCAGGGCCTATCAACTCACCGACCTCAGGGCCTACCGACTCACCGACCTCAGGGCCTACCGACTCACCGACCTCAGGATCTACCGACTCAACAACCTCAGGATCTACCGACTCAACAACCTCAGGGCCTACCGACTCACCGACCTCAGGGCCTACCTAATCACCGACCTCAGGGCCTACCTACTCACCGACCTCAGTATCTACCGACTCACTGACCTCAGGGACTACCGACTCACCGATCTCAGGGCCTACCGACTCACCGAACTCAGGGCTTACCGACTCACCGACCTCAGGGCCTACCGACTCACCGAACTCAGGGCCTACCGACTCACCGACCTCAGGGCCTACCGACTCACTGACCTCAGGCCCTACCGACTCACCGACCTCAGGGCCTAACGACTCACTATCCTTAGGACCTACCGACTCACCGACCTCAGGGCCTACCGACTCACCGACCTCAGGGCCGACCTATTCACCGACCTCAGGACCTACTTACTCACCGACATCAGGGTCTACCGACTCACCGACCTCAGGGCTTACCGACTCACCGACCTCAGGGCCTACCTACTCACCGACCTCAGGGACTACCGACTCACCGACCTCAGGGCCTACCGACTCACCGACCTCAGGGACTACCGACTCACCGACCTCAGGGCCTACCGACGCACCGACCTCAGGATCGACCGACTCAACAACCTCAGGATCTACCGACTCAACAACCTCAGGGCCTACCGACTCACCGACCTCAGGGCCTACGGACTCACCGACCTCAGGGCCTACCTACTCACCGACCTCAGGGCCTACCTACTCACCGACCTCAGGAGCTACCGACTCAACGACCTCAGGGCCTACCGACTCACCGACCTCAGGATCTACCGACTCACCGACCTCAGGAACTACCGACTCACCGACCTCAGGACCTACCGACTCACCGACCTCAGGATCTACCGATTCACCGACCTCAGGACCTACCGACTCACCGACCTCAGGACCTACCGACTCACTGACCTCAGGACCTACCGACTCACCGACCTCAGGGCCTACCGACTCACTGACCTCAGGACCTATCGACTCACCGACCTCAGGGCCGACCGACTAACTGACCTCAGGACCTCCCGACTCACCGACCTCAGCGCCTACCGACTCACTGACCTCAGGGTCTACAGACTCACTGACCTCATGGCCTACCGACTCACTGACCTCAGGACCTCCCGACTCACCGACCTCAGGGCCTACCGACTCACTGACCTCAGGGCCCACAGACTCACCGACCTCAGGTCCTACCGACTCACCGACCTCAGGGCCTACCGACTCACTGACCTCAGGACCTATCGATTCACCGACCTCAGGGCCGACCGACTCACTGAACTCAGGACCTACCGACTCACCGACCTCAGGGCCTACCGACTCACCGACCTCAGAGCCTACCGACTCAACAACCTCAGGGCCTACCGACTCACCGACCTCAGGGCCTACCGAGTCACCGACCTCAGGGCCTACCTACTCACCGACCTCAGGGCCTACCGACTCACCGACCTCAGGGCCTACCTACTCACCGACCTCAGTATCTACCGACTCACCGACCTCAGGGCCTACCGACTCACTGACCTCAGGGCTTACTGACTCACCGACCTCAGGGCCTACCGACTCACCGACCTCAGGATCTACCGACTCAACGACCTCAGGATCTACCGACTCAACAACCTCAGGGCCTACCGACTCACCGACCTCAGGGCCTACCTAATCACCGACCTCAGGGCCTACCTACTCACCGACCTCAGTATCTACCGACTCACTGACCTCAGGGCCTACCGACTCACCGATCTCAGGGCCTACCGACTCACCGAACTCAGGGCTTACCGACTCACCGACCTCAGGGCCTACCGACTCACCGAACTCAGGGCCTACCGACTCACCGACCTCAGGGCCTACCGACTCACTGACCTCAGGCCCTACCGACTCACCGACCTCAGGGCCTAACGACTCACTATCCTTAGGACCTACCGACTCACCGACCTCAGGGCCTACCGACTCACCGACCTCAGGGCCTACCTATTCACCGACCTCAGGACCTACCTACTCACCGACATCAGGGTCTACCGACTCACCGACCTCAGGGCTTACCGACTCACCGACCTCAGGGCCTACCTACTCACCGACCTCAGGGACTACCGACTCACCGACCTCAGGGCCTACCGACGCACCGACCTCAGGATCGACCGACTCAACAACCTCAGGATCTACCGACTCAACAACCTCAGGGCCTACCGACTCACCGACCTCAGGGCCTACGGACTCACCGACCTCAGGGCCTACCTACTCACCGACCTCAGGGCCTACCTACTCACCGACCTCAGGAGCTACCGACTCAACGACCTCAGGGCCTACCGACTCACCGACCTCAGGATCTACCGACTCACCGACCTCAGGAACTACCGACTCACCGACCTCAGGACCTACCGACTCACCGACCTCAGGACCTACCGATTCACCGACCTCAGGACCTACCGAATCACCGACCTCAGGACCTACCGACTCACTGACCTCAGGACCTACCGACTCACCGACCTCAGGACCTACCGACTCACCGACCTCAGGGCCTACAGACTCACCAACCTCAGGGCCTACCGACTCACCGACCTCAGGGCCTACCGACTCACTGACCTCAGGACCTATCGACTCACCGACCTCAGGGCCGACCGACTAACTGACCTCAGGACCTCCCGACTCACCGACCTCAGCGCCTACCGACTCACTGACCTCAGGGTCTACAGACTCACTGACCTCATGGCCTACCGACTCACTGACCTCAGGACCTCCCGACTCACCGACCTCAGGGCCTACCGACTCACTGACCTCAGGGCCCACAGACTCACCGACCTCAGGTCCTACCGACTCACCGACCTCAGGGCCTACCGACTCACTGACCTCAGGACCTATCGACTCACCGACCTCAGGGCCGACCGACTCACTGAACTCAGGACCTACCGACTCACCGACCTCAGGGCCTACCGACTCACCGACCTCAGAGCCTACCGACTCAACAACCTCAGGGCCTACCGACTCACCGACCTCAGGGCCTACCGACTCACCGACCTCAGGGCCTACCTACTCACCGACCTCAGGGCCTACCGACTCACCGACCTCAGGGCCTACCTACTCACCGACCTCAGTATCTACCGACTCACCGACCTCAGGGCCTACCGACTCACTGACCTCAGGGCTTACTGACTCACCGACCTCAGGGCCTACCGACTCACCGACCTCAGGATCTACCGACTCAACGACCTCAGGATCTACCGACTCAACAACCTCAGGGCCTACCGACTCACCGACCTCAGGGCCTACCTACTCACCGACCTCAGTATCTACCGACTCACCGACCTCAGGGCCTACCGACTCACCGACCTCAGGGCCTACCGACTCACCGACCTCAGGGCCTATCGACTCACCGACATCAGGGCCTACCGACTCACAGACCTCAGGTCCTACCGACTCACCGACCTCAGGGCCTATCGACTCACCGACCTCAGGGCCTAACGACTCACCGACCTCAGGACCTACCGACTCACCGACCTCAGGGCCTAACGACTCCCTATCCTTAGGACCTACCGACTCACCGACCTCAGGGCCTACCGACTCACCGACCTCAGGGCCTACCTACTCACCGACCTCAGGACCTACCTACTCACCGACCTCAGGGCCTCCCGACTCACCGACCTCAGGGCTTATCGACTCACCGACCTCAGGGCCTACCTACTCACCGACCTCAGGGACTACCGACTCACCGACCTCAGGGCCTACCGACTCACCGACCTCAGGGACTACCGACTCACCGACCTCAGGGCCTACCGAATCACCGACCTCAGGATCTACCGACTCAACGACCTCAGGATCTACCGACTCAACAACCTCAGGGCCTACCGACTCACCGACCTCAGGGCCTACTGACTCACCGACCTGAGGACCTACCGACTCACTGACATCAGGGCCTACCGACTCACTGACCTCAGGATCTACCGACTCACCGAACTCAGGGCATACCGACTCACCGACCTCAGGACCTACCGACTCACTGACATCAGGGCCTATCGAATCACCGACCTCAGGGCCTACAGACTCACTGACCTCAGGACCTACCGACTCACTGACATCAGGGCCTATCGAATCACCGACCTCAGGACCTACCGAACCACCGACCTCAGGGCCTACCGACTCACCGACCTCAGGGCCTATCGAATCACCGACCTCAGGGCCTACTGACTCACCGACCTCAGGGCCTACCGACTCACCGACCTCAGGGCCTACCGACTCACCGACCTCAGGGCCTACCGACTCAATGACCTCAGGACCTACCGACTCACCGACCTCAGGACCTACCGACTCACCGACCTCAGGGCCTACCGACTCACCGAACTCAGGGCCTACCGACTCACCGACCTCGGGGCCTACAGACTCACTGACCTCAGGGCCTACCGACTCACCGACCTCAGGACCTACCGACTCACCGACCTCAGGGCCTACCGACTCACTGACCTCAGGGCCTACCTACTCACAGACCTCAGGGCCTACCGAATCACCGACCTCAGGGCCTACCGACTCACTGACCTCAGGGCGTACCGACTCTCGGACCTCAGGGCCTACCGACTCACCGACCTCACGGCCTACCAATTCAATGACCTCAGGGCCTACCGACTCACCGACCTCAGGTCCTACCGACTCACCGACCTCAGGGCCTACCGACTCACGGACCTCAGGGCCTACAGACTCACCGACCACAGGGCCTACCGACTCACCGACATTAGGGCCTACTGACTCACCGACCTCAGGGCCTAACGACTCACTGACCTCAGGTCGTACCGACTCACCGACCTCAGGGCCTACCGACTCACCGACCTCACGGCCTACCAATTCAATGACATCAGGGCCTACCGACTCACCGACCTCAGGTCCTATCGACTCACCGACCTCAGGGCCTACCGACTCACGGACCTCAGGGCCTACAGATTCACCGACCACAGGGCCTACCGACTCACCGACATCAGGGCCTACTGACTCACCGACCTCAGGGCCTAACGACTCACTGACATCAGGGCCTACCGACTCACTGACCTCAGGGCCTACTGACTCACCGACCTCAGGGCCTACCGACTCACTGACCTCAGGGCCAACCGACTCACTGACCCCAGGGCCTACCGACTCACCGACCTCAGGGCCTACGTACTCACCGTCCTCAGGGCCTACCTACTCACCGACCTCAGGATCTACCGACTCACTGACCTCAGGGCCTATCGACTCACAGACCTCAGGGCCTACCGACTCACTGACCTCAGGACCTATCGACTCACCGACCTCAGGGCCGACCGACTCACTGACCTCAGGACCTACCGACTCATCGACCTCAGGGCCTACAGACTCACCGACCTCAGGGCCTACCGACTCAACAACCTCAGGGCCTACCGACTCACCGACCTCAGGGCCTACCTACTCACCGACCTCAGTATCTACCGACTCACCGACCTCAGGGCCTACCGACTCACCGACCTCAGGGCCTACCGACTCACCGACCTCAGGGCTTACCGACTCACTGACCTCAGGGCCTACTGACTCACCGACCTCAGGGCCTACCGACTCACCGACCTCAGGGCGTATCGACTCACTGACCTCAGGACCTACCGACTCACCGACCTCAGGGCCTACCGACTCACTGACCTCAGGACCTACCGACTCACCGACCTCAGGGCCTCCCGACTCACAGACCTCAGCGCCTACCTACTCACCGACCTCAGGACCTACCTACTCACTGACCTCAGGGCCTACCGACTCACCGACCTCAGGGCTTACCGACTCACCGACCTCAGGGCCTAACTACTCACCGACCTCAGGGACTACCGACTCACCGACCTCAGGCCTACCGACTCACCGACCTCAGGGACTACCGACTCACCGACCTCAGGGCCTACCTATTCACCGACCTCAGGATCTACCTACTCACTGACCTCAGGACCTACCGACTCACAGACCTCAGGGCCTACCGACTCACCGACCTCAGGGCCTACAGACTCACTGACCTCAGGGCCTATCGACTGAATGACCTCAGGGCCTACCAACTCACCGACCTCAGGATCTACCGACACAATAACCTCAGGGCCTGTCAACTCACCGACCTCAGGGCCTACCGACTCACCGACCTCAGGGCCTACCGACTCACCGACCTCAGGATCTACCGACTCAACAACCTCAGGATCTACCGACTCAACAACCTCAGGGCCTACCGACTCACCGACCTCAGGGCCTACCTAATCACCGACCTCAGGGCCTACCTACTCACCGACCTCAGTATCTACCGACTCACTGACCTCAGGGACTACCGACTCACCGATCTCAGGGCCTACCGACTCACCGAACTCAGGGCTTACCGACTCACCGACCTCAGGGCCTACCGACTCACCGAACTCAGGGCCTACCGACTCACCGACCTCAGGGCCTACCGACTCACTGACCTCAGGCCCTACCGACTCACCGACCTCAGGGCCTAACGACTCACTATCCTTAGGACCTACCGACTCACCGACCTCAGGGCCTACCGACTCACCGACCTCAGGGCCGACCTATTCACCGACCTCAGGACCTACCTACTCACCGACATCAGGGTCTACCGACTCACCGACCTCAGGGCTTACCGACTCACCGACCTCAGGGCCTACCTACTCACCGACCTCAGGGACTACCGACTCACCGACCTCAGGGCCTACCGACTCACCGACCTCAGGGACTACCGACTCACCGACCTCAGGGCCTACCGACGCACCGACCTCAGGATCGACCGACTCAACAACCTCAGGATCTACCGACTCAACAACCTCAGGGCCTACCGACTCACCGACCTCAGGGCCTACGGACTCACCGACCTCAGGGCCTACCTACTCACCGACCTCAGGGCCTACCTACTCACCGACCTCAGGAGCTACCGACTCAACGACCTCAGGGCCTACCGACTCACCGACCTCAGGATCTACCGACTCACCGACCTCAGGAACTACCGACTCACCGACCTCAGGACCTACCGACTCACCGACCTCAGGATCTACCGATTCACCGACCTCAGGACCTACCGACTCACCGACCTCAGGACCTACCGACTCACTGACCTCAGGACCTACCGACTCACCGACCTCAGGGCCTACCGACTCACTGACCTCAGGACCTATCGACTCACCGACCTCAGGGCCGACCGACTAACTGACCTCAGGACCTCCCGACTCACCGACCTCAGCGCCTACCGACTCACTGACCTCAGGGTCTACAGACTCACTGACCTCATGGCCTACCGACTCACTGACCTCAGGACCTCCCGACTCACCGACCTCAGGGCCTACCGACTCACTGACCTCAGGGCCCACAGACTCACCGACCTCAGGTCCTACCGACTCACCGACCTCAGGGCCTACCGACTCACTGACCTCAGGACCTATCGATTCACCGACCTCAGGGCCGACCGACTCACTGAACTCAGGACCTACCGACTCACCGACCTCAGGGCCTACCGACTCACCGACCTCAGAGCCTACCGACTCAACAACCTCAGGGCCTACCGACTCACCGACCTCAGGGCCTACCGAGTCACCGACCTCAGGGCCTACCTACTCACCGACCTCAGGGCCTACCGACTCACCGACCTCAGGGCCTACCTACTCACCGACCTCAGTATCTACCGACTCACCGACCTCAGGGCCTACCGACTCACTGACCTCAGGGCTTACTGACTCACCGACCTCAGGGCCTACCGACTCACCGACCTCAGGATCTACCGACTCAACGACCTCAGGATCTACCGACTCAACAACCTCAGGGCCTACCGACTCACCGACCTCAGGGCCTACCTAATCACCGACCTCAGGGCCTACCTACTCACCGACCTCAGTATCTACCGACTCACTGACCTCAGGGCCTACCGACTCACCGATCTCAGGGCCTACCGACTCACCGAACTCAGGGCTTACCGACTCACCGACCTCAGGGCCTACCGACTCACCGAACTCAGGGCCTACCGACTCACCGACCTCAGGGCCTACCGACTCACTGACCTCAGGCCCTACCGACTCACCGACCTCAGGGCCTAACGACTCACTATCCTTAGGACCTACCGACTCACCGACCTCAGGGCCTACCGACTCACCGACCTCAGGGCCTACCTATTCACCGACCTCAGGACCTACCTACTCACCGACATCAGGGTCTACCGACTCACCGACCTCAGGGCTTACCGACTCACCGACCTCAGGGCCTACCTACTCACCGACCTCAGGGACTACCGACTCACCGACCTCAGGGCCTACCGACGCACCGACCTCAGGATCGACCGACTCAACAACCTCAGGATCTACCGACTCAACAACCTCAGGGCCTACCGACTCACCGACCTCAGGGCCTACGGACTCACCGACCTCAGGGCCTACCTACTCACCGACCTCAGGGCCTACCTACTCACCGACCTCAGGAGCTACCGACTCAACGACCTCAGGGCCTACCGACTCACCGACCTCAGGATCTACCGACTCACCGACCTCAGGAACTACCGACTCACCGACCTCAGGACCTACCGACTCACCGACCTCAGGACCTACCGATTCACCGACCTCAGGACCTACCGAATCACCGACCTCAGGACCTACCGACTCACTGACCTCAGGACCTACCGACTCACCGACCTCAGGACCTACCGACTCACCGACCTCAGGGCCTACAGACTCACCAACCTCAGGGCCTACCGACTCACCGACCTCAGGGCCTACCGACTCACTGACCTCAGGACCTATCGACTCACCGACCTCAGGGCCGACCGACTAACTGACCTCAGGACCTCCCGACTCACCGACCTCAGCGCCTACCGACTCACTGACCTCAGGGTCTACAGATTCACTGACCTCATGGCCTACCGACTCACTGACCTCAGGACCTCCCGACTCACCGACCTCAGGGCCTACCGACTCACTGACCTCAGGGCCCACAGACTCACCGACCTCAGGTCCTACCGACTCACCGACCTCAGGGCCTACCGACTCACTGACCTCAGGACCTATCGACTCACCGACCTCAGGGCCGACCGACTCACTGAACTCAGGACCTACCGACTCACCGACCTCAGGGCCTACCGACTCACCGACCTCAGAGCCTACCGACTCAACAACCTCAGGGCCTACCGACTCACCGACCTCAGGGCCTACCGAGTCACCGACCTCAGGGCCTACCTACTCACCGACCTCAGGGCCTACCGACTCACCGACCTCAGGGCCTACCTACTCACCGACCTCAGTATCTACCGACTCACCGACCTCAGGGCCTACCGACTCACTGACCTCAGGGCTTACTGACTCACCGACCTCAGGGCCTACCGACTCACCGACCTCAGGATCTACCGACTCAACGACCTCAGGATCTACCGACTCAACAACCTCAGGGCCTACCGACTCACCGACCTCAGGGCCTACCTACTCACCGACCTCAGTATCTACCGACTCACCGACCTCAGGGCCTACCGACTCACCGACCTCAGGGCCTACCGACTCACCGACCTCAGGGCCTATCGACTCACCGACATCAGGGCCTACCGACTCACAGACCTCAGGTCCTACCGACTCACCGACCTCAGGGCCTATCGACTCACCGACCTCAGGGCCTAACGACTCACCGACCTCAGGACCTACCGACTCACCGACCTCAGGGCCTAACGACTCCCTATCCTTAGGACCTACCGACTCACCGACCTCAGGGCCTACCGACTCACCGACCTCAGGGCCTACCTACTCACCGACCTCAGGACCTACCTACTCACCGACCTCAGGGCCTCCCGACTCACCGACCTCAGGGCTTATCGACTCACCGACCTCAGGGCCTACCTACTCACCGACCTCAGGGACTACCGACTCACCGACCTCAGGGCCTACCGACTCACCGACCTCAGGGACTACCGACTCACCGACCTCAGGGCCTACCGAATCACCGACCTCAGGATCTACCGACTCAACGACCTCAGGATCTACCGACTCAACAACCTCAGGGCCTACCGACTCACCGACCTCAGGACCTACCGACTCACCGACCTCAGGACCTACCGACTCACCGACCTCAGGACCTACCGACTCACTGACCTCAGGACCTACCGACTCACTGACCTCAGGACCTACCGACTCACTGACCTCAGGACCTACCGACTCACTGACCTCAGGACCTACCGGCTCACTGACCTCAGGACCTACCGACTCACTGACCTCAGGACCTACCGACTCACTGACCTCAGGACCTACCGACTCACCGACCTCAGGACCTACCGACTCACCGACCTCAGGACCTACCGACTCACTGACCTCAGGGCCAACCGACTCAATGACCTCAGGACCTACCGACTCACCGACCTCAGGGCTTACCGACTCACTGACCTCAGGGCCTAAAGGCTCACCGACCTCAGGGCCTACCGACTCACCGACCTAGGGCCTACCGACTCACCGACCTCAGGGCCTACCGACTCACCGACATCAGGGCCTACTGACTCACAGACCTCAGGGCCTACCGACTCACCGACATCAGGGCCTACTGACTCACCGACCTCAGGGCCTACCGACTCACCGACATCAGGGCCTACCGACTCACTGACCTCAGGGCCTACCTATTCACCGACCTCAGGGCCTACCGACTCACCGACCTCAGGACCTACTGACTCACCGACCTCAGGGCATAGCGACTCACCGACCTCAGGACCTACCGACTCACCGACCTCAGGGCCTACCTACTCACCGACCTCAGGGACTACCGACTCACCGACCTCAGGGCCTACCGACTCACCGACCTCAGGGCCTACCGACTCACCTACCTCAGGACATACCGACTCACCGACTTCAGGGCCTACCGACTCACCGACCTCAGGGCCTACCGACTCACCGACTTCAGGACCTACCGACTCACCGACCTCAGGGCCTACCTGCTCACCGACCTCAGGGACTATCGACTCACCGACCTTAGGGCCTACCGACTCACCGACCTCAGGACCTACCGACTCACTGACTTCAGGGCCTACCGACTCACCGACCTCAAGGCCTACCGACTCACCGACCTCAGGACCTACCGACTCACCGACCACAGGACCTACCGACTCACCGACCTCAGGACCTACCGACTCACCAACCTCAGGACCTACCGACTCACCGACCTCAGGGTCTACTGACTCCCCGACCTCAGGGCCTACTGACTCACCGCCCTCAGGGCCTACCTACTCACCAACCTCA
This sequence comes from Pristiophorus japonicus, assembly GCF_044704955.1. Taxonomy (NCBI): domain Eukaryota; kingdom Metazoa; phylum Chordata; class Chondrichthyes; family Pristiophoridae; genus Pristiophorus; species Pristiophorus japonicus. The sequence goes on along the minus strand of NC_091994.1, from coordinate 61,034,764 downwards.
GGGCCTACTGACTCACCGACCTCAGGGCCTATCGACTCACCGACCTCAGGGCCTCCCGACTCACCGACCTCAGGTACTACCGACTCACCGACCGCAGGGCCTCCCGACTCACCGACCTCAGGACCTACCGACTCACCAACCTCAGGACCTACCGACTCACCGACCTCAGGGTCTACTGACTCCCCGACCTCAGGGCCTACTGACTCACCGCCCTCAGGGCCTACCTACTCACCAACCTCAGGGCCTACTGACTCACCGACCTCAGGGCCTATCGACTCACCGACCTCAGGGCCTCCCGACTCACCGACCTCAGGTACTACCGACTCACCGACCGCAGGGCCTACCGACTCACCGACCTCAGGGCCTACCGAATCACCGACCTCAGGATCTACCGACTCAACGACCTCAGGATCTACCGACTCAACAACCTCAGGGCCTACCGACTCACCGACCTCAGGACCTACCGACTCACCGACCTCAGGACCTACCGACTCACCGACCTCAGGACCTACCGACTCACTGACCTCAGGACCTACCGACTCACTGACCTCAGGACCTACCGACTCACTGACCTCAGGACCTACCGACTCACTGACCTCAGGACCTACCGACTCACTGACCTCAGGACCTACCGACTCACTGACCTCAGGACCTACCGACTCACTGACCTCAGGACCTACCGACTCACCGACCTCAGGACCTACCGACTCACCGACCTCAGGACCTACCGACTCACTGACCTCAGGGCCAACCGACTCAATGACCTCAGGACCTACCGACTCACCGACCTCAGGGCTTACCGACTCACTGACCTCAGGGCCTAAAGACTCACCGACCTCAGGGCCTACCGACTCACCGACCTAGGGCCTACCTTGCTCACCGACCTCAGGGCCTACCGACTCACCGACATCAGGGCCTACTGACTCACAGACCTCAGGGCCTACCGACTCACCGACATCAGGGCCTACTGACTCACCGACCTCAGGGCCTACCGACTCACCGACATCAGGGCCTACCGACTCACTGACCTCAGGGCCTACCTATTCACCGACCTCAGGGCCTACCGACTCACCGACCTCAGGACCTACTGACTCACCGACCTCAGGGCATAGCGACTCACCGACCTCAGGACCTACCGACTCACCGACCTCAGGGCCTACCTACTCACCGACCTCAGGGACTACCGACTCACCGACCTCAGGGCCTACCGACTCACCGACCTCAGGGCCTACCGACTCACCGACCTCAGGACATACCGACTCACCGACTTCAGGGCCTACCGACTCACCGACCTCAGGGCCTACCGACTCACCGACTTCAGGACCTACCGACTCACCGACCTCAGGGCCTACCTGCTCACCGACCTCAGGGACTACCGACTCACCGACCTCAGGGCCTACCGACTCACCGACCTAGGGCCTACCGACTCACCGACCTCAGGATCGACCAACTCAACAACCTCAGGATCTACCGACTCAACAACCTCAGGTCCTACCGACTCACCGACCTCAGGGCCTACGGACTCACCGACCTCAGGGCCTACCTACTCACCGACCTCAGGGCCTACCTACTCACCGACCTCAGGATCTACCGACTCAACTACCTCAGGATCTACCGACTCAACAACCTCAGGGCCTACCGACTCACCGACCTCAGGGCCTACCGACTCACCGACCTCAGGGCCTACCGACTCACCGACCTCAGGACCTACCGACTCACCGACCTCAGGACCTACCGACTCACCGAGCTCAGGACCTACCGACTCACCGACCTCAGGACCTACCGACTCACCAACCTCAGGACCTACCGACTCACCGACCTCAGGGTCTACTGACTCCCCGACCTCAGGGCCTACTGACTCACCGCCCTCAGGGCCTACCTACTCACCAACCTCAGGGCCTACTGACTCACCGACCTCAGGGCCTATCGACTCACCGACCTCAGGGCCTCCCGACCCTCCGACCTCAGGTACTACCGACTCACCGACCGCAGGGCCTACCGACTCACCGACCTCAGGGCCTACCGACTCACCGACCTCAGGATCGACCAACTCAACAACCTCAGGATCTACCGACTCAACAACCTCAGGTCCTACCGACTCACCGACCTCAGGGCCTACGGACTCACCGACCTCAGGGCCTACCTACTCACCGACCTCAGGGCCTACCTACTCACCGACCTCAGGATCTACCGACTCAACTACCTCAGGATCTACCGACTCAACAACCTCAGGGCCTACCGACTCACCGACCTCAGGGCCTACCGACTCACCGACCTCAGGGCCTACCGACTCACCGACCTCAGGACCTACCGACTCACCGACCTCAGGACCTACCGACTCACCGAGCTCAGGACCTACCGACTCACCGACCTCAGCACCTACCGACTCACTGACCTCAGGGCCTACCGACTCACTGACCTCAGGGCCTACAGACTCACTGACCTCAGGGCCTACCGACTCACTGACCTCAGGACCTACTGACTCACCGACCTCAGGGCCTACCGACTCACCGACCTCAGGGCTTACTGACTCTCTGACCTCAGGACCTACCGACTCACCGACCTCAGACTTACCGACTCACCGACATCAGGACCTAGCGACTCACCGACCTCAGGGCCTACCGACTCACCGACCTCAGGGCCTACCGACTCACTGACCTGAGGACCTGCCGACTCACCGACCTCAGGGCCTACCGACTCACCGACCTCAGGGCCTACCGACTCACCGACCTCAGGGCCTACCGACTCACCGACCTCAGGGCCTACTGACTCACCGACCTCAGGGCCTACCGACTTACTGACCTCAGGACCTACCGACTCACTGACCTCAGGACCTACCGACTCACCGACCTAGGGCCTACCGACTCACCGACCTAGGGCCTACTGACTCACCGACCTAGGGCCTACCCACTCACTGACCTCAGGGCCTACTGTCTCACTGACGTCAGGACCTACCGACTCACCGACCTCAGGGCCTACCGACTCACTGACCTCAGGACCTACCGACTCACCGACCTCAGGACCTACCGACTCACCGACCTCAGGGCCAAACGACTCACCGACCTCAGGACCTACTGACTCACCGACCTCAGGGCCTACTGACTCACCGACCTCAGGACCTACCGACTCACCGACCTCAGGACCTACCGACTCACCGACCTCAGGACCTACCGACTCACCGACCTCAGGGCCTCCCGACTCACTGACCTCAGGGCCTACCGACTCACCGACCTCAGGGCCTACCGACTCACCGACCTCAGGGCCTACCTACTCACTGACCTCAGGGCCTACCTATTCACTGACCTCAGGGCCTACCTACTCACCGGCCTCAGGGCCTACCGACTCACCAACCTCAGGACCTACCGACTCACCGACCTCAGGGCCTACCGACTCACTGACCTCAGGGCCTACCTACTCACTGACCTCAGGGCCTACCAACTCACCGACCTCAGGACCTACCGACTCACCGACCTCAGGGCTTACCGACTCACTGACCTCAGGGCCTACCTACTCACCAACCTCAGGGCCTACCGACTCACCGACCTCAGGGCCTACCGACTCACCGACCTCAGGGTCGACCGACTCACCTACCACAGGACCTACCGACTCACCAACCTCAGGGCCTACCGACTCACCGACCTCAGGGACTACCGACTCACCGACCTCAGGACCTACCGACTCACCGACCTCAGGGCCTACCGACTCACCGACCTCAGGGTCGACCGACTCACCGGCCTCAGGACCTACCGACTCACCGACCTCAGGGCCTACCGACTCACCGACCTCAGTGTCGACCGTCTCACCGATCTCAGGACCTACCGACTCACCGACCTCAGGGCCTACCGGCTCACCGACCTCAGGGCCTACCGACTCACCGACCTCAGGACCTACCGACTCACCGACCTCAGTACTTACCGACTCACCGACCTCAGTGTCGACCGACTCACCGACCTCAGGATCTACTGACTCACTGACCTCAGTGTCGACCGACTCACCGACCTCAGGAACTACCGACTCACCGACCTCAGGACCTACCGACTCACCGACCTCAGGACCTACCGATTCACCGACCTCAGGACCTACCGAATCACCGACCTCAGGACCTACCGACTCACTGACCTCAGGACCTACCGACTCACCGACCTCAGGACCTACCGACTCACCGACCTCAGGGCCTACAGACTCACCAACCTCAGGGCCTACCGACTCACCGACCTCAGGGCCTACCGACTCACTGACCTCAGGACCTATCGACTCACCGACCTCAGGGCCGACCGACTAACTGACCTCAGGACCTCCCGACTCACCGACCTCAGCGCCTACCGACTCACTGACCTCAGGGTCTACAGACTCACTGACCTCATGGCCTACCGACTCACTGACCTCAGGACCTCCCGACTCACCGACCTCAGGGCCTACCGACTCACTGACCTCAGGGCCCACAGACTCACCGACCTCAGGTCCTACCGACTCACCGACCTCAGGGCCTACCGACTCACTGACCTCAGGACCTATCGACTCACCGACCTCAGGGCCGACCGACTCACTGAACTCAGGACCTACCGACTCACCGACCTCAGGGCCTACCGACTCACCGACCTCAGAGCCTACCGACTCAACAACCTCAGGGCCTACCGACTCACCGACCTCAGGGCCTACCGAGTCACCGACCTCAGGGCCTACCTACTCACCGACCTCAGGGCCTACCGACTCACCGACCTCAGGGCCTACCTACTCACCGACCTCAGTATCTACCGACTCACCGACCTCAGGGCCTACCGACTCACTGACCTCAGGGCTTACTGACTCACCGACCTCAGGGCCTACCGACTCACCGACCTCAGGATCTACCGACTCAACGACCTCAGGATCTACCGACTCAACAACCTCAGGGCCTACCGACTCACCGACCTCAGGGCCTACCTACTCACCGACCTCAGTATCTACCGACTCACCGACCTCAGGGCCTACCGACTCACCGACCTCAGTGCCTACCGACTCACCGACCTCAGGGCCTATCGACTCACCGACATCAGGGCCTACCGACTCACAGACCTCAGGTCCTACCGACTCACCGACCTCAGGGCCTATCGACTCACCGACCTCAGGGCCTAACGACTCACCGACCTCAGGACCTACCGACTCACCGACCTCAGGGCCTAACGACTCCCTATCCTTAGGACCTACCGACTCACCGACCTCAGGGCCTACCGACTCACCGACCTCAGGGCCTACCTACTCACCGACCTCAGGACCTACCTACTCACCGACCTCAGGGCCTCCCGACTCACCGACCTCAGGGCTTATCGACTCACCGACCTCAGGGCCTACCTACTCACCGACCTCAGGGACTACCGACTCACCGACCTCAGGGCCTACCGACTCACCGACCTCAGGGACTACCGACTCACCGACCTCAGGGCCTACCGAATCACCGACCTCAGGATCTACCGACTCAACGACCTCAGGATCTACCGACTCAACAACCTCAGGGCCTACCGACTCACCGACCTCAGGACCTACCGACTCACCGACCTCAGGACCTACCGACTCACCGACCTCAGGACCTACCGACTCACCGACCTCAGGACCTACCGACTCACTGACCTCAGGACCTACCGACTCACTGACCTCAGGACCTACCGACTCACTGACCTCAGGACCTACCGACTCACTGACCTCAGGACCTACCGACTCACTGACCTCAGGACCTACCGACTCACTGACCTCAGGACCTACCGACTCACTGACCTCAGGACCTACCGACTCACCGACCTCAGGACCTACCGACTCACCGACCTCAGGACCTACCGACTCACTGACCTCAGGGCCAACCGACTCAATGACCTCAGGACCTACCGACTCACCGACCTCAGGGCTTACCGACTCACTGACCTCAGGGCCTAAAGACTCACCGACCTCAGGGCCTACCGACTCACCGACCTAGGGCCTACCGACTCACCGACCTCAGGGCCTACCGACTCACCGACATCAGGGCCTACTGACTCACAGACCTCAGGGCCTACCGACTCACCGACATCAGGGCCTACTGACTCACCGACCTCAGGGCCTACCGACTCACCGACATCAGGGCCTACCGACTCACTGACCTCAGGGCCTACCTATTCACCGACCTCAGGGCCTACCGACTCACCGACCTCAGGACCTACTGACTCACCGACCTCAGGGCATAGCGACTCACCGACCTCAGGACCTACCGACTCACCGACCTCAGGGCCTACCTACTCACCGACCTCAGGGACTACCGACTCACCGACCTCAGGGCCTACCGACTCACCGACCTCAGGGCCTACCGACTCACCGACCTCAGGACATACCGACTCACCGACTTCAGGGCCTACCGACTCACCGACCTCAGGGCCTACCGACTCACCGACTTCAGGACCTACCGACTCACCGACCTCAGGGCCTACCTGCTCACCGACCTCAGGGACTATCGACTCACCGACCTTAGGGCCTACCGACTCACCGACCTCAGGACCTACCGACTCACTGACTTCAGGGCCTACCGACTCACCGACCTCAAGGCCTACCGACTCACCGACCTCAGGACCTACCGACTCACCGACCACAGGACCTACCGACTCACCGACCTCAGGACCTACCGACTCACCAACCTCAGGACCTACCGACTCACCGACCTCAGGGTCTACTGACTCCCCGACCTCAGGGCCTACTGACTCACCGCCCTCAGGGCCTACCTACTCACCAACCTCAGGGCCTACTGACTCACCGACCTCAGGGCCTATCGACTCACCGACCTCAGGGCCTCCCGACTCACCGACCTCAGGTACTACCGACTCACCGACCGCAGGGCCTCCCGACTCACCGACCTCAGGACCTACCGACTCACCAACCTCAGGACCTACCGACTCACCGACCTCAGGGTCTACTGACTCCCCGACCTCAGGGCCTACTGACTCACCGCCCTCAGGGCCTACCTACTCACCAACCTCAGGGCCTACTGACTCACCGACCTCAGGGCCTATCGACTCACCGATCTCAGGGCCTCCCGACTCACCGACCTCAGGTACTACCGACTCACCGACCGCAGGGCCTACCGACTCACCGACCTCAGGGCCTACCGAATCACCGACCTCAGGATCTACCGACTCAACGACCTCAGGATCTACCGACTCAACAACCTCAGGGCCTACCGACTCACCGACCTCAGGACCTACCGACTCACCGACCTCAGGACCTACCGACTCACCGACCTCAGGACCTACCGACTCACTGACCTCAGGACCTACCGACTCACTGACCTCAGGACCTACCGACTCACTGACCTCAGGACCTACCGACTCACTGACCTCAGGACCTACCGACTCACTGACCTCAGGACCTACCGACTCACTGACCTCAGGACCTACCGACTCACCGACCTCAGGACCTACCGACTCACCGACCTCAGGACCTACCGACTCACTGACCTCAGGGCCAACCGACTCAATGACCTCAGGACCTACCGACTCACCGACCTCAGGGCTTACCGACTCACTGACCTCAGGGCCTAAAGACTCACCGACCTCAGGGCCTACCGACTCACCGACCTAGGGCCTACCGACTCACCGACCTCAGGGCCTACCGACTCACCGACATCAGGGCCTACTGACTCACAGACCTCAGGGCCTACCGACTCACCGACATCAGGGCCTACTGACTCACCGACCTCAGGGCCTACCGACTCACCGACATCAGGGCCTACCGACTCACTGACCTCAGGGCCTACCTATTCACCGACCTCAGGGCCTACCGACTCACCGACCTCAGGACCTACTGACTCACCGACCTCAGGGCATAGCGACTCACCGACCTCAGGACCTACCGACTCACCGACCTCAGGGCCTACCTACTCACCGACCTCAGGGACTACCGACTCACCGACCTCAGGGCCTACCGACTCACCGACCTCAGGGCCTACCGACTCACCGACCTCAGGACATACCGACTCACCGACTTCAGGGCCTACCGACTCACCGACCTCAGGGCCTACCGACTCACCGACTTCAGGACCTACCGACTCACCGACCTCAGGGCCTACCTGCTCACCGACCTCAGGGACTATCGACTCACCGACCTTAGGGCCTACCGACTCACCGACCTCAGGACCTACCGACTCACTGACTTCAGGGCCTACCGACTCACCGACCTCAAGGCCTACCGACTCACCGACCTCAGGACCTACCGACTCACCGACCACAGGACCTACCGACTCACCGACCTCAGGACCTACCGACTCACCAACCTCAGGACCTACCGACTCACCGACCTCAGGGTCTACTGACTCCCCGACCTCAGGGCCTACTGACTCACCGCCCTCAGGGCCTACCTACTCACCAACCTCAGGGCCTACTGACTCACCGACCTCAGGGCACATCGACTCACCGACCTCAGGGCCTCCCGACTCACCGACCTCAGGTACTACCGACTCACCGACCGCAGGGCCTACCGACTCACCGACCTCAGGGCCTACCGACTCACCGACCTCAGGATCGACCAACTCAACAACCTCAGGATCTACCGACTCAACAACCTCAGGTCCTACCGACTCACCGACCTCAGGGCCTACGGACTCACCGACCTCAGGGCCTACCTACTCACCGACCTCAGGGCCTACCTACTCACCGACCTCAGGATCTACCGACTCAACTACCTCAGGATCTACCGACTCAACAACCTCAGGGCCTACCGACTCACCGACCTCAGGGCCTACCGACTCACCGACCTCAGGGCCTACCGACTCACCGACCTCAGGACCTACCGACTCACCGACCTCAGGACCTACCGACTCACCGAGCTCAGGACCTACCGACTCACCGACCTCAGCACCTACCGACTCACTGACCTCAGGGCCTACCGACTCACTGACCTCAGGGCCTACAGACTCACTGACCTCAGGGCCTACCGACTCACTGACCTCAGGACCTACTGACTCACCGACCTCAGGGCCTACCGACTCACCGACCTCAGGGCTTACTGACTCTCTGACCTCAGGACCTACCGACTCACCGACCTCAGACTTACCGACTCACCGACATCAGGACCTAGCGACTCACCGACCTCAGGGCCTACCGACTCACCGACCTCAGGGCCTACCGACTCACTGACCTGAGGACCTGCCGACTCACCGACCTCAGGGCCTACCGACTCACCGACCTCAGGGCCTACCGACTCACCGACCTCAGGGCCTACCGACTCACCGACCTCAGGGCCTACTGACTCACCGACCTCAGGGCCTACCGACTTACTGACCTCAGGACCTACCGACTCACTGACCTCAGGACCTACCGACTCACCGACCTAGGGCCTACCGACTCACCGACCTAGGGCCTACTGACTCACCGACCTAGGGCCTACCCACTCACTGACCTCAGGGCCTACTGTCTCACTGACGTCAGGACCTACCGACTCACCGACCTCAGGGCCTACCGACTCACTGACCTCAGGACCTACCGACTCACCGACCTCAGGACCTACCGACTCACCGACCTCAGGGCCAAACGACTCACCGACCTCAGGACCTACTGACTCACCGACCTCAGGGCCTACTGACTCACCGACCTCAGGACCTACCGACTCACCGACCTCAGGACCTACCGACTCACCGACCTCAGGACCTACCGACTCACCGACCTCAGGGCCTCCCGACTCACTGACCTCAGGGCCTACCGACTCACCGACCTCAGGGCCTACCGACTCACCGACCTCAGGGCCTACCTACTCACTGACCTCAGGGCCTACCTATTCACTGACCTCAGGGCCTACCTACTCACCGGCCTCAGGGCCTACCGACTCACCAACCTCAGGACCTACCGACTCACCGACCTCAGGGCCTGCCGACTCACTGACCTCAGGGCCTACCTACTCACTGACCTCAGGGCCTACCGACTCACCGACCTCAGGACCTACCGACTCACCGACCTCAGGGCTTACCGACTCACTGACCTCAGGGCCTACCTACTCACCAACCTCAGGGCCTACCGACTCACCGACCTCAGGGCCTACCGACTCACCGACCTCAGGGTCGACCGACTCACCTACCACAGGACCTACCGACTCACCAACCTCAGGGCCTACCGACTCACCGACCTCAGGGACTACCGACTCACCGACCTCAGGACCTACCGACTCACCGACCTCAGGGCCTACCGACTCACCGACCTCAGGGTCGACCGACTCACCGGCCTCAGGACCTACCGACTCACCGACCTCAGGGCCTACCGACTCACCGACCTCAGTGTCGACCGTCTCACCGATCTCAGGACCTACCGACTCACCGACCTCAGGGCCTACCGGCTCACCGACCTCAGGGCCTACCGACTCACCGACCTCAGGACCTACCGACTCACCGACCTCAGTACTTACCGACTCACCGACCTCAGTGTCGACCGACTCACCGACCTCAGGATCTACTGACTCACTGACCTCAGGGCCTCCCGACTCAGTGACCTCAGGGCCTACCGACTCACCGACCTCAGTGTCGACCGACTCACCGACCTCAGGATCTACTGACTCACTGACCTCAGGGCCTCCCGACTCACTGACCTCAGGGCCTACCGACTCACCGACCTCAGGGCCTACCCACTCGCCGACCTCAGGGCCTACCGACTCACTGACCTCAGGGCCTACCGACTCACCGACCTCAGGGCCTACAGACTCACCGACCTCAGGGCCTACCGACTCACCGACCTCAGGACCGACCGACTCACCGACCTCAGGGCCTACCTACTCACCGACCTCAAGGACTACCGACTCACCGACCTCAGGGCCTACCGACTCACCGACCTAGGGCCTACCGACTCACCGACCTCAGGGCTTACCGACTCACCGACCTCAGGGCCTACCTACTCACCGACCTCAGGGACTACCGACTCACCGACCTCAGGGCCTACCGACGCACCGACCTCAGGATCGACCGACTCAACAACCTCAGGATCTACCGACTCAACAACCTCAGGGCCTACCGACTCACCGACCTCAGGGCCTACGGACTCACCGACCTCAGGGCCTACCTACTCACCGACCTCAGGGCCTACCTACTCACCGACCTCAGGAGCTACCGACTCAACGACCTCAGGGCCTACCGACTCACCGACCTCAGGATCTACCGACTCACCGACCTCAGGAACTACCGACTCACCGACCTCAGGACCTACCGACTCACCGACCTCAGGACCTACCGATTCACCGACCTCAGGACCTACCGAATCACCGACCTCAGGACCTACCGACTCACTGACCTCAGGACCTACCGACTCACCGACCTCAGGACCTACCGACTCACCGACCTCAGGGCCTACAGACTCACCAACCTCAGGGCCTACCGACTCACCGACCTCAGGGCCTACCGACTCACTGACCTCAGGACCTATCGACTCACCGACCTCAGGGCCGACCGACTAACTGACCTCAGGACCTCCCGACTCACCGACCTCAGCGCCTACCGACTCACTGACCTCAGGGTCTACAGACTCACTGACCTCATGGCCTACCGACTCACTGACCTCAGGACCTCCCGACTCACCGACCTCAGGGCCTACCGACTCACTGACCTCAGGGCCCACAGACTCACCGACCTCAGGTCCTACCGACTCACCGACCTCAGGGCCTACCGACTCACTGACCTCAGGACCTATCGACTCACCGACCTCAGGGCCGACCGACTCACTGAACTCAGGACCTACCGACTCACCGACCTCAGGGCCTACCGACTCACCGACCTCAGAGCCTACCGACTCAACAACCTCAGGGCCTACCGACTCACCGACCTCAGGGCCTACCGAGTCACCGACCTCAGGGCCTACCTACTCACCGACCTCAGGGCCTACCGACTCACCGACCTCAGGGCCTACCTACTCACCGACCTCAGTATCTACCGACTCACCGACCTCAGGGCCTACCGACTCACTGACCTCAGGGCTTACTGACTCACCGACCTCAGGGCCTACCGACTCACCGACCTCAGGATCTACCGACTCAACGACCTCAGGATCTACCGACTCAACAACCTCAGGGCCTACCGACTCACCGACCTCAGGGCCTACCTACTCACCGACCTCAGTATCTACCGACTCACCGACCTCAGGGCCTACCGACTCACCGACCTCAGGGCCTACCGACTCACCGACCTCAGGGCCTATCGACTCACCGACATCAGGGCCTACCGACTCACAGACCTCAGGTCCTACCGACTCACCGACCTCAGGGCCTATCGACTCACCGACCTCAGGGCCTAACGACTCACCGACCTCAGGACCTACCGACTCACCGACCTCAGGGCCTAACGACTCCCTATCCTTAGGACCTACCGACTCACCGACCTCAGGGCCTACCGACTCACCGACCTCAGGGCCTACCTACTCACCGACCTCAGGACCTACCTACTCACCGACCTCAGGGCCTCCCGACTCACCGACCTCAGGGCTTATCGACTCACCGACCTCAGGGCCTACCTACTCACCGACCTCAGGGACTACCGACTCACCGACCTCAGGGCCTACCGACTCACCGACCTCAGGGACTACCGACTCACCGACCTCAGGGCCTACCGAATCACCGACCTCAGGATCTACCGACTCAACGACCTCAGGATCTACCGACTCAACAACCTCAGGGCCTACCGACTCACCGACCTCAGGACCTACCGACTCACCGACCTCAGGACCTACCGACTCACCGACCTCAGGACCTACCGACTCACCGACCTCAGGACCTACCGACTCACTGACCTCAGGACCTACCGACTCACTGACCTCAGGACCTACCGACTCACTGACCTCAGGACCTACCGACTCACTGACCTCAGGACCTACCGACTCACTGACCTCAGGACCTACCGACTCACTGACCTCAGGACCTACCGACTCACTGACCTCAGGACCTACCGACTCACCGACCTCAGGACCTACCGACTCACCGACCTCAGGACCTACCGACTCACTGACCTCATGGCCAACCGACTCAATGACCTCAGGACCTACCGACTCACCGACCTCAGGGCTTACCGACTCACTGACCTCAGGGCCTAAAGACTCACCGACCTCAGGGCCTACCGACTCACCGACCTAGGGCCTACCGACTCACCGACCTCAGGGCCTACCGACTCACCGACATCAGGGCCTACTGACTCACAGACCTCAGGGCCTACCGACTCACCGACATCAGGGCCTACTGACTCACCGACCTCAGGGCCTACCGACTCACCGACATCAGGGCCTACCGACTCACTGACCTCAGGGCCTACCTATTCACCGACCTCAGGGCCTACCGACTCACCGACCTCAGGACCTACTGACTCACCGACCTCAGGGCATAGCGACTCACCGACCTCAGGACCTACCGACTCACCGACCTCAGGGCCTACCTACTCACCGACCTCAGGGACTACCGACTCACCGACCTCAGGGCCTACCGACTCACCGACCTCAGGGCCTACCGACTCACCGACCTCAGGACATACCGACTCACCGACTTCAGGGCCTACCGACTCACCGACCTCAGGGCCTACCGACTCACCGACTTCAGGACCTACCGACTCACCGACCTCAGGGCCTACCTGCTCACCGACCTCAGGGACTATCGACTCACCGACCTTAGGGCCTACCGACTCACCGACCTCAGGACCTACCGACTCACTGACTTCAGGGCCTACCGACTCACCGACCTCAAGGCCTACCGACTCACCGACCTCAGGACCTACCGACTCACCGACCACAGGACCTACCGACTCACCGACCTCAGGACCTACCGACTCACCAACCTCAGGACCTACCGACTCACCGACCTCAGGGTCTACTGACTCCCCGACCTCAGGGCCTACTGACTCACCGCCCTCAGGGCCTACCTACTCACCAACCTCAGGGCCTACTGACTCACCGACCTCAGGGCCTATCGACTCACCGACCTCAGGGCCTCCCGACTCACCGACCTCAGGTACTACCGACTCACCGACCGCAGGGCCTACCGACTCACCGACCTCAGGGCCTACCGACTCACCGACCTCAGGATCGACCAACTCAACAACCTCAGGATCTACCGACTCAACAACCTCAGGTCCTACCGACTCACCGACCTCAGGGCCTACGGACTCACCGACCTCAGGGCCTACCTACTCACCGACCTCAGGGCCTACCTACTCACCGACCTCAGGATCTACCGACTCAACTACCTCAGGATCTACCGACTCAACAACCTCAGGGCCTACCGACTCACCGACCTCAGGGCCTACCGACTCACCGACCTCAGGGCCTACCGACTCACCGACCTCAGGACCTACCGACTCACCGACCTCAGGACCTACCGACTCACCGAGCTCAGGACCTACCGACTCACCGACCTCAGCACCTACCGACTCACTGACCTCAGGGCCTACCGACTCACTGACCTCAGGGCCTACAGACTCACTGACCTCAGGGCCTACCGACTCACTGACCTCAGGACCTACTGACTCACCGACCTCAGGGCCTACCGACTCACCGACCTCAGGGCTTACTGACTCTCTGACCTCAGGACCTACCGACTCACCGACCTCAGACTTACCGACTCACCGACATCAGGACCTAGCGACTCACCGACCTCAGGGCCTACCGACTCACCGACCTCAGGGCCTACCGACTCACTGACCTGAGGACCTGCCGACTCACCGACCTCAGGGCCTACCGACTCACCGACCTCAGGGCCTACCGACTCACCGACCTCAGGGCCTACCGACTCACGGACCTCAGGGCCTACTGACTCACCGACCTCAGGGCCTACCGACTTACTGACCTCAGGACCTACCGACTCACTGACCTCAGGACCTACCGACTCACCGAACTAGGGCCTACCGACTCACCGACCTAGGGCCTACTGACTCACCGACCTAGGGCCTACCCACTCACTGACCTCAGGGCCTACTGTCTCACTGACGTCAGGACCTACCGACTCACCGACCTCAGGGCCTACCGACTCACTGACCTCAGGACCTACCGACTCACCGACCTCAGGACCTACCGACTCACCGACCTCAGGGCCAAACGACTCACCGACCTCAGGACCTACTGACTCACCGACCTCAGGGCCTACTGACTCACCGACCTCAGGACCTACCGACTCACCGACCTCAGGACCTACCGACTCACCGACCTCAGGACCTACCGACTCACCGACCTCAGGGCCTCCCGACTCACTGACCTCAGGGCCTACCGACTCACCGACCTCAGGGCCTACCGACTCACCGACCTCAGGGCCTACCTACTCACTGACCTCAGGGCCTACCTATTCACTGACCTCAGGGCCTACCTACTCACCGGCCTCAGGGCCTACCGACTCACCAACCTCAGGACCTACCGACTCACCGACCTCAGGGCCTACCGACTCACTGACCTCAGGGCCTACCTACTCACTGACCTCAGGGCCTACCGACTCACCGACCTCAGGACCTACCGACTCACCAACCTCAGGGCCTACCGACTCACCGACCTCAGGGCCTACCGACTCACCGACCTCAGGGTCGACCGACTCACCTACCACAGGACCTACCGACTCACCAACCTCAGGGCCTACCGACTCACCGACCTCAGGGACTACCGACTCACCGACCTCAGGACCTACCGACTCACCGACCTCAGGGCCTACCGACTCACCGACCTCAGGGTCGACCGACTCACCGGCCTCAGGACCTACCGACTCACCGACCTCAGGGCCTACCGACTCACCGACCTCAGTGTCGACCGTCTCACCGATCTCAGGACCTACCGACTCACCGACCTCAGGGCCTACCGGCTCACCGACCTCAGGGCCTACCGACTCACCGACCTCAGGACCTACCGACTCACCGACCTCAGTACTTACCGACTCACCGACCTCAGTGTCGACCGACTCACCGACCTCAGGATCTACTGACTCACTGACCTCAGGGCCTCCCGACTCAGTGACCTCAGGGCCTACCGACTCACCGACCTCAGTGTCGACCGACTCACCGACCTCAGGATCTACTGACTCACTGACCTCAGGGCCTCCCGACTCACTGACCTCAGGGCCTACCGACTCACCGACCTCAGGGCCTACCCACTCGCCGACCTCAGGGCCTACCGACTCACTGACCTCAGGGCCTACCGACTCACCGACCTCAGGGCCTACAGACTCACCGACCTCAGGGCCTACCGACTCACCGACCTCAGGACCGACCGACTCACCGACCTCAGGGCCTACCTACTCACCGACCTCAGGGACTACCGACTCACCGACCTCAGGGCCTACCGACTCACCGACCTAGGGCCTACCGACTCACCGACCTCAGGGCCTACCGACTCACCAACCTTAGGACGTACCGACTCACCGACCTCAGGGCCTACCGACTCACCGACCTCAGGGCCTACCGACTCACTGACCTCAGGACCTACCGACTCACCGACCTCAGGACCTACCGACTCACCGACCTCAGGACCTAACGACTCACCGACCTCAGGACCTACCGACTCACCGACCTCAGGGCCTACGGACTCACCGACCTCAGGACCTACCGACTCACCGACCTCAGGACCTACCGACTCACCGACCTCAGGACCTACCGACTCACCGACCTCAGGGCATACCGAGTCACCGACCTCAGGGTCTACCGACTCACCGCCCTCAGGGCTTACCGACTCACCCACCTCAGGGCCTACCTACTCACCGACCTCAGGGCCTACCGACTCACTGACCTCAGGGCCTACCGACTCACCGACCTCAGGACCTACCGACTCACCGACCTCAGGACCTACTGACACACTGACCTCAGGGCCTCCCGACTCACTGACCTCAGGGCCTACCGACTCACCGACCTCAGGGCCTACCGACTCACCGACCTCAGGGCCTACCTACTCACTGACCTCAGGGCCTCCCTATTCACTGACCTCAGGGCCTACCTACTCACCGGCCTCAGGGCCTACCGACTCACCGACCTCAGGACCTACCGACTCACCGACCTCAGGGCCTACCGACTCACTGACCTCAGGGCCTACCTACTCACTGACCTCAGGGCCTACCGACTCACCGACCTCAGGACCTACCGACTCACCGACCTCAGGGCCTACCTACTCACCAACCTCAGGGCCTACCGACTCACCGACCTCAGGGCCTACCGACTCACCGACCTCAGGGTCAACCGACTCACCTACCTCAGGACCTACCGACTCACCGACCTCAGGGCCGACCGACTCACCGACCTCAGGGTCGACCGACTCACCGACCTCAGGACCTACCGACTCACCAACCTCAGGGCCTACCGACTCACCGACCTCAGGGACTACCGACTCACCGACCACAGGACCTACCGACTCACCGACCTCAGGACCTACCGACTCACCAACCTCAGGACCTACCGACTCACCGACCTCAGGGTCTACTGACTCCCCGACCTCAGGGCCTACTGACTCACCGCCCTCAGGGCCTACCTACTCACCAACCTCAGGGCCTACTGACTCACCGACCTCAGGGCCTATCGACTCACCGACCTCAGGGCCTCCCGACTCACCGACCTCAGGTACTACCGACTCACCGACCGCAGGGCCTACCGACTCACCGACCTCAGGGCCTACCGACTCACCGACCTCAGGATCGACCAACTCAACAACCTCAGGATCTACCGACTCAACAACCTCAGGTCCTACCGACTCACCGACCTCAGGGCCTACGGACTCACCGACCTCAGGGCCTACCTACTCACCGACCTCAGGGCCTACCTACTCACCGACCTCAGGATCTACCGACTCAACTACCTCAGGATCTACCGACTCAACAACCTCAGGGCCTACCGACTCACCGACCTCAGGGCCTACCGACTCACCGACCTCAGGGCCTACCGACTCACCGACCTCAGGACCTACCGACTCACCGACCTCAGGACCTACCGACTCACCGAGCTCAGGACCTACCGACTCACCGACCTCAGCACCTACCGACTCACTGACCTCAGGGCCTACCGACTCACTGACCTCAGGGCCTACAGACTCACTGACCTCAGGGCCTACCGACTCACTGACCTCAGGACCTACTGACTCACCGACCTCAGGGCCTACCGACTCACCGACCTCAGGGCTTACTGACTCTCTGACCTCAGGACCTACCGACTCACCGACCTCAGACTTACCGACTCACCGACATCAGGACCTAGCGACTCACCGACCTCAGGGCCTACCGACTCACCGACCTCAGGGCCTACCGACTCACTGACCTGAGGACCTGCCGACTCACCGACCTCAGGGCCTACCGACTCACCGACCTCAGGGCCTACCGACTCACCGACCTCAGGGCCTACCGACTCACCGACCTCAGGGCCTACTGACTCACCGACCTCAGGGCCTACCGACTTACTGACCTCAGGACCTACCGACTCACTGACCTCAGGACCTACCGACTCACCGACCTAGGGCCTACCGACTCACCGACCTAGGGCCTACTGACTCACCGACCTAGGGCCTACCCACTCACTGACCTCAGGGCCTACTGTCTCACTGACGTCAGGACCTACCGACTCACCGACCTCAGGGCCTACCGACTCACTGACCTCAGGACCTACCGACTCACCGACCTCAGGACCTACCGACTCACCGACCTCAGGGCCAAACGACTCACCGACCTCAGGACCTACTGACTCACCGACCTCAGGGCCTACTGACTCACCGACCTCAGGACCTACCGACTCACCGACCTCAGGACCTACCGACTCACCGACCTCAGGACCTACCGACTCACCGACCTCAGGGCCTCCCGACTCACTGACCTCAGGGCCTACCGACTCACCGACCTCAGGGCCTACCGACTCACCGACCTCAGGGCCTACCTACTCACTGACCTCAGGGCCTACCTATTCACTGACCTCAGGGCCTACCTACTCACCGGCCTCAGGGCCTACCGACTCACCAACCTCAGGACCTACCGACTCACCGACCTCAGGGCCTACCGACTCACTGACCTCAGGGCCTACCTACTCACTGACCTCAGGGCCTACCGACTCACCGACCTCAGGACCTACCGACTCACCAACCTCAGGGCCTACCGACTCACCGACCTCAGGGCCTACCGACTCACCGACCTCAGGGTCGACCGACTCACCTACCACAGGACCTACCGACTCACCAACCTCAGGGCCTACCGACTCACCGACCTCAGGGACTACCGACTCACCGACCTCAGGACCTACCGACTCACCGACCTCAGGGCCTACCGACTCACCGACCTCAGGGTCGACCGACTCACCGGCCTCAGGACCTACCGACTCACCGACCTCAGGGCCTACCGACTCACCGACCTCAGTGTCGACCGTCTCACCGATCTCAGGACCTACCGACTCACCGACCTCAGGGCCTACCGGCTCACCGACCTCAGGGCCTACCGACTCACCGACCTCAGGACCTACCGACTCACCGACCTCAGTACTTACCGACTCACCGACCTCAGTGTCGACCGACTCACCGACCTCAGGATCTACTGACTCACTGACCTCAGGGCCTCCCGACTCAGTGACCTCAGGGCCTACCGACTCACCGACCTCAGTGTCGACCGACTCACCGACCTCAGGATCTACTGACTCACTGACCTCAGGGCCTCCCGACTCACTGACCTCAGGGCCTACCGACTCACCGACCTCAGGGCCTACCCACTCGCCGACCTCAGGGCCTACCGACTCACTGACCTCAGGGCCTACCGACTCACCGACCTCAGGGCCTACAGACTCACCGACCTCAGGGCCTACCGACTCACCGACCTCAGGACCGACCGACTCACCGACCTCAGGGCCTACCTACTCACCGACCTCAGGGACTACCGACTCACCGACCTCAGGGCCTACCGACTCACCGACCTAGGGCCTACCGACTCACCGACCTCAGGGCCTACCGACTCACCAACCTTAGGACGTACCGACTCACCGACCTCAGGGCCTACCGACTCACCGACCTCAGGGCCTACCGACTCACTGACCTCAGGACCTACCGACTCACCGACCTCAGGACCTACCGACTCACCGACCTCAGGACCTAACGACTCACCGACCTCAGGACCTACCGACTCACCGACCTCAGGGCCTACGGACTCACCGACCTCAGGACCTACCGACTCACCGACCTCAGGACCTACCGACTCACCGACCTCAGGACCTACCGACTCACCGACCTCAGGGCATACCGAGTCACCGACCTCAGGGTCTACCGACTCACCGCCCTCAGGGCTTACCGACTCACCCACCTCAGGGCCTACCTACTCACCGACCTCAGGGCCTACCGACTCACTGACCTCAGGGCCTACCGACTCACCGACCTCAGGACCTACCGACTCACCGACCTCAGGACCTACTGACACACTGACCTCAGGGCCTCCCGACTCACTGACCTCAGGGCCTACCGACTCACCGACCTCAGGGCCTACCGACTCACCGACCTCAGGGCCTACCTACTCACTGACCTCAGGGCCTCCCTATTCACTGACCTCAGGGCCTACCTACTCACCGGCCTCAGGGCCTACCGACTCACCGACCTCAGGACCTACCGACTCACCGACCTCAGGGCCTACCGACTCACTGACCTCAGGGCC
Organism: Pristiophorus japonicus; assembly: GCF_044704955.1. Taxonomy (NCBI): domain Eukaryota; kingdom Metazoa; phylum Chordata; class Chondrichthyes; family Pristiophoridae; genus Pristiophorus; species Pristiophorus japonicus. The sequence goes on along the minus strand of NC_091994.1, from coordinate 61,014,190 downwards.
TACCTACTCACTGACCTCAGGGCCTACCGACTCACCGACCTCAGGACCTACCGACTCACCGACCTCAGGGCCTACCTACTCACCAACCTCAGGGCCTACCGACTCACCGACCTCAGGGCCTACCGACTCACCGACCTCAGGGTCAACCGACTCACCTACCTCAGGACCTACCGACTCACCGACCTCAGGGCCGACCGACTCACCGACCTCAGGGTCGACCGACTCACCGACCTCAGGACCTACCGACTCACCAACCTCAGGGCCTACCGACTCACCGACCTCAGGGACTACCGACTCACCGACCTCAGGACCTACCGACTCACCGACCTCAGGGCCTACCTGCTCACCGACCTCAGGGACTATCGACTCACCGACCTTAGGGCCTACCGACTCACCGACCTCAGGACCTACCGACTCACTGACTTCAGGGCCTACCGACTCACCGACCTCAAGGCCTACCGACTCACCGACCTCAGGACCTACCGACTCACCGACCACAGGACCTACCGACTCACCGACCTCAGGACCTACCGACTCACCAACCTCAGGACCTACCGACTCACCGACCTCAGGGTCTACTGACTCCCCGACCTCAGGGCCTACTGACTCACCGCCCTCAGGGCCTACCTACTCACCAACCTCAGGGCCTACTGACTCACCGACCTCAGGGCCTATCGACTCACCGACCTCAGGGCCTCCCGACTCACCGACCTCAGGTACTACCGACTCACCGACCGCAGGGCCTACCGACTCACCGACCTCAGGGCCTACCGACTCACCGACCTCAGGATCGACCAACTCAACAACCTCAGGATCTACCGACTCAACAACCTCAGGTCCTACCGACTCACCGACCTCAGGGCCTACGGACTCACCGACCTCAGGGCCTACCTACTCACCGACCTCAGGGCCTACCTACTCACCGACCTCAGGATCTACCGACTCAACTACCTCAGGATCTACCGACTCAACAACCTCAGGGCCTACCGACTCACCGACCTCAGGGCCTACCGACTCACCGACCTCAGGGCCTACCGACTCACCGACCTCAGGACCTACCGACTCACCGACCTCAGGACCTACCGACTCACCGAGCTCAGGACCTACCGACTCACCGACCTCAGCACCTACCGACTCACTGACCTCAGGGCCTACCGACTCACTGACCTCAGGGCCTACAGACTCACTGACCTCAGGGCCTACCGACTCACTGACCTCAGGACCTACTGACTCACCGACCTCAGGGCCTACCGACTCACCGACCTCAGGGCTTACTGACTCTCTGACCTCAGGACCTACCGACTCACCGACCTCAGACTTACCGACTCACCGACATCAGGACCTAGCGACTCACCGACCTCAGGGCCTACCGACTCACCGACCTCAGGGCCTACCGACTCACTGACCTGAGGACCTGCCGACTCACCGACCTCAGGGCCTACCGACTCACCGACCTCAGGGCCTACCGACTCACCGACCTCAGGGCCTACCGACTCACGGACCTCAGGGCCTACTGACTCACCGACCTCAGGGCCTACCGACTTACTGACCTCAGGACCTACCGACTCACTGACCTCAGGACCTACCGACTCACCGACCTAGGGCCTACCGACTCACCGACCTAGGGCCTACTGACTCACCGACCTAGGGCCTACCCACTCACTGACCTCAGGGCCTACTGTCTCACTGACGTCAGGACCTACCGACTCACCGACCTCAGGGCCTACCGACTCACTGACCTCAGGACCTACCGACTCACCGACCTCAGGACCTACCGACTCACCGACCTCAGGGCCAAACGACTCACCGACCTCAGGACCTACTGACTCACCGACCTCAGGGCCTACTGACTCACCGACCTCAGGACCTACCGACTCACCGACCTCAGGACCTACCGACTCACCGACCTCAGGACCTACCGACTCACCGACCTCAGGGCCTCCCGACTCACTGACCTCAGGGCCTACCGACTCACCGACCTCAGGGCCTACCGACTCACCGACCTCAGGGCCTACCTACTCACTGACCTCAGGGCCTACCTATTCACTGACCTCAGGGCCTACCTACTCACCGGCCTCAGGGCCTACCGACTCACCAACCTCAGGACCTACCGACTCACCGACCTCAGGGCCTACCGACTCACTGACCTCAGGGCCTACCTACTCACTGACCTCAGGGCCTACCGACTCACCGACCTCAGGACCTACCGACTCACCAACCTCAGGGCCTACCGACTCACCGACCTCAGGGCCTACCGACTCACCGACCTCAGGGTCGACCGACTCACCTACCACAGGACCTACCGACTCACCAACCTCAGGGCCTACCGACTCACCGACCTCAGGGACTACCGACTCACCGACCTCAGGACCTACCGACTCACCGACCTCAGGGCCTACCGACTCACCGACCTCAGGGTCGACCGACTCACCGGCCTCAGGACCTACCGACTCACCGACCTCAGGGCCTACCGACTCACCGACCTCAGTGTCGACCGTCTCACCGATCTCAGGACCTACCGACTCACCGACCTCAGGGCCTACCGGCTCACCGACCTCAGGGCCTACCGACTCACCGACCTCAGGACCTACCGACTCACCGACCTCAGTACTTACCGACTCACCGACCTCAGTGTCGACCGACTCACCGACCTCAGGATCTACTGACTCACTGACCTCAGGGCCTCCCGACTCAGTGACCTCAGGGCCTACCGACTCACCGACCTCAGTGTCGACCGACTCACCGACCTCAGGATCTACTGACTCACTGACCTCAGGGCCTCCCGACTCACTGACCTCAGGGCCTACCGACTCACCGACCTCAGGGCCTACCCACTCGCCGACCTCAGGGCCTACCGACTCACTGACCTCAGGGCCTACCGACTCACCGACCTCAGGGCCTACAGACTCACCGACCTCAGGGCCTACCGACTCACCGACCTCAGGACCGACCGACTCACCGACCTCAGGGCCTACCTACTCACCGACCTCAGGGACTACCGACTCACCGACCTCAGGGCCTACCGACTCACCGACCTAGGGCCTACCGACTCACCGACCTCAGGGCCTACCGACTCACCAACCTTAGGACGTACCGACTCACCGACCTCAGGGCCTACCGACTCACCGACCTCAGGGCCTACCGACTCACTGACCTCAGGACCTACCGACTCACCGACCTCAGGACCTACCGACTCACCGACCTCAGGACCTAACGACTCACCGACCTCAGGACCTACCGACTCACCGACCTCAGGGCCTACGGACTCACCGACCTCAGGACCTACCGACTCACCGACCTCAGGACCTACCGACTCACCGACCTCAGGACCTACCGACTCACCGACCTCAGGGCATACCGAGTCACCGACCTCAGGGTCTACCGACTCACCGCCCTCAGGGCTTACCGACTCACCCACCTCAGGGCCTACCTACTCACCGACCTCAGGGCCTACCGACTCACCGACCTCAGGGCCTACCGACTCACCGACCTCAGGACCTACCGACTCACCGACCTCAGGACCTACTGACACACTGACCTCAGGGCCTCCCGACTCACTGACCTCAGGGCCTACCGACTCACCGACCTCAGGGCCTACCGACTCACCGACCTCAGGGCCTACCTACTCACTGACCTCAGGGCCTCCCTATTCACTGACCTCAGGGCCTACCTACTCACCGGCCTCAGGGCCTACCGACTCACCGACCTCAGGACCTACCGACTCACCGACCTCAGGGCCTACCGACTCACTGACCTCAGGGCCTACCTACTCACTGACCTCAGGGCCTACCGACTCACCGACCTCAGGACCTACCGACTCACCGACCTCAGGGCCTACCTACTCACCAACCTCAGGGCCTACCGACTCACCGACCTCAGGGCCTACCGACTCACCGACCTCAGGGTCAACCGACTCACCTACCTCAGGACCTACCGACTCACCGACCTCAGGGCCGACCGACTCACCGACCTCAGGGTCGACCGACTCACCGACCTCAGGACCTACCGACTCACCAACCTCAGGGCCTACCGACTCACCGACCTCAGGGACTACCGACTCACCGACCTCAGGACCTACCGACTCACCGACCTCAGGGCCTACCGACTCACCGACCTCAGGGTCGACCGACTCACTGACCTCAGGACCTACCGACTCACCGACCTCAGGGCCTACCGACTCACCGACCTCAGTGTCGACCGTCTCACCGAACTCAGGACCTACCGACTCACCGACCTCAGGGCCTACCGGCTCACCGACCTCAGGGCCTACCGACTCACCGACCTCAGGACCTACCGACTCACCGACCTCAGTACCTACCGACTCACCGACCTCAGTACCTACCGACTCACTGACCTCAGGGCCTCCCGACTCACTGACCTCAGGGCCTACCGACTCACTGACCTCAGTGTCGACCGACTCACCGACCTCAGGATCTACCGACTCACCGACCTCAGGGCCTCCCGACTCACTGACCTCAGGGCCTACCGACTCACCGACCTCAGGGCCTACCCACTCGCCGACCTCAGGGCCTACCGACTCACTGACCTCAGGGCCTACCTACTCACCGACCTCAGCGCCTACCTACTCACCGACCTCAGGGCCTACTGACTCACCGACCTCAGGGCCTACTGACTCACCGACCTCAGGGCCTACCTACTCACCAACCTCAGGGCCTACCGACTCACCGACCTCAGGGCCTATCGACTCACCGACCTCAGGGCCTCCCGACTCACCGACCTCAGGGACTACCGACTCACCGACCTCAGGGCCTAACGACTCACCGACCTCAGAGCCTACCGACTCACCGACCTCAGGGCCTACCTACTCACCGACCTCAGGGCCTACCTACTCACTGACCTCAGGGCCTACCTACTCACTGACCTCAGGGCCTACCTACTCACCGACCTCAGGGCCTACTGACTCACCGACCTCAGGACCTACCGACTCACCGACCTCAGGACCTACTGACTCACCGACTTCAGGGCCTACCTACTCACCAACCTCAGGGCCTACCGACTCACCGATCTCAGGGCCTACCGACTCACCGACCTCAGGGCCTACCGACTCACCGACCTCAGGGTCGACCGACTCACCGACCTCAGGACCTACCGACTCACCGACCTCAGGGCCTACCGACTCACCGACCTCAGGGCCTACTGACTCACCAACCTCAGGACCTACTGACTCACCGACCTCAGGGTCGACCGACTCACCGACCTCAGGGCCTACCGACTCACCAACCTCAGGACCTACTGACTCACCGACCTCAGGGCCTATCGACTCACCGACCTCAGGACCTACCGACTCACCGACCTCAGGACCTACCGACTCACCGACCTCAGGGTCGACCGACTCACCGACCTCAGGGTCTACCGACTCACCGACCTCAGGACCTACCGACTCACCGACATCAGGGCCTACTGACTCACCGACCTCAGGACCTGCCGACTCACCGACTTCAGGGCCTACCGACTCACCGACCTCAGGGCCTACCGACTCACCGACCTCAGGGCCTACCGACTCACCGACCTCAGGGCCTACCTACTCACTGACCTCAGGGCCTACCGACTCACCGACCTCAGGGACTACCTACTCACCGACCTCAGGGCCTACTGACTCATTGACCTCAGGGCCTACCGACTCACCGACCTCAGGGCCTACTGACTCACTGACCTCAGGGCCTACCGATTCACCGACCTCAGGGCCTACTGACTCACTGACCTCAGGGCCTACCGATTCACCGACCTCAGGGCCTACTGACTCATTGACCTCAGGGCCTACCGACTCACCGACCTCAGGGCCTACTGACTCACTGACCTCAGGGCCTACTGACTCACCGACCTCAGGGCCTACCGATTCACCGACCTCAGGGCCTACTGACTCACTGACCTCAGGGCCTACCGATTCACCGACCTTAGGATATACTTCGGGATCTGGAATATTAGATCCTTCATTCTGTGAACTCATTCCTTTTTGGCGTGGAAGCAAGTCATCCTCGCTTCGAGGGACTGCCTATGATGTTTGTCCTGAATTACGGTCATGGTCCCAAGTGGGTTGCTGCATTGTTTTGGCCAAGGAAGGGAATAGGGTGTTTATAATCAAACTGTTAACTGGCCAAACGTGCAGAAAGCATTTAGATCAGACCAAATTGCGATTTACTGACAACCAGGAACGACTTGAAGAGGACATCACCATCGACGATCCACCAACACACACCCAACCAGCAATCGACATCGCTGACAATCACGATGATGAACCCACTGTCCCTGACAGTCCGGTCAGACCAGCGCGGTGCAGTACAGCAATGGTCCGGCCAACTCACACACGCCAGGGTTTGAACTTAGACGATCAACCAGGGAGCGAAGGGCTCTGGATCGCCTCAACTTGTAAATAACTTGTATCGAAGATTTGGAGGGAGTGATGTTATATATATAACTATGTAACACTTGCCACCAGAGGGCGCGACTGTTGGAGTCCTAATGTTCACCTGGCCAGTATAAAAGATTGGCTGCAATGTCGTTTAGGCACTCTGGAATTGTAATAAAGAAGACTAAGGTCACACTAAGTTTAGCTCACAGTACTCAGCCTCATGGAGTTCTTCTATACATAACAGAAGTTATAGAGACTGGAGCGAGCGTGAGAGACTGGGAAGCGAGAGAGACTGGGGAAAGAGAGAGAGAGAGAGAGAGAGAGAGCGACTGAGGGGTGAGAGAGAGAGAGAGATTTTGGGAGGCAGGGAGACTGGTGGGAGCGAGAGAGAGAGACTGGAAGAGAGATAAGGAGACTGGGTGTGGGGGGAGAGAAAGTCTGGGGCAGAGAGAGAGAGACTGGGGGAAAGAGAGAGAGAATGGGAGAGAGAGAGAGAGAGACAGGGGGAAGAGAGAGAGAGAGTGAGACTGGGGGAGAGATAGGGAGATGGGTGAGGTGGGGAGATAGACAGAGAGAGACTGGAGGAAAGAGAAAGAGATTGGGTAGATAGAGAGAGAAAAAGAAACTGGGGAAAGTGATATACTGGGGGGATAGAGAGAGAGAGATACTGAGGGGTGAAAGAGAGAGAGAGAAACTGAGCGAGGCAGGGAGACTGTTGGGAGTGAGAGAGACTGGGGGAGAGACAGAGAGAGAGACTGGGGGAGAGAGACTGGGGGGGCGAGAGAGAGAGATAGAGAGAGAGAGACTGGAATAGACATCGGGATATTGGGGGGGGGAGAGAAAGACTGAGGCAGAGAGAGACACTGGGGGAAAGAGAGAGAGAATGGAAGAGAGAGAGAGAGAGAGAGACTGGGGGAGAGAGGGGGAGATGTGTGAGGTGAGGAGATAGACAGAGAGAAACTGGGAGAGAGAGAGAGAGATTGGGTAGAAAGAGAGAAAAAGAGAAACTGGGAGATATACTGGGGGGTTAGAGAGAGAGAGAGAGAGACTGAGGGATGAAAGAGAGAGAGAAACTGGGGGAGAGACAGAGAGAGAGAGACTGGGAATAGAGAGACGAGGGAGAGAGAAAGCGACTGAGGAGAGAGAGCGAATGAGGGGTGCGAGAGACTGGGGGAGAATGACTAGGGGGAGAGAGAAAGAGACTCAGGAACGAGCGACTGGGGAGAGAGCAAGACTGGGAGAGAGAGAGAAACTTGGCGAGAGAGAGGGAGACAGGGGAGAGAGAGAGAGACTGGCGGGAGAGTGACTAGGGAGAGAGAGAGACTGGGGAGAGACTGAGGGAACAGAGAGACTGGGGAGAGAGAGAGAGAGACTGGGGAGAGACTGAGGGAACAGAGAGACTGGGGGTGAGACAGACTGGGGCTGAGAGTGACTGGGGATATAGGGAGAGAGAATGGGGAGAGAGAGTGACTGGGGCAGAAAGAGAGAGAGAGAGTGAGAGAGAGGGAGAGAGAGAGAGAGAGAGACTGTGGGAAGCGAGCGAGAGAGAGAGACTGGTGTCATGTATGTAACCACAATGTAACACCACTGTATTACTGTATACACACAACCTAGATGCACACCTTGACCACAATGGGTGAACTTGTGGGAGACACTCCTTACCTGATCACACAGATATATAAAGAGAGGTCCCACGCAGGATCATCACTTGTGGAGTGCTGTGAATAAAGAGTTGAGGTCACACAGTGACCTTGTCCCCAGAATGTGCCTCGTGTGGTTTCATGCTGTAGAGTAAGGACTTTACATTGGCGATGAGAAACGGGAACTCATGACCCACGAGAATGGCCACCGATAGCACAGAGGAACGGTACTGTGTTGGGGAAGATTGGGACGATTTTGTCGAGAGGCTTCAGCAAAGCTTTGTTACGAAAGATTGGCTGGGGGATGCAGCGGCCGACAAGCGAAGGGCTCATCTCCTGACCAGCTGGGGACCTAAGACTTACACGCTCATGAAGGACTTACTAGCACCCGACAAGCAGTCGGACAAAACCTTTGAAGAACTTAGCAAACTGATTGGGGAGCACCTCAAACCGGCGAGTAGCATACATATGGCCCGACACAGATTCTACACCCACCGACGCCGTGAAGGACAGAGCATACCAGACTTCGTAGCGGACCTCCGGCGTTTGGCCAGCCTCTGTAAGTTCACAGGCGCCTGCAGGGGGGAGATACAAAGGGACTTCTTTATCGAGGGCATCGGTCATGCGGGGATTTTCCGCAAATTAATTGAGACCAAGGATTTTACCTTGAAAGTGGCGGCGTTGTTAGCTCAAAATTTCATGGCGGGGGAGGGAGAGATGAAAATAATATACATGCGCAATTCTGCCTCTAACGCGGCGATGGGTCAGGGAGTCAACATCATCAATGTGACTCAGAGCCCGTAGGCAGGCAGGGGCAGTCCGACATTCCCCAGGCAGCAATAGACCCCAGAGTAGGACTGCAACAGAGACAATGGCAGGCTGAACGGACATTCACGCCATCACAGTGGACAATGCGGCCCGGGATGGGGCCATTGACACCCACTAATCGGGTACTTAAGAGCAGTCAAAGGGACAGTCAGCGCGGAACGCCTGGCCATAGTCCCTTTGTCCCCAACAATGGAAACTTTAACTCATGCTGGAGGTGTGGGGGAAAACACAGCCAGATCTTGCCAATTTCAACAGTTTGTCTGCAGAAACTGCAATCTCAGTGGCCATTTAGCTCGAATGTGCAGGAAGCCTGCAATCAGACTAATATATGAGGCGGAGGGATCAGAATAGGGTCCTTTGAGGCAGGATGACTTTTGGGGCAAATTGATGGATGCCGAGGTTCAGCGGGTCCATGTGGTGAATATTCACAGTTCATACACCAAAATGCCACCAATGACGATGAGGGTTTTATTAACTGCATCCCAGTACGCATGGAGCTGGACACTGGGGCCAGCCAGTCACTCATGGGCGTTCAGCAATTTGAGAAGCTATGGTCACTTAAAGCCAGTAGACCCAAATTAGTACATATTGAGACACAATTATGAACTTACACTAAAGAAATCATTCCGGTGCTGGGCAGTGCAATGTTGGCTGTCACAATGGGATAGTGAACCAGCTGCCGCTCTGGATTGTCCCGGGCAATGGTCCCACACTGTTCGGGAGGAGCTGGTTAGCCCAGGTGAACTGGAAATGGGGGGATGTTCATGCAATGTCATGTGGAGCGAAGTTCATGCTTACAAGCCCTACAACAATTCGATTCACTATGCCAACCTGACGTCAGGACTTTCAAAGGCACCAAAGTAGTAATACACATCACCCCGGACGCCAGGCCAGTGCACCACAAAGCCAGGCCGGTGCCGTATGTGATGCTGGAAAAAATCGAGAGCGAATTGAACCGGCTGTTGAGAGAGGGCATCATCCCACCTGTTGAATTCCGTGACTGGGCGAGCCCCATCATCCCCGTACTAAAAGCGGATGGCTCCGTCAGGATCATTGGCGACTACAAGGCCACCATCAATCGGGTGTCCCTACAAGATCAATCCCCACTCCCGAGAGCGGAGGACCTTTTCGCCACGCTGGCAGGCGGCAAGCTGTTCACCAAGTTGGACTTCACCTCAGCCTGTATGACCCAGGAACTGGCCGACGAATCTAAACTACTGACCACCATCACCACGCACAAGGGACTGTTCGTTTATAACAGGTGCCCGTTTGGCATTCGATCAGCGGCCGCGATTTTTCAACGAAACATGGAAAGCCTGCTTAAATCCATTCCTGGAATGATCGTTTTCCAGGACGATATTCTCATCACGGGTGGAGACACCGAGGAACACCTCCACAACCTGGAGGAGGTGCTGCGTCGACTGGGCGGGTTGGCCTGCGACTCAAGAAGTCTAAATGTGTGTTTTTAGCTCCTGAGGTTGAATTTCTGGGCAGGAGGGTTGCTGCAGATGGGATTCGGCCCACCGATTCCAAAACAGAGGCGATTTGACGAGCACCCAAGCCCTGCAACACATCGGAGTTGTGTTCATTCCTGGGACTGTTGAAACATTTTGGGAACTTTCTGCCGAACTTGAGCACGTTGTTGGAGCCGCTACACGTGCTCCTGCATAAGGGTTGCGATTGGTTTTGGGGGGACTGTCAGGAACGGGCTTTTGATCGGGCGTGAAACCTACTTTGTTCAAACAAGTTGTTGAACCTGTACGACCCCTGTAAAAAATTGGTTCTGACATGTGATGCATCATCCTATGGGGTTGGGTGCGTGTTGCAGCAGGGCAATGCTGAGGGTCAACTACAACCTGTGGCTTGCCTCGAGGTCGCTCTCTCCAGCAGAGCGGGATACGGGATGGTCGAGAAAGAAGTGCTCGCATGTGTCTATGGTGTAAAAAAAATGCATCAGTACCTCTTTGGTAGGAAGTTTGAATTAGAGACGGAACACAAGCCAGTAACATACCTGATGTCAGACAGCAAAGCTGTCAATGCCAACGCGTCAGCCCGCATACAGCGATGGGTTCTCACGCTGGCTGCTTATGACTACTCCATCTGTCACCGGCCCGGCACTGAAACTTGCGCTGACGTGCTCAGCAGGCTTCCACTGGCCACCACTGAGGGGGCAGCGGAGCAAAGCACTGAGATGGTCACGGCTGTCGATGCCTTTGACAGCACAGGCTTCCCCATCACAGCCCACCAGATCAAAATCTGGACAACAGAGATCCCTCCTATCCCTGATTAAGAAATGTGTCCTGACTGGGGATTGGGCGCTCACACACGGAGCATGTCCTGAGGAGGTCATAGAAGCATAGAAACATTGAAAATAGGTGCAGGAGTAGGCCATTCGGCCCTTCGAGCCTGCACCGCCATTCAATGAGTTCATGGCTGAACATTCAACTTCAGTACCCCATTTCTGCTTTCTCGCCATACCCCTTGATCGTCTTAGTAGTAAGGACTACATCTAACTCCGTTTTGAATATATTTAGTGAATTGGCCTCAACAACTTTCTGTGGTAGAGAATTCCACAGGTTCACCACTCTCTGGGTGAAGAAGTTTCTCCTCATCTCGGTAATAAATGGCTTACCCCTTATCCTTAGACTGTGACCCCTGGTTCTGGACTTTCCCAACCTTGGGAACATTCTTCCTGCATCTAACCTGTCTAAACCCGTCAGAATTTTAAACGTTTCTGTGAGATCCCCTCTCATTCTTCTGAACTCCAGTGAATACAAGCCCAGTTGATTAAGTCTTTCTTGATATGTCAGTCCCACCATCCCGGGAATCAGTCTGGTGAACCTTCGCTGCACTCCCTCAATAGCAAGAATGTCCTTCCTCAAGTTAAGAGACCAAAACTGTACACAATACTCCAGGTGTGGCCTCACCAAGGCCCTGTACAACTGTAGCAACACCTCCCTGCCCCTGTACTCAAATCCCCTCGCTATGAAGGCCAACATGCCATTTGCTTTCTTAACCGTCTGCTGTACCTGCATGCCAACCTTCAATGACTGATGTACCATGACACCCAGGTCTCATTGCACCTCCCCTTTTCCCAATCTGTCACCATTCAGATAATAGTCTGTCTCTCTGTTTTTACCGCCAAAGTGGATAACCTCACATTTATCCACATTATACTTCATCTGCTATGCATTTGCCCACTCACCTAACCTATCCAAGTCACTCTGCAGCCTCATAGCATCCTCATCGCAGCTCACACTGCCACCCAACTTAATGTCATCCGCAAATTTGGAGATACTACATTTAATCCCCTCGTCTAAATCATTAATGTACAGTGTAAACAGCTGGGGCCCCAGCACAGAACCTTGCGGTACCCCACTAGTCACTGCCTGCCATTCTGAATAGTACCCATTTACTCCTACTCTTTGCTTCCTGTCTGCCCATCAGTTCTCAATCCACGTCCGCACACTACCCCCAATTCCATATGCTTTAATTTTGCACATTAATCTCTTGTGTGGGACCTTGTCAAAAGCCTTCTGAAAGTCCAAATATACCACATCAACTGGTTCTCCCTTGTCCACTTTACTGGAAACATCCTCAAAAAATTCCAGATTTGTCAAGCATGATTTCCCTTTCACAAATCCATGCTGACTTGGACTTATCATGTCATCTCTTTCCAAATGTGCTGCTATGACATCCTTAATAATTGATTCCATCATTTTACCCACCATCGATGTCAGGCTGACCAGTCTATAATTCCCTGTTTTCTCTCCTGCTCCTTTTTTAAAAAGTGGAGTTACATTGGCTACCCTCCACGCCATAGGAACTAATCCAGAGTCTATGGAATGTTGGAAAATGACTGTCAATGCATCCTCCTTAGGTACTCTGGGATGCAGTCCATCAGGCCCTGGGGATTTATCGGCCTTTAATCCCATCAATTTCCCCAACACAATTTCCCGACTAATAAGGATTTCCCTCAGTTCCTCCTTCTTACTAGACCCTCTGACCCCTTTTATATCCAGAAGGTTGTTTGTGTCCTCCTTAGTGAATACCGAACCAAAGTACTTGTTCAATTGTTCTGCCATTTCTTTGTTCCCCGTTATGACTTCCCCTGATTCTGACTGCAGTGGACCTACGTTTGTCTTTATTAACCTTTTTCTCTTTAAATATCTATAGAAGCTTTTGCAGTCCGTCTTAATGTTCCCTGCAAGCTTCCTCTCGTACTTTCCCTGCCCTAATCAAACCCTTTGTCCTCCTCTGCTGAGTTCTAAATTTCTCCCAGTCCCCGGGTTCGCTGCTATTTCTGGCCAATTTGTATGCCACTTCCTTGGCTTTAATACTATCCCTGATTTCCCTTGATAGCCACGGTTGAGCCACCTTCGCTTTTTTATTTTTACGCCAGACAGGGATGTACAATTGTTGTAGTTCATCCATGCGGTCTCTAAATGTCTGCCATTGCCCATCCACAGTCAACCCCTTAAGTATCATTCGCCAATCTATCCTAGCCAATTCACGCCTCAAACCTTCAAAGTTACCCCGCTTTAAGTTCTGGACCATGGTCTCTGAATTAACTGTTTCATTCTCCATCCTAATGTAGAATTCCACCATATTATGGTCACTCTTCCCCAAGGGACCTCGCACAACGAGACTGTTAATTAATCCTCTCTCATTACACAACACCCAGTCTGAGATGGCCTCCCCCCTAGTTGGTTCCTCGACATATTGGTCTAGAAAACCATCCCTTATGCACTCCAGGAAATCCCCATCCACCGTATTGCTTCCAGTTTGGTTAGCCCAATCTATATGCATATTAAAGTCACCCATGATAACTGCTGCACCTTTATTGCATGCACCCCTAATTTCCTGTTTGATGCCCTCCCCAACATCACTACGACTGTTTGGAGGTCTGTGCACAACTCCCACTAACGTATTTTGCCCTTTGGTGTTCTGCAGCTCTACCCATATAGATACCACATCATCCAAGCTAATGTCCTTCCTAACTATTGCATTAATCTCCTCTTTAACCAGCAATGCTACCCCACTTCTTTTTCCTTGTATTCTATCCTTCCTGAATGTTGAATATCCTTGGATGTTGAGTTCCCAGCCCTGATCATCCTGGAGCCACGTCTCTGTAATCCCAATCACATCATATCTGTTAACATCTATTTGAACAGTTAATTCATCCACCTTATTACGGATACTCCTTGCATTAAGACACAAAGCCTTCAGGCTTGTTTTTTTAACACCCTTTGTCCATTTAGAATAATGATGCAGTGTGGCCCTTTTTGTTTCTTGCCTTTGTTTACTCGGTCTTCCACTATTGCTTTTTACCTTTCTCCCATCTGTTTCTGACTCCATATTACATCACCCTGTCTCGCTGCATAGGTTCCCATCCCCTTGCCATATTAGTTTAAACACTCCCGAACTGCATTAGCAAATGTTAGCCCCAGAACATCAGTTCCAGTCTTGCCCAAATGCAAAGCGTCCCTTTTGTACAGGTCCCACTTCCCCCAGAACTGGTTCCAATGTCCCAGGAATTTGAATCCCTCCCTCTTGCACCACTGCTCGTTCACTGGTGGTGGTTTGAGCTCATCTCATGGTTTCTTCAGGTTCCTCCATGTCGATGCTGACGGTTCCACAGACGGATGGATGAGCTCTCCATCCAAGCCGACTGCCTACTATGGGGCAGCCGGGTAGTTATGCCCCAGAAGGGCAGGGAGGCATTCATCAGGGAACTCCACAGCGAGCACCCAGGCTTTGTGCTGATGAAGGACATTGCCCGGTCACAGGTTTGGTGGCCTGGAATTGATTCAGACCTGAAGCACTGTGTTCGCAGATGCACGATGTGTGCCCAGCTGGGTAATGCCCCCAGGGAGGCCCCGCTCAGCCCGCGACCCTGGCCCACCAGGCCATGGTCACGCATTCATGTTGACTACGCGGGCCCGTTCATGGGATAGATGTCCCTTATTGTGCTAGATGCGTACTCAAAATAGATCGAGTGCATAATTCTGAATTCATGCACATCATCCACCACCGTGGAAAGCCTACATGCGATCTTTGCAACCCATGGCTTGCCGGACAACCTGGTTAGTGATAATGGCCCATGCTTCACAAGCTCCGAATTCCGGGGGTTTATGTCAGGTAATGTCATTAACCACATCAGGACTGCGCCGTTCAAGCCGGCCTCCAATGGCCAGGCAGAACGTGCGGTCTAAATCATTAAGCAAGGTATGCTCAGGATTCAAGGACCTTCCCTACATTGCTGCCTATCACGTCTCCTGCTGGCCTATAGATCCTGACCGCACTCGCTGACGGGGGTCCCGCCCGCAGAGCTACTAATGAAACGGACACTCAAAACTCGGTTGTCCCTCATTCACCCAGTCCTAACCGACAAAGTTGACGGCAAGTGCAAGTCACAAATCGTGTACCATGACCGTAATTCGAGGGGGAAATGTATAGAAATAAATGATCCTGTATTCATCCTCAATCACGCCATGGGGCCCAAATGGCTTGAGGTTACTGTAATTGACAAAGAGGGGAATAGGGTCCTCATGGTAAAACTCAACAATGGTCAGATATGCCGCAAGCATCTGGACCAAGTAAAAAAAAGGTTCAGCATCGACACGGAGGAACCTGAAGAAGACCATGAGATGGAGCTCACAACACCGCCAGTGAACGAGCAACAAGAGCAATCAGAAGAATGCACAGTTCCTGCGGTCAGCCCGGACAGGCCGGAATCACCACAGGTGACAGACACTCACGTCAGTGTCGAACAACCAGAGCCCTAACTGCGGCGCTCCACAAGGGAGAATAGACCACCTGAAAGTCTAAACCTATGATCCTAACAAGACTTTAGGCGGGGGTGGGGGGGATGTGGGGGGAGGTGATGTCATGTATGTAACCACAATGTAACACCACTGTATTACTGTATACACACATCCTAGATGCTCACCTTGACCACAAGGGGTGAACTTGTGGAAGACACTCCTTACCTGATCTCCCAGGTATATAAAGGAAGGTCCCATGCAGTGTCATCACTTGTGAAGCGCTGTGAATAAAGAGTTGAGGTCACACAGTGACCTTGTCCCCAGAATGTGCCTCGTGTGGTTTCATGCTGTGGAGAAAGGACTTTACAACTGGGGTGAGGGAGACTGGGGCAGAGAGAGAGAGACGGCGGGAGAGAGAGAGAGAGAGAGTCTGAGGGGAGAAAGAGGGACTGGGGGGAGGAAGAGAGAGACTGGGGCAGTGAGAGAGTGAGAGACTGAGGGAGAGAGATAGAGACTGGGGCAGAAAGACAGAGAAACTGAGGCAGAGAGAGAGAGAGAGAGAGAGACTGGTCGGAAGAGAGAGAGACGGGACTGAGAGAGAGAGTCTGGGGGGAGGGAGAGAGACTGGGGAAAGAGAGAGACTGGGGGGAGGGAGAGAGGAACTGGGGCAGAGAGAGCAACTAGGAGAGAGAGAGAGACAGAAAGACTGGGTGAGAGAGAGAGAGACTTAGGTGGGGGAGAGAGAGACTGGGGGAAGAGAGTGAGAATGGGAGAGAGAGAGAGAGAGACGTATGATATCTTTACAGAGCACACATACACAGCTCCTAACATGGAGGTTGCTTGGTCCGGAAGCTACCGGAAGCTGCCTGTCTGTTTATTATAACTCTGCAGCTGCAGTACGCAATATGTCCACATCCACAGTATGGAGCTACAAGCATTACGAGCTTACAGCACTTACAGACACTTCTCCCTCCTTAATGAAAAAACCATCATAACAAACATCATAAATAACTTCATTTTTAAACATATTTACAAATTTAACTTTACGACTTGTTTTCTGTATCAAAGAGGATACCTTCGCTCTCGAACAGAACCTTCCAAACATGGTGTTGCTTTCACACTCATTTGAGACTCATGCTGAGGAACATTTTCCTCCATGGAATTTCCTTAATTTTCATTTGCACTCACTCTAACTTCAGGCTATTTGTTTCCCTGACTTGGACTCAGACTTTCATTCTGATTCTCTCCTGGATTTGTTTCCAATACATTGGATTTAGGATTTACTATTGGTGTATCAAAACTATCTGATGAGTCAGAAATAATTGAATCATTCCCACCTTCAACTCCTTCCATGTCTGGAGGTAAAATATGATCAATATAGACAAACCTAACCTGTCCATTATCAAACATCTTTATCAAATATGTCCGAGGACCACATATCTTCACCACTCTTCCGGGTAACCACTCGAACCATTTATGGTGATGGTTCTTCACTCTCACCTTCTGGTTTAATTTCAGTCTTCTCTCTTTTAGTCTCCCTTTATCGTGATTCTCTTTTTGTCTAATTTGTGTCTCTTCTACAGACTGTGCCAAATTTGGCTTTAACAATGAGAATCTGGTTCGTGGCTGTCGTTTGAGAAACAACTCCGCTGGCATTCTACCAGTAGTTGTTTGAGGAGTATTTCAATATGTAATGAAAATATTAGCCAATTTGTGATCCAATGACAACTGTCGTTTTCTTGGATTTAGATCTAATATTTGTTTTATGAGGGCACGTTTGACAATTTGTACAGTGCGCTATGCTGCACCATTTGAAGCAGGATGGTATGGTGGAACCTTGGTATGTTTCACACCATTTTTGCTTGTGAATTGTGCAAATTCTTCTGAACGAAATTGTGGTCCATTATTCAAAACAATTTCTTCAGGGAGGCCAAATGCAGAAAATAATTTTCGTAAAATGTCCAATGATTTACTTGTTATTTTCCACATTGGAAACACCTCAACCAACTTTGAATGGCTATCAATTACAATGAACAATTGTTGTCCATCTAACTCAGCAAAATCAATATGTAGCCTTTGCCACACCCTGGGAGGCCATTTCCATGGCTGTAATGGTACTGGTGGTGATTGCTTGCTTACCGATTGACATGTCGTACACTGACTCAGATGTACTCTATATCTTTATCAAGACCTGGCCACCATAAATAACTGCGTGCTAAACTCTTGGTCAAGCACATTCCCAGGTGCTGGTCATGGAGGTCTCCTAATAATTTGGATCTGAATTTATTTGGTATAACCACTCTTGCACCCCACATGATACAATCTTTATCGACTGATAATTCATTCCTACAAATGAAGAATGGATGTGTATCTTTGTCTGTTACCTGGTTTGGCCATCCAGTTGCAATATACTCATACACCTTTGACATCATGGGGTCGCATTTGGTTGCTCTACCAATCTCCCCAGCTGTGACTGGCAGTTCATCAATGTATGAAAAGTAAAACACTTCTTCCCTATCGGGTGTAACTTGTGATGGGGAAGGCAATCTAGACATTGCATCAGCATTACTGTGATCATTTTGTTTGTGGGGTGAAAAATGATGCGATCAGAAGGAAGTTATTGACGATGGATGACTTGACTTTTGAGATTGCTTGTCAGACAGCGAGGTCGATGAGCATGACCGAACAATATTCCCGAGAATTAAATTATGATTACGGTCGTCAGTCAACCGAGGTAAATCACCTGCAGGTTCAAAGTAAAAGACGGGCATGGCCGAAAGTCTCAGAAACTGGAAATTCTACCAGAGCGTTGAAGTCATGCTATAGGTGCCTGGGACAACACATTGCTAAAAGTTGTCCATACATGAAGGCAGATTGTTTCTTCTGCAGAAAGACTGGGCATCTTGCGAAGGCATGCCGACTGAAGGGTAAACCAGCTTGTAAAGCTATGAGTCCAGCGTTCAAAGCTATGAGTAGAAATCCAAAGAGACTGCATAGTTTGGAAGAACAACAACAGGACGAGGAGATGTTAGAATTACACGTCATCAGGAGCACGAGGTTAACGGACAGTGATTCGGAAAGCATCAAAATCCACAAAGATGTTGTGGGATTCAAGATACCAATGGAAAAACAGTGTAATGTCTGTAAGTGCTGTAAGCTTGTAATGCTTGTAGCTCCATACTGTGGATGTGGACGTATTGTGTACTGCAGCTGCAGAGTTATAATAAACAGACAGGCAGCTTCCGGTAGCTTCCGGACCAAGCAGCCTCCATGTTAGGAGCTGTGTGTGTGTGTTCTGTGAAGATATCACAAGACGGGGGAGAGGGGAGAGGGTGAGAGAGAGAGAGCGAGAGAGAGAGAGAGAGACTGGGGAGAGAGAGAGACTGGGGCAGAGAGAGAGACTGAGGAGAGAGAGAGAGACTGAGCAGAGAGAGAGAGAGAGAGAGAGAGAGGGGCAGAGAGAGAGTAGGCTGGGAGTAGAGAGAGTGAGAGACTGGGGGAGAGAGATAGAGACTGGGGCAGAAAGAGAGAGAGAGAGACTGGGTGAGAGAGAGAACCTGAGGGTGAGAGAAAGAGAGACTCAGAGGGAGAGAGAGATTGTGGGGCGATAGAGATTTGGGCAGAGAGAGAGAGAGGGACTGGGAAAGAGAGAGAGAGACTAGGGGCGAGAGAGAGACGGGGCAAAGAGACTTTGGTGGAGAGAGAGAGAAGGAGAGACAGGGGGAAGAGAGAGAGACTGGGCGGAGGTGAGAGACTGGGGCAGAGAGAGAGAGAAACTTGGGAGTGAGAGAGAGGGAGAGACTGGGGGAGAGGGAGAGACTGATGGGTGAAAGCGAGACTGGGGAGAGAGAGAGGGAGCTGCAGACTGGGGAAGTGAGAGACTGGGGAGCGAGAGCGAGAGTGGGGGGAGAGACAAGGAGAGACTGGGGAAAGAGAGAGAGACTGGGGGAGAGCGAGAGAGACTGGAGGAGAGACAGAGAGAGAGACTGGTGGAGAGAGGCTGGAGGGAGAGAGAGAGAGAGAGAGACCGGGGTGAGAGAGAGAGACTGGAAGAGAGATAGAGAGACTGGCGGAGGGTGGAGGGGGGGAGAAAGACTGAGGCAGAGAGAGAGACTGGGGCAAAGAGGGAGAATGGGAGAGAGAGAGAGAGACTGGGTGGGAAAGAGAGAGACTGGGGGAGAGAGAGGGAGACGGGTGAGGAGGGGAAATAGAAAGAGAGAGACTGGGGAGAGAGAGATTGGGTAGATAGAGAGAAAGAGAGAAACTAGGGAGAGAGATAGACTGGGGGGATAGAGAGAGAGACTGGGGCAGAGAGCGCGGCTTGGGGGAGAGAGAGAGAGATACTGAGGGATGAGAGTGAGAGAAACTGGGGGAGAGATGGAGATAGAGACTGGGGATAGAGAGACTGGGGAGAGAGAAAGCGACTGAGGAGGGAGAGAGTGACTGGGAGGTGCGAGAGACTGGGGGGAGTGAGAGAGAGACTGGGAGGAGAGTGACTTGGGAGAGAGAGAAAGAGACTCGGGAGCGAGTGACTGGGGAGAGAGCAAGACTGGGAGAGAGAGAGAAACAGGGCATGAGAGAGACACTGGGAGAGAGAGACTGGCGGGAGAGTGACTCGGGATAGAAAGAGAAAGACTGGGGAGAGAGAGAGAGAGACTAAGGGAACAGAGAGACTGGGGGGAGAGATAGACTAGGGCAGAGAGTGACTGGGGATAGAGAGAGGGAGAATGGGGAGAGAGAAACTAGTGGGGGAGCAATAGAGAAACTGCAGGAGAGAGAGAGAGACTGGGAAAGAGGGAGACTGAGGGGAGAGAGAAAGAGAGAGACTGGGGGGGAGAGAGAGTGAGCGACTGAGGGGAGAGAGAGAATGTGAGAGTCGGGGAGAGAGATAGGCTAGGGCAAAGAGAAAGAGACTGGAGCAGAGAGAGAGAGAGAGAGACTGGGGCAATGAGAGAAAGAGAGACTCAGAGGGAGAGAGAGACTGGGGCAGAGAGAGAGAGAGAGACTGCGAGAGAGAGAGTGACTGGGGGGGAGAGAGAATGAGACTGGGGGATGTGAGGGGACTGGAGGGGAGAGAGAGGGAACACAGGGAACACAAGGAAGGAAGATCACATTCTTCCAACCCCACCCCTTTTACACCCGCAGCACGCTCTCCTCACCCTACACCTGCTTGATTTCTCAGAAAGCTCAGTGCAAGTGTGACAAGTGACATCATAGGAGTGGACAAAATCCAGAAGTCACACAATGTCACTATTCACTTCATGCCCAATAAACCTGTTGACAATGCCCCACCTGTGGCGTGGGGGTGGGGGATGGAAAGGTCAGGAACCTGGGCGGGGGATGGGGCAGGTACTTGGGCGGGGGGGCAGGGACTTGGGCGGGGGATGGGGCAGGTACTTGGGCTGGGGGGGGGGGGCGGCAGGGACTTGGGCCGGGGGAGGTCTTAATCTGTGAATGAACTCTCTCCTTTTTGGAGACGGCAGTCAGAATGGCTGAAATGACACTTTGCAAAGTCACTGATTAATTAGGCAGGGCTGATCTAATTCCACGTTCCATGGAAACTGCTGGGTGTGTCTTATCCTCGAAGGGGACCAATCAGCAATGTGATCAAGGGGACCCAATCTGATTATTTTTCTGTCGCCAATAAGCACATCCTTAAACCGAGGTCCCATCTACCCTCTCAAATGGATGTAAAAGATTCCATGGCAATATTTCGAAGAAGAACAGTGGAGTTATCCCCGGTGTCCTGGCCAATATTTATCACTCAATCAACATAATAAAAAAAAGCAGATTATCTGATCTTTATCACATTGCTGTTTGTGGGAGCTTGTTGTGCGCAAATTAGCTGTCGTGTTTCTTCCTCATCATCATCATCATCATCATCATAGGCAGTCACTCGTTTCGAGGATTACTTGCTGCCACGCCAAAAAGGGATGAGTTGACAGGTGTTTCAATGAAGTACCTAATATTCCAGGTCCTGAACTACATGTTGAAGGGTGGAAGATGCCTGTGCATGGATCTTTTTAACGCGGGGTGGCCGTTACACACCAGCCACCACACGGGCTTGACAGAGCTAGGTCTTGGTCCGGTGGCAAGGGTTATCCAAGATGACTGGAGATCTGCTCTGCTGCACGGACCTAGTGTGCACACATATCGCAGTGTGGGCTGGCCCGTGCTGCCCCTGGGTCTGTGCATAAGTAAAATGGATATATGAAAATGTATAAGCTATGAAAATGTATAAGCCATGGAAAAATAACTAAGAGAATGTCAGATGGCAAATAATACAACATCAGCACAATTAACAGACTGTCTCAAGG
Source organism: Pristiophorus japonicus (assembly GCF_044704955.1). NCBI lineage: Eukaryota > Metazoa > Chordata > Chondrichthyes > Pristiophoridae > Pristiophorus > Pristiophorus japonicus. Next base: position 60,992,268 of record NC_091994.1, on the reverse strand, counting down.
TTTTGAGCTACTAACCATGCCAGTAAAAATTGTAACATTTAGAAACAATGCATAAGCTTTAGTAAAAACAGCTACGATAGATGTTGGCTCATGAGTGGACAATGGAAAGGAGGGACCAAAAGGGGATAGGATGAACGAGGATGTCACTCTAATTGTATCTTGTTATCTTGTACCAAAAAAGCCTTGGAGGCATGTCGAATCAAACCCATCTGCCAGTTTCCAGTCCCTAGCACAGCTAGACAAATGCGGCAGTGGTTGGTGATGATAAATTACTGTAGATCCTGGATTCCTAATGCTGCCCTGATGACCAAGCAACTCACACCATACACTACCAAGGAAATTGAAACCACAGACGTCCGAGCCTTTAAGGAACTAAAAACAGCCCTGCTGCAAGCTCCGGCTTTGGGCCGGCCCCTCGATGACCGGCCCTTTCAACTGTATTGTACGATCATGAAAGATTGTGCTACCGCTGTCTTAACTCAGAAACATGGGGATAAGCATAGGCCTGTTGCCTACTATTCTTCTAAAATAGACCCCGTTGCCTTGGGACACCCAGTATGTACTCAAATATTAACTGCCATCTACAATAGCCTTCAATCTGCCGCCAACCTTACCCTCCAGCAGGATATTGTTGTATACACCTCTCACTCCGTAGCTGCCCTCTTGGGTCAACTGCAGACTCAACATCTTACCATGGCCAGGCAGAGTAGATATGAGATCTACCTACTAAATAATCCAAGGCTGACCTTTCGGCACTGTACTGCCATTAATCCGGCCTGTTTTCTTACCGAGCCACCCCAAGATGAGGAAGAAACGAGTCATGACTGTTTATCTTTAATTCAAGAAGCTAACTCGGTCAGGGAAGATTTAGTTGATGTACCAATGGAGGACCCTGACTGTATTATGTATGTTGACGGAAGTTCTTCCATTGACCCAGAAGGCAGACGAAATTCAGGATACGCTATAGTAGACCAGGAAAATCAGGTCCTGGAATCTGCTGCTTTCGAGACCGCCTATTCCGCTCAACAAGCTGAACTATTTTCCCTCACCCGAGCCTGTATCTTGGCTAAAGACCTCAAGGTTAATATCTATACTGACTCTGGGTATGCCTTTGGAGTAGCCCATGATTTCGGACAATTATGGAAGAATAGGGGATTCCTAACTTCACAGGGGAATGAGATATCCCATAAGCAGCTAGTATCTGACTTGTTGCAAGCCCTCATGCTCCCCAAGTGCATTGCCATTGTTAAATGTACCGCCCACACTACCGGAAAATCTCCGGTTGATATAGGAAACCGCTGTGCTGACCAAGAGGCCAAACAGGCCTCTCGTGGACAACAAATGGTAGTGCCCAGAATGATGAGTCAAACTAAAAATCCTGCAAAGGATAAGTCAGCCTCGGAAAAACCAATGCCAACCATCCAAGATGTCATTAAAGCACAGGAGGACGCTCCTGAAAGAGATAAACTGTTGTGGAAAGATTATGGATGTACTTATGACAATGTTCCACTCCCGCGGAACAGACTTGCATGTCTGACGAGTTGGCTCTATGGGTTATTGAATGTATACATTTTGCTACTCATTGTGGAGCAAGGACAACAAGTGATACGCTTTTGGCTACTTGGTGGCACCCTAGACTCCAGGCGTTGGCCCAGAACATCAGTAGTCATTGCCTTGTTTGCCAACAGCATAATCCAGGGAAAGGAGTCCCCTGTGATTGGGGTAAGACGCCCCTACCAGAAGGTCCTTTTGAGACCTTGCAGTTGGACTACATTGAGTTGCAAAAGGCTCAGTGTTACAAATATGTATTAGTAATAGTGGATGTGTTCAGCAAATGGATCGAAGCTTACCCTACCCTGGACAATAAGGCTCAAACTGTTGTTAAAGTATTAATGAGGGAAATTGTTCCTCGATATGGTATCCCTGCTCGACTGAGTTCCGATAATGGCCCTCACTTTATTGGCCAAGTCAACAAAGAATTCTGTTCCCAGATGCACATTAACCAGCAGCTGCATTGTGCCTACCGACCCCAAGCTGCGGGATTAGTTGAACGTGCTAATCAAACTCTTAAAACCAAGCGTGCAAAACTGGTAGCATCAACCGGACTCAATTGGCTTAAACTCCTTTCCATAGCCCTATTCCAGATTCGCACTACTCCTACTGGTAACGTGAGGCTGACCCCCGCTGAGGTCATTTATGGTAGACCCCTTAGGACCCCCTGGAATCAGAATGTACCCTCCACTGTCCAGTTCCACCACATGACTGAGGAGATGACCACCTATATTCTTTCCTTGACTCAGGCTCTGCGAATAGCCCATAACCAGGTTTGAGATGCTCACCTCGACCTCCCAGTTTTACCCAAATCATCCCTCGTGGTCCCAGGGAAGTATGTCCTGATTAAGAAATGGATTCGAAAGGGATTAGAGCCACGATGGGAGGGGCCTTTTCAGGTGTTACTCACTACCCCTACGGCAGCCAAGGTTGAGGGGAAAAATGCCTGGGTTCACCTGCACCACTGCAAGCTCACCACCCTCTAACAAATCTATTTTTCTGGTTATTCTAATTCCTGTCTCTGTTCCAGATTTCCTCTTCTTCACAGCTGAACAAGGCCATCGACATCCTAATAGACAGCCAGCTACACTACAAGCTACACCACAGTGACCTGAGAAGAAAGACGAGAAAACTGAACTCTATTTAATTGAATTCTGAGCCTTAAAATGAAACCATGTCTGTTTTCCAAGGTCTGTATAATAGTATGGAAATATGACAGTTTCGGCGCATGGGAAGGGAGACAGAGACGAGAGCTACATGTAAACACCTTTTAATACATGTCTTACGTTTATGCGCAAAATGGGAACGTTTCTAGATGCTGGGTGTGTTCACATATCCCTATACATTCCAAAGGGGGAATTCCTTTGTGCACCGTTCCACTGACCCTAACTGAGACTGTCAGATGGATTCAGAGCCAAACTATCATGAGAGGAGGGGGGCCAATACAAGTACGAGTGATGAAAGGCGGGTCAAAAGAGGGATCACGGAGACCAGGAGGAATATCATACCATTACCGCGTGAACATCCACGGGGAGGTCACCGACTGGGAGAGTGCTGGAGATCCCTTTAGTCAGACATTTCAGGGATGGAACCAACCAACCTACAACCGTGAAAAGGAACCCCTATTCATAGCCCTGACCAATATCTCAGGGATTGGGAGGTCAACCGGGGACATATGTCTAACCCGAAATGACACCAGTAACAGGGGACACATTGTAGGGTACAGCAATTGCCCACACAGTCTCGACCTCACCACAGTCACCATCCACTCTCACGATAACGCAAGTGGAAGTGTGTGGGCCCAGTCCTGGGACCCGGAGACAATATATCAGAAAGCAGCTTTTAACAGCACGTATTTCATTTGCGGTCATAAGGCATATCCTTGGTTGCCTAGGCAATGGACAGGGTCCTGCTATCTGGGATATATGGTGCCATTTGTGCGACAAGTACATACCCTGGTGGAAGCACATGCCTCCAGCCGATACAAGCGAGCCATCACCCCCATCGACAAGTTCTTTGGGGTTATGATGTTCCCTTTCGGGATAGGACGTCTCATGGACAAAGTACAGAACCTAGAGACGATATTGGAACAGATAGCTAACTATACAGCTGAAGCTCTGGAGGGCATCACAGCTGAAATGGTTGCAATAAGGACCGTAGCATTACAAAACCAAATGGCCCTCAATTACCTGTTAGCTGAGAAAGGGGGAACGTGTGCCCTAATAGGATCTGAATGTTGCACTTACATCCCCGACAATTCAGAAAACATAACCAATCTCGTTGATCACATAAGAAGGGAGGTAAAGAAGTTATCCACCCCTGCAAGAGGAGTAGGCTGGTTTGATTGGCTGTTAGGTGCATCTTGGGGATCGTATCTAATGCATGGAGCAATTATTCTCATCGTAATAATAATTACCTGTTGCTTGATTATTGGTTGCTTTAACCTTTGTGGTAAAGTCATGATGGCAAGGTTAGCAAACCCTCTGGTGGTCAAGGGATCCCGGGTTATGATCCAACGAACTGAAGAACTATTCGGCAATAACAACAATATAATTCAAGAAATAGAGTGTGAACGGATGAATGCAATACTCCTAGAATGATCCTAAATGTTATCATGAAATGATAAAAGGGGGGAATGTGGATAAGTAAAATGGATATATGAAAATGTATTAGCTAGGAAAATGTATAAGCCATGGAAAAATAACTAAGAGAATGTCAGATGGCAAATAATACAACATCAGCACAATTAACAGACTGTCTCAAGGTTTTGAGCTACTAACCATGCCAGTAAAAATTGTAACATTTAGAAACAATGCATAAGCTTTAGTAAAAACAGCTACTATAGATGTTGGCTCATGAGTGGACAATGGAAAGGAGGGACCAAAAGGGGATAGGATGAACGAGGATGTCACTCTAATTGTATCTTGTTATCTTGTACCAAAAATTGTATAACTGTGTGCTTTCGCAATGTAAACTCACTTGTCCGTAGGAAGGGTGTACACTCTATCAAGAGGGTACTCCTTCTGTCTGATAAGTCTTGGCCGGCCGGTGAGAAATAAAGACTGCTTTGTTTAAAGCACAATCGGTTTTCGCGTCAGTGTATTCACTGAAACAGATTGAAGGAAAAGAATCGGTTTCAACAGGTCCTCGCCTCTTCTGGGCCCCAAACTCAAGCCTTTCCCGGGTCCCAATCACTTCCCTCTACAAACTCTCACTGCTCCTTCGCCCCTCCTGCTGTTCCTGCCCGCACTGCAATCAGTGACCTGGCTTTTCAGCCGTTGCCCTCCTGCAGCAGCACGCGCTGCTCCCTGCAGTGGTATACCGCCGCATGCTGCTCCCTCCAATGGCCCCAACCTGCTGATGGTCTTGCAGGCCGGGACCGCGCCAATTTCCGGGCCAGGCCGCTGCACGCTGCTCCCTCCAATGGCCCCGATCTGTGTTTCCTACATTATAACAGTGACTACACTTCATTGGCTGTAAAGTACTTTCAAATCTCTGATGGTCATGAAAGGCACTATATAAATGCAAGTCTTTCTTTCTTTATCTAACAGCACAGTGGGAGTACCTTCACCACACGGATTGCAGCAGTTCAAGAAGGTGGGTCACCACCACCACCAAGGGCAATTAAGGACGGGCAATAAATGCCAGCTTTGCCAGTGACGCCCACATTCTGCGAATGAATAAATAAAAAATAAAAAAATGCATCATCCAGTTGCGCACAGCAAAGGCCCTCGAAACAACATTGGCATAAGGAGCATATAATCTGCTTTAGTGATGTTGGTTGAGGGATAGATGTTGGCCAGAACAGTGGGACATGTCCCTTGCATTTTGTCGCATAATATCATGGAATCTTTTACGTCCATCAGAGAAGCTACAATTCCGATCAGTGTAACAGCCGCCAGGCTTCCAGTGACTGTATTTTACATGTGTAATGAATGAAAGACTTGCAATTATCATAGAATCATAGAATCACAGAAATTTACAGCACGGTAGGAGGCCACTTCAGCCCATCGTGTCCACGTCAGCCGAAGAAGAGCTATTCAGCCTAATCCGACTTTCCAGCTCTTGGTCCGTAGCCCTGTAGGTTACGGCACTTCAAGTGCATATCCTAGTATTTTTTAAATATGGTGAGGGTTTCTGCCTTTACCACCCTTTCAGGCAGTGAGTTTCAGATCTCCACCACCATCTGGGTGAAGAAATTTCCCCTCAAATCCCCTCGAAACCTCCCCCCCATTTACTTCAAATTTATGCCCTCTCTGCCAAGGGAAACAGGTCCTTCCTATCCACTCTCTCCAGGCCCCTCATAATTTTATACACCTCAATCAGGTCTACCCTCAGCCTCTTCTGTTCCGAAGAAAACAGACCCAGCATCTCCAATCTTTCCTCATAGCTAAAATTCTCCAGTCCAGGCAACATTCTTGTAAATCTCCTCTGCACCCTTTCCAGTGCAATCACATCTTTCAATCACATGTGCTGACCAGAACTACACACAGTACTCCAGCTGCGGCCTAACCAGTGTTTTATACAGTTCAAGAATAACGTCTTTGCTCTTGTATTCCATGCCTCGACTAATAAAGGCAAGTATTCCGTATGCCTTCTTAACCACCTTATCTACCTGGCCTGCTACCTTCAGGGATCTGTGGACCTGCACTCCAAGGTCCCTTTGTTCCTCTACACTTTTCAGTGTTGTACCATTTAATGTGTTTTCCCTTGCTTGATAGACCTCCTCAAATGAATTACCTCACACTTAACCAGATTTAATTCCATTTGCCATTGTTCTGCCCACCTGACCAGTACATTGATATCTTCCTGCAGTCCGCAGTTTTTTTCTTCATTATCAACCACACAGCCTATTTTAGCGTCAGCTGCAAACTTCTTAATCATACTCCCCAACATTCAAGTCCAGGTCATTGATATACCATAAAAAGCAAGGGACCCAGCACTGAGCCCTGCAGAACCCCACTGGATACAGCCTTCCAGTCACAAACGTACCCATCAACCATTACCCTTTGCTTCCTGCCTCTGAGCCAATTTTGGATCCCAATTTGCCACTTTGCCCTGGATCCCCTGGGCTTTTACTTTCGTGACCAGTCTGCCATGTAGGACCTTATCAAAAGCTTTGCTAAAATCCATATACATTACATATACTACATCATATGCACTGCCCTCATCGACCCTCCTGGTTACCTCCTCGAAAAATTGAAACAAGTTAGTCAGACATGACCTTCCCTTGACTGTCCTTGATTAATCCATGTCGTTCCAAATGAGGATATATCCTGTCCCTCAGGACTTTTTCCATTAATTTTCCCACCACTGAGATAGGCTGACAGGCCTGTAATTATTCGGCCTATACCTTTCTTCATTTTAAACAAAGGTTCAACATTAGCAGTCCTCCAGTCCTCTGGCACCACACCTGTAGCCAGAGAGGACTGGAAAATGATGGTCAGAGCCTCTGTTATTTCCTCCTTTGCTTCTCTTAACAGCCTGGGCTACATTTCATCCAGGCCTGGGAATTTATCACTTTTAAAGCTGCTAAGCCCCTTAATACTTCCTTCTCACTATGGTTATCTCATCTAAAATTTCATACTCCTCCTTCCTCATTGCAAAATCTGCATCACTGTCTCTTTTGTGAAAACAGATGCAAAGTATTCATTAAGAATCATACCCATGTCTTCTGCCTCCGCGCACAGATTTCCTTTATCGTCTCTAAATAGGCCCCACTCTTTCTCTAGTTATCCTCTTGCTCTTAATGTATTTAATGTCGTAATGTATAAAACATCTTTGGTTTTCCTTGATTTTACGTGCCAAGATTCTCTCCTGCTCTCTCTTTGCTCTCCATTTTAAACAAAGGTTCAACATTAGAAGTCCTCCAGTCCTGTGGCACCACACCTGTAGCCAGAGAGGACTGGAAAATGATGGTCAGAGCCTCTGCTATTTCCTCCTTTGCTTCTCTTAACAGCCTGGTCTACATTTCATCCAGGCCTGGGAATTTATCTTTTTTTAATTGCACGCCTGCACTTTTTATACTTCTCTAGAGTTTCTGCAGTGATGACTTCTCGGTATCTGTCATACACTTCCCTTTTCTTCTTTACCTTACCCTGTATGTCCCTTGACATCCAGAGGCTCTAGATTTGTTAGCCCCACTTTTTTTTCTTTAAGGGAACAGACTTGCTCTGTACCCTCAGGATCTCCTCCTTGAATGCCTCCCATTGCTCCGATTTACCATCAAGTAGTCGTTTCCAGTCCACTTTGGCCAAATCGCATCTCAGCTCAGCAAAATTGGCTTTACCCCAATTCAGAACTTTTTTTCCTGGTCAACCTTTGTCTTTTTCCATAACTACCCTAAATCTTACTGAATTATGATCATTAGCACCAACATGGCACCTTTCGTGACCTCAGGAGATCCCAAATTGCTTTACAGCCAATGAAATACTTTTTGAGGTGTTGTCACTGTTGTAATGTAGGAACTCTGGCAGCCAATGTGTGCACAGCATGGTCCCACCAGCACCAATGAGAAACATGACCATATCTGTTTATGGTGTTGCCTGAGGGATAAATATTGGCCAGGACACTGGGAAAGGTCCCCTGCTCTTGAAATAGTGCCACGGGATCTTTCGCATCCAAAAAACTGCCTCTCCGACAGTGCAGCACTACCTCAGTATTACACTGAGTTGAGATCACATGCTGAAATTTCTGGTATGGGATTTGAAACCTTCAAACCTTCCAATTTAAATGTGGCAATGCTTCCACTGAGATAGAATGACATTAAGAAATTACAGAAATAAGACGTTCTTATCTTTCGTTGTTTTCCAACCTGAAGAAAACAGATGATGGTTCTAGCGTAATACCTATATTTAAGAAGGGGGATAGAACCTGTCCAGGGAATTATTGACCAGTCAGCTTAACATCGGTGGTAGGAAAAATAATGGAATCCCAACTAAAGGAGAAAATAGAAGAAAATCTAGAAACCAAAAATATAACAAATAGTCAGCATGAATTTCAGCTTTTCCCTTTTTTGCAGAGATAGCAGAGGGAGCAGATAATGGTAATGTAGTAGATGTAATTTATCTAGATGCCTTCGATAAGGTGTAGTCACTGTTGTAATGTAGGAACTGTGGCAGCCAATTTGTGCACAGTAAGGTCCCACAAATAGCAATGAGAAAATGACCATATCTGTTTATGGTGTTGCTTGAGGGATGACCAGGAAAAAAAGGTCTCATTTGGGATAAAGCCAATTTTGCTGAGCTGAGATGGGATTTGGCCAAAGTGGACTGGAAATGGCTGCTTGATGGTCAATCAGTGTCAGAGCAGTGGGAGGCATTCAAGGAGGAGATCCTGATGGTACAGAGCAAGTATGTTCCCATAATAGACTGATGAACAATGTCGGAGAATGCGGAGTAAGGTGAGAAGTAGCAGCTGGCTTCAAAACAGGAAGCAGAGAGTAGGGGTAAAGGGTAGCTATTCACAGGGGCAGAAGGTGGGTAATGGTGTTCCACAATGATCAGTGCTGGGACCACATGCAGAATGGGCATATAATTGGCAAATGAAGTTAAACACAGATAGATTTGAGGTATTACAAGCTGGTAGAAAGAATAACGAGGTCACTTATTATTTGGAGGGTGCGAATCTAGGCGGGGAAGAGGAACAAAGGGATCTCGGAGTACAAATACACAAATCGCTAAAAGTTGCGACACAGATTAGCAAAGCCATAAAAAAAGCAAACCAAGCATAGGGTTTATTTCTAGAGGCATAGAATTGAAAAGTAAGGATGTTATGGTAAACCTGTATCGAACCTTGGTTAGAGCATTGCGTACAGTTCTGGTCACCATATTATAAAAAGGATATAGAGGCACTGGAGAGGGTGCAGGGAAAATGAACAAGGATACCAGAAATGTGAGGGTATACATATCAGGAAAGGAAGAACAGGCGGACGAGACTGTCACCCATCTCCTTTAGGATTGCGTCTTCGCAAGGCAGGTTTGGAAAGAGATGCAGTGGTTGCTGTCGAGGTTCATCCCAAGCAGCTCCGTAACACAGGACTCTGTGCTCTACGGGCTGTTCCCAGGGACACACACCGAGACAGACATCATCTGCTGCTGGAGGGCCATCAACTCGGTCAAAGACGCTCTTTGGTTTTGCCAAAACTTGCTGGTCTTCCAGAGCAAGGAGATGTCCACGTCTGCGTGTTGCAGACTGGCGCAATCCAAGGTCCAGGATTACGTGCTGAGGGACGCACTTAAAATTGGTGCAGTCGCCGCAAAGGCACGGTGGGGAAGGGCCACAGTTTAAAGCCCTTCTGTCACGGTAAACCCGGGGGCAGGAATCAGTACAAAACTCCCCTCGAGCCGTACTTGTAACTTCTTTTTTGTGTACATGGAGCACCATGATCTGTAAACACCTATGTAGTGCCATGTACAATGCAAGGTCTGTTTCGTAATGCACGTTGAAAAGAAAAATGTAAATGTACCGTCACCCATTCCGTGTACTGTATAGTGACACATGTACTGTAATTTGTTGAATGTACTACAATGTATCCCGTATTGTACCGAATTGTACTTGAACTGAAAAGCAAGGAAATGTATCGAACGGAACTGCTGTCAGCTCCCAAATGTAGTGTATGGGATTGCTGAACGCAGCTAAATGTACTGAACTGTTTCTGAATGTACTGTACAAATTTTTATATGAATAAAGTATATTTTGAAATTTAAAAAAAGAACAGGCTGGGTCTCTTTTCTCTAGAAAAAAGAAGGCCGAGGGGTGACCTAATAGAGGTCTTTAAAATTATGAAAGATTTTGATAGAGTGGATACTGAGTGAATGTTTCCACTTGTGGGGAAGAGCATAACTAGAGGCCATCAATATAAGATCGTCACCAAAAAATCCAATGGGGAATTCAGAAGAAACTTTTTTACCCAGAGAGTGGTGAGAATGTGGAGTTAACTCGCTGCCACAGGGAGTGGTTGAGGTGAATAGTATCGATGCATTTAAGGGGAGGCTAGACAAGCATATGAGGGAGAAGGGAATAGAGGGTTTTGCTGATAGAGTTAGATGAGGAAATACGGGAGGAGGCTCGAGTGGAGCATAAACGCAGCATGGACTGGTTGGACCGAATGGCCTAATGCTGTGCCGAATATCCCGTCTAATCATTGCCCTACCCAGTTTGTTCCTAATCTCAAATAAAACACTGCAGTGTCAGGTGATACACTCACTTCAAACAAGGAGATAAAGAACCTGATAGATATTATAAAAGTCTAAACCCAGTAAAGTTAATGTTCACTCAAACAACCAGTCCAGCCCAGATTAATGTCTCATTAATCTATAAACTCATAAAAATTCACTAACAGAAGATAAGTAATTGTGCAATTTCTTCAAATACATAATAGTGTATTGTAATAGGGTATTTCCTTTGTAAATGTTTAAACATTTAGATGTGATTACATCAATTGCTATTTAGCAAGTTTCAATGTTGTAAATGATACCCCTGACAAACACGCAAAATATTCAGTCACGGAAGAAAGATTCTCACCCGGTCCTATCAATTTTCTTGAGGGCCCCTTGTGTCTCAGAATGATTTCAAAGTACAACATTGGACAGGGGCAGAGTGGTTTGGCCGAGTGTTGCATAATAGAAATTGGTGACTAGCCACCGTGTGGCTACGGTAACAGTGTCTTTACCACATGCACTAATACAAGTGGAATACATCACAGGTAAATGTACTTCACACGTGTATATTTATTTAACAGACATCTCCCATCAGTCAGTAACCAAGCAAGGAGATCACACTGATCAACAAACGCTCGCACACTCTGCTGACTGCCGTACTATTTTTACCAACAAATACACAAAAAGGTTCATACACACACATCTTGCAAATATGAGTTTTGAGTTCACATGCCTGATGATAGTATCTATTATTCAGTTTTTATTTACGAATCAGAATTAAATTAGGCACATCTGGACTCGCAGTTAATCACATGTGGCTGGTAGCTGGTATATTGGAGAATGCTGGACCAGAGCATTGGCTGGCTCGACACCTCAAGCTGCTCTGTGCTCAAGGCTGACAGACCACAGCAACAGATTATAGTCAACCATCAGGTTCAGCAGACATTGAAAAGACTTCGCAATACAGCACGAGAAAAGAGTTTTCAGAAGTAACAGTCCATCTGCCATTAGCTTGAGCACTATCCCAGAAGCGTGTGAATCCTTGAGACCAAAGCCTGACATTTGCCGAGGCTGAGTGTTTGATCTCAAGTCAGCAGCATGCTCATAAATCCGGTCCAGACTGAGCCACTGGATGTCTCCTCTCCGCCGGCCGACTCTACATCCAACGTGAAATCCTGGCCACAGTTGCAAAAAATCAGCAATAGTTTGAGATGCAATGACACTAAATTGCCAATCGCATTCCAAAAGATTAATGTTGCATAATTTAAACAGGTACAACGTCCGACATCCAGAATCCTCAGGACCGGGTCTGTGCCGGTTTTTATTTTTCCGGATTTTAGACAAGAAAATCAATAGTCTGAAATCCGGAATTCTCAGGACCGAATTCGTGCCGGATTTCGGGTTTTGCTGGATTTCAGACCTCGCCGCTTACCGATTCCCGCTGATCCTCCGATCCTCACCACTCGTCGATTCACACCGCTCCTCCGCTCCTCTCTGCTTGCCGATTCCCCCTGGCGCTGCGCTTTTTACTGGTTCCCTCGTCCCTCACTGTACAATGTCACCATCTTGACCGCCTCAAAAATGTCGGGTTTTCGGACAATAATTCCAGATTCGAGATGACTCCATCTGCGATGCGCAAAATGTCCGGTTTTCAGACAATTCCGGTTTTCGGAGTTCCGGAGTCTGGATTTGCCCCTGTACGAGGCTGTCACATGATTGTTTCCTTTATCAAAATGTAATCAGGAAATATGACAAAGTTGCAAGAACTTGGCTTGAAGCTCCCCTAGGTAGAGAAGATTGAGGTGTGTAAAATGTTAAAAGGCGAAGAAACGGTTTCCTCTGGTGGGGGAATCGAGAACGAATGGCCATAATCTTAAAGTTAGAGCCAGACCATTTAGCAGAAAATCAGGAAGCACTTTTTCACACAAGGGGGAGTGACAATCTGGAATTCTCACCCCCAAATGGCTGTGGATTCTGGAGGTCAATTGGAGCTTTCAAGACTGAGGTGGATAGATTTGTGTAGGGAAGGTGAGCAAGGGATATAGAGTACAGGCAGGTAAATGGAGTTGAGGTACAGATCAGCCATGATCTAATTGCAAGCTTGAGGAGCTGAATGGCGGCCTCCTGTTCCTATGTTCCAATGGGATAACAGGATTTTTTTTCAAACATTGGCACATTTCAACATCCCCTTTGAGAAACATAGAAACAAAGAAAATAGGTGCAGGAGTAGGCCATTCGGCCCTTCGAGCCTGCACCACCATTCAATATGATCATAGCTGATCATGCAACTTCAGTACCACATTCCTGCTTTCTCTCCATACCCTTTGATCCCTTTAGCCATAAGGGTCAAATCTAACTCCCTTTTGAATATATCCAGCGAACTGGCCTCAATAACTTTCTGTGGTAGAGAATTCCACAGGTTCACAATTCTCTGAGTGAAGAAGTTTCTCCTCATCTCGGTCCTAAATGGCTTACCCCTTATCTTTAGACTGTGACCCCTGGTTCTGTACTTCCCCAACATTAGGAACATTCTTCCTGCATCTAACCTGTCCAATCCCGTCAGAAATGTTATATGTTTCTATGAGATCCCCTCTCATTCTTCTATATTCCATTGAATATAAGTCTAGTCGATCAAGTCTTTCTTCATATGTCAGCCCTGTCATCCTGGGAATCAGTCTGGTGAACCTTCACTGCACTCCCTCAGTAGCAAGAATGTCCTTCCTCAGATTAGGAGACCAACACTGCACACTCTATTCCAGGTGTGGCCTCACCAAGGTGCTGTATAACTGTAGTAAGACCTCCCTGCTCCTATACTCAAATCCTCTCGCTATGAAGGCCAACATGCCATTTGCCTTCTTCACCGCCTGCTGTACCTGTATGCCAACTTTCAATGACTGATGTACCATGACACCCAGGTCTCGTTGCACATCCCCTTTAACTAATTTGTCACCATTCAGATACTAATCTGCCTCCCTGTTTTTGTCACCGAAGTGTATAACCTCACATTTATCTACATTATACCACATCTGCCATGTATTTGCCCACTCACCTAACCTGTCCAAGTCACCCTGCAGCCTCTTAGCATCCTCCTTACACCGCCACCCAGCTTAGTGTCATCTGCAAACTTGGAGATATTACATTTAATTCCTTTGCCTAAATCATTAAATAGCTGGGGTCCCAGCACTGAACCCTGCGGCCCTGCACTAGTCACTGCCTGCCATTCTGAAAAGAACCAGTTTATTCCTACTCTTTGCTTCCTGTCTGCCAACCAGTTCTCTATCACATCAATACATTACCCCCAATACCAGGTGCTTTAATTTCGCACACCAGTCTCTTGTGTGGGACCTTGTCAAAAGCCTTTCTACATTGTCTTCAAAAGACTAAATTCTCATGCTAATATTTGCAACATTTTTTAAGGTAGATATTGTTTAGTTTTATTGCAGTAGGAAGTAACTAATCCATATTCATTGACAGATTTCATCAGCACCACAGCAATTTACTGCGGCATCAATATAACTTGGACCAATGAACTGACAGCATTGACCAAGTAGTATGTGAAAGGTACGTGAGCTCCAAGAGTGTGTTTTACTCTGGAAAAAATTCCCAACCATCATTTATTTCTCAAAACATATGCAGTTTGTTTTGGGCTCTAGTTTCTGAGCTATCAAATCTAATTTTACATTTGGAGACCCTCATCATAATCATCATAGGCAGTCCCTCGGAGTTGAGGAAGACTTGCTTCCGCTCTTAGAATGAGTCCTTAGGTGGCTGAACAGTCAAATACGTGAACCACAGTCCTTGTCACAGGTGGGACAGACAGTCATTGAAGGTAAGGAAGGGTGGGACAGGTTTGCCGCACGTTCTTTCCGCTGTCTGCACTTGTTTAGAAATTGATGTAAATTAAGCACATGCCACAAAGAAAGAAGGAAAGACTTGAATTTATATAGTGTTTAAATGATGTCCCAAACCGCTTTACAGCCAATGACGTACTTTATTGAACTGAAGTCATTCTTGTAAGGCAGGATACGCGGCAGCTAATTTGCACACAGCAAGCTCCCACAAACAGCAATAAGACTCTCATGTCAGATCATTTGTCTTATTCCAGCCCTACATCCAGGTCCTCGGGGCGACGCTGCTGGCATTGACAATGACAACTATCTGCCCCCATTCCCTTCTCAATGTGTGTCTTGAGGGCCTCCTGACCCCCTGTGGATAAAGAGAATCTCTCTTCCTGTCCACCAGGACCTCAAGTGCTGTATCCAACAATCTTGGAGCTCTCGCTCTCTGCCAGGTAGTGCCATCTTCCTGTAGGTTACACATTCTCTACAATGACTTCTAGTACCTGCTGTATCCAAAATGCACCTCCCCTTTAAGAGGTGCATGCTCCTTTCTTAAAATCATAGAATCATAGAAATTTACAAAACAGAAGGAGGCCATTTCGGCCCATTGTATCCGCGCCGGCCAACCAAGAGCTATCCAACCTAATCCACCTTTCCAGCTCTGGGTCCGTAGCCCTGTAGGTTACAGCACTTTAAGTGCACATCCAAGTATTTTTTAAATGTGGTGAGGGTTTCTGTCTCTACCTCCCTTTCAGGCAGTGAGTTCCAGACCCCCACCACCCTGTGCGTGAAGAAATTTCCCCTCGTATCTCCTCTAAACCTCCCCCAAAATTACATTAAATCTATGCCTGCTGGTTGTTGACTCCTCTGCCAAGGGAAACAGGTCCTTCCTAGCCACTCTGTCCAAGCCCCTCATAATCGTATACACCTCAATCAGGTCTCCCCTCAGCCTCCTCTTTTCCAAAGAAAACAGACCCAGCCTCTCCAGTATTTTCTCATAGCCAAAATTCTCCAGTCCAGGCAACATTCTTGTAAATCTCCTCTGCACCTTTTCCAGTGCAATCACATCTTTCCTGTAATGTGATGACCAGAACTGCACACAGTACTCCAGCTGTGGCTTAACCTGTTTTATACAGTTCAAGCATAACTCCTTGTTCTTGTATTCCATACTTTGACAAATAAAAGCAAGTATTCCATATGACTTTTTAACCACCTGGCTTGGTACATTCAGGGATCTGTGGACATGCACTCCAAGGTCCCTTTGTTCCTCTACACTTCTCAGTGTCATACCATTTAATGCATATTCCCTTGCCTTGTTAGCTCTCCCCAAATGCATTACCTCTTACTTCTCCGGATTGGATTCCGTTTGTCACTGCTCTGCCCACCTGACTAGTACATTGATAGCTTCCTACAGTCCACAGCTTTC
Organism: Pristiophorus japonicus; assembly: GCF_044704955.1. Classification (NCBI taxonomy): domain Eukaryota; kingdom Metazoa; phylum Chordata; class Chondrichthyes; family Pristiophoridae; genus Pristiophorus; species Pristiophorus japonicus. The sequence goes on along the minus strand of NC_091994.1, from coordinate 60,976,291 downwards.
TTCTTCATTATCAACCACACACTATTTCAGTGTCATCTGCAAACTTCTTAATCATACCCCCAGCATTCAAGTCCAAATCATTGATATAGAAACATAGAAACATAGAACATAGGTGCAGGAGTAGGCCATTCGGCCCTTCTAGCCTGCACCGCCATTCAATGAGTTCATGGCTGAACATTCAACTTCAGTACCCCATTCCTGCTTTCTCGCCATACCCCTTGATCCCCCTAGTAGTAAGGACCTCATCTAACTCCTTTTTGAATATATTTAGTGAATTGGCCTCAACAACTTTCTGTGGTAGAGAATTCCACAGGTTCACCACTCTCTGGGTGAAGAAGTTCCTCCGCATCTCGGTCCTAAATGGCTTACCCCTAATCCTTAGACTGTGACCGCTGGTTCTGGACTTCCCCAACATTGGGAACATTCTTCCTGCATCTAACCTGTCTAACCCCGTCAGAATTTTAAATGTTTCTATGAGGTCCCCTCTCATTCTTCTGAACTCCAGTGAATACAAGCCCAGTTGATCCAGTCTTTCTTGATAGGTCAGTCCCGCCATCCCGGGAATCAGTCTGGTGAACCTTCACTGCACTCCCTCAATAGCAAAAATGTCCTTCCTCAGGTTAGGAGACCAAAACTGTACACAATACTCCAGGTGTGGCCTCACCAATGCCCTGTACAACTGTAGCAACACCTCCCTGCCCCTGTACTCAAATCCCCTTGCTATGAAGGCCAACATGCCATTTGCTTTCTTAACCGCCTGCTGCACCTGCATGCCAACCTTCAATGACTGATGTACCATGACACCCAGGTCTCTTTGCACCTCCCCTTTTCCTAATCTGTCACCATTCAGATAATAGTCTGTCTCTCTGTTTTTACCACCAAAGTGGATAACCTCACATTTATCCACATTATACTTCATCTGCCATGCATTTGCCCACTCACCTAACCTATCCAAGTCGCTCTGCAGCCTCACAGCATCCTCCTCGCAGCTCACACTGCCACCCAACTTAGTGTCATCCGCAAATTTGGAGATACTACATTTAATCCCCTCATCTAAATCATTAATGTACAGTGTAAACAGCTGGGGCCCCAGCACAGAACCTTGCGGTACCCCACTAGTCACTGCCTGTCATTCTGAAAAGTACCCATTTACTCCTACTCTTTGCTTCCTGTCTGACAACCAGTTCTCAATCCATGTCAGTACACTACCCCCAATCCCATGTGCTCTAACTTTGCACATCAATCTCTTGTGTGGGACCTTGTCGAACGCCTTCTGAAAGTCCAAATATACCACATCAACTGGTTCTCCCTTATCCACTCTACTGGAAACATCCTCAAAAAATTCCAGAAGATTTGTCAAGCATGATTTCCCTTTCACAAATCCATGCTGACTTGGACCTATCATGTCACCTCTTTCCAAATGCACTGCTATGACATCCTTAATAATTGATTCCATCATTTTACCCACTACCGATGTCAGGCTGACCGGTCTATAATTCCCTGTTATCTCTCTCCCTCCTTTTTTAAAAAGTGGGGTTACATTGGCTACCCTCCACTCCATAGGAACTGATCCAGAGTCAATGGAATGTTGGAAAATGACTGTCAACGCATCCACTATTTCCAAGGCCACCTCCTTAAGTACTCTGGGATGCAGTCCATCAGGCCCTGGGGATTTATCGGCCTTCAATCCCATCAATTTCCCCAACACAATTTCCCGGCTAATAAGGATTTCCCTCAGTTCCTCCTCCTTACTAGACCCCCCGACCCCTTTTATAACCGGAAGGTTGTTCGTGTCCTCCTTCGTGAATACCGAACCAAAGTACTTGTTCAATTGATCCGCCATTTCTTTGTTCCCCATTATGACTTCCCCTGATTCTGACTGCAGAGGACCTACGTTTGTCTTTACTAACCTTTTTCTCTTTACATATCTATAGAAACTTTTGCAATCCGTCTTAATGTTCCCTGCAAGCTTCTTCTCATACTCCATTTTCCCTGCCCTAATCAAACCCTTTGTCCTCCTCTGCTGAGTTCTAAATTTCTCCCAGTCCCCAGGTTCGCTGCTATTTCTGGCCAATTTGTATGCCACTTCCTTGGCTTTAATACTATCCCTGATTTCCCTTGATAGCCACGGTTGAGCCACCTTCCCTTTTTTATTTTTATGCCAGACAGGAATGTACAATTGTTGTAGTTCATCCATGCGGTCTCTAAATGTCTGCCATTGCCCATCCACAGTCAACCCCTTAAGTATCATTCGCCAATCCATCCCAGCCAATTCACGCCTCATACCTTCAAAGTTAGCCTTCTTTAAGTTCTGGACCATGGTCTCTGAATTAACTGTTTCATTCTCCATCCCAATGCAGAATTCCACCATATTATGGTCACTCTTCCCCAAGGGGCCTCGCACAACGAGATTGCTAATTAATCCTCTCTCATTACATAACACCCAGTCTAAGATGGCCTCCCCCCTAGTTGGTTCCTCGACATATTGGTCTAAAAAACCATCCCTTATGCACTCCAGAAAATCCTCCTCCACCGTATTGCTTCCAGTTTGGTTAGCCCAATCTATGTGCATATTAAAGTCACCCATTATAACTGCTGCACCTTTATTGCACGCACCCCTAATTTCCTGTTTGATGCCCTCCCCAACATCACTACTACTGTTTGGAGGTCTGTACACAACTCCCACTAACGTTTTTTGCCCTTTGGTGTTCTGCAGCTCTACCCATATAGATTCCACATCATCCAAGCTAATGTCCTTCCTAACTATTGCCTTAATCTCCTCCTTAACCAGCAATGCTACAAAAAGCAAGGGACCCAGCACTGAACCCTGTGGAACCCAACTGGAAACATCCTTCCAGTCACAAAAACACCCATCAACCATTATCCTTTGCTTCCTGCCTCTGAGCCAATTTTGAATCCAACTTGCCACTTTGCCCTGGATCCCATGGGCTTTAACCTTCGTGACCAGTCTGCCATGTGGGACCTTATCAAAAGCTTTGCTAAAGTCCATTTACACCACGTATGCACTGCCCTCATCAATCCTCCTGGTTACCGCCTCGAAAATGTCAATGTGTCATTGTGGAGCTCACCCGGTGGAGAGGGTGTTAGTTAGAGGGTTGAGCTCCACAATGGCCCAGCTAGCATTAAATCGACATTGCATGCTGATTGCCGCATGCTCTGCCTGCTCCGCATACTTCCGACAGACCTTCACTGCTCGTGCTGACGCTCTCACCCATATGGCATCTGGTGCAATTTGCAATTTGGCACCCAAGCTGCACCCAAGCGGCACCCGTTATTGATCTAAATTATGCGCCCCAGACATCTTCACGAGGCTCCTCTTCCTATGTGAAGCCTTGGTCGATAGGAGTCCAGGTTGTAGAATAGGTTATCATTCATTTCCAGTGAGTCTGTATCGTGAAGTCTTGTGTTGGGAGCCTCATCTTACACAATCACTCCCTCTGAGACAGCAAATGATAGCATTTTACTGAAAAATAGTAGTCTTTCTTTTACTGGGTGATTGCAAGCCAGTAATATAGTTCAGAGAGAACAAATCCACCGTTGGCATGCAGAGATTAGAGTAGAATTGCGATTCATCCCAATAATCTATTTTATTATTAGTCTTGAACATTCATGTGAGGGGTTTTATTCAGCATTAAGTCGGTTTTTGTGCTAGTAACTGATCAACAGTAGGCAATCAGCAATTGGCTACCATAATTCTGCCTGTAGTCACATTCTTTAATCTACACTATGGTTGTGGCTCAGTGGGTAGAACTCTTTGTTTGTGGGTTTAAGTCCCACTCCAGCGACTTGAGTACACAAATCTAGGCTAACACTGCAGTGCAATGCTGAGGGAGTGCTGCACTACCGGTGGTGTTGTCTTTCAGATGAGACGTTAAACCGAGGCCCAGTCTGTACTCTCAGGTAGATGTAAAAGATCCCATGGCACTATTTTGAAGAAGAAGAGGGGAGTTATCCCTGGTGTCTTGGCCAATATTTATCCCTCAATCAACATAACAAAAAAAACAGATCTGGTCATTATCACATTGCTGTTTGTGGGAGCTTGCTGTGTGCAAATTGGCTGCTGCGTTTCCCACATTACAACAATGTCTACACTTTCTAAGTATTTCATTGGCTGTAAAGCGCTTTAGGAGGACATCCAGTGGTCCTGAATGGCACGATATAAATGCAATCTTTCTTTTCTTTCTCAAACCATACCCTCATTACTGCTGTTAAATGTACAAAATGCTTCTCATCTATATTATATGAAATTTTGTCGGAGTTTAACATCTTTTAGCAGTTTGTGACAATATCAATTATTCATGACTCTAATTCTTATTTTTATCTAATACATTGAGGCAGGAATTGCCCCAAGCTGGATTTAGGGCGCTCCATTCCAAAGATCTGATTGTTTTGCACCAGCGTGGTATGTGCCAGTACTGGCTGCTCACCGGCTGCTACGTTGCAAGTACCACATCGCGCAGGCATAGATATTTAAAGGGACCACACAGTAAAAGAAACAGGCTGCACAGAGCAAAGCACAGCTTACAGGGAATATTAACTCCAGTGCAGTAATGAGGCAGTGCTTTTTTTTTCTTTCAGACGAAACGTTCAACCGAGGCTCCGTCTTCTCTCTCAGGTGGATGTAAAAGATCCCATGGCACTATTTTTAAGAAGAGCAGGAGAGTTATCCCCGGTCTCCTGGCCAATATTTATCCATCAATCAACATAACAAAACAAAACAGATTATCTGGTCATTATCACATTGCTGTTTGTGGGAGCTTGCTGTGCGCAAATTGGCTGCCGTGTTTCTCACATTACAACAGTGACTACACTCCAGAATGGTACATCAATAGCTGTAGAGCACTTTGGGATGTCCTGAAGGGCAAGTCTTTCTTTCTTTCTTTATTTCTTTGTGGCATGTGCTTCATTGAACCTAACGGTTTAGTTTTGTTCTTGGATATGAGCACCACTGGGGATGCCAAAGCGTCCCTTAGAAGGATGAGTTTGCCGTAAATCGAGCGTCATTGCTGCGTTGTCCTTGATGGTTACTGAGGTGCTGCTGCTTTTATTGTCATTGCATTGCCCCCGTGTTTACTTCCTGAACAAGATGTCAGAGGTCATTTTGGCCAAAGAGTGAAAACAGGTGATAAACGGGTGCTGTGCTTATAACAAATGTCTGATTAAAAGTCCAGATTTAGCACGCAATTTTCGGGCTAATGGATGATTATGATGAATTGAACATTCCTGCAGGCGCTAATCAGAAACTTGCAGGTTTAGCACTCAAGTGCTGATTAGATGCAATTTTGGTGGAGCAGAATCAGTGGGCTCTTCGCACGCACTTCCACTGAAGGTGTGGACTGCTCTGTGCGGCACACAGCGGCAGGTTGCAGGATGACTCAGGGACCGAGGGAGAGGGCGCACAGGTTCTCGGACGCAGCACGCGGGGTCATGGTGGAGGAGGTGCAGAGGAGGTGGGCAGTCCTGAATCCGTGGGGTTGGGGCAGGCGAAGGACACCACCACTCCCTCCCTCCCTCTCTCTCTCTCTCCTGCAGCAGCTGGTGCTGCTCTGCTTGGCCTCATGTCCTCCTCCCATTCCTCATCCACACCAAGGGGGAGCCCTAGCACGATGCCCATGACCCAGCTCCCTTTCTCCTGGTGACTCCAGTAAGGTGTTCAGTAAGGTAAGGTAGCACAGCACTCACTCTATTTATGTGAAATTCTCAGAGAATTTCCGGAATAAGTTTTGCTCGAGTGTTGGTGAAGGCTTGTCAAAGTGTCCTTGAAAGTCTCCTGATGTGTTTCAGAGCTCCTCTTCACAGCTCCAGCACAATGGCCATGAAATGGTGAATGTCCCTTTAAGCGGTGAATATCACTTTAAGTGGTGCTTGAAATTGACATCAACGACTAGTCTCTGTGAGGAGAGGGCGTTAGTTGAAGCGCTAGTCACCAAAATGCCGTGCAGCCCCTTTAATGAACGCGAGCAGGCATTTAAAGTGGCAATCCGCTGTTTAGCTATCCTCCGCGGCTGTTTCTACCTCTGGCTTGAACTCCTTTGCCATGATGGCGTCTTGTGGACACCATGTGCTCACCAGGGGCTCCGCAGTTGAATGGGACCAGCAGCCAGAGGGAGGCCAGAATGATGCCAGAGAGAGGGGGGCCCGAATGTGGGGGCGAAGAGAGAAGGTAGGGTCCAAAACTGTGGTTGGAACTGATCAGAGGCTCACCAGATGCCATTGGGGATCGGGTGGAGCAGCTGAGTTGGCTACGTCCTGTGTGGAGCGAAAGGCTTGGTAGCAGGAAGGTCGATCTAGAAGCTAAGTCCCGCGCTCATAGATGAAAGTGATGGGGCATGGTTGGGGGATGGGCAGTGGGCCCAGGTAGCTGCCCTTGCAGCATAGGTTTTAGGGATAAGGGATACAAGTTAGGGGTAGGAAATGCACCCACTAGTGGGGCCTGGGGGAGCTAAGCCAGCGGTGAGGGGGCAGGGGGAGATTGGGGGAGCGAAGCGTGAAAGGTGGCAGCAGATGGCCAGAGGGAAATATGTTCAGGGAGAACTCCCTAGGGAGCTGCCATCCCATCCGCCATCTTGAAAAAGTCCACAGGAAAGTCATCGCAAGAATCCTCCTCAACCGTCTTCTCCCTGTGGCTGAAGAACTCCTCCCAGAGTCACAAGGCAGATTCCGTCCACTAAGGGGTACAACAGAGATGATCTTTATCGCTCGACAACTACAAGAGAAATGCAGGGAACAGTACCAATCCTTGTACGTGGCCTTCTTTGACCTCACAAAGGCCTTTGACACTGTTAACTGCGAAGGACTAAGGAGCATCCTCCTCCATTTCAGCTGCCCCAAAAAGTTTGTCACCATCCTCCGCCTTGATAAAATGCAACATCCCCACTGACACCTGGGAGTCCCGAGCCAAAGACCACTCGAAGTGGAGGAAGTGCATCTGGGAGGGCGCTGAGCACCTCGAGTCTCATCGCCGAGAGCATGCAGAAAGCAAGCGCAGGCAGCAGAAGGAGCGTGTGGCAAACATAGAAACATAGAAATTTACAGCACAGAAGAAGGCCATCATGTCCGCGCCGGCCGACAAAGAGCCGCGCGGCCCTTGGTCAGCAGCCCTAAAGGTTACATATAAACCTATGAACAATGAATGAAAGGCAATGAGCACCCAGCCCAACCAATCCGCCTCACACAACTGCGACACCCCTTATACTGAAACATTCTACACTCAACCCCAACCTGAGCCATATGATCTCCTGGGTGAGACAAAAACCAGATAAAAACCTAGGCCAATTTAGGGATAAAAAAATCTGGAAAATTCTTCTCTGACCCATCCAGGCGATCGACACTAGTCCAGGAGATCACCCTGGCCGTATTCTATTCCCTGCAGTACGTACCATTATATCTGCTCCGTCCAACAAAGGTTATCCAGTCTAATCCCAATTACCAAACCAGTCCCACCCACCCTTTCCTTCAACGACTGTCTGTCCCACCTGTGACAGAGACTGTAATTCCCAGGAGTCGGGAGGCTCGGGAGTTTGAGCGTCATCGAGGAGGTCAGCCCGTGCAGCTGCAGCAGCGAGGCAAAAAGAAGTAGAAAGAAATTGAAAGGTGATGTCACAGCCAAGGGGGTAAGTGATTGGCTGGTGATTGATAAGTAGTTTTTCTTCTTCTTTTCGATATCAGTAAGTAACATTTAGCATTGGTGTGCCAATTTAAGTTAATCTAAGGGTTAAGACATGGCAGGAGAGCTCGGACACGTGTTATGCTCCTCCTGTACTATGTGGAAAGTCAGGAACGCTTCCGGTGTCCCTGACAACTACGTGTGCGGGAAGTGTATCCGCCTCCAGCTCCTGACGGACCACATTGTGGCACTGGAGCTGCGGGTGAATTCACTCTGGAGCATCCACGATGCTGAGAATGACGTGAATAGCACGTTTAGCGAGTTGGTTTCATCGCAGGTAAAGGGTACACAGCCAGATAGTAAATGGGTGACCAGCAGGAAGAGCAGTGCAAGGAAGGTAGTGCAGGGGACTCTGCGGTCATCCCCCTGCAAAACAGATACATCGCTTTGGGTATTGTTGAGGGGGATGACTCATCAGGGGAGCGCAACAGCAGCCAAGTTC